>NW_026622691.1:2400000-3012782 GCF_028827155.1 Penicillium citrinum
ATTGAAGAGACCAGACACATACTTAACATGTCCAAATGGTAGAAATTCAATAACAACGAAGTACTTTGTTTTCTTTTTCTCTGCTATTTGTTCGCGGGAAGCAAGGGCTTGTACCTCAGCCATCCACCATACCAAATCCCAGAATGGACAGCTGGCCTTGCCAAGGACACGACTCGCATGACCTCACGGCGGGTCGATGATGCTGCGATGAGTCGAGGACAGGTTCTGTGTAATATATCGTATTTTATATTGTATCGATGGTAATTTTGATGGTATCCTAAAACACCCGACCCTCCCTTCCGGACTCCACCGACTGTCTCTTGTCAGCATTGCGAGAAGTGTAATTGTTCTCCGTATAGTAGTCAGATGAATGAAAATTCATAGATATACTATAGTGAGTAAAACCAGCAATGGCCACTTTAACATATCAATATCAATATTCAAAAGACTAAAATAGCTAAGAAAGGGATCTTGCATCGCAAGTCCGTTCGCCAACGTCGCACCCTGAATCGAGCTTGTGTGGGTCCGCCAAGCTCCTGCGAACAGCCGAACTGCAGCCGGCGCTTTTTTTTCCACGGAGCAGAGCCGCCTGCCCTTTCTATGTAAATTTGACTGCGGTGGTGGGCTATATAAGGTCGTCCGGGCCCATTGAAATTGGCCTGTGAATTTCGTCTGGGGGAGACCTTTATAGCGGGCCAGTTGGTGTCGTGCCGGATTGCTTGTTGGGGTGAGCCGGAAGGGTGTCCCAATTGTGGACGTGATAGTCGGGTTCTGGCGGGTCAGGAATTCAGCGGGTGGAGGCCGAGGGAAGCGAGGATGGATCCGTAAAATTTCATTGCTTTTTTTTTCTGCCTCCTTTTTTCCCTGAAAAAAAAAAAGAAACTTAGATTTATTATCTGGTTTATTTTTGTTCCTCCTTTTCTCCGGGTCGCCTGCTTCCTCTCGGAACCCTCCGGTGTGCCGGCATTATAAAAAGCAGCCCGATTCCCCCCTGCATCGACAACCGTGGCGTGTCTGATTGACAGAGATGCTGGTAAGAAAAAAGGGAGCAAAATTACAGACCTAAACGGACCACCGGATCCCATTAAGTTACCATAGACCACTCGGTGAGGTTGTTTCCGAGGAAAGGGGAAGCCAAACAGCAGTGGTTGCCCAGTGAATCCGTAGTTAGTGGACCTGGAATCCGAGTCGGCCCGGTTTTGACGACGCCGGGAAGAAATCTGGAAACCTGGGCTGCTTTTGGTGTCCGGAATGGACTGTCATTGGTTTACAATCTATGGATCGGTGGATCGGATCCACTCAGTTGGAACATGCTTATGATCCACTGCAGGGGTGATCTAATTTTTTTTTCCTGTTCAGCAGAGCTATCCCTTTTGCTTCATTATGACTTTCTCTTTCCCTCCACCCCCCTACTCCCTCAATTGATAGATGAGAAACAGTGTCTGGTGGTGCATTTCATCGGCATCAAAGGCCTGTGTAGTACGTATGGCAACATTGGATAGGCCAATTGACTCTGCCGTTCTATGGAACTGGATCCTCCATACCTGGGAAATCTCCACTATTATGGATACTTTGAATACAGGTAGGATCCACCACACCGGACGAACCCGTAATCGCAATAAGAGACAATACACGTTCTATACGCTCCTTTCTTACTGAAATTGAAAAACAATGCAATACACACCCTTAGCATTCCTCGTACCAATGATTTGCAAGTGAAATACTATGTCTTCCGCACAGAGTAGGGCTTTTTTCACGCGCGCACTAGCCTCGACCGGGAGGCGGACGGGCGAAAATTGTGCCGCGGAGTATTTATGTCCCAGACAGGCCTTCTTCCGTAGTTTCCCAGCTTTTTCCTCCTTGAAAAGTTCCTTTCTATACCACACTCCTCTCTCTTTTCCAACCACCCTCCAAAACTCCTCCCCAAATTCATCACAATGGCCGCTACCCGTGTCTTCGCTAGCCGTCTGGCTACCACCATGGCCCAGACCTCCAAGGTCGCTCGCCCTGCCGCCCGCTTCCAGCTGAACGCTGCCACCAAGCGCACCTTCACCTCCCAGAAGGCCCCCGTCGCTACTTTCGCCGCTCCCAAGCGCGCCTCCCCTACCCTCCTCCAGGCCAACGCCCGCAACGCCTTCCAGTCCGCTGCCCGCCGTCAGTACTCCTCTGAGGTCGCCACCGCTATGGTTGAGGTCTCCAAGAACCTGGGTATGGGTTCCGCCGCCATCGGTCTCGGTGGTGCCGGTATCGGTATCGGTCTCGTCTTCGCCGCTCTGCTGATGTCCGTCTCCCGCAACCCTGCTCTCCGTGGCCAGCTCTTCTCCTACGCCATTCTGGGTTTCGCTTTCGTCGAGGCCATGGGTCTGTTCGACCTGATGGTTGCCATGATGTGCAAGTACGTCTAAGCGTTTCACCATATCATCTTTCGAACATGGCCTTGTGAGATAGTATCTACGCATCTATCCTCGGGTCCTCGAACAATCGGCCTTTGAAGGAACGAAGAAAAGAAAGAAAATTATAGACAGTTTCTCTCCCTGTTTGTTCGACCCCTTTTTTCTTACTCTTTTCCTTTGTTTCCGCCGGGGAGGGTATTTGGTCGTGATGTATTACCATGTACTACTTTTCAGCGTCATCTACAACACCTATTTCTTTTTGTACATATAGAGTCTATATGGCCTCACCCATCCCAATTTCGAAAGAGCCAAAAACTCTGTGTGTTGAGTGTCGTATCTGCTCCCTCCTAGATTCAGCTCCTTTTCCATCCGCTCTGATTCCTTCACCCCCGGAACCTGAGCAAGGAGCTTTAAATCATCCCGTATCAGCCCACGTATAAATCGACGTATGTTAAATTGCTAGCTATCAGCTTAAGCTCCGTTTGACAGCGCTTCAGCTGTAAATCTGGAGTCCTTTCAATCTCAACCCCCAGACTTCCCCTTGATATGGGGTGTCGGGTCGACGGAAGCTACGTGTAAACTTTTCCCAGCCATCATTCAACCACACACGTTCATTGAGTATCAATGTTTGGAAGATACATTCACAAGACTCCTCTCTATCGATCGAGCTTGCCAGATACACCCCAACGACACGGTGATGCCGTCCGGTGTGACCTTGACCCCAGCGCAGTGAAAACTCGCTAGCTCCGGTTCTCGGGCAAAGCGCTCCGGCTACCCGCCGGCAGTGACTCAGCTGACATCAACGACATCAATTCATTCTTTCAACATTGTGTTATGAACTTATTATTCGTAATTACAATTATCTGAGACAAATTTCGAAACCCGACTACACTTAATTTAGCTCACTGTAGCGTGGTATGAACCTTGGATTTGGATGTGTCGTTCTCACCTCGTAGAGCTAGTAGTCTTGGCAGCGGTGAAGAACTTGCCGCGCGCTTCACTCCAGGTTGGAGTTAGCAAGGCCTTTAATACATTCATCTGATTGTGCAATGATGGGTATATATTGCTTGAATATATTATTATATCCCTTCGAGGTCTATTCTGGGCGACAAAGATGAGATTGTCTCGTCGTAGGATTACTAGAGCTCCTGTACATTTAAACAAGTTATTATCACTCACTACCTTATATATTTTATGCCGATAGCGATTTCCTACATACTACAGCCCTGTGAACACAAAACAGAGTGTTTCCAACCACCCGTGGCTTTAACAGTCCTGGAGGTATACCGAGACGAGGAATGAACCCGGCTACTGTTTTTATTTTGTATCTTATTTATTTTTATAATTTCTTCATCTGCTGTACAGGGTAACATACATAATTACGGATGGCTCGGAATCCCGAATATTAGTACTACTTGGTAGTACTGCTAGCTTCGTAATGCATGCCTCCAACTTTCTATGATCCACTGTTGACCTAGATTAGAGATTCAAGGCCCAGTTCCCCAGGCCGAAATTTCAAACTAGTATTGAGGTAAACACTCGGATTACCAGAGTATGAGGGAACAGACTTGAACCATCGCCGCTGCCATCTGGGCAGTACTTGTAGTACTGCACCAGCTCACAATTATATACTATATAGCCACTTAAAGTCTAACGTTATTTCATTCTATATATCAACTTGCACCATCAAGAATTGGTACCAGATTGCATTATTAACATTAACTGAAATAAATAACACATAACTAGAGAACAACGTCGACTCCGATCATGCGAAAACTCGCTTGCTAAATGCTGGGAAGCATCGCGATTGCAGAATGAAGACCAATAAGTCGTGACATGACAAAACCCAAAGACCTTCAGATCAATTGGGCTAGAAAGGAAAAGGGATAGATGATAGATCCCGAGAATAAAAACATGTCTAGAAGATTTCCAGATCTTCAAACTCAACTACCAACCCATCGGGCAAGCCACTTGCCGAAGCACCCTCCAATGGAACCCCATGCATAGCATCCCACATGGTTTGTCCACGACCGATACCCGTCGGTCGACTTGCGTATACACCTACATGCACGAATTTATCTTCTACCCCGTAGAAAAACCACGTTACTTCACGCAATTTCTTCCATGTACTCCCCACCGCCCCAGGTGAAAGTGCATACGGTGACGCCGATGGTACCTGATACCAGATCCACAAGGCGTGGCCGATACGCTCGAGCTTGATACGCAGTGACTGTACTGTTGGACCGGGCACGGTCTGCACGAGGGGAGATAGACACCAGTCTGCACCATCGGCGGTGGCACTCACACTGGAAGCATTGACGGTACCTGATGAGAACTCCATGCCTGCTTTCACCCATTTACAGGGAGGGTTGGGCCCGCCCCTTTGGCGAGACAGAGCAGCTGTGTCTGAGGAGAAGGATTGGGGAGCTGCACCAGCGAAGATCACTAAGCCACCTTGATCCCACTCCATTTCCCAGTCTGCGCTGACGGTTACTTCGGCGATAACGAATGGGTGTCGAAGTGAGGTAAAGACAATAGGGGCGGTTGAAGTATCACCGTTAGGCGGTTTCCGCCATAGATCGGTGTTTGGACCGGCTGTTAAACTGAAATATTCCATACATTGTGGGAGAATGAATGCTGGAGGTAGGTTTAGGGTTGTAAACGAGGAGCCGCTGGGTGGCATATTGAAGCTTAGTTCTAGTCTGTTGGTTTTGCTCTCCTGAAATACCGTGGTTTCTTAATCTCTGTTCTTTTTCTGGCCTGGGACAGACGGGATTCAAATTTAAGCAGCAGAAGAGCGGGGATAAGCCACACGGTGCTAGATTGCTGTCCGAGATCAGATCTTGAATGATGCACCGTAATTGAGCTCCGATTTCCTGCAGATCATCAGGCAGGCTGGTCGAGGTACAGCAGAGGGCGTCAGCGCATTAGGCGAGAAAGTTTAAGCAGGCACCCGAATATTGAAGGGCAGAATTGCAATTAACCAGAGGATAATAAAATTCGTCAAGAATTATACTCTGAAAATAAAATTGACCAGAAAAAAATGGTTGAGGTTGTGGTGCACTGCGGATGCTGCGGAGTGCCGAATGCGGTCGATTGAAGTATTGAAGGACTAACAACACCAAAAATTGAAATTCAACGAATATAAAAAGGGGGCGGAACCTTGGAAAAAGCACAAGAACAAATAGTATAGCCCGAAAGAATTGCCGAAGTCCTGCGTCAGATGCAAATGGCTTAAAAAGGAGTCCTCTAAAAAAAGAAAAGAAAAAGGGATCATTCATTGCATCGTGACTAGTAGTTCTCTATTTATATGATGAAATGGACTTTGTGACGACGCCAGCCCCTGGGGAATATCTTTCAGGGGATTTTAACCGGGGGGGCGTCAAGGCTACTAGGTGACCCCATTGACCTGGATGTGAACGTACCACTCACTTGGGAAGAACCACATTGTCGGAATCTACGATTTTAAGTGAAGTCGGGTCGAAACCCTGACAATATCGCCTCCAGCGTGTGCTTGATTCGCTTCGGCGGACCAGTTCACAAGTGGCGGGACCCCATGCATCCCGGGGAATCAATCACGTTGTGACAGGCCGGTGGACCATGCGGGCCCAAACTGCATCAAAGGCGAGTTTGGAGCAAGCAAGTGGAGAAGGAACAGAGTACGACGAAGGAATCGACTGCGAATTGCACAAAGTAAAGATGAGATGCTCAGTGACCCATAGCTAGACATCAAAGGCATTGAGATCCACGTGTCGATACATAGAGCTGAAGACAGCTTCAGATCGGTGGATTGCTCTCGTGCTGGGACGCCCGTGCGACGTACAGTAGTGAATGTGTCGCCACGGCGGCAATGGGTCTTTTGGATATGTTCCAAGACAATTGGTCGGGTCGATGCATGTTGCGTGGTTCTATGTAAAGCCACTCGTGCAGGCACAGCTGAAGATATGCTCCAGGATCTTCCTTGGCAGCTGCTGTTGAGAGAAGCGATGAGTTCCAAGCTGCGTGGCGGTGGTGCGACTCAGCCACAACCTCTACTCTCCACTGGGCTGCACTCGGCTGAAGAAGGTAATCTATTGCGGAGTCTCACGCTGTATCATACATTAAGCCAGACGGAATGGCCGAAATCATATCTACAATATTTTTACTCAGATCAAATCAGATTCTACAAAAGATTTTCGAAATTTAACCTGCGAAGTTGCACATTTTGGGTATAGTACTAGACCACCATGGTCTAGTATGGACTATGGTAGTGAAAATCTATACAGATAGCTGCCTATATCTAAAAGATTATGAATGGTCAGTCTGATAGATATAGCCACCAGTGGTCCCTGATAAAGTTATGAGTATGTCATGAGGCTTGTGCTCGTTTTCTATTTCGCTCCTGTAGCCATGATTTGGGACAAGATCTAGCCTGTAATTCGAGATCCCAGAGGGGTAGAGGGGTACGTAGAGTACCTTGGACAATGTAGAAACTACACGGGAGAACCACAATAGAAGATATGTTCGCTGCACGATTGAGGATCCTATAGAGAACAACAATATGATCAGTTAGGTTGTCGTCAGCAGCTCCAGCAAACCCACGAATTGACCAAACATTGGTCATGGGCATCAATACTTTTTTCACTTTATCAATGATGACCTTTCAACATTGAAGATGCCAAATATTTTGAAGGAGGAGAGTGGTTGAATCCCCTTGAGACCGAAACAGAAGAGTTTTGTCGAGCAGTGGGTGCCCATGGATCATTTAGTAGCGAGCCTCGTCACTTGGTGCATCCAATATCATGGCGGCTGCTGGCGGCTGAAAGACCAGTCCTATCTTTGATATTCTTGTCTGCACCGACCGATAATAACATATCAACCATTCCCTTGTTATTTTTTAAAAAGCAGCCTCTAACAGTGGTGTCGTCCCGAGCGAGCAGGAAGTTATGTTTAGATTTACCAGCTTATCTGTAAGCAGGATCTAAACCTGGCCCTGTCTATTAACATGGGCAGCAAGCCACAATGGTGTTGACTGTGATGAGAGCGCATTAGGATCGACTTTTTTTCGATTGACAAGAAGACGAGCTATTTCTGGTTGTTGGTTCCATATACAGCTATGAAGGGAAGTGATCCCGCCGATTTTGCAGATGGGTCCTGCATGAGCACCGCAAGATAGTAGTAACCTCACGATTTCAGTATGATCTCCACGTACAGCATGATGTAACGCAGTCATGTGGATATGGTCGCATACACCGGTTCCGATTTTAGGATGCGCAAGAAGTCTCTTGACAACGGCTATACGCCCTTGTCCACTGGCATCATCCAAAGACATGTGCTCAGACCTGTTTCTGCTATTTGGATCGACTCCGTCTAACAGCACTTTCGCAGCGGCTAGATTACCTTTGAAAATTACGTTGTATAAAAACGAGGAGTTAAGGAAGTAAACCATGTCCGGTAATTCTGCGTAGCCAGTGAAATCCCTCCCCCCAAGCCTAGAGAGCTCTTTGCAGAGTGTTAAACAATTGTTTGAATCGACAGCGTAACGAATCGTCGATGCGTTTGAATCTTCTGCATCGCGTCGGTACAGCTGTGAAATCAGAGTTTGGTACACAGCACAATTGACTTAAGTGAAAGAAGCAAGATCTCTTTGCCTCTTAATGCTGGAGGCAATTTGCAGGAGGAGTGCAGGTGGGAGCTGCACGACTGGAGCGTGTCAATAAAAGAAAGACGATGTTGAGTCGCGTCTGTGATTGGTGGATCACGGGACTCATAATGATTAGTAATTATCTCAAGGGCGCTTCAGATAGTTAGGAACAACATCTTCTCTCCTTCAAAATACGGGGCTAACCCGCAATTCTTCATCACCTGTTAAATCACTGACCGAAACAGAAGCCCTTTTTGATTGAGCTTGTTTTACTTGAATCATCCCGTGATGTTGACTTGGCTTGAAACGCCACAGCAGTACTTAAGGGATGATTCAACTGGCTTGAAAGGACTAATCTTACACAAATCTCTCCGGTCATGCATATGTAAATATTGAATCACTCTATCACACTTTGAAAGACCTTAAATCTGGCCCTTAAAACTGGTTTACGCTGGTGACACCTAAAAATAGACGAAGAAAAAGCAGATTTGGGGCCGAATTTCTGAAAAGGGGCACAAGATGGACAATCCCTAGAATGCATCATGAAGCGTCAAGAACGCAATAGACAAAAACAGGGCAAAATGATGTTTCTGGCCTCGTGAGTAAAGTTAAATAAGGCCAACGCAGGTATGCTCGTATTGGAGGCGCCTCTTTACTGCCCTAAGACTGCCTTGTCCAATAGAAGCCCTGAGATCTCGGCTCAGCCTCGTATTCAGGGTCCCAAGAGCCGCTTTATCTAGCCTGGGGTCTTGACCATGTTTAAAAGGATCGAGAGCCACAAAAGTGTGAGGTTTTCTCTTTTCTGCGCTCAAATTCACACAAAGGCGGGCTACTTGTGAGACCTTGGGACCTCGTGTAGTGTTTGCACAAAAATACTGCAAATTGGTCGTGATTGATTGTAACCAAGAGCTACACTTAACCTTGACCCACCAAAGCTGCATATTGCATCTCAAAGGAAATGGCGCCGCGACGTGGATCAGGAGGCTTTGGTAGTTCCTATTATGGATCTTCAAGCGCTTGGTCTGTAGAGACTTCATTCTCTTTGGACATGTATGAATCCAAAAGTCTCTTCATCGCAGGCTTTGCTTTCGATGTTCTTTTTGCCCTTGCACTCATTGGGTTCCTCACATGGGCATGCTTGATTCGGAATCACAATGGCCAAAAGAAGGGGCTTGTCATGGCTATCATCACATGGTTGTGGTAAGAAAAGAAAATACAATTACAATTTATAAATCTTATCAGTGATCATCCATTGACTGATCGTTGTTCCAGCTTCATGATTACCGCCATAGTTTATGAGGTTTTCTTCCTTGCTGAAGCCGTCGTGACTCAATATTATAATATTGACCTCATGCTCCAAGTGTTTTTCTCTGACCTATCTGTCTGGTTGATCGTCTATGTCTTTTACAACTTGATCCACCGTGTGGTCAATCGTCTCACGGATGCCGGAAAGCCGTATGCTGCCATTTCAATTGTTCATTGGGTGATTCTCGCTATTTTGGGTGCGATCTCAATCGCAGCCTGGGGAATATATGTGGCATTTAGGGTTTACTATGTCCAAGGATCAAGGGGAAATTTGGTCGACCTTGTGGACAGTATGAACAAAGTAGATTCTGCCCGAGTCATTCTGTTTTGGGTGGTATCTATGGAGATCTTTGCTTGGTTTCTATTCGCCGCCGTCAAGGCCGGCTCTCATCGCTTCCCTTCGCGAGTAAGTTTTCCCATGACTTACCGAATGCTCTCAATTTCCCGACAACAACCACAAAAAGCAAATAAAAGAAGCTTACATAGTCACAGTCTCCCATCTATGCTATTATCATTGGAAGTATCTGTTGGTTCGCCCTTTGTCTTACGAATGTCGTGATCTACATCAGATACTACATCGAGGAAACTACCTTCGTTCCCGACTACTTGCCAACAGCAACCTCCGTTTTACAATTCATTTTCGGTGTTGGAACCCTTGTTGGAATCTTGCTCGGCTGTCAGGGCTGGCACCATATCGATAACTCGATGGATAAACCACCAATGACAGTGCAGTATCCTTACGAGACACAATACCAGCAGTACCCAGCATACAATCAGCAATTCCAGCCCTACCATGGCCAGCCGCAGCCTCAATATCCGCAGCAATATCAGCAGCCAGTACAGCCATACGAACTACAACCTTCACCACAACCACAAAAGTGACCCTAGACTGCCTAACGGTACTAAGTCCAGCTAGTGTCACTGGGCTTGGCCTCTGCGAAATTCAGTAGCGCCAGTGCTATTACCCATCCTCACTTCTGCATTCATTGCTCAAGTCATCGATTGGTATTAGTACTGCCACGAGTTATATGCCTTGTCTGGTCTATTTATTTTTTGAAGCTTGATGTTCCTTTTTGACTTTATGCCGCGCACGAAATACCCAGTATATGTTACTACCTTGAATATTATAATTATATGGAATATCTGGACATAATGAATTAGAAATTTATTTCACCAATTATAGAGCTAGCCTAGGACCTAAGTATGAGTTGCCACCTCGGGCTCTTAAAGGAGAAAAAAAAAGATATCAATCCATGCTATCTACCTCAAAGTTACTAGTGCTACCTGAATGGCTTAAAACCAATTTTCTTGGTCGCCATTATGAGTCAACAACAAACCGCTATTCTTGGCACTCATGAGTTCAATTACCTCAAGGCATTTTCTTACACTTTCCTCAGGCTGGATTTGACCTTTCAGCCCAGGATGGACTTTCTTGAACAGGTTCAACAGGAAATTATTAGCCTCTTCTAGAGCAAGTGGCTTTTCTCCTATATCTAAATCAGCCTCTACAGTTTTAGACGCCAGATAGGACAATATGCTACTTACCCTCCCACGTATCGACCCATCCAGGGCTCAAGGCCAAGACTTTGATACCCTTTGGTGCTAGCTCTGCAGCATACTTGGCGACCTGTATATTCATTCCAGCCTTGGCAACAGAGTATGCGACAGCATTACTAACTCCGGACTTGTTAATCAAGTTCAAATCCGCCATGCCCGTGGAGATATGCACAATCTTTTTCTGGGTGCCTTTCTCAATCAAAGGTAGAAAGGCGTTTGTCGCCCATAGACCGCCGTAGATACCCGTCATAAATGGCAGGTCAAACATCGCCTTTGTCGCCTCGGCATCAAAGGGGATTTGGGATGGGCTGTAGGACATAGTCGACATATCAACAGCATTGGAGTTGTGTATAAGCACGTCTAGTTTGCCAGCTGTGATGGCAGCTGCAGCTGAAGCGGCTTCGAGGATAGATTTTGGGTCCGTGACATCTCCCTCGATCAGGTGCACATTAGGATAAATGGAGTTTAGCTCAGATACCGTGGGCGATTTGGGATTTCGCACGATAGCCAGCACCGTGTTGGCTGGGTTGGCGGCGAGTTGACGCACAAACTCGCGGCCGATACCCTTAGAAGCTCCAGTAATTGCGTATGATGACATGATTGATTTATTTCAGATATAATGTAGAGTAGTATCAAATAAAAAAGGCTGTTGGATCTGCTATCTCGAATATCTTTGAATTTACTTCTGTCTTATACTTCAACGGAATGCCAAGCATTCCCGACCGGCCGATCCGTACCTCCCGGCCGGTCCGTTCATCACCCAAAACTGCCGGCCAGCACGGTCAGACGGCCGCTCCGTTCCTCGTCCGACATCTTATATCAACATTATGAGCACCGCTAGTCCGATAGTCAAGAGGAGGGCATGCGTGGCCTGCACTAATGCGAAAGCTAAATGTACCCCACAGGCTGTCAACTTATGTCAGCGATGCGCTCGTTTGGGCAAGTCATGCACGTATCTTGACCTTCCACAGACAAGGAAGAAACACAAGGCTGCACCAAGGTGCGTCTTCCTGAGATCGAAACGAGCGAACTATGTGTTTTTGACTATCAATATAGCCGCGTAGCTTTGTTAGAGGGGCAGGTCGGCCAGCTAACGTCGCAACTGTCTGCCTTGACCCGACAGAACGATCATAGCAGGCGGATATCGCCTGGTACCCCAGTGGATGTTTCTAAATCTCTTACTAATGGCTCGAGCTCATCGCAAGGCCCGGGATTAGAGTCTGCAGATATCTCAATACTCCTCGATGCTGCTAGAGACCCATCTCATGGTCTTGCTCTCCCCAACAAGGTCCGGTCTGGCGGGTCAGCCGTCTCTGGTAGATCGAGGGCTCTTGAGTGAAAGCGAGGCCGAGAATTTGATCCAAATATTCAGGGTTGCCCTTGTACCCAAGTTTCCCTTTGTGCTGATTGCAAGCACCGAGACAGCAACTCGGCTCAGGAAACGAGAGCCTTTCCTCTTTTCATGTGTCGTTGGCGCGACCATAGGTAGCTCACACCCTCTGCGCAAAAAGGTTACCGAGGAAGTCATGAAACATATTACACTAAGGGTCGTGGAACGGTCTGAGAGGAACCTTGAATTGCTTCGTGGTCTCTTAGTCTACAGCGCATGGTACACTTACCCTGCGGAGAGGTACCACCCGCAGCTATTGCTGCTGATTCAATTTTGTGTTTCTATATTGTATGATTTGGGGCTACACAGGAAGCCTAGTCTAAGTTTGGATGAGCAGCGAGCTCTGCTAGGCACCTATTGGTTATCGGCTAGGTGAATTTTTCTTTGCTAGTAGGTTCGTCATCAGCTAACCGTCTAAAAGCCTTCATAGTACACTTGGCCGTCCAATTACTGTGAAGCACGATAGTAGAATCGATGAGTGCATTGAGAATCTGGCGTCGACCGAAAATCTATCAGACAGAATGATTGCACCGTTTATTCAACTGCAGTCTTTCTTGATAATAATGGATGATACTTACGCTTCGATGCACGCGAGAGGCGGAAGGGCACTGATTCAAGTTATACGCGAATCTTTACAACGACAACTTGACAGCACGAAAGCTCGAATAGAGCAAAACCTTCCGTTTTTCCCTTCCCCACTAGGTGTGCCTTGGAACCATCATTATTCTTATATTGAAGACTAACCTAGCCTCTTAGGGAATGCCATACGCACCGAACTCCTTTATGCGGAGATGCGACTCGAGGAGCTAGCACTTCGAGAGCAACTATGGACTGGAGAGTCTAGCGGCGCAGTCAGAATAAACATGTTGATGGCTATGATCCAGCGAGGCAAGGAAGTTATTAGTACGATCAGGACCT
Source organism: Penicillium citrinum (assembly GCF_028827155.1). NCBI lineage: Eukaryota > Fungi > Ascomycota > Eurotiomycetes > Eurotiales > Aspergillaceae > Penicillium > Penicillium citrinum. Next base: position 2,413,187 of record NW_026622691.1, read on the forward strand.
TGCCAGAATCGGAAATTGCCCAGATGACAATAATTACAAGCGCCCACATATGTGCCGCCGTGGGCTATATTCCCACCGCTGTCTTGTCTATTCTCAACATTCTTACAGCTTCCGAGGGCTCCATTACGGATACTGAGGTGCAGGCCATTTTAGAAGCAGCAGATTATCCTCATGTAGTTACAGAGCTCGCTAACGCCCTCGACACAAGACTCTTTGGAATGTCTCCCGCAGACAAAGAGTGGGATATCACGGGAAGTCTTTGCTCTAAAATGCGGCTCCTAGCACGCTGTTATCCGTACCAAGTCAAGGCAATAGTTGGCTCTACCTCGTCCAAAGACGCCGGCCAGGGCACAGCTATGATTGGGGCTGATCACCCTCAAGAGGATCCTATGGTACCTCAATTATGGTCGTCTATTGATGGGAATGATGGAAACCTGGAGGACATGCTGCCTATCGATGAGATCCAATGGGAGTCTTTACTGAGTGACTTCACCGGATTCAGCTAACAAACCAATTGTATCATTCTATGAACCGAGTCTAGAGACCAATGAGCTTAAATTTCTACGATGAAAGGGTGCAAGATTAATCTATAGGCCTGCTGTTTCAACCTCATTCAATGAGCGGCGAATCTCGATTTTCGAGTGGTCTAAGGAAGTCGGTGGTGATCCAGAACAACAAGTGATTTCAATATTATATATCAGAAGGAGGGTTTGTTCAAGTGGCCATACAAATACTATCGGGTTAGAATCTGAAGTATGAATCGTGGTTCCACCGGAATAATTTCCCGATGTGGAAGAGCGGACCATTTGAGAAACCTGCACAACACAGACTATCTCAGTTAGAAACACAACATCGCCGACGTGTCTTTGATGCAGCTCTACTAGAATTGGTCAGATCCGCAATCATGACCGGCATGGATATCTTTACTGCCGCGACAGACATAAACGTGTTGGCTGCGTTCTTGAGTGATGCGGGGCTATCAGATCTCTCCTCAACATCGAGGTCAGTGGATTGCATCGTCATCTGCGCCTCTGCAGTGATATATCAAGCCGAATCACTCTTCACCGCTATCGAAAATCGACCATCATTGGCAAAGTGCTTGGTATTATGTGGTGGCGTGGGCCATTCTACGCAACTGCTCTACGACAGCATACGAATTCACCCGCGCTATTCACAGATAAGCCAGGAAGTTGAGGGACTCCCAGAGGCTCGGGTATTGGAGCTAATCTTGGAAAGATTTTTCAATCGGCGCGCTATCGAAGCTCAAGGGTGTCGTATCCTCATCGAGGATCAGTCTACAAATTGCGGGCTCAACGCCTCCTTTACTCGCAAAGTACTGGACAAGGAGGGATTTCACGACATATCCTCCTGCATCATTATACAAGACCCTACTATGATGCGGAGAACAAGAGCCTCATTCGAGAAAACTTATGAAAATTGGCCATTTGATGTGGATTTTACTAGCTGCCCAATCTTTGTGCCAAAGGTCGAAGAGAGTTCAACAGGCGTCTTGACCTATTGTTCCACTGTCGACTCCTCTGGGCTGTGGTCTATGCCTAGATTTCTTGAACTTATTTTGGGAGAAATCCCACGATTACGAGATGACGAGAATGGCTATGGTCCCAATGGGCGCAGCTTTATTCCTCATGTTGATATTCCAGTACCGGTGGAAAGAGCCTGGTCGAATCTAGCCAAGAACAATGCGGATTGGAGGAAGTTATAAGACGATTGTCTCCAGAATTCAGGAATATGATACAATGCGCACTACATAGGATTCTTATTTCGTCATATGCTCACGCATGCGAAAGCGCATCAAGCTCCGACTGGGACTTAAATCTCTGCGGGATACTGTTTATAGCACTTTCCATTCCCAGGTGGTCCATGGAGCATGCTTTGTCAAAGTTGGGCTTGGGTAGAATAGAAACCAGCTCATGCCGGGTATTTTGCGTTTTCCATGAACCCCATTTTGTATGCTAGCTCAGCATAAGTTCATTGCTACATGTGGTATCAAAATCCACTGGCATCCAGTAGATAATGTGCATATGGACCTGAAGCATAACACTCATAAAATGTTAAAAATGCTATACTCAAATTTATGCACATAACAAAATAACTCTATCTCCCAATTTAATCCGCAATGTTAACAAAATTATATATACTAACTAACCACTATACTACATCGTGCTGCTCCTGGCTTCTCCGTCAGGCGGTGGAGAGCGGAGGATAACATCATCTCCACCCGCTACTATCAAATCCTAACAATACAACTATCTCCCACCTCAATCTCCTAAAGCCATCAACATGGTTTGTTCAAAATGTCAGAAGAAGCTGAAGAGCACTGAACTCGCCACTCCAGGTGTCAAAAACAAGAATGATATGTACTACGGTTCGCCATCGACTACCTTAGGAGGTGGCTCGAAGGGAAAGGCGACACTTGGTGCAACGGGTGTAGGGAAGGTATGTTATGATCATTTCTTTTTGCCTTTTTTTTTCGCTATATTGGTATGGGAGAGTTCGATATCTACTAAATTTGAATGAGGAATTTGCCTGAATGAATTGGCGAAGAGGCTAATTGACTATTGCAGAATAAACTACTCAGTTCCAAAGCGAAGAATCCCTACGCTGCATATGCCTCCTCTTGCGAGTCTTGTAAGACGAAAACGGAGCAAGGGAAGAAATTCTGCCAGAAATGCGCGTATAAAAGAAACGGTACGTCTGCATCGACCTCACTTTACTCCTATCATGTCGGAGATTCGTTTCAAGTCCAAGCTCTAATTTTGATATAGCTTGTCCGATGTGCGGAAAGAGTCTTGCAGGCAAGACAGCCAAAGATCAACCTGTGGTGCAAGGCCAGAAATTTAACCTCAAATGATTGATCTTACCTTTCTAATCTCCATCAATGTGGGCACTGTTATATGGCAAGGCGTCTGGGACTCCGAACTTATTCAAACATTTCAATTGACAGCACAAGGGAAAATCTAGTTATACATGGCATACGTGATAAAGTATATGCAGAACGCTGCCAATAGCGTTTCCAGGAAATAATTTCCAGTCCTGGCTGGATAGTCTCTTCTCGCTTCTCATACTCCTCCCCTGACCCATCAGAACCTTTTCCTAATGGGGTATCTCATGCTTGACTTGTTCACCGATCAGCCAGCATGTTCTTGATGTAACTGTAGTATTGCGGCAAGACGTGGCTTTGGATTTCCTCCTTGGATAGCCACTTGAAGTCCTTGAGGTCCTTCTTGGCAGATAGATCAGCCTGGCCGGCCATTATACGGGACTTGAGGAAGAAAGTCTTTTCGCCGTGGTTTTCAGCACCGGTTGCCTTGTCAACGTGGGGCTTGCGGTTCGTGTAGACGTGGTGTCCAGCGGGGTGGAAGCCAACCATCCAGGTGTTCATGTTGACACCGGCAGTCTGGGAAAGGGTACGCTCAGCGGCCTAAAGTGGAAGCACCAAGTTAGCAATCATGTACTCCCTTTTCTTCTATGTCCTTTTGAAATCAAGCGATGGGTGCTGGGTAAAATTGGACTGACCTGACGAAGAGTCTCGTCCATCTCGACTGGAGTACTGGGGAACTTCCAGTATCCCTCCTTTGACTGAACAAGCAAGTACAATGTCCGTGAGAGCAGGCGGTTCAAGCTTTTCTGGTCGCCCTTCTTATCCGCCTCCGTCACCCGTGAATGCGGTCGGGGGATCTCTTCCTTTTTGCTGGTATCTTGAGAGGTGGCATTGGCCGTGGACTCTGCATCCTGCACAAGCATCTCAACTTGATGCTCAGGCTCAGCCTCCTTGGAGCCAAGGAGAAGCTCATCATTCCATGAGTCACTGGCGTACGCGTTGTACTTGCCGATGTCGCGTGCGGGAGTTCGTCGTTCCTGAACCTTCTTCTTCCAATCCTCGTCTGCCGGGGTTCCGCGCTTGAAGTAAAAATATTTTGTGAAAGGCAACGCCAGCCGTTCGTTCAGACGCTTCTGATAGAAATGGTAGGCTTTTTCGAAGGGTTCGAGGTCACGGGTGATTTGGGGTGGACGTGAGAGCACCACGCCGGCTTTGATTGTGTAAGGGAAAGGGGGAGTAGCGGTGGTAGTAGCGAAGGCCGGTGCATCGGTGGCAGCCTCAGTAGTAGAGGCAGTCGCAGCAGATGCATAGTTGCGACGACCAAGGGTACCCTGACAGCTTCTGCACACGCCAGAGTCAAGATTGGAGGGTCCTATTGATAGGGGCGGTTAGTGGAGAGTTCAAATGAGCTGCAAAGTAGTGCAAAATACATACGCAGTAGCGACGTTATGCGCCGGGCGCCATTGGAACCGGACGACATGTTGTGATGATGTTTTCAGCGATCTGCTGTTGATGCCGACGATGTAGAGAGCCCCGAGAAAAGTTCCCAAGTCACGTTGGCGCTAGACCCAAGTAGGCCAGACCGCCCGGCAAGGCAGTTTAAATTCGCAAAAATTCCTTCTTTCCTTCTTTTTTCTTCTTCCAGGCACCCATTCCTTATCGTCACTGCGTCTTGTTTTTCCCACGGCCAGTTGACCATTCAGCGGTGCTTAGAATGATTTGCGGCTATTTTTCGCTAGCGGTACCTTCATACAACCTAAGGTGTACTGTTAGATAGCTGTCGCGCACACTTCGGCACCAATCTCATATCTTATTTTAAACATTGAGGATTTCTCCTCAGAACGGAGAAATATAGACACCAGCAGAAGACAACAAATAAGATAAATAAAATTTAATCACAAAATCTATTTTTCCCTCTGCGGTTTACCATATCATACAAAGCTGTAGCCAATGTTAAAGGCAAATCCAAGATACTCTGTTTCGCATGCATCCAAGGATGCCAAAAATGTAAAAATGTACATAATCACCCCATTTTCGGGACATGGAAGAGGGTTTCCTTCAACGTCGCTCTACACGATCGTTTGTTGAATCTACAGCTAGAATTTGCGCAATATATATCATTGAGTCGAATGGGTTCCTCAACATTAGAACGCAATGGTAGCCTCCCACAGATCCTAGGACCATTGGGTTTGATAGATAACCTAGGTAGGTATCTGGCTGCGCTAATAATAAAATTACTGGAAATTTCCACTTTATGGTATTCAGATGTAGCGAGAAGTATAATGTCTAGTATAGATCTCCAAAAATAATGGCTTACTCAGGCTTCTAAACATGATATCGAAGGCATACATACTATGTAGATAGTATTCACCGCCTTAGTTGCCCGCGCCGAGGATCCCGTGACTGAGGACGACCCCGGACTTGCGAGCCGAGGGAAAACGACAGCCGATCGCAGCCCCAACTTCCGACCTCCACGTTCTCCTTCGCGCAACTCCGACACCTTCTTGACGATTGTTCCCCTATTTTCCATGCTCCTCTTATATCTTTGACAGATATGTCCTCTACAAAATTATCATCTCCCTCTTCCTCCACCTCCACCTCCCCCACCAAGCTCTGTTCTAAGACCTACAAGAAAGCCTCCCAGCTCTATCTAACGCGACGTCTCCCGGAGTCGCTTTCGTCGCTCCAGCCAATTATTACTGGGGAGTCACCACCAGATGACCAATACGCCAATGGCGATTATGCGGCAGCAATTGCCCCGATTGCAATTGCTCCTAGCACGTGGAGAATCAAAGTGTGGAACCTCTACATTACCCTACTCAGCGCAATAGTCGACCTTGGCGCAGAGGAGGGCAAGAATCAATTTGGTCAGAAAGAATGGAAGAACATGGCCACCCAAGTACGAGACGGTGGTATCTGGGATACCGTCGTACAAATTGGCTACCAAGGCCGTGAAGGCTCCGTGGATGCGGAGGTCGTCTATAACCTGTGAGTAGCTTCCCGATCTCCACCCGTTCGCAGTGGCTCACAGCTGACCCTTTCTGACTAGCGCTACCCTACTCCTCAACCACTCATCCTCCCAAGCCTTAAACCAGCAACGCCTAGAAACTTATCTCTCCTCCTACGGACAGCCCAATCTTGACCTTGCTGAGCGTCTCCAAGATGTATCCAATGGGTTCCAACAACAGCGTATGTCTGCATCAAGCGGAGCAGACACGCCGAAGGATCTCGCTGCCCGAGTAAGGATTATCGAGCTATTCACTCTGCATGTACTCCCTCGCAATGAAGAATGGGAATATGCGACCGAGTTTATCAACTTGAGTGAAGTCTTGGACGAGGAACGCAAAGAGCTTTTCCTCCAGACTTTAGAAGGACTCAAAGAAGAAAAGGAACGAGGCGAGCTGCGTGCAGCCGAATTACAACGTCAGAAAGATGCCGAACTGGACAAACAACGGGAAGATGAGCGCCGGCAGGCTGAGGAGGCGGCGGCGGCGGCGCAGCCAAAAGCAAATGGTCACAAGCGGAATACCAGTGAGGTGGACTATGGCATTGAGAAGGGTAGCACACGCAGCCCTTCCAAGGGCAAAGGGTCCAAAGCATCAGACAAATCGTCAAATGGCAAATCTTCAGCCCGAACCGCGCTTTCTTCTAGCTCAAAGAACTCCAAGAAACAGCTCAAGCCCGAGACTCGCAGCCAGTCTCGGGCTGTGACGAACGCTATTCGAAACCTGTTCAAACACATTGTTCAAAGCATTTCCGGGAATCCAATGTCAATACTGCGAACTGTGCTCCTCTTGCTAGGTATCTTAATGGCTATGAGTCGGCAGGATGTGCGGGAACGAATTCGCAGGATTACAGGTGGTGCCTGGCAGAAGGTTAAAGGTACAGTTGGAATGGGCGTCAAGGTGAGCTATATCTGAGATATTGGCAAGTGACGAATTGTTGCCTCTATAAGTTTGCATGATTCATCTTGTATATTTCTTCAATTTGGTCCTGATGATTCCCAATTGGGACTGGGAAAGCAATGTCGCATATACATTTCCTTCGATTGTGATCCTTTATGGCTTGTATAAGCATAAATACCAATTTTTCGTTATTTGATCAGTGATCTTTATCTTTGAATCTATACTATATCTTATAATGTCTCTGGAATGACTACATTTGTCACCTTCACACTGATCTATACAACTTCAGCTTCGACCTTGACCCACTTCCCCGCATACTTCAACTGTATGCCACATTCCTGTCAAACTTGAAGATTAACTGAATCAGTTCTAAGTTGGAATGCTGATGATTTTCCAGAAGTTTTAATGGTTCATTCTTCTGAAATGTCTAGGTATATTCATTAGAATAAATTACTATTGTACAGTTTGTCCACCATCAACTCGATGGGCAGGAATGTATCTATGCTATAGGTAAACATACAATGTTCAAAACACGACAATCAAAACACTTCAATGGCATCACTGAAGCGAAGAATCGTTTCTCCCCTGCGAGCAGCAACCTTGATAAACCTGATCTGATCACCACTCGTATCAGAAATGTTCATATTGGTCTCAAAGCCAGTACATGTACGTGTGGCTAGAAGGGTCGTTTCGTTCGAATCGATGGATGGAAGAGAATATATCGCCCAATTATCATACTCAGTCGCACCATTCCAACTCATGTAGATGACACCATCTTCGATGACAGCAGCAGGGTTCCAGAATGGCGTAGCTTTCCAGTTATGTTTGAATACACGGTACGACATGGCGTGTGTTGGGGCTCCGAATTGTCCTGAGAAGACAACTTCGCCCTTACTATTGTATTCTTTGAATTGGGGAACATTTCCGTAGCCAATGATAATGTTCGAGGTCGTGGAGAGAGGATCGGTGAATTGGAAATTACCCTGTGTTTGGGAATATGTTGAATTGGTGGGATCGGATATGTTGGAAAGTAGTGAACCGTTCATGGTGGTTAAGTCGATATTGAAGACCATTCCTGTTGACTCGCCTTCGGATTGGCTTTTTCTGTTGGCATTGTTGAATAGACTGAGAACGAGACTTTTGTTTGTTTCGTTATATACGCGGGCATCATGTTGCCATGAGAAACGCATCTCTTCACCAGTGATGTCTCCTTCGCCGCTATCGCCCTGCAAATTGTTGTTAGATTCTTCTTGATCAAGAAAGCGTGGTGATACTTTGTCAAGGTAGCTTACTGCGAGTCGCCAACGGACGCTGCCGTCCTTGTTCAGAAAGAAGACGGAGCAATAGAAACGCATGGATATCAGGTATCCATTATTGGTTGCTGCAATCGAGTTCAAGTGATATAAATCCCATGGATTATCTTGAACGGAGTGGGCTAGCATCGGTTGTCTAGATTCGGACAGCGGGATCTTATCCTGATGATCAAGGGAGTTCCAGGCGAAGACGATCTCGTTGGTAGCAATGTCGATTTCGTAAAACTGGCTCGCGGTAATCCATGCATCTGATGGACCATCAAATGAACTCAGATCTTGTTGGGTGACGTTAATTGCGGAGACCAAAATCGTATTCCGGTCGGTGATCTGATGTTCATGTACATCAATGTATGAGTCGTGAGACTTCCCAGTGGCAGTGACGAACTTGAAGTCCGAGTTGTCAGTCAGTGTGATCGTATAGATTTCCCGATATGTCGTATCAAGAATGTGCACTTTGCCATAACCATAGCCGCCGACGATTTCTACCTCCCGGACCAGAATGTGATAACATCCTGATCGAACAGTTTCTGTACTCGGAAATTCATTGATTTTTCCTCGGGGCCTTGATAGACCAATTCACCATCGTTGTCATATATTGTCACAGCGCTGCCAAGGGGATTCTCATTTCGGATGGGAATGAAAAATAGACCTGGGTCAATGCCATCCGTCTTGTTTATTTGAAGTTGTGGGGGCTCCCAGGGTCCAGTCTTGAAGGAGGTATAGGGCCAGTATGCTTCTGTTGCTGAACCAAGACAACTCAGAAGTAACAGACCTCCAGCTGCGAGAGGAGCGTGCCACATATTGACTGATTCCGTGATATAACAAGCACAGTCATGAATCTGAACTTCCTTGCGTGGTTTCAGATCGAAAGATTTTTCTTTTTCCTCGCGATCTCTCGCGTCATACCGTGACTATCAAATCTGCGAGAATGGTGCGGTGTACGTGGAAACAGATAGCTTGGGAAGGATCACGATCTGACATTGATGGGCTACTATGGATAGTTCAGGGTCCCACCATGCATCCAAAACCTGTGATGTTGGCTACCACATCAATGCTCCAGAGTCGACCATCGTTCCAAATTTGATTCTTCACTATCGTGACCGAGGTAGATGCAACAACTCCGATATGTGCTTACGCAGCTGATTTCGGTATCAAATTTTAGAAATCAGACACCAGATGCACAGACAGGAATGTCCAGTGATTGTATGTGTGTGTATTTGCATGAAATCAGGGGGGCATTAGATGCATCACACTATTTATTACCGAATTCTCCTGATGGGTCAACAAACGAATTTACGGGGTTGGCGGCCAAAAACCGAGTTCTCCACCGACCACTTAGGGGGGCTCTTGGCAAACAGAAGATTTTTGAAGTCGATTTGCAATCTCGAGTTTCCACCACCCCCCTTCATTTATGTTGGCTAAGCAATATCAGAGTGAAGATCTGCATTGAAAATCTCTATCCAAGACCCACCAATTTTTCGATGAGCATGCCAACTGCGAATGTTGAAAGTATGGCTATAGATCATTGGCTTCAGTAAACAAGTAAAATTTACCGAGTCAAGCGTGCTTAACACCATTGACAATGATAAAAATTACAACTGATAGGTTGTATCGTATTTCCACACGAGAGTGCATTCATTTCAATGTTTATCAAGTTGACGGCCTTGTGGGGATAGAGTTTCGGTAGGGTTGCCGTCTTCGGCATTTCAGCTTCAGAAGGCCTGTATACACTATAGTTAGTGTGTATATGAGAAGCAGATTGTTAGCAACTAATGACTTCGTTTGCTATGGTATTATATAGTACGTCATTCTCATTCTGGTCATAGGTCATTTCGTCGTTAAAGATTAGAACCAAATATTAATTACGTTCATGTCCATCACCAACCAAAATGCCTCGGCTTTCCATCGACGTCCCCGTCATCTGCTGTTCATCCTCGTGCTGATGACCTTGCTCAACATCTTCCTTCTCAATGATGCGGGCATGCCATCGCCGGAAAAGCTGAACGAAGAAGTGGGCCACGCAAATCTGCTCGGTCGTATACAGCAGAACTGGGACCGATGTCTTTGCCTTGGTGTATAAATCAATCGGTGCCCACATAGCATATAACAATGGAATACCAAGCGCGGTGCTCTTAGCAGGACCGCAAAAGCATACAGCGATCGTCTCTTCTGGTGGCATTGATTTGGGCATGGCTTTCGACCAGCTTTGCGGAGACAGGAACTTCGGTGGTCTTGATGTAAAGAAGCACACCCCGGTGAGGGCGATGTATAGACCGATGTTGAAAAACACTACAAAGATCACGCTCGGAACCGAAAGAGTCTGGAGAGCACCCGTGGCAAAGCATGATGAGAATGTGGTCCTATTCATCAAAGTAAGCATAAAACAGCGTTTCCTCGAGTCTAAAGCTGCGAAATTTGACATACCAGATCAGCAATAGCATACAAGCACTGGCTAACTTGGGTAGCTTTGTCTTTTGTATCACTGAGCTTGTTTGATCAGGCCAGGTCCAGCGCACTAGCTGTCCAACAAAGAGAGGCAGCAAGACGCTCAGTCCTAACTGCTGAAAGACATCCTTGTACATGCTGCTCAGACTGCCCCCTCCATACCTCCAAACGTCGAACTCTGCAGTCTTCGGGATAAGGGCCACTGTCCAAGCAGCCGTAACGAAAGGGCCAAGGATATTAGCTAGTAGAACCTCTACCAGAGCAGCAGCATCATCTCCACCCGCTGCTCTCGTCATCACAACATTCGAAGCAATTGTTGTTGGAATACATGCGGTGAAGATATACCCCGCCAATACAGCACGATCAATATGTCTACTTGGATCACAGGCCAAAATGATATGTACCACAGCCAGAACCAGAGCAGGAATGAAGAGGAAAGAGATGATTTGGACCACGAGATGAAGTCTCCAATTCAATAATTGCATGAATAGCTTCTGGCGAGGAATACTCAGTCCACTGACGAGGAAGATGATGGCAATCACACCGTACATCACCGAGTATTCGGATTTGATAATTCCACCGTGCTTGGCAACATTCGGGAAGAAGTAAGCCAGGGCACAAACCACGCCCATCCCAATGAGCAACCACTGGCGAAGAATCAACATTATCACCCGCGTTCCCACGGTCTGCCACCGGGGAATGCGAGCGGGTGTATCTGCATTCACCGAGCCGGTCATACTTGTATCAGAAACTCATGGACGATGCGTTGCACATTTCTAGAAAGCAGGAGTGTATTTCGCGATCTTTTTTGAAGGTCAAATGCAAAACAAAGTCGAGGTGAATTGGCGGTCGATCGCGCGATCGGCCTTTGATCGGTCTTTCTCCGACGGGGGTTGATAGCGGCGATACCTTCAACCGTATCAGTCGGGGCTACGCTGGATTACTATCTGATCTCATTCCAACTTGAACAAACATCATCACAAAGACTTAGACGTAGAATGATCGAAATCGACTCCGACGCAACTCTAATTTGCTCTCAACTCGGGTTTGCAATTCAAAGTTATCTGATCCGTTGTAGAATTCGCCGAAATCGGGTAGCCGATTGCGACCGTCGGATGGGAATAGCATGTGAAGGGCAATCGGACAGAGCATGTGCGATGTACACAATTGAATTTAGATACCATGCGTACATAGGTGCAATTGTTCTAGAAGTAGTGATCAAACTATATTTACCTGGGGTAGATTTAGGTAGTGTACGCCGTGGTGGATCGGATTAAACTGGGTAAAACATTCAACCGCGACATCGGCGGGCATATAGAAGAACGGTAGTATTGCTAGTATACAATTGCAGGGCAAATTAATATAATCTATATCACCAATATTTACGGGGTAGATTAGAATAAATTAGCATTTACTATGACCAAAAACAATCCATAACTACTGCGTAGCCATCTACTCTGACTGTACTACTTCTCCGGAGTCACTTGCTGTCAGGTCAAATGACCTCAAAAGAACCTCGGCTGAGAGGAAACGCGCTGGCCCGACTTCTTCCGGGTCAACCAGTGAACCAGCTGAGCTTCAGCGAAAATCGCTGCGGATGTTCAATTGCGGATTGCGGCCCAGGGGACTCTTGAATACCCGGAGTAATTCATTCCAGTCTGTTCGATCTCTTGATGGGGGATCTATAGTTGCTAGTATGTAGTATAGCCCGATAGTCGGCTTCCTAGTATTGTAGATAGTAGGCTACATACAACTTCTCGTATGTACTTCTGAATGAATTAGAGATGACCTACAGAGATGAGGTTAAAATAAACGACCAAATCTTACTCCAACAATGTATAGATAGTAGATTAGTACTATGTCACAAGCGATGACGCAGAGCATGTGAAGCATAGTAGATCTGGGGCAAGTTAAGTCATCCGCCCTCCCGAACGCCTCGGGATGTCGGAGTAGTGATTCATTTCCACAGCTTGGATCATAGCTATTACCTAGGGAGTTTCTATAATATAAGATCACCGAGTCACCCGAGGCTGTTCAATCTTATCGACTTTCTTTTCTTCCTTTCCTTTCTCTTGGATTTGGTTCGGACTTGACTCGGTATCTTTTTTTTGTTGCACCGACTTTATTGTAGCTTCCGCTCGTCCAGCTCCGCTTCCCCGTCATCGCTGGTTTCCCCCCACAAGGTTTACAAGCCGCCACTGGTCCCGAACGGTTTTTATCCTCGGGACTTTGCTCATCAGATCTGTTGCTCGACAAAAGATTCCCCACCGTCTCGTTTTAATCTTGTCTTTATCCCCAATCTTCGCCGAAGCGATTCTCGATTTTTAACTGTACCCGTCGGCTGTTTCCCCGGGATTGTATACTTCCGACCCTCTCCGCAATTTCGGTTTCCCCCATCGAATTTCGGCTACAGCTTTCTCCTTTTCGGCTCTCCGTCAATTGGATACTGGCAGATCGTGAATAGATTATTCTCCGATCTAAGTCCGCGAATAAAAACCATTCGTCGAATTCTCCTTCTTTTCATATTCCTCCATATCAAGTGAAATCATGTCCGCCAAAAACGTACAAGCAGGCAATGGCAAGAAGACGGCCTCGCCCGCTGTAAACCTAATCGGTAGATCGCGCCTCTGTTCGGGATAGAATAAAAATTATGAAGCTGACTCGTGGACTATAGCTGGTGGTGGTGCAGGTATGATGGAGGCCCTCGTATGCCACCCGCTCGGTATGTATTACTTCCCCAGCATTGAAGCACAATTGAAGATGGAAAATGGTTCCTGACATTATGCGCAGACACAATCAAGGTCCGCATGCAGCTTTCGCGGAGAGCGACAGCCCCCGGAGTGAGTCCCATCGAGTGTCCATGTTTCGGCCATGGTTTACTAACCATGACCAACTCAATAGGCTAAGCCCCGTGGCTTCATCACCACCGGTGCCGATATCGTGCGTAAAGAGACCGCAATGGGTTTATACAAGGGTCTTGGTGCTGTGTTGGGAGGTATCATTCCTAAGATGGCCATCCGATTCACCTCATACGAATCATACAAGGGCATGCTGGCCGATGAGAACGGACATGTAACCAGCAAAGCCACTTTCTTGGGTGAGTGCAGAGCTTATTCAAACCCGATAGTAGTAGCAGCCCTTTGAATGAGTGTGGTGCTAATACTTTTCATATGCAGCTGGTCTCGCCGCTGGTGTGACTGAGGCGGTGGCCGTCGTCAACCCCATGGAAGTCGTCAAGATCCGTCTGCAAGCGCAACATCACAGTTTAGCCGATCCCCTTGATGCTCCCAAGTACCGCAGTGCACCACACGCTCTCTTTACCGTGATCAAGGAGGAGGGTTTCAGCACTCTGTACCGTGGTGTCTCGCTGACCGCGCTCCGACAAGGAACCAACCAAGCCGCCAACTTCACTGCATACACTGAACTCAAGGCTGCTCTGCAGCGCATGCAACCAGAATATAGCAACACCCAGTTGCCTTCGTACCAGACCACTTTCATCGGTCTCATCTCCGGTGCAGTGGGTCCCTTCTCTAATGCTCCCATCGATACCATCAAGACTCGTCTCCAAAAAACTCGCGCCGAACCTGGTCAGTCTGCTATCTCCCGCATTCTGGTCATTGCCAAGGATATGTTCAAGCAGGAGGGCACTCGCGCCTTCTATAAGGGTATCACTCCGCGTGTCATGCGTGTTGCCCCTGGTCAAGCTGTCACCTTCACTGTGTACGAGTTCCTCAAGGGCAAGCTGGAGGCATCCAACTGGGCGTTTGTTGGTGGTAAATACGATGAGTAAAGTGGCTTGCTTGCTGTTGAGAGTGCGTGGAAAAGCATTGTGATACCATTCCTCTGTATGGGAGTTGCATTTCCTTGTCTTTTGCAGCGTCGATTTCAGCTGTGAAGACCTGGCCGATTGGAGCGGCTTTTGTACATATTGTCTTTATTGTTTGTATACCACATCGTTGGGCTTGTCCTGGTATAACCAAAGTACAAAAAAATTGGATAAATGATTGAGATATCTCCAGTAGTAAAGTAGTAAAGTAGTGACCAGCAGCAGTAGATAAAGTATAGCGATGGTGAATACCTCGTTCAGCAAGTCCTCGCAGCTTTGAACAAGAGATGGCGTTTGTGACCGAGAGAAGTCACTTTGGACCCGCAACTCCCCGCCGCATTTCACCGCTTCCCCCTCCATCCATCAACAACCACTCAACCCCGTGAGGTTTAGCCGGCATCATGCAGTCCGGGATCTCAGGTACGCTGATTGACACAATGTTTAGATTGCATTATTGGAGAATCGCCTATCTAATATTCACTAGTCTCTCAGGAGCTTCAGGATGCCTTTACGGCTTTCAATGCTGATACCTCGAGCTTCTGCCTCCCAGTAACCATTACTGCGGAGAGTCTGACACCACTCAAGCCACTTCCATTCAATGGCACTTCTTCCGATCCAGAATCTTTCTTCTCCTCGCTTTCCCAACTTTCTTCGGTCCTCGAGCCCAAGACTCCTATCTATCTCTTGCTCCGTCGTCCAACATCCACCACCACCATCCTCATCGCACTCACCTATATCCCCTCCAATGCCCCTGTTCGGCCAAAGATGCTCTTCGCCTCGACCCGTTCTACCGTAACACGTGAACTGGGTACGGAGAAGTTCGGTTCAACCGTCTTCGCTACAGAGGAAGACGAGATTCTGAGCGCAGATGCCTGGCGCGAACGTGATGGCGAGAACAACCCTGCTCGTCGTGAGGAGTTGATGGGTGAGAAGGAGCGTGAGCTTGAGGCTGTGCGGAGAGCTGAGGCCGAGGCTCGTAATGGTACTCCCCAGCGTGATATTGGCATTGGGGGAACCTTCGGTCCTGGATCTGGATCGGGTATGAGAGTTTCCATGCCCGTCGATGAAGCGGCCAAGGCGGCCTTGAAAGGCTTACAAGATGGGGGACTTGTACAGTTGGTAGGTTGTTCCTTATTCCGAATCTTCTACAATCTCTACGGGATATCTATGCTGCTGGGGATGGTGGATGTGGACATGGGTTCTTATATTGCAAGATCTTTGAAATAGCTGACACTTGGTAGACTGTTGACATTCCCACCGAGAAGATCATTCTCGCTGATAACCAGTCTGGCATCGAGGCAGGTGCTGTTGCCAATCACATCTCCTCGACTTCGCCCCGCTACTCCTTTTACCATTATCCCGGCTCAGATGTCGTGGTCTTCGTGTATACCTGTCCCACCGGCTCTTCAATCAAGGAACGGATGTTGCACGCTAGTTCGCGAAGGAATGCCATCGCGGTTGCGGAGGAAGAGGGTCTCAAGATCGAGAAGAAGGTGAGAATGATTGTTGTGTTCGAGACATCAAATTGATGCTGACGAAATTATTAGATCGAAGCTTCCGGACCGGATGAGATTACAGCGGACCGTCTGCAGGAGGAAGTGCACCCGCCGCAGAATACCGGTGCTGCCCGTGGATTTGCTCGTCCCCGTCGCCCAGGTCGGTGAATCACCAAAGCGACAGAGAGGTCCTCCAA
Source organism: Penicillium citrinum (assembly GCF_028827155.1). NCBI lineage: Eukaryota > Fungi > Ascomycota > Eurotiomycetes > Eurotiales > Aspergillaceae > Penicillium > Penicillium citrinum. The sequence continues at coordinate 2,429,211 of NW_026622691.1, forward strand.
TACATTATGAAATCCTGATATAGCGCGCTGGCATGGCGAATGTATGTGGCTTGCTTCTACCCTTCGAACTGGGTGACTTTATCGCCTTTGTCTTTCCAGCCCACACGATCAAGAGACTGTTAGACCAATAAGCCCACACGTAGCTCCTTTGCCCTCCACCTCCGCCGGTAATAATATAAGCTGTGGACCAAGCCCAGCCATAGAGGGGAGAGAGTAGGCCATGATCAATGATTTCGAAAACTCTTTTTCTGGTAGAATAAGTCCGTTCTCGAACTTCCCAGATTTATAATCTTCGGACATCCGTCGCGATCCTTCTCCAAACGCGTACATTCGAAACAGTAGAAAGCATCACTAATGCCTTCACCGCCACAGACAACACATTTGTTCTGATAATTGCCGAAAGAACACTCATCGCAGATCCGGACTAGAGTGGTTGGACGCACGTAGGAGTCACACACGGGACATTTACCGTCGCACTTGTCGCAAAGACGACCGATGGAAATGCCGGGCTGCTTGCGGCACATAACCAGATCTGGATGATGGCGAGACATCGTGAATAAGAGAAGGTTTGAGAATTAAGAATGAGGGAAACGCGAAAGGGGGTGGATGGAGGGGGGAAGAAACGAAGGAAGCAAAGCGGAAGGGAAGAAAATGAAAGCTCGAGTGGTCCGTGCGCGGGTGATATCCCCGAGGTGGAATTGCGCAGACCGGGGAAATCATTATAGATTGCTCGTTTAACTTATCGACATCTTCTGTCACCACTCTCTCTTGTCTCTTTTCTTAGTGAGATTCTCATCTATTGGTATTTCGGCTGACCAATATGTCCGACGGGTACGTATTGCCTTTGCCACAGCGCCTTTGACTAAAGTGTATGCTGACAATTACATCTGTCTGCCAATCTGCAGGACTCTTGCATCGGCTGTCGCGCTACCTGAGCAAGGCATTTCAAATCAATCACAAGAGCATACCGCGAAGCGAAGGAACTCGTCAATCACAGACAATGATTCCAAACGGCGACGGCTGAGCGCCGACGGAAATGTCTCGCCGCATTCTGAACGTCAACAACCTTCGCAATCACCGACGGTCGAACGTGAGCGCCCACGTAATCGCAGACCTGCACAGCAAACAGGGAGAGAAGATGAGCGCAAGAGGGGGCGTCGCCTTTTCGGAGGACTGCTGGGCACGCTCTCACAGAGTTCCACCTCCGCAGCTCAGAAGCGCCGTGCGGATATAGAAAAAAGGCAGCAAGATAAGCTGAAAAACCAGGCCGAGGAATATGATGGAATGCGGAGTCGAAATAAGGAATTCCGAGAAGTTATCAGAAGAAAAGAGACGCCATTTTATGAGCGTGAGGCTGTATGTTTGCTCTATTTGTTGATGAGGGACCGGGTGGTGATGGCTAACGTGTCTGAAGATGCAAACTCGACATTCGAATATGATTGCTGCGGCGCACTTTTTAAAGACTCGGACAGAGCCTGTCTTGGTATGGTGCCTTCTCTATACTTTTGGTATTTATTGGTAGCTAACTTGAAGGTACCCTCAATATAGTGCTACAAGCCATGGCAACTACGAACACGTGATGAAGAAATAATTGCAGAACAAATCAAGGAAGCCGAAGCAAAAGTTTCTCGAGAAGTTGCCGAATTTGAAGCACGATACCCTCCAGAAGCCTTTGTATACCAACCAACCCCGGAAATGGAGAATGGACAGCCCGCAGAACAACGAGAATCGCAACAAAAGCAGCAACCCCCGTTGGATGGGGAGAACCAGGAAACTACCGAATCAAAGGAGGAAGATACTTCAGCTACGCGGGAGGATGATACGGTTAAAGAAGCTCCTGGGGCCACGACAGACATACAAAATACTCAACCACCCTCTGACACAAGTAACGTAGATGCGCAGACCACGCAGGAGGTGGTGGAAGCCAATCGTGCGGCGGATGACGACGGGGGTGAAGTGGTTGAAGATAATGAGGATACTGTAATCTACTAGCAACACATGTATTTGTCTATGAATGAGAAAAATTGTATGTGCCACGGTTTAGAGTCCAAAATTCAATAGTATGGAAGTAGTAGTAATGTATCTATCTACTTTGTAAATTTGGCGGTTGGAGTTCTCCGCAGTTCCAGCCGAGGCAGATCGGTTTCACCTCGGCCGCTTCAACTTCAAAATTGCAGGCCACCCGTCGATCTCCACTGCATTGATGTTGATATCAAGTGATTTATGTGCTAATTTTTCACTTTTCATTTTATCATTTTTGATTTCTCATCAAGAAGCCTTTGAACGGACCTTTCACTGCATTTGGTGACATCCGACTGCACGTGATATATAACGGGGAGCTTGCATCAATTTATATCATATAATTCCAGTTAGCATCGAACTGTGGGCACAGTTCAAAGCCTGGAGGGTACACTACCCTTCACACTATTGTAGTGCATCAGTCACTTAGACAATCAGGTATATTACAGTCCAAGACCCTTCAGGCTGTCCATACTGATACTAGTCTACCAGTGTACTACTGGTATTCACTTTGGCACATCAAATAACGGGCACTTCTAAACTACTGGAAATACATACATTGACCTCACTGGCACCTGCCATACAAGCACATAATGGCGTCTGATAAGATTCGTGTCGCTGGTGACCCGCGCATCAAATACAACACTGCGACCGTCAACGGACACAAGTACAGTAAGTCTCGTCAAGCTTGAAATCCTGATCATCAAAGCCAGTAAAGCTGATCATTTTCTTTGACGCAGGCTATCTCCTGAGCCAGCCACAATCGGGAAAATACAGAGCAACTATCTTCCTGGTAAGCTTGATTTTCCATCAATGCTGGTAGCTAAAGGCCCACAGCTAATAACCCCAGATCCATGGCTTTCCAGATATCTCCATGGGATGGCGTTACCAGATCCCCATGCTGGTCAACTTGGGATTGAGAGTTGTAGCCCCGGATTGCCTGGGCTATGGTCGAACGGTAATCCTCTAACATTTAATGAGATGTGTTTCAGATTGTGCAGGATGACTGACTATAATAGGATGCCCCGGATGACTTCGCTCCGTATTCCCATAAACGTTGCGCAGACGATATTAAAGCACTAGCCTCCCACCTTGGCGAGTCGAAGATTATCTTGGGTGGCCATGACTGGTAACTCTAACCCATCCACGACTCATTCATCACATAGCTAATAGATGAATCAACAGGGGCGCAGCTCTGGCCTACCGCATTGCACTCTGGCATCCAGATCTCATCAGCCATCTTTTCACCGTTTGTGTTCCCTTTGCGAGACCTATGGAGAAAGATATCTCACTTGAGGATATGGTCCGCACCGTAGCGCCTCATTTCGCTTACCAGTTACAATTTGCCAGTGGCGACTTGGAAAAGGTGTTTAGATCCAAGGCTGAGATTAAGCAATTCCTAAGTGCCCTTTATGGGGGCAAAACTGCTAAGGGAGAATTCGGTTTCGAAGCCGAGAAGGGTGTGTTGCTGGATAAGGCAATGCAGTTGAAACCCTCGCGATTGTTAAGTGAAGAGGTTAGTATTTTGATGTTTTAGATACATTGAATTATTGAAAAATGTTGGCTAAGATGATATTCTAGGAGTTGGATTTCTATGCAGCTGAGTTTGCGAGAAATGGTGTCCATGGCCCGCGTATGTGTCTTTGATACAACAGTGATTTTTTTTTGTTTGAACTAACAATCCTTGCAGTCAACTGGTACCGCACCCGAAAGGTTAACTACGAAGAAGAGCTTGCTATCCTTGGACGTCGGATTGAGGTCCCTGTGCTTTTCATCCAAGCTCTGCGTGACCCGGCTCTCCCACCACACCTTGGGAAGTCCATGAGCAAGCATATTCCAAATTTGACATTGAAACAGGTGAATACCGCGCATTGGGCGCTGTGGGAGAAGCCAGAGGAGGTCAATGTCATTCTGGAAGAATGGCTGAAAGGCACTGTGTTTGCAGAGCGTCGAGTTGGTAAGCTTTGAGAAATGCCTGAGTGAATATGGTCTGCTTCTGCGTGTGGAAGGTACAATCATTATACAATGTGAACAGTTTGTCCGCAGAAATAGCCACTATGAGGTTCATATCTCATTCCATTTTGGCTCAATAAGTACAAACATACGTAGCATGAACATTATCCGAGACGCCCAGGTTATCCTAGTTACTGTAAACAATAACGCAATAGAGGTGAAATACTCAAGGGAACCCTGAAACTAATCTTCCAGCACCCTCGTCTCAATCCGACATCCCACCTGATCCAGACGATCAACGAAACCCTGGCCCAACGCCGCAGTCGTAACGATTCCACCCCGCGAGGCCTTCTTAATTCTCTCTTCCTCCTGGAGAATAACCATCGCCGCCTCAGCAACGAGGAGTCCAGTGTAAACATACATACTGCCATGGAAGGAAAGTTTACCGAAAACCCGCTTAGGCGCAGCTCCTGCCTGATCCGCCGTCGCAACAGCGTGGTATTCAATCCGGTCATTCAAGGATTCCTGCATGCTTGGACCACTACCAGGGGCAAAGATGACTTTGCGAACCAACCAACGTACAGGAGGGAGAAGCAGGAGTGCCAGGCCGAAAGTAAAGCCGACATGGAAGAGGGCACCGACCAAAGCATTACGAACGTTGAGAAGCTGGTGGAAGACGAAGCGCTGGCCATATAATTCTGGCATGAGCGTGCTACTGCGATACACGATGGCCATGTCGGCCATGCCGTTTGGAGAAGTGGTTAGTGTACCGAGATCGCGGATAGAGCGCACACCAAGGACCTTTTGTAGAATGCCTTCACTGGGAACGTCTTTGGGCGGAGAGACGGCAAGTGAATAAGGACCGGCGAATTTTAAGAGCTGGGAGGTTGGAAGCCAGTCGAAGATGCTGATGATGGTGTTAAGAGTACCGCCACTAGCACCGGATGACCTAACATGATGTTAGTAGTGAAAGAAAGGGCGAGGTAGGGCATGCGAGGAAGAGGTATGCGTACTTCAGCTCTTTAATACAGCTGTAGATCTCGCGGGTGCTGGTAGAGAAGTCCTCTCGAACACGTTTGACCAGGGACCACGCGAGCATGTCAGCAGGGGCGCTTTCAACACCAACCGAGTGAATAATCTAAATTTTGTTAGAAAAAAGGATGGAAGCGTATATAATTGACAGATCGATAGCTCACAATGGCACCGTTGTTCTTTGCAGTCTCGTGGTATTTGTCAATCATGGTTTTGATCCATGGTGTCTCTCCGGTGCTGGATATATTAGACCAGGGATGGTAAGGTTAGCAGGGCATACCACTACTCACACATCTAGGTAATGAGTACCATTATTGGCACATGCTTCCACGACGGGACTAGAGTATTTGAAGTAAGGGCCAATGCAATTGATGATGATCTTGGTCTGCTTCGCTAGCTCATCCAGCTCGGCAGAGTTTAACTGGACCTCAAGGACATCTACAAAGAACATTAAAAACTGTGATCCAGAGGAATAAAGGGCGGAAACGCCAGAAAACTCATCATACCTGGCTGTACACGGTCAGGAACAAGAGCCTTAAGCTCTTTGGCGATGGGATCCATCTTCGCCGCGGAGCGGCCAGCAATAGCCCATTTCAGGTTGGTGGGATGATTTTGCACGATATGATCGGCACAGAAACGACCGGTATATCCGGTAGGGCCCAAAAGCACCATGTCATATTGAGGGCTGGACATCGTTGGGATAAGTAGTATGGTATGTAGCTGGTTAGGGGGGAGCTCTGGTGGGACGACCCGCTTAAGCTGTGAACGCTAGATGCCTCGGTAGGATCTCCAGAGCCAGGTAGTGGGGAAAAGGGAATAAAAAGCAGCAACAAAATATCAAATATCGACTTACAGAGCTTTTTAGAATACTGCGTAACACAAAGTCGGAGGCAACCTGGTTGATATCTTGATTGATCGTTTGCACGTAAAGAAAAGCGCCACGTGACCGGACAGTTGAGTGTCGCCGGCGGACAGTATTGATGCAGATGCACCGATGAGCCGAGGAGAAAATGTTAGAGGACCATGTGAGGGTAATGGTAATATTGAGTGGATGTTCAGAATAGACAAAGTGGTATATTTAATTACGATCAATCTAAACTATCGACAGTTTGATTATTTTCTTGTCAGCACTTTATTCTTCCATCGCAGGGGAAATAGAAAATGATAATGGCTGATGACAAACGACATGACATCATGTGATATCGACACCTCAAACTGCAGGCCATAAAATGCACGTGCATTCTCAAATGACATAACAAAGTCATGTGACCCACAGACCGCCAAGGCCTCGAGCCCTAAGCGAGCCCACCCACAACCACTCTTCAATCGGGCTCTTTTCGATCTCCCTTCGTTCTTCAACCATCCAGCCGCACACCAGCCAAGATGACCAAGCGCACCAAGAGTACGTCGATTATCCCCTTCGAATCAATGTCTATACCTCTCTGCGATCGCTCGCCTTTTTCAATCCTCAAAAAAATATTCAATTCCGGAGCCGCTGCTAACTTTTTATCATAGAGGTCGGTATCACCGGTAAATACGGTACCAGGTATGCTCAACGCCCTCCCTCGGGACTCGCCCTCGAACGACAAAGTTTTCAATCGAAACGAGAACCGGCCTGAAGAAAAGATCGAAAAAAAGACTCGAATATTGACCACAATTCTCCCTGAATAGATACGGTGCCTCCCTGCGTAAGCAGGTGAAGAAGATGGAAGTCACCCAGCACGCCCGCTACGTCTGCACCTTCTGCGGTAAGAACACCGTCAAGCGCAAGGCTGTTGGCATCTGGGACTGCAAGGGCTGCAACAAGACCGTTGCCGGTGGCGCCTACACCGTTTCGTAAGTCGACACTAGGAGATTGGGAGGACAAGCAGAGATATGAACAGGCCTGCTTGGAGTGTGAATCAAGATGAACTAACGAAATTTTGTAGCACCCCCGCCGCTGCTGCCACCCGCTCCACCATCCGTCGTCTCCGTGAGATTGCTGAGGTTTAAATGGAATTATGTGGTTTCCTTTCTCTTCTACGGTTACGATACCAAAAATGAAAAACTTCGGAATCTGAGGATTGTCTTCTCCCTTACAAGTACTGCGTAACTCGAAATTCTGCCTGATGCTGCTAGCCCTGGACATCGACTTCCGACTACTCCGTTTACGTTGATTGCACCTATTGATCACTTTTGTCCTTATTCGACATCCGAAGTCGCAGTGCGATACTTTGGACCAAGCCCTCGTAGATCCAGAAAACCAGCTCTCATGGCTCTGGCACTCTCAGCGCATGCACCGGATGAAGTAGATTTCTTTTTGGCCACTTTTTGATTTTCCATGTAATGATTCCTTGGCGTCTCAGGGCTGAGAATTACCGCCTGACTCAGATCCTGATCAGGATCACGTTCCCCAGGGTCCTCATGGCTGAGAACACCGCTCGAGCCTAGTCATTGTAGTCTACATCGAATCACCATCAAATGATCAATCATGGTGAACTTGCTTATAGTCTTAGTTCTGTCCCTAACTTTCCGCTGTCAGCAAGGGCGAAAGTGGCCGATGATCATCATTCATTCAAACCCAGTAAACCCTTGGAAATGATCACATCATCGATCGAGAATTCCATATTTCCCATGTCGAATAAATATAACTGTAGTCTCTGACCTGGATACTGTACTCCGTATGTACATACTGTAGGATATGGGATAAAGTTGCAGAGTGAACTCATCGCTGATTTGCGGAGGAAGTGCAGTAGTCACGTTGGTTGGCCTGTTTTGCGTTAGACTGGAAATGCGGCCCGCCTTCAAAAGGCCCGGCTTGAACTTCTCCACCTTCTTACTCCCTCCTGCTGTACACTCTTTCGTTCTCGTCTTCATGCCGCCTCTCAGCCTAAATACCCCTGGCTATATACCTGTCCATGTCCGACACTTGTATTGTCTGTTTAGGCGACCTTGGCGAAAGCGCCAGTGATCCCCTCGAGCCCGTGCCAAGTTTAGATACTAGCGCCTTACAGGATGGCCATGTCATTGTCGATGGCGATGGCGATGGCGATGGCGATGGTCTCAAGGCCAGGTCAGATGGGCTCGTCGAGGAGGATCCTGGTGAAATCGCTCAGTTATTACCATGCGGTCATATTTTACACAATAATTGTTTAAAGCCATGGGTCGAGCGAGCCAACAGTTGCCCGATCTGTCGTCGGAACTTCAATATGGTCGAGCTGACTGACCGCATCGGAGGTATATAAACCCCTTTCCTATACTCACATTCGATCTTACCCTTGAGATTCACTTGACCATTTGACCATTTTACTAACCTTTTATCCCTTGTCGATTTATCTAGGCCCGGTCATCTCGTCTTATGCCGTCCAAGATCGGACGCAGCAGGCCGATGTCGACCCATCGATGGTGATCGACTATAACGAAGACGACCTTTCCGATGTACAACCTTGCACTATATGTAACGAATCCGATAATGAAGATGTTCTTCTGCTCTGTGACGGGTGTGATGCCCCTTCGCATCTATATTGCGTCGACTTGACCGAAATTCCTCCAGGGTCGTGGTATTGTACCCAGTGCGAGTCTCAGCGTGCCCTTGGCCCGGTCCCCGATACGACTGCTCGTTCTGTACGTTCGGCTCGCCGTGGAACTCGTCGGACTCGTGGTCAACAGCGCCGAATGCAAAACAACAATCAGATTAACTCACTTCATTGGGCTCGCGTCTGGCAATCTGTCTGGGATCATTTGAATCTCGATTTGGATTTCCCCTTTGATGATGATAGATCTGCACAGCGAGTCATGCAACAACGCCGCAGACAAGAAGCCAATCAGCGCGAATTTCGTGCATGGCAGCGACGCTTTGAGGTCGCCGAGCAGCAAGGCGGAGGTAGACGATTTCAAGATGCTGTCCCTTTTCTTGATATTGAGCCTCGCCCATCACGACCTCGTGTCCCCAGGGAACCTACACCTGAGCCAGAGTCCTTGGAGGAGATGCGAGCTTGGAATGCATTCGAGCGTGCTCGTGAAATAGAAAATAATCCCAATGCTGCTCGCAAGCGCAAGGAGCCCACCATGTCGCCATCGCCTGAACCTACAGAGCCACAACGGAAGCTCAAACGACCTCGCACTAGGCGGCCTCAAGAGCTTGCCGCGATGGCTCAACAGAATGGCGAATCCTCACGAGCTGCTAGTTCAAATACACGCTTGAATGGAGATACAGTTGGGGAGCCTAGCTTCCTCTCTTCTCTTTTGAAAGAAGTCGAAGAGGCATCAACAACCGATCGCACCAATTCCCATGGACCTTCGGCTCCTACTTCGGTGGCTCCTGATCATGGTACACCTGGACCGTCTTCTCCCTCTATCTCACCCTCTTCCTCAAATTACTCTTCTCCTCGCCTTGCCTCAACTACTCCTCCCCCAGCCCCTCGCAGTCGCCCCATCTCACCTCTCCAACTCTCATCTCCCGCCGAGCCCTCTTCTCCCCCCTTTCTCTCCGGAGGTATCATTCTCCGGCAGCGCGCATTCTTCCCCGACTAGAAATCACAGCCCACAGCCTGAGCGTGAGACTGTTCGTCCACGCTCACGGATCCCTCGTCGGGCCTTTGAGCTGGCCAGCTCTCGCTCACTCGATACGTCACCTACTCGCGCCGGTCCTTCTCTTGCTGTCAAATCTGCCATTCAAAAAATGGTTGGCGCATCTCTCAAGCCTCACTATCGAGCGAAGACCATATCAAAAGATCAATACACCGATATCAACCGATCCATTTCTCGCATGCTCTACGAACGCGCTGGAGGCGCCGAATCGCTAGATGCGGATGCAGACTTGAGGGCTGACATCGCGGCGGCTGCCAAACGTGAAGTACAAAAGACGATGGATTCACTTCGCTCACGGAAGAAAGAAAAGCATCCCATGGTAACTAGTGACTCCGACGGCGATGTACTATGACAGGAATGATTTTACATTGGCATTTCGTTGGCGTTTCTTTCGAACCATCTTTCTGGTGTCACTGGGTTTAGGTCTCATGGAGTTCAATCTACATTTGAGATGAAGTACAGTATTTTCTACCATTAGCGAGATTTGTAAACTTGGATTCTTGCATATTCTCATTCCATGACTCTTTGGATATTAGCATCCTTGAGCCCAGCCATCTGACTTCAACGTGATTTACTTATTCAATACCTAAATTTAGCCGAGCTTTGAGACATCCTACCGGAAATAGCCTGCTTGGTTTAACAAATGACTAGAATCGTACTTGATATGCAATAAAGTAATATTCGTAGTACTGGAAATTATCATCTCATTGGAATCTACAGAATGTACCTGAATTGGGGATTCTGGCGACGAAATTAGTCCAGCACACCATCAGACAACGTGAAATAGACCAGACATCAGTGATTAAAAAAAAAAAAAAATTCAGAGCAAAGAGATACAGTACTCACCGTTTTATCAGTCAAATCATCTTGGTATGCATTTTCGTAACCTTCTGCTGTCCCCGATTGATCTCGCTTGCGATTTTCCCACACGCACACAAACCGGTAAACCAACATGAGGATTCCAGCAGCGAATGAAGTTACCACGACAGTAATAAAACCAGGGACATATCGAGGTGCATCTTTCGGCTTATAAACAAGTGGTCCTGTAAAATTACCTATATTCAACATCAGAAACTTAATTGCTCATTACTGTGGAAGCCAGCCAGCCAAAATAAGCAATCTTACCAAGACAGTAGCCTATATAGAGTCCTGAGGAAGCGATTGATCGTTTAGTATACCCGGCAATATTAGCAATTTGTAAACCCATTAGAACTGCATATCCACCTCCAATGGCAGGAAGAATATAGCAAGCAAAAAGTAGACCACCTGTGGCATCAAGCGGTAATGCGACTAGCAGGATTGCTGCAAGTGTGGTGATCATCTGCGCAGTAAATATGATCCACGAACGCACGCCATTTTCAGAGAACTTGTAAGCTAAGTATGGTGCGATGAGTTGATAGAATCCAGCAAGAAATCCTTGCGGAATGACGAGAAGCAGAGAATTGAGTGTGTTAAATCCGAAAGAATTGATGATTATGGGTGTGAACGTGGAGATGGGACCGTTGGCAATCATGCTGAGGAATGCTATAAAAAAGACGAGCCAGAATTTCCCATCACCAAGGAGTTCGAAGACTTGTCCCTTTTTATAATGCGTGTTGCGGACACCGGAGTTGTTAACGCGTAGTCTGGCGACGGCGATGTATCGTTGACGCTCGTTGAAACCTCGGGCTCGAATTGGGTCAGAGGGTAGGAGGTAGACGAGAATTATACCCCAAAGGATGGTTACGGCGCCAGCAACGAAGTACATGTATTTCCATGGGGAGAGAGACCCGGTTATGTGGCCCAGGCCGTAGTTGACCAAAGGGGAGAAGACTGATACATAGCCGGTGCAGCTATACCAGATTCTGCGGTGGTTTAGTAGGCTATACTAAGGGAAAAGAATCAAGAGTATAGACTCTTCTTACCCCATCCGTAGAGCTTGTTCGTTCTTTTTATACCAACCGCCCTGTTGAGAGTGAGCTTACTAGTACCACTCAGTTACAAAGAGGCATGATGTAGTACTTACCACAATGAGCATGAACATCGGACTAATGCCGCTTTCCAACAGACCGAGGAAGAACCGCTGGACATAAAGTGATTGGTAGTTGAAGCAAACGGGCGTTAAGATCAAACATATTCCCCAGAGCGTGATGATGCATGAAGCAACGCGCTCGATGGGAAATATTTGGGCAAGAGTCATTGCAGGGTATGCGCCAACCATGAAACCTAAATAGAGAATAGCTGCGGAGAATGAATAGCGATTGCCGGTGTCCAAATGAAGGTCTTCTCGTAGACCAAAAAGAGCCTAAGGGAGGGGGTGTTCAGTTAAAACCTGGCCAAAGGAGTGGTCTTTCGAGAGACTTACTGCTTGAGAAAACATGGCCTTGTCATAGTACTGTAGACCATATGTGACGCATAGAATTGGCATCAGTTTCCAATCTATTCGGCGGAGGAGTTTCCTCTCTTCTTCGTCTGTCCATACTTCGTCTCCGGTATAATTGGCGAGTACTTTGATAGCTTCGTCATTGTGAACAGTATCGACAGTAGCAGTCTTTTCAATCTCGGGAAGATTAGAGCTGGAGCTCTTAGCTTTTTCCGAGACAAAATCCTCCTGGGCTTTATCGGAGAGAGACATAATAATGCTCGGATAGCTTCTGGGCCACGAGGTGGTATAGAGCGTTGTTGCTTGATGAAGCACAAGTGGAATGCCAGGCTCACAAGAGGATCGGCATTGGCAATGAGAAAATGATGATGATTTTATAGGGATAAGATCGTAGGTTTCTTTTCAGCCTTTCAGTCATAGCATGTAGGAGATACCGAGTGGAATCAGTCTTACCCCGGAACTTTACCCCGGAAAGGATCAATCTGATCTGGGGGTGGAGAATCAAAACGTCGAACTTTCCATTCCAAATCTCTAATTCCCCACTGGTGCATGCAGTGGATTCAAGGCTGCAAATAATTGCGTATTGAAAGAAGTGTTTTGAAACAGTAACCGAAGAAGAATGTGTGGAGCCGACGTCGGCTGAAGAGCCATTCTGGAGATAGCCGGTATTGATGGCGCTTGGCCGCGAGGAGGCGTTAGCGGGGAACTCGAGAGTCAAGGAAGATGAAAGCCGAGCCAAAGCCAGATTTTACAATGAGATGCGATGAGCGTGTTTTCATAACGTGTAGAAGATCGAATTGACTTGCAAAGATGGTCGAATCTTCTAATTTCATTGTGCCTGCTGGCCGAGCCATCACTGTCAAGCTCATCAATACAGTGAATTTTGGGCCAGCACAGCTACATAGATTTATGGGACCGGAAGTTCCTGGAATGAAAACACATCCCAGTAATCCGTCCTTTTCGTTCCTGCTGGAACATGATTCTGGTCGGAAATTGGTGTTTGACTTGGGTATTCGCAAGGACTATCAGAATTATGCCCCGAAGATTGCAGAGTACATTCCAACAACGAAGTACGATATTGATGTACAGAAAAACGTTATTGATATCCTGCAAGAAGGGAATATCAAAGGCGAAGATATAGAGGCTGTGATTTGGAGGCGAGTAATATTTACAAGGCTGGTCAGATGGAAATAATGCTACACTCTGTTCTAACATTCCCCAATAGTCATTGGCATTGGGATCATATCGGAGACCCTTCGACCTTCCCAGCAACAACTGATCTAGTAGTTGGACCAGGCTTCAAAGATAACTTACTTCCTGGGGCACCCAAGAACCCAGAGTCACCACTCAATGAGTCTGATTATACGTGAGACCTTCCGAGCCCCGATTCGATTTCGGTCCGTCACAAATGTTAGAAGTGCTAACCATGATATAGTGGGAGGGATCTCCGGGAGATCAGTTTCGAGGGGAGCAAGACTCTCAATATTGGACGCTTCAAAGCCTTTGATTATTTTGGAGACGGCTCTTTCTACCTTCTCGACAGTCCTGGCCATGCAATCGGTCATCTATGTGGGTTGGCTCGGACGACAGCAAATCCTGATACATTCATCCTTCTAGGAGGTGATGTTTGTCACTACGGAGGTATCTTTAGACCTTCAAAATATCTTCCTGTTCCAAATTCCATTAAACCACACCCATGCCATCCACATGAAGACGTCGCATTCTGCCCTGGTGGGGCGTGGGAGGAGCTTCAACGCTCGCGGGGTCGAGGTGTAGATGAGCCACTCTTTGCTCCGACATTCGGTCATGACATTCCCCAGATTATAGAGACAATTGGTAAATTACAAGAGGCAGATTGTCTGGATAACGTGTTTGTCATTATTGCTCATGATGCCACTGTTCGGGATGTTGTCGATCAGTTTCCATTGAGTTTGAATCATTGGAAAGAGAAGGGTTGGGCCAGAAATCTCAAATGGGCTTTCCTACGTGATGCCTCTGCGTACTGGAAGTCAAAGGGAGTGATTTAACGCATCGTGTGAGCTACCGGAAGTTTGGAAACGTGGATCAATCTGGTTCATAGCTTTTACAATGCACCGAAAATAATATCGGATACTTCGTATTACCATTTTTACCTGATGAGGAAACAATATTATGTAGATATTAACGAAAACAACTAGAAGAAAGCAGATAATGCCAATAGGATGACTACAAATCAGAACCGAGACCGAAATACCAAAACCGACTGAGCATAATTCTCGGCTTCATACAAGCGCATACCGGATGTAGAGCTGGAGCCTCCACCCCGCAGATCTATCTTCTCTCGGCCCGACAACATCATCTTTGATTTGCAATTTTATGATACCAAGTGATGATATAATGACCCTGTAAGCTCTTGATAATTTCAGATATAATCCCAAATACTTGCTTCTCTACAGTTTCACCAGGAAAGCACTTGACTTTCCGGTCCATCCGCCAAAATGGGCAGCGTTCAAGAATCTAGCTTTAGCGACATGAACAAGGATCTTGACTATGAAGTCCTTATTATCGGAGCCGGTCTTTCTGGCATGTATTCTCTACATCGCATGCATCAACTTGGCCTCCGAACAAAAGTCCTAGAAGCAGGCGGCGATGTCGGCGGAACGTGGTATTGGAATCGCTATCCAGGCGCGCGATTCGATTCTGAGAGTTACTCCTATAATTTTTCATTCTCCCAAGAGATTCTCGACGAATGGAATTGGTCAGAGCATTTTGCTTCCCAGCCAGAGACGCTCAGATATTGTGAATTTGTGTGCAAAAAGCTCGATCTCCGCCGTGATATACAATTCAATACGCGTATCATTTCTGCCCATTTCCATGATGATACGAATTCATGGCTTCTTACTGATGAAGGAGGCCGCACATATACCTCTCGGTTCTTGGTGACTTGTATTGGCATACTGAACAATTATACCATGCCGAACATTCCTGGTGTTCATGACTATAAAGGAGAGGCATATCATACAGCACGCTGGTCTAGTCAGCCGGTCAATTTTGAGAACAAACGAGTTGCTATAATCGGCACCGGAGCCACTGGCATTCAGGCAACACAAGAGATTGTGAAGACAGTCGGCCATCTAACTGTGTTCCAACGAACACCAAATTGGAGTCTACCTTTACGAAACGCGCCAATAAGCCCAGACGAGATGAAGGAAATCCGAGCTCAGTATCCTGAAATATTTCGCAAATGTGCAGAAACATACTCTTGTTTCATGCATGTCTCAGATACCCGAAATACTCTCGAAGTGGACCCAGAAGAGAGAGAAGCCTTTTGGGAAGATTTGTATGAGCAGCGAGGATTTGCGAAATGGTTGGGCAATTTTGGAAACATAAATACAAATAAGGAGGCCAATGCGCTTTTCAGTGAGTTTGTCGCGAATAAGATTAAGCAACGGGTCAAGGATCCTTGGACTGCTGAAACCCTCATACCTAAATGTCATGGATTTGGGACCAAGCGTGTTCCTCTTGAATCGGGGTATTTCGAGGCTTTCAATCAACCAAATGTCAGATTGGTTGATGTGAAGTCAAATCCTATTGAATGCATTTCAGGGAAAGGCATTCGTACACGAGATGAAGACTTTGAATTTGATATGATCATATATGCCACGGGATTCGATGCTGTAACTGGCTCGTTCTCAGCAATCGACTTCCGTGGTGTGGATGGAGTCAAATTGAAAGATCGCTGGGTCGAGGGTCCTCGAACGTTCCTGGGATTATTCGTCGAAGGATTTCCAAACATGACAATGGTAATGGGACCGCATCAGATGTTTGGAAATATTCCGCGTAGCGTCGAGTATGCCGTGGACTGGGTGTCGCGTTTTATTGAATACTGTCGTGATCATCGCATCACATCTGCACAGGCAACTCATCAAGGTGTATTGGATTGGACTGAGCATGTGCATAACTGTGCAACCGGATTGTTGGCCAATGATGTTGATTCGTGGATGACTGGAGTTAATAAAAACTTGGCTCATAAGCAAAAGCGGATTATTGCGAGGTATCAAGGGCCTGCTCCTGGATATAGGAAGCGTGCGGAGGATGTGGCGACCAGACACTACGAAGATTTGATCATGAAATGACTTAGTGATGATAACTTTAGTTTTGAAGTTCTATTCAGCAGTTTAAATGTATTCCAGCTGTATATCTTGTCTTCAATGTACTAATAGCGGTTACCTATACCGTGACACGAATCCTATAGAAAGGAATCTAGTTTTTAACCGTGGAAGGCTCAAGGACTTTGCCTTACTCCAATCGAAAGCCTTTTTCGTTATAATTTGAAGTATCTATGAGCACTTCCAAGTTCACAAACGCTATGGGTTTGATATTACAACAAGCATCAGGCTTTCTTTACATGAACAGATTCGTCTCTGTGGAGGTATGACAAGGGTCAAACAAATCTTGGAACTGAAGCATTGCGTCGGCAAAAATATCATCATCAAAGAAAAGTTCCTCCGTATGTGGTACCAAAAGCCTGCTTGCAACTCCGCTTGTATCAGGTGTGGCGAAGGGAAAATAAGTCGTCCAGTCAATGCCATCAGTCATTTCCATATATCCCGTTCCATCACCCATACCTAGCTCAGGGCCAGGCGTTCGCAAGGGATCCGATTCCGTTGTCGTTGCATTAGGTCGTATACGCCCAAATCCCGAATGAAACACAGCGGCTGTAGGCCACATAATCCGAAGCTGATCAACTGCGAGGGTTAAGATATCTAGATCTTCATTTGCACTTTTTGCCAATCCGTCAATACGCAATGCTTGAAGCAGGGCGATGAAAGCTGTACCGCAGTACCATCCACTTATAGCCATGAGGAACCTTGTGCCACCTCTAGATAAAATATCTCTCATTATGCGAGCCATACACGTTGCTGCTAATATCGCAGGTGGATATACCTGTGGAAGCGGTTGAGAAGAAGATGAGCGTTTGAGGTGAATGATGATGATAACTGCTAGGTATGGGAGATGAAGTTGATGAACATCTCGATTGAAGGTAGAGGTGCGAACTGAGCTAATTGGAAGCTGTATATGTGGTGGTAAAGAATGTACCCAGTCGATAAGCTCACGGGCTAAATGCGCAGGGAATGCGAAAGATTCCGAATCATGATTTCTGGAGAGATACTTGGCGACTTTTCCTATAATAGCACAGAGTCGCACCCAGTATATGAAAATTTCTGCTTTGCCATGGTCTCGGGGATTTGGAAAGTCATCCAAGGTAGGTTCCGTCAATGAGCAGTCTTCTGGATCTATAACACATGGTTTGTTTTGACAGAGGGCAGTAAGACGCTCCCGCGCAAAAGCCGTCCACCAAATCCGCCGCCGGAGACTTAGATTAATCTGCTGTCGAAGGGGATGATTAGCTGCGGGTTCACGGTGAACACCAAGCTGTTGACAATGCCGAATGACTACAGACGTCCACCACCAAGAGGAATGTCGGTGGAGAATGGTAGGTGGGCGTGGGCTCCACCAGTAGAACAAAGAGATGGCTTTGAGTGAGGTCATTACATCAGGCTCTTCGTCATTATAAAATCGATTTCTAGCTCGGTCATAGTAACTGGCTGGTCCATCATGAGGGATCATGGGTGGCTTGACATGGCTACCGACCAGGGCCAATGCATTGACAAGTAAGGGTGACATGACAAGCTCATCGGATAAAGTATCTCGATCAAGTACAGGACACCAGGCATAGCAGTAGTCGAAATAGGTCTCTGCAAAGGTCTGCTGCAGGTCTGGGTCCGGAAGACTAGGTATTTCGGGAAGTCTTTCAGCAAGTAATCGTTCCTGGTCTCTTGCATTTGTCTGTAACTCGGGAAGGAAGACGTGACCAACCGGATAGCTATCGTTGTGCTCGGAGTGATCTTCAGTTCGCTGGGTAGCGGGCGAAGTGCTGGATACACTGGGATGTGACATGGTGTTTCTTGTTGTGCCCAGCTGGCCAGCTGGCCGGTATCTCATGTGTGATGACCAGATCTCGAGATCATCACCTCCGGATATCTCTTTTTGAGTTCTTGATGCGGGCTCTCGAATTGGTTCGTCCAGGGAAAGACTCTCGCGGTGGCCATGTTGGTGGAAATTGTATGTATCTGAGCTAGTACCTGTCTTATTTTGCGGTTGACAAGCAGATGTTTGATCGCTAGAATTACTGTCTGTTGGAGTCAGAGGACGAATGTTGGTGCGTGACGATTTACCTCGTCGAGATGGTCTCGTTCTATATCAACACGATAAGCATTATACCAAGGACTTAAGGCGAGCCATTGCTACATACCGGCAGTCCTTTCCCGTAGTGGCACACTTGCTGCAGTCACTATATCCTTGGCCACCGCGTGTTTGGAGATCACACCGAATCTGAAAATGTTATTAACGGCTAGCTCAAACTGCAACGCAAGCTTACCTTCTTGCTGTGGCATGCAATGCAAGCTAACTCTGCCCGTTTTCGTTTCGGTTGATGGCCTGTGAACTGTAGCCATAGCGGGTCTGACATGATTCAGTTTACAATGGGAGACTGCAGGGTACAGTGCAGATTCATGGAAATGAGCCGAAGAGATCGTAAGCTGCAATTGTCAATAGTTGTGATGCGGGGAAACCCCAGCTTCTCCACATTTTTCGTGAATCAAAAACAATTCTTGATTAATCCTCAATCGCGGCATTCTTCCCGAAACTAGAGAGACAGCTTGGCATTGTACGCTATTGTATTTACCAAGAAGGCTTCCATTATGATATCTTACCTTCTCCACTAAAATAGCAAAACCCATATCGATTTACAATTATAAATCTTTTATTCGAGTTGCTCTCACGAAGATAGAGATCAAGCTTGTTTTTCGGACATTCTAAAATGAATATGTTACCGGCTGTAAGAAGCCGGTATTATCCCGAATGTGTCTGATACTCGGAATTTCCGGATATGGTACTATGGCTACTAGTGTGCCCTTCGGAGTCGAACATAGTAATTCGGTTATTAGGTGAAGGGAGGGTATCTTACTCACTAAGCAATACGGCTGCAGAGAGATGAACCGAGAAAGTACCCAGTCGAGAAAGTTGGAATAGGCTTGGTTATTTGTAGCATCTTCAACTTGGTTCCAGATTCACTTCTATAAAGTCTTGCCATCTAAACAACAACGAAATAATCCCAGTCGTTCAACTCTACCATTCCCAACATTCACCAGGTTCAGATTTATCTTCAAATACACCAAAATGACTGCACCAGTCATTGTACCTAATGATGGCGTAGTGCCAGATGCACCGGGCTTGAAGAACGTTAACGGTACCAATGGTGTAAACATGTCCAATGGAACAAATGGCTTGAAACCAGAAGAGAAGCTAAGGACACAAACCAATGGTCATTCGTACCAACCTAAAAGTTTCTCCATTCCGCTCAACACAGAATATGCCTACAATCCGCGCAAGCTACGCGTGGTCACCATTGGAGCGGGGTTTTCAGGGTTATTGATGGCTCATAAAATCCAACATCGATTTCCGGAATTACAAGAATTTGTCGATCATACTATTTATGAAGCCCGCAGTGATGTCGGGGGCACTTGGCTGATCAACAATTACCCGGGAGTGCAATGTGATGTCCCTTCACATATCTACGCCTTTCCTTTTGATCCAAATCCCAACTGGAGTCGCTTTTATTCCAGTGGAGAAGAGATTGAGGAGTACATCAAGAGTACTGTGAGGAAGTGGAATCTTGATCGTGACATTCAGCTAAACACCAAGGTGGTTGGTGCTGTCTGGGATGAGAATGTCGGACGTTGGAACTTGACAGTTGAGCACAATGGTCAGCAACGGAGTGATAGCTGCGATATTTTGATATCCGCACAGGGTGTCCTAGTGTAAGCCATTCAACTGAGCATTTCATAACATGCGGACCATAATGCTAACGTGAAATTGTAGTCATCATTCATGGCCCGATATTCCAGGCCTCCATGACTTTAAAGGTCACATCACACACTCGGCACACTGGGATCACAGCTTTGATTATTCCAATAAGCGCATCGCAGTCATCGGAAACGGATCATCTGGCATTCAAATTACACCCCAAATGGCCAAGCTCCCAGGAACTGAAGTCGTCAATTTCATGCGCAGCCCTGCTTGGGTGTACTACCGAGTGCCCCCATCAAAGCATCTCGGAAGAGATGTTGAGGATGCTAACCCTGCTTACTCCGAAGAAGAAATATCTCGATTTAACGACCCGGAGGCTCATAAAGAATACCGGAAGGGAATCATTTCTCGAACGAACAAAGCTTTCCGTTTGGTATGTGACATCGAGTCGACTCAATGAGTTTCAGCTCTAATTTATATGATTCATAGTTTATCAAGGGAGAAAATAACGAGGCAGCTGTAAAATTTGGAGCTCAGCAAATGGCCGAAAAACTGAATCATGATCCAGATCTATGCGAGAAATTGATTCCTAAATGGGAGGTTGGCTGTCGTAGAGTCACTCCAGGACCTGGTTATTTGGAGGCCTTTGCAAAGCCCAACTGCAATCTCAGTAATAGCAGGATCACAAAGATTACAGAGAACGCGGTACATACTGAAGATGGGAATGTTTTTGAGTGTGATGTCGGTACGTGCATTATGTTGATACCTCCCCCATGTCCACTAGCAGAGCTAACCTATCTCAGTTGTCTGCGCAACGGGATTCGATGTCTCTCATCGTCCTCATTACCCAATTGTCGGACAAAATGGACTTGATCTAGCAGGAAAATGGGCCGATGAGCCGGAATCTTATCTTTCGGTAGCGACATCGAGTTTTCCCAATTACTTTATCATGATGGGGCCGAATTGTCTCGGTGGTCATGGCTCTTTAGTGGAGTCGCTTAACTGGACCGGTGACTATTTCGTGAAATGGATCAAAAAGATTGCGACAGAAGATATCAAGTATGTTGTTCCAAAGGAGTCCGTCGAGCAGGCATTCGGGAAATATGGAGACGAGATCCACAAGACACTGGTATGGACTGGTGGTTGCAAGAGTTGGTACAAACGCAATCGGGTTGATGGCCGAGTAACAGCTTTGTTTGGGGGGAGTGCGATCCTATTCCATCGGATGATCAGTGATATCAGAGCGGAGGATTTCAATATTGAGTATAACAGTATTAACCCTTTCAAGTTTATGGGGAACGGATTTACTGAGTTTGAGATGACGGAGGGAAACGATCTGTCATTTTACGTAGAAGTGGCAGATCAAATTTCCCAGAACTGATAGACAGAAACTTGAAATTGACAATTTTATTATTTGGAATTATGCTTTCATTCTCCTGGTCAATTTTTTATCCTGTCTAGCTTTCTTCACCTAGATATTGTCACGAACAAATATCATGAAAATGATTGTGCCGTTCTTGGCCCAAAGAACTGTTCCAGACATACAATGACATATTCTAATATGTGTTCCTTGGACCCCAAATTAGAATTTCCTCAATCACTGATTCTGAGAAATATCAAGGAGAGATCTGATTCTAGTGTTAACGGGATAGCTATAGCCGAAGATTGTGCGGGGAGCCGATTCATTCGGCTGTCCTTTCTAGGAAATCAGAAAGGCCTGAATGCAATTATATTAATATCTGATATTAACCACCACCGAGTTGTATTTATAGTGATCCGAGCAAGTGTAGCAGGCTGGCTCAGTTTTACAAAAATACTTCGACGCAAGAGTACACTTCAAGAATCTATCACCAACATGAGACCTCATGTCCGGCCGTCCATGATGTATGCTTGGAGAAAGCATAAAGGTAACAAGGAGCCAGTAAGCCTACCACCTATCAACATATTCTATCGCAAAGTATTCTAAGGTATTCCTTCAAGGTCTGGGAAAGGGTACCTGTGCCATCCATTCCACGTGATGGGTTTCTGATAAAGTTGCTGGCATCTGGAGGTCTGAGTGCCCTCAACCACCCCACAAAATTGTAGAAGTATTCGCTGACTTAAGCTCCAAAATCTTAGTGTGCCACAGCGACCAGCCTCTATTGGAAATAGAAGATAGGCCAAGCTTCAACGACAAGTACATTCTAGTAAGCTCCCGCTGGTTGATCATGGTCCCACTAAACTAATTGTCTGGCTTTATATAGGGACACGAAGGGTGTGGCGAGATTATAGAGATTGGAGAGGGAGTCAAAGATAGTAGATTCAAATTGGTATGTTCTAACAATCAACTCAAAACATCTAGATACTGGTATCACTATACTAAGATGATTGTTTCTCAAGGGCGTTCGAGTGGCCTTGTTGGCAGTTCCCGGTTGTAGATCAGCGAGTTGCACAGAGTGCTCGCGTGATTTACCACAGCTATGTCCGTTAGGCATGCATCATGGAATTGGCCAAGACGGATTCTTTGCAGAGTACGTGGCGGTGAATGTACATGCTGCAATTCCACTCCCAGAAGGTAGGTAATAAGCAGACAGATGTTGATTTGAAGATTGAGATGTTGACGATCACAGGGATATCTCCGGCAGTTGCTGCGGTTGCTACGGATGCAGTCACTACAGCTTACCATGGTATTACTCGTCGAGCAGAGGTCAAGAGAGAGGAGACAGTGTTTCTATTTGGACTTGGAGGTCTTGGTTTCAATGCTCTCCAGGTTGTAAACCATATTGGTGCTCGTGTTATTGTCACCGATATACGACAAGAGAAACTAAATGCAGCATTATCTCTAGGAGTTCCCTCGAAGGACATCGTGCCGGCCGGGAAATCAGTCCTGGACTTTGTTCAAGAGAGTGGATTACATGGCAAGATTGATACAATACTTGACTTTGTAGGGAAGAATCAGACTTTTGAAGATGCTCAACAGATTGGTGCGTATAAAAAGTTTCCGAGGTTATTGCTCTTTAACGATTGACCTGACTTACCATGGAATATCTCATATTATAGTTCGTCCAGGAGGGAAGATTCTATGCGTAGGTACATTAGACCGCAAGAATGAGGTAGACATGAAGATTGGGATTCGGAAAAGATTGAGTATCATCTTCACGTATGGTGGACAACAGCGTGACCTGGTGGAAGTGCTTGATCTGATCAGCAGAAAAGTCCTTCAACCACAAGTCGAGTTGGGTAAATTATCTGATTTTCCAAGAGCATTGAGAGATTTGGGTGCTGGGAAAATTAAAGATAGAATAGCCTTGGTGCCAGATCTGGATATTCTTTAGCTTCATACTGACGATGGAACCAGTCATATTTTATCTAGGGGCAGTCTCGCCCATCTGGGATTGCCTGTGAAATTCCGGATTGATCATATGTTTTAGAAATACATGATGCGGATAATTTGAAAAGATATGCCAGTCAGAGAGAAGAAACCAATAAGATATACGAGGGTATAATAATAAATGTCAGAACATTAGAGAATGCTGTAATGGAAGAAATGCTTTCATTTTCGCATTCATTTCCGAACAACTTTCAACAATGGCGCAATGCGAGCCTTTTTACTCAATCCAATCCGGTATGGCACCTTGCTGGTAGATGAAATTGGACTGTGAGTCTTCCGTGCTTTTGATATTTGAGGAGTTTGTGGTAGTGTGTCGACAGTACTTTGTTTAGCGGGTTGATTCAATTGGGGTTCTTTGGCCATCGGCGTCTCCTCTTGTTTGTCATCCTTCGGCGGATCAAGGATTGGCAACTCCTTGGCTTCAGTATCAATCTTATCTTGGTTGATTTCGGACTGGACTTCTTTGCTGGTTGGCGGAGCCTCTGCTGTTTGCTCTGCTGCTTGCTCTGCTGCTTGCTCTGCTGCTTGCTCTGCTGTCTGTTTTCGTTTGCGTCCGCGCTTCTTAGGCGCTGGAGCTGGGTCTTTCACTTTTTCGTCCATGGCCGGTTGTTCTTTGACTTCAGGCGAGGTTTGCTTCGGAGATTTTGGGTTGCTATCATTTCCATTCATCGGCTTGGTGTTACCATTGCCATTCTCAACCTCTAATTGCCTCGACTCCACCCATATCACATCATCATCATCTTTTATCATTTTATTCGATTTTTGTAAGGTGTCTGGCGCAGTCTTGCTTCTTTTGACCCCTCTCTTCTTTGGCTCTGGTTTTTCTGATTTTGGAGGGCGACCAGGACGTCGTTTTTCATTCGTTTCTTGAAGAAATTCTGGCTCGTGGAACATAGATAGCTCATCGTCTTCATCATCCAGTTGCACTGGCTGCTTCTTAGGCCTACCACGCTTTTTGACAATGGACGCTATATCAGGGGGTGCGATATGAATTGTCTCCGCTGGCGCCGATAGTTCGTCATGCGTGCTAACTGGGGAGCGTGGCGGTGTCATTTCCTTTTGGTCGTGGTCAATCTTCGATCTGTTCAATTGGGGAGAACGAACAGATGAGTTGGGCTCTGTGTCATGCGGCGAGGCCCATTCCGTATGCATGCATTTGGATCGTTGAGCGGAGTTTTGAGGCTCGGCCTGGCCTGTCTCATCGATATCCTTAGATGGAGCGTCTGCGGTCACTTGTTCTTCATTTCTCAACAGTGTCTCAACGTGAGTTTCTGTTTCTCCTGCGGGAGTGCTGTACTCATAGCCATTGACGGGCTGTGGCGCGACAAGTTGTGTTGGCTCCCGCGGAACATTAGGAGGGCCAGGAATCTTGGAAGTTCCATTGGGGTCTTGGTGATCATAGTGCATTGGGAACGAACAAGGCTCGGAGATTCCACTTGGGTAGGTTGTCGACATTGAATGATTATGCCCGGCAATTGATCCATCATCATCGAAAAGCCTTTGCTGTGCCAGACCTATTTCTGTCATCATTGCACCTGTGGCTGTATGCATAAGTATCAATCTGAGGATTCTGAGGATCGACAACTGAGGGGTCCTATTATAGCTTCGTGATCGTGTATCAACATACCTATTGACTCCCCGCCGTCAGCGGTTGAAGGAATCCACCTTTCCTCGCGCTGTTGTTGAGAGGATGTGATCGAAGGCTGATGGGTATTCTGCGATTGCAAAAATTGATCAAAGTCGACACCCAGTTGCAGCTCTGGGGTATTTATCGACCCAGAGGCATGATCCGTGTTATGGTTCGCGGGGCGATTGGTAGGCTTGGGAAGGGCATCGTGTACTGGCGGTTCGTGGCCCTGGATTGGGTCAATTGAAGTTGACACCTCATCTTCTACGAATAATTCCTCTTCATCGGAGTCCTGAATAATTCGATCCCAGCTCATCTCGAAGTCGTGGAGAGTATTGAGAGGAAAGAAGTTATCGACGCGTTTGAAAACACGCGGCCACGTGATGATAAGCATTGGGCGATCATTGGACGGTGGGGAAGTATGAAAAGACACACCGTAAGATTCAGTATTTGCAAGAATTTAGATGGTGTTTAGTTTCAAGTACGAGAGGGCTTAAGAACTATCGAATAGAGTGAAAGAATTTACAAGCCTTAAAATTTACGGTTGTAAAAAAACTCAAGAGAGGGCATGACAACATATTTAAATGCTACTGGATATTGACATTCGTGAAGTCCACAGGACAAGTATCTAGAGAGAAATGAAGAAATGCTTGCATGATGCGAATAAGAATTGTAGACAGGATCTCATCGCTGCCAAGAAGGTGGGGGAATTGGGATTTAACGCCTGGAGCATCCACATTACTGAGACTGCTTGAAGGTCGAATGGCAGTACCAGTGAAGCCAACAAAGAACAGATTTCGCGGGTGCAATCAAATGCAATCAAAGAATGCATATAAGGCCTCAAGAAAGGAAGCCGGGTATCACAAATCACACCATGAAATACATCAAACAGTTGGAAGCATCAAAGAACACCACCCGGTAAGTTGATTTGCCCGGCTCCAGTTGGTGGTCTTGTATTTTCAAACCCAGCACTATTTGGCGCCGAACCAGGTATGGGATACGAAGGATTATCTGGATGTATTTTGCGAAGCATGAACATGGGTTTTCGTCCTTCTTTCTCCAATTGTTTGAACAGAAGTAGTGGTTTTTCGTCTAGTGCAAGGCATCTTTCTTGATCACCATACACGATGTACAGGGCGTAAAGTTTGGGGTCGGAGTGGATATTGTACTTTTTCAGGGCGGCAGGGAGAACTTTGTAGCAGGGATCTTCCCATGATACCCGGAAAGATTTGAATATTTCCACACTATTCGGTTCTCCACCACCTCTTGACTCGATGCGAGATGCGGAGGACGGTGTCTCTGTACGGGCGGGAGCTTGGTTGGGTGTCAGGCGATCTGCACGAGAGGACGCCCGCGGTATATCCTCAGGGTGATCGTGACCCCGCGAAGTGCTAGGCTGAGAGTAGGATCGCGGATTTAAGGTTTGATGCTGAGTGTAACTCGGGGAGGTTGGTGACGGAACACCAGGAGAATGTTGTTGATTTCCGTTCATTGACGCTGTCAAGTGCGAAGATGCTGCCATGGCTGCAGCAGAGGGATCCAGATTTCCGCCATCGTAGGGACGAGTCTCGTAGATAGAAGGTGGGATATGTGTTGGTGAATTATTCTTGGGAGTGTTGCCGCCGGTGTAGGTGCGCTTGGAGAAAGCTCGGGCAATTTTCGAGGTGGAAGAGTTATCGACGAGAGTAAGTTGCGATGGAGATGTAAGGGTGGTACTATCACGATGCGACTCGGGGGGGACCTGACATTGAGGGTGGAGGAAGTGGTTGCGACCGATCTTTAGCCATCTTGATTACAGGCAAGATCTCCTCCCGTAGCCGTCGATAATCCTCTGCGAGGCGGCGCATTTCTGACTCGACTGTCATGATCTTTTCATCTCGGCGTTGGATGGACACAATCAGCTTCGCTATATCAGCTTGGGACGCATTTTCACTGATACTTTGATCCGCGGCTGTACATCACTTCAGTTAGCTGGTTCAAAAAGAGCAGGCAAAAAAAAGGACCATACAAAGTGGGATATAGTGGTCCACATCGAGCGGAACTTGTTGTCTAGTCTTAATCTCATAGACGCTCTTCAAAATGGTAAGGCGGTGCCCAACACTATTGATGCCCATTTCTTTCAGTTCATCGTGCTTCAACGCGATGAGCGCCTCGCCCACGATACCATTTTCTGCAAAGTCGCATTAGCAAATGTTGTGCATGATAGAATCCATGAAATCTCACCTCGAAAAGATCCACAATATTGTAGTAGGCCGAGAGAAGTCAAGAACTCTGAGCATTCGTCAGCCGTCCATTCCGATATGATTGATCGTGGGGTACGCGGCCCTTCGCTGGAATAGCCAAACTTCGTAGGGGTATGCTCTGACGAAGGAATGTCGGAATCGATGGGAGAAGCCTCTGAATCTGTTTGTAGGTGCGGCGATGTAATCACGCTACGTTCATATTCGTCATCCGCATCAGAATCGGCATGGTATGAGGTGTGGAGGGACATGACGGCAGAGACTGGCTTTTGTGATAAAGATGCGCAACGGGATGGGCTGGTTTGAAACGATTATGCACCGGCAGCACCGCCAACGCGGGCAAGTTGAGGGGTATCGATTTGGACAAAGGAGATGTGCGGTTCAGATGTGCGATGGGAAGTCAGGTACATAGGCGGGCGGCTGGAGCGGCGCGGCTAAACTCGAGCGCGTTAGGTAGACATCAATAGTACAAACAATGGCTTTTTGATTCGTTTGTCTCGAGTCGCACTCGCGCAAGAAGGAACCGAGTTGCAAAAAGCGTAATGTCGCGAGTTCAAGTGGGATTTGCAGTTTGCCCCCTCCCCTATAACGGTAATGGAGTGAAGAGCGGGAGATTGGCCCGATGGTAGGCGCGGAAGACAAAGCGGGGAAAACTTGGGTGTTGACAGGTGATGGAATGGCGACGAGTTGAGAAGGTCAGATACCCCCAAAAAAGGAGCCTCTCTTTGCGAAAAACGAATTCTGCTTGGAACGAGCGACAATATATGTAGGCGCAAAGCAGTTGTGAAGTTGAAGAGAAGACCGTCTTCGCGACAAGTTGACTGCACGTGACTGGGTCTGGACTGGGCGAAGTCACGGGAAGATCAATTCTCTTTTCGGTTTTGTGCACTTTGATATTGTTGATATTCTAAGAATTTTTTTTTTTTTTGTATTTGCTACAATTCATATTTCACAAGAATTAAAAACTTATCATTGAGATCAGATTGAATTCAAAGAGTCGACCTGACCTCTGATAGACAGACTACGAAGAGACTATAGGAAAAGTGAATGGGCCATCAAACTCACGAATCTCTCATTATCTGATCTTTTTCTTCTGGGAAAAACGATGTTATAGTAGTATGAAAGCCGATAGGTGGGACTTAGTTATTGCCATGGTATTCTAGAACTATGAATCAAGGAGCTTGAAGGATCCACTGGGGGTTTCAAATCTAGCGATCTCTCGTTTTTGGGTCTTCTAGAATCTCGATCCAGGGCACTTGAAGAGCCGATGGGGTAAATCCGGAGATTGCAGGGCTTAAATCCCTGCCTTGTGTTTCAAGAAGATAACTTCTATGTACTATGTACAATGTGTATCTCCGAATTCAAGAGCATTTAATGTGGTGGGTATAGAACCTCCTTGGAAACTTAGGAGGGCAAGCTTCCAATGCTAAACAGCAAAACCTCAGGCTTTCATATCACATATCTTTCAATAGGTGACCATTGGATTTAAAATGCAGGTTAACAAATCGAATACGATTTTTGGCTGTGTGACCTTCAACTACATACAATGTGCATCAATCAAGCTCCAACTTGAAGTTGCTACATCCATGTAGCTAGCATATAGTTATTTGCGCATCTACATCGTAGTACTCCAGTCCGAGTAAAGCAACGAAGATGAAGATGGCGTACTTGAAGCTCCTCAAAATACTAAAATCTACACAAGTCTGTTTCAACTTGGCTATCTTCGTAAATCTAATCTACATTCACCATCTAGAGCCTCTCCATCATAATATAGTACTAGTTAGTACATTTACTGAGTACGTGGTAATGCCACGCGCAATACTTCTACATGGGCTCACCGCCCGCCGCATCTTCTACTAACGCTGACGACACTCATTCCCTTCCATCCTCATCAATTGATCTTTCGAATGATCTCTGGTATATTCTTCGCTTGATGTGCAATGGGTACATTGATTCCATTACCCTAACCTCCTTTTTGGTGTCTGTCCGACTGGTTGACCCTCTTTTCTTCCTGTCCACCGAGGAGCCTCCTCCACTCGGCCGCATCTCCGCAATTCGGGACCCTTTGCGCAGCGACTTCCTCTTTCCCATATATTTCAAAGCGCTAGGTCCTTGAAAATTGGAACTGGTATGTAAACATTCACAGGACATTCGTATAGCTCGCTTGGGTGTATATACTTAACTCGATCCTAACCTTTTCGCCGCATTGGCAGATCGGACCGCGGAACCATCGTCATCCTTTATATCCACTTTTTTTCTTTGACGCGCGCGCTTGCCTTGACCCTTCTTTCAACCTGTCTTTAATCTTAATCCTATACTCCTCGACTGAGTGCGCTTTTAACCAGGGGCAGGCCCCTGTCGCCATCGTCTACTTAAAACCTTCGCAAAGCCCCGCGCCTAGCAGCCGCCGGCGCATGAGCCTTCGCCCTAATTTTCGACTCCGAGATCGCGGGAACAGGCACGACAAGTGAATCGCGAGCTTGCGCTCTGCACTAAGCTACAACGGGTGTATATCTCATTTTCAAAAAAGAAAGACAAGTTTTCTTTTCATAACTTTGGTGACAATTGAGAACCCCACCAACGCCGACACTATGCCATCTTCAACCCCCGCTGGGACCTCCGCTACCCCCGATGCTCTCGAATCGGACCTACTCACAAAGCTCTCTGCGACATCAGCCCTGGAGGACTTACAAGAAACGCTATTGGGCTCACTGCACCGGGCCGGTTGGACGGAGCGGGTTACCAGCCTCGCCACCGAACTCCTTCGCGCCGGCCGCTGCGAGACATTCGACGACGTGATGGACGCGGTAGTAGCCTCAGCGGAAGGTCGATCACATCCAGCTCTAGGCGCGAAGGATACCGAGCAGAACGGGAATTCAACCCCCAATGGGACGAAAGAGGGCAAATCAAATGGTACAAAAAAGGGCAGTGGCAATGCCAAAAAGGAATCAGAGAACCAACCTTACGACCCGGTAAAATATATTGAAGAGGTAGACGTGCGCATTCCGGATACAGTTGTGGATGAGGGTGTGAGAGGATTAAAAGATATTTTACGGGAGATGGTGGACTTGGAAGACGAAAATACCCCGAATGGTGACAAAAAATGAGGCGCCTGATTGCCAGGACGATCTTGGAAAACACAGATCTGCATGGCATCGATGTTTAAATGTGGTCTCCTTTTCTGAAATACGTGGAGTACTTAAATTGATTTGGTTTGGGCATTGAAGTCGACATGTACCCATTTACGATACCTGGGTTTGCATGTATTAGGGGGGAGAGAACAGAACTCTCCTCGCAACAATAAATAGACAATTGCATTGCGTCGGGTTGACACCGGGAATGAATTAATCAGCTTTGACTTTCTCTACCATTTTTTTTACACCCCGAATTGCAGCACACACGAGTCTTGGAATTTACACCTCTGGTACAAATCCCAGAAAAGTAGCGATATCAAAATCAAACCCGCGGAAGTAATGCGCCGTTACCTCCTTTGACTATTCTTGTCTTCTTTGTCTTTACCTTGATCCCTTTTTGCATCAGTCGTCTACCAATACTAGTAGCGCTACTAGTATAATTGTTGGTGAATATTGGCTTCGGTTTACTGTTTTGAGATAGCCGATGCCACTCATCGACGCGGGGAAATGGCCGAGGATGCTAACTCCCGGACGAAGCCGCAGCAATGCCGCATAAAAAGAACATATTTGATCTTCAAAAAGAAGCATATACTTGATTCACTGTGTATACTTGAAAAATCTTTATTCAAATCCCTGTTGAAAATGCCGCAATTGCCTCCTTATCAATATACCGGTCCGGTGGACTGCACTATTCCTCCAAACCGCGCAGTTCTAAAGGGCAAGAGTGTTATTGTCACAGGAGGTATGTCTCCATCTCTCTTTTGTATAGTTGCTCGGAATATCTTTCATCTGACCATTTATAGGAGCGAATGGTATGGGGAAGAGACGGCTCGCGCTTTTGCAGCGGAAGGGTATTTAGACCTCTCAAGGCATGATCTAGTACAAAGCTGATAATACAAATACAGTGCATATGTCACGATAGCAGATCTAAATGAAGAAAGAGGAAAGGAGGTCACAAAAGAATTGAGTCCGTTAGTTTATCGACCGGACTTCTGTTTCTGGCTTTCCAAGCTAACTCCAACATTAGCAATGCTCAATTTGTGAAATGCAACATTACTTCTTGGGATGATCAGGTCGCAATGTTTGAAGCTGCTATCGAGAATTCTCCCCATAAAAGCTGTGACATTGTCATTGCAAATGCTGGGATCAGTCGTGCGTCGGGAGATGATCTGTGGCCATTGGACGGTAATATCTACTGATGCTTACAATGACCTTCAAATACTCACTGACTCTATACAGACCCTGATTTGCCCCCGGTGAAGCCGGAGCTCAACATTGTCAACGTAAATCTGATCGGCACAATGTATACGTGGAAACTTGCAGTGCATTATTTCCGGAAACAGCCAGACACCCAAGACCGGGATCGTTGTTTTATTATTACCGGAAGTATGGTATCATGGATTGATTCTCCTGTAAGGGCCCATTAATGAAACTGAATGATTCGTTCATTCGTACCTGACTAAACCCATAATCTAGGCAAATTGGCAATATACAAGCAGCAAGTATGGGCTTAGAGGATTGATGAGGACTGCCCGTAGGAATTCACACGAGCAGGGAATTCGGATTAACTACGTGGCTCCTTGGTAAGTACATGGTGAGTATATCGTAGATGAAAACTTTGCGTTGATGGAATGAACTAGTTATATCAAGAGTGCTATCCGCTCAGTCTCCTACGAAGCCCAGTTAACCGCCAAAGGAGTCGAATTTGCCCCGCAAGAAGACGTGGCAACTTGTATGATGAAACTTGCGACAGATCGGACAATCAATGGTAGGCAAACTGTCAAAAAGAAATATTTCAAGATGCTAATATCTCAAGGTCATTCTCTGATGATTACTCCTAGATCAGTCGCTAAGGAAGGTTATAAAGATGTGGATATGGATGATCATGTTGAAGAAGGATATTTCAAGAGAACACAGGAAATCCAGCTAGATATCATTGAAGACAAATGGGAGATTGGATGGAGCAAGGGACGTACGTTGGAGGGAGCGAGAAAGGATTGAGATGAATGATATAGTTGTTTTCTGATTTATTCGCTGTCAACACGAGCTCTATATTCTATCTCCAAGTATAGTTCATATTCTCATTCATTCAATCAGAGTGGATCTCAAAGGGGGTATGTTCAGGGTTCGACAATGCCCATGAAATACCCTCAGCCATAACTTTATCCCATTTCGCACTGGCAGCGAGCTTGTTCCCGTAGCGACGGAATCCATGAGGCACACCAGGGAAAACGTGAACATCCGTAGGAACACTATTATGGATTGATCAGCCGGAAGTATCTCCTCGCACAATACAACGAGGCAAAACTTACCCATTCTCATTCAATAACTGGGCATAGAAGAAGCCCTCATCACGAAGCGGGTCGTTACCTGCAATACCGAAAGTCGTAGGAGGTAACTCGCTTACTTCTTCCGCAGTCGCATTTCCAGGATTCAATCTGCGATCTTCACGGCTATTCTTGAGTTTATCGACGCCGAGAAGAGACATGAATAACTTGATCCTATCAATTGGCAGGATAGGTGCATCGGCACACTGTACAAGACTCGATAGCTCCGGACTGCGTAATTTCTCCTGTCGAGGAGCATAATAATCAAGTTGCACCAGACAAGGAATCATAAGGACTTGTCCACGGATCTTGGGACAAGCAGCTAGATCTTGATTGTCTCCTCGATACTGAGCCAGCGTCAAAGAAGCTGTCAACTGGGCACCGGCCGAGATACCACCAACAACGACCTCACCACCACGTCCACCAATCTCGGAGATGTTTTCGTGGAACCAGACGAAGGCATCTTCGACATCATTCCAGGCCGTGGGGTATACGTATTCGGGAGTATGTCGGTAATTCACGTTGAATACCACCAGGGGGAAATTCTTTTCGAGTTGATCGACGACTATGCGATGACAGATTGCGTCTTCAGAGTCGAGAGTTCCAAAAACATATCCACCACCGTGAAGATGGATGTAGACGGGGAGAGCGTGGGAACTGGTTTCATTCGCTGGACGATAAGATCGTGCCTCGAGAATGTACCCATCACGAGCGGGTATTTTGAAGTCCTTGGTAGTAACCTTGGAATTCAAACCTATTATATATTAAAATAGATGTTAAATCAGCGAGGATTCATCTAATAATCTGTCCATACAGTTGTACTAGTGTCTCCAGGGAGTCCACATGCCAAGTGCATGAAATGTGTAGATCGCAAGATTTCCTTGTCTTGCATACAGTATCCTCCACCGCATAAGTTATACAGATGATTTACGTATACTAACCTTGATCGGCGATTGCCTGAGCGGCGAGTTCCTCACGACTCTTGTTAACGATCTTCTTCAACTCTTCGATCCCGACTTTAGGGAAAGGAGGTATAGTAGGCTCTAGAGCGAGCCAATCTTCACTGGGTCCAGTGTATTGAGAGAAATCCGCCATTACGTTGAGACTAGTAGGGTATGTACGAGTAGAGTACGAGTTGGAATAGATAGTGAATGGAAGTTGGAAGATATTCAGGAGAACAAACCGAGGGGAAATCAAGTGCTTCTCCCCAATTTCATCATCGGCTCCACTGCAGTGCGAAGCAGCGAAACACACCTCGGTTCGGCTATGCGAGAGTATGCGGGGCGGTTTACTCCCCGCCAACTTGGTCGAAATAGGTATGCCGGGATTTCTTTGTATTATTATATGGTTGTAGTTATATTGCGAAGACAATTCTAGAGAATGTAGTACCTTGATTATTTCCAACATTATCTTCTCCTGGTCGAAATTTAGTTCATAACCATGGATCCTGGAATATCAGTACCATCCGAACCACCATCCCGCTCGTTGAGGGGGAAAGTAGCCATTGTGACTGGAGCAGGGTGTCTAGGAGATGGTATTGGTAATGGACGAGCCATATCCATTCTTCTAGCTGATGATGGCTGCGATGTATTATGCATTGATATGAACGAAGAATGGGCCAGCAAGACGGTGGATATGATATCATCAAAACCAGGTCGAGGACAGGCTGTCTCATTTCGTGCAGATGTCACATCAGCAGATGATTGCAAGGCAGCGGTAGATTTTGCCGTCGAGAAATTTGGTCGTCTTGATATTTTGATCAATAATGTTGGCGTGGGAGGTGCGCCTGGCACGGCGGTCGATGTTGATATGGTGGAGTGGGCGAAGAGTATGGATATTAATGTCGCGAGTATGGTGCAGATGAGCAAATATGCTATACCTGTGATGGCTCAAAATGAAGGGGAGAACAAAGGAAGTATAGTGAATATGGGCAGTGTTGCAGGTCTCAAGGTATGTATAAGAATACCTTTGTTTGTTTCATCTGGCCTTTGATCATTCTCCTTGATGCTGACCGACTATGAAGGGAGGAACACCACATCTGCTATATCCGACATCAAAAGGTGCTATTGTGAATCTCACTCGCGCAATGGCTGCACATCATGCTGCAGAGGGAATCCAAGTTAACTGCGTTTGTCCTGGTGTGAGTTGCTCTTCTCTGATTGGAGATAGTCATGACTGAATTGATGATCAGATGCTGTATACACCAATGATGTATGGAAAGGGAATGAGTGAAGAAGCCAGAGAGGCTCGTCGACAGCGCAGTCTGCTCGGGACAGAAGGAAATGGATGGGACTGTGCAGGTGCTGTGGTCTTTCTAGCCGGCCCTCATGCTCGGTGGATGACTGGGGTTATTTTGCCAGTCGATGCTGGAACGACTGCTGCGGTGGGAATTGGAATGACCAAGAGTGCTAGTGTGAATGCATGATCAACGTCAGTAGTGGAATTCAAATACAAAAGAATCATCCGTGAATTACGACTTAGACCTAACCTCACTAACTGCACACCTGGGCTGACATCCGTGGATACCCCGAAGCATACCATCTACTTATTGAAGCAAGGAAAGATATACTAGAGAAGCTTTATCTCATGAACAGGAATTATTTGGGTATGTATGTAGTGGAGTCCCAGTATCCGAGTCAGGAGTCCAAAACAAGAAAAAAAAGAACACAAACAATGAAGCCGAAGGGTTATACATCGCTGGACGACATTCACATCCACATCGCTACAAGCAGAGCTAGAAGAAGAGAGGTAGCAGCTGCAGTACCAACAGTCCGAAGATCTGAACCGGCCTCCGATTTCCGACTGGGAAATGTGGGGTCCCATGCATCACCATTGTGAGGTGCTTCGATGGCACAATATCCAGCGTCCTTTTGACAGCCAGCACCACAATGTAGTGTCGTATTCCCACAGGCATTAAAGCTTCCACAGCATAACCCAAATGAGGATCCAAAGCAGGTATAATTGGCTCCGCAGGTACCGTCCACTGAGATCTGCTGATGAGGTTGAGATTTTTTTGGTCCCTTCTTGGGCTTCTTCTTCTTCTTCTTCTTGCTTGTATGGCCCGGCCAGCGACTATCCTTGCGGTACCAATTCTCGCGAGGATCACCTAGACAATCTCCCAGTGTCGTTGGGCGGTAGCCGAGTCTAGTCATTGTCTGTAGCATATGTTCAGTGAGGTTATGAACTGTTTGCTCGTGCGCATCGTGACCAATAACAAGCCAAGACCTGCTATGAGGGTTTCCAGTAGTAAGAAACTCGTCGAAAATGTCCTTGGAGCGCTGAATCAAGCCTGGATCATCATTCTTGTAGTCGTCCGTGTCAATGTCATAAAGTACAATGTGATATCCCAGCTTCCCCAGATCCTCACGACAACCTGATCGTGCGAGACAGCTGGAATACGGAGGTCGCATATACGTTGGGAAGCCACCAATTACATTTCGCAGTGCTGCTTCATTCTTTTCCAATTGTGCAATACGCTGTGCAGACGTTACTTTGCTGAGATCCTCATGAGACCAGGTATGACTCGCGATCTGATGACCACTGAGTATCATGCGTTCGATCAAAGAGGCCCATGGAAGTGAATCATCGTCAATTTGGCCTTTGCCATTGTTGATTCCCGTAATGAAGAAAGTAGCCGGTGCTTCATACTTGTCAAGCAAATCGAGCAGGTCGCCAGTGTATCGAGTTGGTCCGTCATTAAAGGTCAACGCTACCGTTCCGGGAACCGTGCATGATCGAATCTCCCTGGGTCCATAGGGAACCAGGCCTATATGAGGCCGAGGGATGTCTTTGGTAGGTGGGCCTCCAGGTACTCGATGGGCATCACATTGGCCGTAGTCAATCATGCAGTCCGGTGAGCGGCAGTGCGCCTTGGTCGTCCCGCAAAAGCCTATATATTGATATTAACGATCAATCTCCCAGTCAAACAACCTTGAAAGCTTTGAACTTACCTGCACTCGAGCAGCAGGTGCCGCTGGGACATTTGCCCCATCGCGGGCCACACTTATAATCGAGATTCTGGGGGGCATCTCGAGACTGAAGCTGGAAGTCGATAGTTTCTTCCTGAGACGATGAGGCCTGGCGGGTGACTGCTGAGGAGAAAGCAGTCCCCAGACCGACGAAACCAAATATAACGACCAATAGAAGAAGTGCGTGGACACGCATATTGAGCTAAAGGAGGAAAAGTAGTATATAATGAAAGGTAAGATGTGGGAAAAGTTGTATTGCGAAGGTCGAAAGCGAGGAAGAAGAGAAGGAAAAAAGAAGTGAAGAAAGGATTGGAAAGAAAAAAACACGAGAAGAAGTGAAGGAAGCAGCGCCTGGTAGAACATTCCTCTTTTTTTTATATATTTCAAATCGTTGAGTCATAATGAAAAAAGACTATAGAAGAAAGTAGAAGGGCCATCGAGGAAGGCTCGTTCAGGTAGAAAAATATATATAGAAATTTCAACTGACGCTGGATGAAAAATGCTAGCAAAGAATCCTAAACTTTCTCGGTCTGTAAACGCCGAGTATGAGATGAATGTGAGGATGGGCATAAATCGGGGATGATTGAAATACAATATGGGTATCTTTTTTGATTTCTCATTCTTGGATTAGTCCCAGTTGGTAAGCTATGATATTTCCAGAATAACAAGCTTAATCCGGGGGAGATTGAATTCCAGGGTGCCTGCTTGAGCGACGAGTCACTATGCCGCGTCCATCGGATATAAAAGCCAGGAATATACCCGCGCGGTATTGAGTGTGTTCGTTAGTCGGAACAGTGAGTAGAGGCTGGTACTTTTATTTATGAGGAATACTTCCAGCGTGATGTAGCGCAAGGGTTCGCTCAGTTACCCACACCGTCTTCTCCTACTGCAGCAAAGACATATGGTGCTAGACGGTCTAAGTGTGGGCCCAGTTTAGCCGGGGCGCTTCGAGCAATGACACCGATAGCCGCTATGAGATGGCGACGATGAACAGTTGTGATATTGGATGAGGCGAGAGTGTCAGAAAGACGGCCCACGAATGCGTTGAGCTGATGATCGGAAAAATGTTGCACCAAGGCTGAGATGGCGGCCAGAGCTCTCTTAGTGACCACAGTTCCAGCGGTATCATTATGGATGATTGCCATCACTGGTTCTTGAAGGGCATCTAATTCTTGCTCTTGAAGCATCGGGCCAAAGCAAGTGACAACCTTAATGAGAACGTCAATGGCATCACTACTGAATCCCTTGGCGGCATCTTTCTCGAGCATGCCCTTCACCATGGAGCCCCGCCGTCCCGAACTTGATGGAGTTGGACCTGTCAGCCTAGGGATGAGGACTTTTGAGACAGCATTATATGCGGAGACCACAGATTGAGGGGCGGGCTGTCCGGCCTGTGGACGAGGGAGGGTGTCGACGATGACGCGAAGGGCGGTGTTGGGAACAGAGGTATCGATCGTCTGGGAGGATGTCAAGTTGGCCAGCTTTTCAAGTAGCGGCATCAGTGTCTCAAAGGGGACTCGGATCGCAAGCGGACCAAGACTATTCCAAACGGCGGTTAGCATGTCTGGAGGCGAGAGCTGGGAAAGCTGGTGTATGATTTGTAGCCTACCATTTCAATGCCTGGTTCTGAACTTCACCATGTTGATCATCTAATGCCTTAAGAAGACCATCGGCAAGATTTTGAGAAGATCGGAGGTCGCTGGTGAGATAAGAGGAGCTCTGGTTGCTGAGGATGCCGAAGAGGTCATTCAAGGACATGAATCTCAGATCGGCATCGGGGTCATCCAGCTTGGAGAGCAAGCCGAAAATAGACTGTTGAGTCACCTGTCGGTCTGCCATCGTGATGAGAGTAGACTGAAGATAACTGAGAGGGTTGCTTGGAGAGAGGGAGAGTTGAACAAAGATAATTGAAGCTATCCACGAAGCGCGGGCGAGCCTCAACTGTCGATTGGCAAACGTGGGGTCGTGTTCTTGGCCTCAGGCAGAAACAGCAAGTAGTTACAGTAAGCAATTTCTG
Organism: Penicillium citrinum; assembly: GCF_028827155.1. Lineage (NCBI taxonomy): Eukaryota > Fungi > Ascomycota > Eurotiomycetes > Eurotiales > Aspergillaceae > Penicillium > Penicillium citrinum. The sequence goes on from NW_026622691.1 coordinate 2,467,680, forward strand.
CCTGAGGCAGGCTAAAGTAGAGTGGGAAATGCAAGATAAATCAAAGGGAGAGAGAGATAAAAGGTGAAATACAGAAAGTGGAAATTGAATCTGCATTTGGTATCTTTTCAAGTTGTCAATTTCAGGTAGGAGGTCTTAACGAATGATCATTTCAACTAAGTCCAGTAGTGCATTCCGTCATTGATTTCACCGATTGCGGAATGGATGAGTGTCGATATAATATGAAGTTAACATAACATAGAAACATGGAAGTAGAAATATACTTGATGAAAAGAACAGTAAGTGGGTCAAGAAATGAATGTAGTCAGTCATATACTATGAAGTCTACTTGCGTTGCGGATTTGATAGTAGGTACTCTGTAATGATACTCGCTAGGTATGATGGTATGTAGTAGTAGTCCGGGCAATCTAATCTGATCATCTCCAATTGCCACATCGTACCACTGGCAGTCAATCAAGACAATCAAAATGGAAAGGAGTGTACAAGGGAGTAAGACACCAACTGACAATGTACATTTTCATATTCTATGCTCCAAACAATCACATTAATACGTACAAAAATCCTCCAGAGTCCATATATACACTTTACACGACACTAGACGTGCAATTACATCACCCGCACAGACCAACGGAAGCAACAAGAATTCTAGTCTTACGACGTCCGAGCAACCAGCCACTCCTCTTTACTCCGTTCTTTTCTCCAATTCCTCTCTATTTTCCTCCTTTCCCCTCACCTCCATCTCGCCCTATCATACTGTCTTGAATTCTCTATCCTCCATTCTCCATTCACACTCTTCCTCATCTTCACTCTCATCCTCCTCCTTCTCTACTTCTTACCCTTCCTCTATCACAATGGTGCTTGCTCGTCATTCTCTCCGCGGTGTTGCTTCGGCTGCACGGTCCTTCCGTGCGGCTCCTATTGCCCGTCGCTCGGGACAGGTTCTAGGACGTCGATTCTATTCTAGTGAGAAAGGTGAGAAGGGGTTTGAGGATCATTCGACGAGTGATATGCCTTGGTATGTTCAATTGGATCAATTATACAACCCGGGACTTCATTAACATTTCCTCAATAGGATGCTTGCCTCCGCGGCTTTCACTGTACCTATGATCTACTTCTTACTTCCATCTTCGGAGAAGGACTCGCATGGTCATGGCCACGGCCACGATGATCATGGTGATGAACATAAGGAAGAACACGAGGCAAAGGAAACTACCCCTGATGCTGAGGAGGGTGCATCTGCAGAAGCTGCTCCCGCCAAGTCTGAAAAGAAGTCTGACGACGAGTCCAATGAATCCAAGGAGGAATCTAAGAGCGATGATGGCGCTGCTTCCGCTGAGAAGGAAGACGAGAAGAAGGATTCAGAGAAACCAGCCCAAGAATCATCCGAAGAGTCCAAGAAGGATGATGATGGTGCTAAGAAGCAGGAGAAATCTGAGTCTGGAAATAATGAGGTGAGTTTATATTCCAATGACTGGATTCAATTCAACATAGTAACTGATCAGTCTCAGGCTACCAAGGAGAACAAGGATACCAGCGACCAGCAACAGTCTGAAGGATCTGAGAAATCTGCCCAGGAAGACAAGAAGGTAGACAAAGACGAGAAGAAAAAATCTGAGTCGCAGGAGTAGATTTTCCTCTGAATGTGCGTCGGGAATGTACCTCAATGTACTAGTACAAATGCCATATCACGATCAGCGTATAATGAGTACCTACTTCTTTCTCTGTTTGCCTTAATGATATACTCAGCTTAACCGCAACTAAAGCGCAATGCAGTACACTGCGAATGTAAACATGAATATCCTCTGAGTCTAATACTTAACAAGTTTCGCGAAGACATGCTCCCTTCTCAATACCACCGGCAATGAAAATACTATAAAATAGCAGCACGTACTACACAATCGTACACATATAAATCATAGATAGTATATTCATCTCATTCGCATTAATCGGAAACTCAATCCAGTCCGAATAGCCACCCCTAAGGGCGTAAAAAGTGTAGTGATAAACACAAAAGTCGAAACAGACTGTGCACGAATCGAATATTAAAAGGTAAATCCACTCCTAACCTCCCCAAAACCCAATGCATCAATCACAGGAAAAGAGTAGGTCGTTTTTCAGAGAAACGACTCGCTCGAGCAAACACCATGCCGATATCCAATCCCATCCAGCCCATAAATCATGCGTAATTATAAACAGAGCTTGGCGCTTGATGCGCGATCGCCAAAAGAAAAAAGGTGAACCGGGGATTGACAAAACGAAATTTGGCGTATAGGATATCGGGCATCAATAGAAATTGTAGCACCTGATATGAACCTCGACATTCATTCGAAAAAGCTATTTTAAGCCTTTCTGCTGCGCGTCCGGGGACCGCGTTGCTCGGCAACGGGCTCACCGTTGACCACCAGCTTGGGCGCTTGGTTCTCCTGCTGGGCGCCAGTGGCCAAAGTAGCCTTGCTCTCGGCCTCAGCCTGAGCTTCCTCAATCTCCTCCTCTTCTTCATCATCACTTCGCTCATCCTTGGCCACGCTGTTGAAGATGTAGTTGGCTAGGATGCGCAGGATCAGGAAAAGCCAGAACAGATTGACGGCTTGAAGACTGGCAAGGAGGCCGAAAGTAATGTATTGACTGATCCAGCACTTGTACTGCTGTGTCTCCCAGTTCAGCTCGAAAGGTCCAACCGTGCGGAACTCGGTCAGGACGGCCCAGAGGATTTTCAGGTTGATATAGTGACGCAGGTAGATCCATACTCCGACAAAAGTGCCAAAATAGGGTGCGGTAATGTATGCATCGAGGTAATTCAGCGTTTTGGAGGTCTGCCAGATAATTAGCAAGTCTTCTTTGAATAGTAATGTCAATTTGTTGCACACGAGACACATACCGCAAGGAAGAAGTCGGAGATATCATGGGTGATGTACACAGCCAAGCCCATATAGGTGAAATGGAACCGATAACTCAGGCCGATAAGAGCAAGAGTAATGATGTGATGTCCAACCAGCTCCTTGAAATCCTTACGGGGCTTCTCCAGCTGCAGCATCAGGACAATCGCCTGCTGCGCCCAATAACTAGCTTCAAGAAGATAGTAGGCTTTGAAGCATGCCTCATGCTCACGATGCGGGAAACCCTCAAACATAGCGGTAGTATCGAAGTACCAAAGAGTTGAGCGCTTCATGACATACAGACCAAAAGGACCGAAGATGCCGAAATAGAAAGCCGTGTAAACCTGCTCCATGAACCGGGCGGTTTTACCTCGGCCCTTGATACCGCAGAATTTGGCCAATGGACGAATAACTTGCTGCATCATGAATTCGCGAGTGAAGGACAAGACGATGGTGTAGAACGCGACAAAGGCAATATCCTTCTTACCCTTTCCGTACATGATGGGGCCACCGGGAGTCTTGGGTGGTTGCGGGTAGGAAAGGAATATAGCGCTGTGCATGGGATTGGATGGAGTCGGATTGACGGCGTAAAGTGACAGCAAGAAGATCATGATGAGTAGAGGGAGTAGCCAGGTGTACTTCAGACAGGTATCGGCGAAACGATGAAGGTACGAGCGAGTGCGACGACGCTTCGAATGAGGTTTGCCAGACTTATCTTGAGCCTGGGCCTGAGCCTGCGAATCCAATTGCTGTAATATACATCGATCAGCTATAGTTCCCTTTGCATTGTGAATTCTGCTGCTGCTGCTGCTGCGGGCGCAGACGCGGGCGCCACGCGGGGATAACATACCTTGCTGAGATCGGGCGAAGTGGGCTCAATCGGACTGACTTCATTCATGGTGGACATCGCGGGCGCACTAGTATCGCCACGAATGTCCACCCCGAGACTTGAGCCTCCACGAGGACGAACCATGATGTGCGATGATGGAGGAACGAGGAATAAAGAGAGAGAGACGTCACCGGGGAACTTTTGGCCAGACGCTCACGTGCACAAATTCCAAGTTCAACACGAACAGCTTTCAAATAGACAATAAGGATGAAGAAGAAGGATGCAAAAGGGAACGAAAAAAGAAAAGGACCGAAGAGAAACCTCGTCCCTGACGTTCCACTCGTATTCGTACGACGGAGGTGAAGCTCGCAACTATTTTTTTCCTCGAGAAATTCCCCTTTTTCCGTCGAACTCCACTTTGGCCTCAGCAAACCAGAAGACATCCAGTCTTGGCAGAGCCCATTATACAACTCTGCAGTGTGTAGTAGAGAGAGATATCAATGGATGTGATGTTAGATATATGTATTTACGAGTGTACAACTACTGATGGTTTACTATCTACTAGATAGTAGTAATGAATAATAATTACTGTAGTTAGGGCAAGTTGTTTATACTTATGGCCATAGTATGGTCAAGCAGTGCTATTACATCATCTACTGGCTGTATTGGAATATCGGAATTTTGATGAAAAAGGAGTAGTTGGAATTGAAGCCCAAGTTGTACAAGCAATTCGGCATTCAGTCAAATATTAAACACTAGAAAACTAGTCAAGGTAGAAATAGTAGTATGTATTTACTGGTGAGTACCTACTCATTGCGCATAGTTACTAGTATCAGCATGGATGCTGATACTAGTACGGAATTATATGCACATTTATAGATGATTTAAAATCCCATTCGCTACATACTCCAGATCTAGTAATTGAATAAAAGAAAGCAAAATAGCTCGGCTCAACAGAAAATCATTGAAAACCCCCCACCCCCCAATTCGCAAATAGACGAGTATCAAAGACGGATACAGACACATCATACTGTGTACCTGCAGAACTACTCCAAGTACAACTCGTAGTAATACTGCAGTACAACCTAGCAATCAACCCCGGCGCCGAGTAATTCTTGCAGACCTGCCGAGAACTCGATTGAGCAATGGTCTGGCTTCCCTGTGTGGCGTCTCTCTCGATCTATGCCATCTTTCTATTGTAGTGCGAATGTAGGTTGTGAATTCCGGCGTGTCAACTAGAGTCATATTATAAGCTTGTGAAGTAGGATCCACCTGCGCCTGGTATAGGATAGTCCTGTTCATAAGTACATCAAGCATATTCAGAGCAGGGCCTTGTCTTGCCATTATCTCTGCAGTCATAGCCTGCTGTAGATTCATTCCTGGAGGTAATACTGGTGCCGGTGCTCCATCGAGCATGATCGCATCATATCGATCCTCAATTTCCGTGATATAATCTGAATATGTATAATAAACTTCAGTAATTAAATCAATGATCTCAGAGTGCATTCGGTTCCGTGTCAAATCCACTCGAGCCCGATCAGCCCAATCTCCAAGCATCCCTACTCCGTCAACATTCATGTGTTGAATTGCCGCATATCCAATCAAAACTCGCCAGTTTTGGTTCCCGGTGACCTGTGAAATTACACATAGTTGAGCTGGTCGTATATTCGGTGCAACGGCTATAAGCCTTGCGTGTGCTCTTTGATTCCTCCATATAGCCATAAACCATGGATTAACTAGAGAGCCAACACTCAAATTGCCTCCGGGGTGTGCAGATTGCAGTTGAGTATTTGTAGGAACAAGAGTACGGATCCCATCTCCAGAATTATTGCACATATGAGTAAGAATGAGAGTGGTATCGTTCGTTTGCGGACGTTCCAAGACTTCATACCAACTTGAGGTACTGTTCGCTACGCTGAATAAATCGCAAAACATCAACCCTACCTCATGAGCCCGTAAATAATGAACATAATCCATATGACGGACCCAGTATTCACAACCTTCAGATTGCTCTAATATGTCCGCACGCGTCATACCTAGTGGTAGTGGCAATGGTAAAATCCCCGGAGGAGGTCTCACTGTTAACTCGTGCATTCGATCTATCCAGGTATCTCTGACAGCTGCCGAATCACCAATGGTATGAAGTACATTAACGTATTCGCCATCATCAGGGTCATGCATGTGTATCTGTTCAACGCTCAAAAGGTCCGACAGAGTAGAAAATTCCACCATCAAAGTTAACATAAATTCTCTAGTCGCTGGATCAGGCACTTCAGAGCATAAAGCAAAATAGCTCTTTCCTCTTTCAGTATACGCGCCAATGTTCAGAGGAGAGCCTACCGAGCGAAATACAAATGTAAAACATTCGTAGCAACCCTTATTGAAAATCTTCGCAATTGCACATGGCTTGCCAGTGAGAGGCGGATATGGTACGGAATTCGGATTACATCCTGGTACAGGATTAACAGGAAATGGTCCTATGCCTTGAAGAAAGTTTTGATGTGCAACCAGTTCAGCGTGTCGGGCGACCAATTCAGCATGCAAAGGTGCAATTGTCGGATCATTTGGGCCACCAGGATGTGCAAGAATTCTATTGTTGAGGTCTGTAATATATCCACTGACCGCCGATGCCCTTGCCCTGTCTTCAGCTATTTGCTGGGTTAAGGGATGACGTTCAGCCCATTCCATGTGGAACAGAAATCTCTGTCTTCTAGTATATCCAGCTTGAGCCTTTGCCCCTACTCTTGGCCCTAGTGCCCCCATGAAAATTAGGACGAGACCATGGAGATGCTTGTGTTTTCTCATTTTAAAGACGAACTCTATGATAACAGTCCAGACCTCCGGGGGAAGCTCGTGAAATTGAGCCATGATGAAATGTCGCTAGTACTAGCAATACCTATTGCTATTGCTTATCAAGACTATATCCTTCGGACTATATTTTGGTTCAAGGGTATAGATGGAGTGCTTGATGTCATTTATCGTTCAGAAATCTCGAGAAGTGCGAGTATATAGTGACTCGATAGGTTTTGATTCATGTCTTTGAACGCACTCTTCTCGAATAGGGCTGGCTTTAATAACTTTTTTTTTCTTCGATGTAAAAGACATATTTTATCAAAAGGAGTGCGAAAATAGCCCCAAAGTCTACCATGAATCAATCCTATACTCAAAGCATTAGATGATAATTTATATGCAATTCTTTATCTTTAGGCCGAATCTATCAAAGAGTAGATGCCACACATTGGATTCTTCAAGGAGATGAGCCATGGAAGAGCGTTGAAGAGAAGTAGACCTAGCCTTTTTATTGGATGAAAAGTTGAATAATGAGTATGCCAAGGTAAATAATATCGAGTCATCCAATGAGTTCGGTCGTGAGGCTATACAAAGCATCAGAAGCATACTTATGGTTCTGATGCTTTGAAAACATGAACTTGAAAGAGATGGTACTTCAAACTTGATAGGGCTTAAAGTCACCTTTGTATTAGAGATGCCAGTCATAATACAACATCAAAGAGGCGGGTTATTACTACCACTTGGTCTATCCGAGGCTATATGACTAGTACTAAAACGGGAGTATGTGAAGTCCTTCAGGTTCAGTGTGGTACACCAATGATTGACTAAACGCCCTGCAGAACAATGTGAACTGGAATACAAACCACCGACAGAAACAAGAATTCAACTTTTGTATTCATTGTTTATATGAGAGCCGGGGGTTTGATTACTGACCCAAGCTACCAATGAACGCAATGCACTATTCCTCACAAAGGTTTCGTACCATTTTTAGAACGCTCGAATACTTTGTCAAAGAACTGAGCGCATCACGAACAGCTGAAAAATTGCGTGACAATACTACCTCCTGAAGACAAAGTATACAAACCTTATTATATATGAAGTTCTGGCTGAATTTAGCGAGCCCCATATACGTGACATCGCCATGCTCCTCATCCGAGGCAGCTTTCCTTGGAAGACACTGTTAACAACGGATCTCTAATGTCCCAATAAAAAGTGGCTCAAAACCTAGCTTTTTCCATAACATGAGCTTATCCATGGTAGCATCTAGCCTGACGAACTATACTCCAGCAGTGTAGTTATGGCATTGGGACGAAATGGCAGAGCAATGGCGATCATTCCTGAGACACAGGAATAGTCACGGACAAAGTATCCATAATAAAATTCATCCTCAGAGATATGATGTGTTCTATCATATACTGTACACTACAGAGTATGGCCTATACGGAATGATATATAGGCACATAAGTAACAGACTATAAGCAATTTACGCCCGTAAATAGCTTTTGACTATTAACTATAACTTGTTGGAGTAGCAGCATTGGTGGAAACTCGGTGCCCTCCAGGTGGAAAGGGAAAAAAGTGTAGATCCACGTCTTCCTCATAATGAGACGCCTTAATTTCTACGTAAACGTAGAGAGAAAACATACTCAAGTTCAATGATATTCACATGAATAAAGCAAAGTAGTTAAACATAGACAGATCAAAGAGAAGAGAAGTCAAATAGTAAAATGGTTGAAAAGATAGCCCAGATAACTCCGACAATTCAATCACAATACACTTGGCATTTGAATCCCCAGCAAGACTTCACAGGGAATCACCACGGCACATCACCATCCCATCCATTTAGGACGAAAAAAAAAGAGAGAAAAATAAAATAACAGATACAAAATATAAAAGATCAATCAACGCTAGGGAACATCGTAGGCCGGAGTAACACAGTAAAGGCAATCGTGGCATGGCATTTGTCTATCACAGTTTCGATCGGGGTATTGAAATTGAAGCCGGGGGAGTAGAGTACCAAGTTATCAAGTCGGAAATCAGGTGCAAGAGACATCTGGTCGTAGAGTATATAAGGATACCTCGGATTTTTATCACGAGTCGGATTTGATTTGCGTCTGGGTTCCAAGGCACATGAGAAGTCATTAGGTGGTCATCATAACGGAGTGTTCGGCTCGCTCTTTCATTCGCATAGCCTGTGCTTCTAAAGAGCGGGCCATTAATTTCGTCACTGGATAACGTTAATAAAGTAAAAAAAAATCAAACATGCCGAAATGGCGAAAGGTAGATTCTTACCTGGCCAGACAGCAGCCCGATCCAATAGGCTCGCTGTCGCAATCAATATTTTACACCCGTATCCGCCCTCCACCACACTGGGCAATCGCTGCATCACGCTGAGAGCAGACATGGAATTGCTATTCTGCACTTGACACCGCATCTTCGTTTCAATGCTATTCAAGATCTCCTTGATCTTATCCACCAACTTGGAATCTTCATCTTCGAGCAACATCACCCCGGAACCTGGGTAAGGTCTACTTCCTCACGACCCAGAATTCCGAGGTACGGACCAACTCGTTCTTGAACGGTTGTGATCCACTCTGCGAGGACCTGTGCACAGTCGAAAGCACACATCGCGCACTGGATGGGGAGTTCCCGGGATGAGAACTCTGCAAAAGTATTGCCAAGGCGATCGGACATGGAGATGGAGTCGGCGGCATAAAAGGCTGCTTTACGAAGGTGCTTTTCTCGTTTAGACTGGCCTGTCTTGTACATGCCTGAGAGCGTCTGCATAGGTTGCTCTTGGGTTGGTGTCTGCGAGATAGCTAGATCGCCTACTCCGAGGTCATTAATTGACTCACGTCGATCCAATGGACCGAGTGCCGAATCAACTGCATCGCTCATCGTAGTATCGACCTGATGAAAGACTTCGGCACCTCGAGCAAGCTCATCTGCCATGCCATTCCAGTCACGTTGCCAGAAAGCCTCCTTTGTTCGACCAAGATTGACAAAGAGTCGCACGTACGCTAAATCTAGCAGAGGAATACTATCCGCTGACAACGGTCCCGCGCCAAAAGGGTTGGGTCGTTCCAGACTATGGACAGGGTTCCCTGCCCAAGCTGCTTGCCACGCTCGTAGAGCCGGTTCAATATGCGACTGCATGGCCTCGGTTTCCTGGGCGGTCCATTGACGGCCCATGTGCCGTTGGCGGGTTTCCCAAATATAGTTGTGTAAAGAGTAGATCAAAACAAGGCAGCCGAAGGTACTAGGTCGATTCTCCGGGTTTGAAGGGTCCTCGCTGAAAAATAAATTCGATGATTGTTGCTGTTGCTCTCGCTGGCTGGCGGTCAAGAGGGAGGTGAGGGCAGAAGAGAAGGATACACTTTGTAGCGTAGACGTGTGTCCTCCCATCTTCTTCCATGCTTGAGGCGATTCGGCAGCCCATAGATCCTCTTCACAGGGGAGGTCGAGGCGAATTTCGGAATTTGTCAGAGCAGGCGCGTGGTTGTATGCGGAAACAAGGAAGCTGGAGAGAACGAAAATTGCATAAAGAGTTCGTTTACGTTCCTCCACTACTTTCCAATTTAACCACTCACGTCTCTCCCTTGGTTGACTGTAAGAAGATGACATCCAGTTCTCGTTGTCGGTAGTATCTGAATCAGCTGTATTGTAGTTTGCATTGAGATGATCCTGTGGCAGGTTCTTCGGATCTAGGTGATGCGTCAACTCCGCTGCCCGCGCCAAGCTGACCAGCGCAGCGCAATGTGTACTAGCAATATCTGCGGAGGTCTTGTCACCACAAGTGTGGCCGTAGATCACGTTGAGAAGCATCGCTTGTACTAGCCAGAGCGGAGTATTATGCACTGAACTATCTCGATGGGAACTTGATCGACTAAGCGCGGCAGACATGTCGGCTTTCCGTCGTTCTTCGAGATATAATTGAATCATCTTTTTGGCAGCTTCGAACAAATCCTTGGAAGCAGCGGGGTCGTATTCGTAAAGAGCGCCGATGGCGGCCATCGAGAGAATCAGACAGCCACCACCGCCTGCAACGCCGGTGGAGCTGAGATTAAGATGTCCACTTGGAGTGCGCAAGTTGTTGGTGTACTCTGGCGCTTGGAAATTGAGGGTCGGAATGTGGAGAAAAGGCATATGGGGATGAAAGTAGGTGATGTAGGCTGAGATGTACCGCTGCATATCCGAAGTGCTTGGTAATTGACCGGTGCTGTTGAAACCGTTGGAGCGAGCAAACAACTCACGACTGTTCAGGAGGCCGCTCGCGGGTTGGGAATACTTGCGGTGATTGAAGCCAGTGGGTTGCGACATGCTCGCTAATAGAGCCTGTCGTGTGGAGTCTGTAAATGTATCCGTTGAGACTGGGGAATGTTGACTTCGAAAGGCACTATTCGGGAAAGGAACGTTGAGAGGATTAGGAGATTCTCCGCTTGTTGAGGATGGAAACATACTCTGCGAATGTCCTCCCACGATGGGCTGGCCGACCGAGGTCATGGAGGGAGGAGTGGCATAGGTCTCAGCAAATGGATTCTGTGCCATTAGTGATTTTGGCGACACTGTCTCTGGGGGGAATTCCCAACTCGTTCAAGGTGTTGGGGGAAAAGTCAAGCGCAAATTGGTTTGCTGCGGCAGCATGCGCGGGGAATGGGTTATGCCAGCCGTTAGAAATGGGGATACGGTTAGGGCCATCCAGCATGGCTTCGCTGATGCCACTTTGGCTACCTGTACTCATAGCTGACGGCGATGACTCGTCAATGACCGAGTCATTACCGTTTCCAAGAGCGACGGCCGCATCGAAGCCGTTCATCCAGTCAAAATTCATGTCCTCTTCCATCATTGGATCTGTCGGGTGCTGCATTCCGTGGGCATTGTGACCGAATGGAGAAGACGGAGTGTCACCGTAACCTTGGGGGGAACCTGCAAAGTGAAGTTGTGCCGGATTGATTGTGCTGCCATGACCCATCAACATACCATCAATACCCATGTCGAAGCTTCCATAGACGGGGGCAGTCCGAAGGCTGCCAGACATGTCCATAGGAAGCCCGGACGTCTCGAGCTTAGCCAATCCATTCACTGGAGGGTGTCCTGAACTATACCCTCTGTAGTCAATGCTTGACCCGACCGATGATCCTAAACTGGGGTGGTATGCATGACCCGATTGGCTGGGCGCGGAGGATGGATTAGCACCCTCGGCCATGCCCAAGGCAGATCCACCAATATGACTGATGGTGTTGGCTCTAGGGCGCATTGATGATGAATTGTTAGCGATGGAATTCTTCCTCACACGATTGGCCCCAGCACCAGGCGGGGCAGCACCAGTACTTTCACGACGAGCATTTCTAGGTCGCGAGGATGGGGTTGTGGTCATGTGGAGCTTCTGCTGGTGTCGCAGCAAGAGGTCCCGGCGGGCGAAGCATCGTGCACAATCAGGACATTCAAACGGCTTTTCCTTGGTGTGGGAACGCTCATGGCGCTTCAAGTGCTCCAATCGCGCGAATGAGCGACCGCAAGTGGTACAGACGTGGGGTCTCGGTTTATCTGTTTTAGGAGGTGGGATATTGCCATTGGCAGCAGCTTGACCATTGGTCTCGGCCTTTTTGTTCTCCTTTGTTGGAGCTACCGATGGGAGTTCAGAATTCCAGGAATTGCGTGGAAATTTGGGTCGAATTGGAAGGGGAGAAATCACTTACCAGGCATGTTTCCAGGAATCTCGTTGATACTGGCTAGTTCTGCGATTTGGGGGCTGTGATCAGGATGTTGAGCGACCATAGCACCTAACAGCATCCTAAATTGATCACCGCTTCTCTTCGGACCAGAGTAAGGATACACTGGTCACCTTCAAATAGAGGAGAAGAGAGGAGAAGAGAGAAATAGAAGACACGGAACACAATCAGAAGTACTCTTTCGTCACTCGGTGGAGGATGACGAGGCGGTACAACGGAGAGCGTTATTAATAGTCTTGAGAAAGTCGCAAAAACGACGTTTCTTCAACTCGACAACATTAGATTAGCAATTGATCTGGCAATGACGACGAATAAATGATATGTAATATCAGACGAAATAAAATGAAGAAAAAGCCCAAGGTTGGTTTTTGAAGTCACCCTGGGGAGGAACGAGGACGCTTATCATGGACCGTGCCGGAGAGCGAAACGAGGAGACCCACCAGGGAGCGCAAGCCAGCTTGTACCACACGTTGATCGAGGGGGGAGAGAGAGAGAGAGAATTGACGAGGCAATAAAATTCTCTTGCCCTGCGATTTTGCGGGGAAATAAATATCGCTTGGTATCTTGATTGGATCAAGTCGCTGGGATCACGGGGAAAGAGGATGTAGTAGTCTTGTATATCGACAGGATATGGGGACCTGCGGCCGGTGGGCGGGTTATGGAGTCTAGTATTGACGTCTTTTGGGGTCGAGGTGAGAGATCAGCTCCCCGATTCAAACAGCATGACGAGTTGAAATGATTCTCCGGCGAGATAAAAAATGGAAATATAGAAGTCACTTACATGAAAGAGGTGATTCGAGAGAGAGAATTCTCAAGCTTCGAGGCAGCAGGTCTGCGAACGAAGCAGCATGGACGGTAGGATAAGCCGGAGATAACCGAGATAGCGGGCAATTGCAGATAAGAAGTCGATGAGAATGGGGCGCAACACCGTCGGAAGAAGTTGAGGAATAGAAATCAGGGAAAGACGGAGCGGTGTCGACGGGGAAGGAAGTTTGGGAAGCGGGAAGAGGAAGATGGATGAAAGGAGAGAAGGTTGAAGTTGATCGAAAGTTGCCTCTCAACCTTTTGACTTTGGGAGAAGACGGAGGTACCTGGGGCCTTTGAGTACAAACGCCGGTGGTGGAAGTACTGTGGATGGTGGGTGGGAATACTGTCTGCTGTGGGTGGTATGTACCAGAGTTAATGCAGGTGGCCCTGCATGTTGGAGGGTACTCGGGAACCTGTTTGACAGTAGCCACGCGCCACGCACAATACAATACAGAGTACATGTTCTGACATTATCTGGCATTATCGTGTTACTTTGTCCAGTACTTTCCCAACATACTAGACTCTACTACTGTATGCAAGTATCGAATTGGATGTACTTGAGGCACCTCGAGCCGGTTTGTATTGTGACCGTTTTAATACCGGTTCCCCAGAGTGGACCCAGCGGCAGATACTACCAATCACGGCTCTGCGATTACCCAGGGTGATACCGAATCCGGCGTAGACCAATCTTGGGCGCACGCACTGGCCTACATACTAGCAACTCGTATCATAGCTTAGAAATCCTACCTACAGTACTCCGTACAGAGTAGCATGATGAGGTGGAGATTAAACAGATTGCGAACTAAACAACATAGTTGTAGATGCGAAGTTCTGCTAGCACATCAAAAATTAGAGATGAGATCAACTCATATTCACACACTGTCTAAAGCACAGTACAATGTATACTGTACTCTACCACGGATGCCAGCTGCATTAGCCTGCAGTGGGGCTGCCTCGCCATTCGTCCTGCCACCACCATACGAGTTGCGTTCCTCGTGACCAGATCGGCGAGAAACGGCCGTATCGTACGGTACTCGACGCAGTCTAGTCTAGTCTACTCCCGTACATGCTACATTACAAACCATAGATTCTGTGGCTAGTCTTTGACTAGGCTAAGGGGCAAAAAGGCAAAGGCAAAGCCACCATTGAAATGGATCGCACTGGACCGAATACTTGAATTACTTGAAACGCTGGGACCTGTCCAGACTGGAACCCGGAAACTTGTCCATCGCTCGACATCACTGGACACCTATGATGTGGCCAGGTATCCATCAGATCCACTTACGAGGCTGGGGGCCGAGCTGTTTGGGCGGATTCATCCGCAAAGGAGTCCCCCAATTAAGAGGACATGCGCCATTTTTGTGGGGGACAGACGCTGTGACCAAAAGGGTTCGTGTGGGGGATCCTCCTTACAGTCCGCAGTATACACACTACAGTATGTACTGCCAAACTGTACTTACGTTTGACGCAGTTTTAAGCAGTCGAGGCGCTGCTGCTGCTGGTGCCGTGGTTGGCATCCTTCGGTTCCTGCGCACATGGTCTCACTCGTGGAGCGTGGCAAAGAGACATCCCTTTGTTGATGCTCTCACGATTCTGCGCCTAAAAGACTGGAATGGAATGGATGGATGGATGGAGCTGACCCCGGATCCAAACTTTCTAGAATTCCACCCGCTCAACATTCAATGCACGTTGCAGCCTTGGTTTTTAAGTTTGGGTGTGTGTACACGCCAGTACTCCGGATATTTGGACTGAAGCCCCAATAATTGATTGGGATCATCTATTGGCGCGGCCTAGCGACGGATCGAGGTATGCGGCTGGATCTGGGGGTGCCGGTGCGTGACGATCCCCCCCGTGTGATTCGTCTTGTCAGTCTTGGAATTCCCGGATCCTCGCGGAGCCAAGTGTGTACCAGTCGTGCCTGTGGAGAGAAGTGTCTTGAATTTTTGGCACGGCGTGACATGGTACCGACAGACTTGCGAGCCGTCCCTAGATTATGGTGAATTGAATCAGAGTATGAGGCTTTGAGAGTAAGTTTTGTCTATGTACAACTGCATACTGTACTGACCATGTTGATCCCACGTCGACCTGATTTTCCTTGCGCTAATCCCGCTCTGCTTCAACCCTCGCACGGACAGCTCGTTTGCAGAATCCCCAGACGTGCCCATGCGCGCTAACTCGAACTAGCCACTAGGGCGAGTCTTTGAGTGCTGCAGGTGACCCGAGGTGAGTCGAATCAGGCAAATGAAACGGTTGCTCGGCAAGCCACTGGGTCAAGGAGGGCTCAGCATAATGCTTGCTTGTTAATCCATTGTCCATCCAGGTGAGAGACGGGAGAATCGAGCGATAGAGAGTATGTTGAGTGATTTATCCAAGTTGGCTATACTCTGGATTGTTTGCCCAAACCACAGTGTCTGAGATAAAGTGTCTTCATTGGTACTGCTAATTGGCATGTCTGTCCCTAGTCATCTATATCATCCTTGAATAAAAGAATTTATTCGATGGTGCAACTTCCAAAGGTTACGGGTATGAATTGTGCAAATATAGTATCCCACCTGCAGGGATACTTCCGTACAATGCAACAATTGAATACATAGTACATTATTAAAATCTCTTTAATCTGTTTAGTCTATTTGCTATCTTTTTTTTTTTTCGCGAATTTACTTCTTTCTTTCAATACTCCGTACAGCCATGCAGGTCCAAGAGAAGTCAATCCCTCGTGAGCGCAGACACTAACCCTTTTAAACCACGAGGCGTTCCATTCGACGCTACGGACACCATCCACTTCCGAGGAATCCACCGAGTCTGTAAATTAGAGCACTGACCAAAAGCATAGAGTCAACCTGTAATTTAGTGTCTGGACTCTGACTACTTCGTACTTTAGTACTTACTATAGTAGGTTGAAGATACAACAACATCTCCTTAGTAAAAAAGTCCTCCAGGTGCTCCGTAAAACTAGTGCTCTCACATTTATTCTAGTAAATGAATCTATCGTTCTTGCGTAACCATACACGGTGTGTATTAGTACAACCAACCGTTAGACAGCTCAGAGAATTATCTCTTTCTAATCTATGAAATCCCTGGTCATTCCGTGGGGTGATTTTTACCACAATTAAATCTCCGACGCAAGCATCTCCCCGTCTGGCTGATCGTCCCATGGCCTGTGCTCGCCGCTTGTGCACGATGGCATCAAGTGCGCGGCTCGGATATTAGTCCTCGATGATCGGACTTTACGCCGTGCCGTCTATTCACCTTTTTTTGTCAATTCAAGCTAACTTAACAAGGAAGTGTCTGCGTGAAGAATACCATGCCATGCACTTCCCCTGACATCGGATCAATGAGCTCAACAGCCATGACATAGTGCGCAGTAAGTACTCTGTGTTTAGTCCGAATCTGAGGATCTTGTAATCGAGTTGCTGCAATCTCTTCGATGTTATTCGTCACGGTCCACGATAACGACCAAGGCCCGCGTCCCACTGCGGCAGGGGTGGATTCAGGAGGATCCCACTCCTGTCAGGCTAAGACGATGATCCGCGAATACCACGCAAGAGGAACATTTGTTCACGTCCACTTTACTATCTTATTTGTATTCTTTTATTTTTATTTGCGGTATCTCCTGTACTGCTTACTTTTCGCTGTATACAGAATTATCTTAACTTGATATTTAGATACATCGCAATTTATTACACTGTCATCAACAGCGATACTGTGATGCGCTTATAACTGTGGCTGGAGATGACAAAAACCGGCATTCTTGTGAGCTGGTAGTGCCGAGTATCAAAGACATTCAACTGGCCAGCCTTAACTTGAAACGCGCGCTATTCGTGGAGTCTAGATGGCCTTGGGAGTGGAGACTGCGATGTTACCTTTTGATTTATTAATCGATTGGCTTTCGTGTGGATTTCTCTTCTGGGAATTAAAAGATCACTGTTCCATTTATTCAGTAGCCATTCACCTATACTACTATGTATGTACAGAGTAGAGATGGTGCATGCTCGATAATACATACTGTAGTATAGTTAGTCTAGTACATATTATTGATCAGCCACCTGAAAGAGAAGACTGATTACTCAATTTGAAAACAAAAAGAAAAGAAAAGAAAACAATGATTATCGTACGGAATATAAACGAAGCTCCAATGCCAGTAAAATACAGAATGCGATGATGTGAGGGTGCATATGGACGTCGTTCATGACTCGCCAGTTATCCTTAGTTCAGGCGCTGGTCCTAGCTCCCGCATCCGAGTCCCTGCGCGACGATCAACTTGCAACTCTCAACGTACATAGTACATACTGTACAGTACATTGTGGATAGGTTGCGGATGTATTTGTAAACTTCGTACTAAGAGCGATCATACGGCCAATCGAGCCATCTTAAGTTCTATTGAATGCCACCCTGCTCATGGTTATCAGTGGCAACCTTCCTGTTCCATACCAGCCATGCCCTGTCAGTGGATCTGCGCAAACCATACTGTACGCAGTGTGTACATATGTACTCTGTAGAGCTCCAGTTAGCAGCGCTACGGAGTACGGAGTATTTGTGAAGAACTTATAATTAGGAACGAGCATCAGCGCATCCCCAAACGCACCAAGTGGATCTAACTATTCCCAACCGGCAGTTCCCGATAAGAAAGTTGCCTGGTTCCATCTCTCTCTCAGCTCGGTGTCCTGATCTAGATATCGCGACATTATTTGCTCTGAGCACGGAAATGTGTACGGAGTACCACTCCATACATACAGTACATAGTGCGTAGTGTTACTTACGTGATCACTAAGTGGCTGGAGAATATACCGAGGGTCGTATGTATGTAGTCAGCTAAGGGTGGCCCCAAGGATTCACCGGAGAAATGCCGATGGACAATCGCCAAACTCTACTCGGTGGTAGTGCAGGATCTCCATGGAACGTGCAGCGGCTAGATCTGATGTGATTGCCCGGTTTTCTCGTCATGCAGTAGTGATTTTACTGTACAGAAGTCGGATGTAGCTTTCTCCGTGGACGAGACAGTATGTACCGTATTGTGTGTACCAATAGATAATCTCATTCGAGATAGGACAGTAGTTACTTCCTATAGGTACTTGTACATAACCATCCAGTCTACTATAGTCATTCTGTAAGTACACTGCAGACGGTACCTTGCGTGAAAAATTGAAGAATACCCAGTATGACAGGCAACTCGACTAACTATTGTCAATGAATGCCCGATGATCGAAGATGCGCACCAGGCAAACAACAAATCCTGTATGGAGGACTCCGTACGAAGAGTACTCAGACCACTCGAATAGTAATTGTAAATGCCAAATCCATGCATGTCATACCCTTTCGAATCCACTTGTTCCACGGTCTCTCGTCGGCTTGTTAATTCAGCGAAGCTTCACTTCGACGTTCAGTTCAGTTGAGTTCCAGTTCCAGTGTTCCTGGAACTCGCACAGACACGAGCGGATCATCAGCACCTCAACACATCGCCACACACTCTCAAATTTTCTGTACCCTTTTCAATACCCATTAACAATTGCTATGTATTAGTTACTACATACTGTAAGTACAGTATGTATTTACAGCCCAGTGTAATACAATCAGAGAATCAACCGCTAAGTCGCACCCGAGTCGGGCCCACGACGGCGCCGAGCCAAATGGCGCACGACGATCTGGCACGGCCCTTGATGTCCCACTGCATCTGGATTCAGTTACTTTCTCACGCTTACCGGGCTGGGTTAGTCTCATGCAGACTGAGTTATAACCAGGTCAAGTACAGTCAGTACTAAGGTAGGGTGTAGGTGCGTCGTCCGGAGGACCCTCCTCCTGTAAGAGAACTTGCTGCCACGCTACTGCACTGAAATGTTGTGCATTTGCAGCTTACAGTACAGTTCGATTCTCGTTCATAGTACACTTATACTTAAAATTACTGTTACTGGCACTGTGATATTTCGAATTGTATTAGTAAATTAGTATGTATACAGCGCTGTGCCCCTCCCCCTCGTACTCCTCGGCCGAGGTTGACTGCGGAATTAGTTATGATTGTTTTCCGCTGTGCGGTATTGGCTCTGGGGACATTGTATACTATAGTTAGTAGTTACAACTGAGTAGACTAGCTGTAGCTACGGATAATTGAACTAACAGAACAAATCATAAATGCATTTCTATCGAGGACGCCAAATGTATGAGGAAATGAAGAACAAGGGATTATTTTCTGTTCACGCTCATCAATTCATCGATGGCGACTAATATTCATTCCATTGTGCCAGGTACCTCTACTGGCACTCGGTTGGTATATGAGCAGGACATCACACGTTAAGACTTTTATCGGAACTAAACACTGATCGTTTTGAAAACACTGTAGAAGGAAATATTAGTATCACTTGTTGTATCGCATCGCACACCGCAGAGACAAAAAAAAAAACATACCTGAAGCCATTACCACCCGTGGCCATAAGAGTACCCGGCATCTGTGCTTGCCAGTGCACCTCCTTGACCGATTCCGTGTAGTGAACGAACAACAATTGTGGAGGAATGTCAGCCACTCCAGCCTGGCGACTTTCCTCATCATCCAATTCGACCGCCAAATCCCACAGAGTGACCGTGTTGTCTGCAGAGCCAACGGCAACAACACTGTCATCTGTCGGATGCCACTGGATGCTAGTGACAGGTTCTTTGTGGAAATCGAACGAGGCAACGGGTGAAGCACTGATCTGAGCAGAAGGAGCCGCAGCGTTCGGCTTCCAGTGACGCAGATCCCAGACAGCCCATTGTCCATCATCCGCACCAGTCGCGAGAAGGTGGAATGTCTGGTTCGACCAGCTCATGACATTGACATCCGTCTTCGAGATCTGAACATCCACCGCAGGCTTGCGAGACTTCGATCGCACATCCCATACCTTGACACTACCGTCACTACTGGCGGAAGCAAATACGTTCTTTTCGTTCGGCGACCATTGAAGTTCCTCCACGGAAGAAGTGTGGCCGCTGAAAGGGCGGGTATCAGTAACCCAGCCGCCACCCTCAGTACGAGAGGTCGCGTAGATAAGACCGTCGTTATCACCGGTCAAAAGCTTGCCGAGGGGTTGGAGAGGGGACCAATCCAGAGCATATCCTTCAGACTTGTGCATGCGCAGAGTAGAAAGAGGTTTCGAGGCGGAGGGGGGAAGGATAGTGCCAGGCACGTCGAAGCTGGAAAGGTAAGGTGTGACATCGTGGATCAGAACTTGCGAGTTCTCAAGCATAGTAGCTGTCAGAGTTTGCGGGGGCTTCGAATAGTCCGCCGACTGAGAAGGTGTCTGGTGGGCGCGAATACGGTTGGTCGTCGAGCCGAGGGGAATCGACTTGTGTTCGAGAATAGGTTCGCCCATGTCATCATCCGAGTCGGAGTCGCTGTCCTCATCCTCGCCTTCTTTTTCCATCTTACTCAATCCACTCATCTTGAGAACCATCAATTCGTTATCCTTGGCGCGGCTTCCTTCAGCCTGAGTTCCAGCGACAGCGTAGACGGTAGCGGGGAAAGTCTTGCGGTTGTCGCCAAGCGAGTCGCGCACAATGTCGAAAGATAGACATGGCCAAGGTGTGGTGAGCGTGTGAAGCATATCATAAGTCGAGGGATCGGGCGACAGTGTCTCGCCGGGTGCGAGCTTTGTGCGGCCAGGAATGAAGGTTTCCTTGTCGACTTCCATAGCCTCTGTTGTATTCTAATTAGTACAGACAGCAATTATAAAACAAGACATAAGGATAATACATACCCTTCTCCTCTTCCTCGCGCTCCGCATCAGGACGACCATCGACACCAGCCTCTAGAATCTCGTCTTCACTCTCGAATTCATCTTCGTACTCATCCTCGAATTCCCCCACCTCATCCGGAGTAGCATCAACAATAGGGCGCTCGCCGGCTTTCAGAGCAGTTGATTGCTCATCAGAGGCATCCGCGGCTCTCTTCGACATGATTTCTTTTAAAAGAAAGACAAGAATTTGTCTTTCAAATAGCGCGGGATATTCAAGTTCCAAGAATGAGGGGAAAAGAGTCCAGCCGATAAGAACTTTTTTTTTTCCCTCGAAAATTCCCGCCTTTTGGGTTGCCAACACGCTAAACTCAATTGGGAGTTAGCGCAGATCGACGAGCTGAGAAGAAGTGCAAGTCGCAAAGCTTCCCTTTGCTGCGTTTGCCTTCGTTTACATCTCGTCCGATTTCCCTTTTCTTCGCAAGTTAGGTTTGTGTCTGGACTTTTGCTCCATTGTTCTTTCCCTCGCCCTGTCTTG
The DNA here is from genome assembly GCF_028827155.1 of Penicillium citrinum. NCBI lineage: Eukaryota > Fungi > Ascomycota > Eurotiomycetes > Eurotiales > Aspergillaceae > Penicillium > Penicillium citrinum. Next base: position 2,488,952 of record NW_026622691.1, read on the forward strand.
TCGTGCCGGTCCGCAGACGGTGTATGTGTGTCTCTGTGTGTGTTTACGCACTACCCGATTCTGTGCTTCCCAGTCTCCCCTCTCTTTGCTGAGTCGCGCAACCAAAGACGCCGTCAGATTGGCGTGAGATTATTGAATTGTCGATTTCGTCTGGACTTCCCGGCTGCATACAATAGATTTGATCCTTGCTTTGATTGAATCACCCCTTGGGAATCGGTAGGTAATATATCATAGAGTCTCCTTTCCCCGCAGATACTAATACAGGCGCTTCGAACAGGTTCCACCCTCGAAAAGCAGAAAAGCGACATCCCTTTTTCTTTGAGACCGATTCTTTCCCGGAAATTATCCTCATGGACCCGCTGCAGCAACCAGAATCGGAGGCTCCTGCTGCCGCGGAGCCGCAGCAAGTTCCGGTCGAAGAGTCAGCGCCAGCGCCAGCGTCAGCGCCAGTTTCCGACCTCCCACCCGAGCCTATTGCCCATCCTGAACCCATCGAACAAACCGAGGAATTGCCTGAACAGCAGCCGGCTGCTGTCAGTGTGAATGTCGAGGAGCCGGTCGCAGAGCGTCCCGCCAGCCGTGCTGTCATCGATCACGGGTATAACAGCGACTCTAAAGCCCACTATCATTCCCGATCGACTGATTTTCACAACGCCGCTCCTGAGTATCATCAACACCGTGAAGCGGAACATGCAGCTCGTCTTACCTCCTCTCCTCCTTTGAACCAGCAGCCACAACTTCATCCTGGTTCGAGACCTGGCTCGGGCGTCTCCAGTGGTACGGAGCGGCCGGGATTCTCTCAGCAACAACCCTCGGAGGTCGCCCAGCGACAGTCAGGACAAGCAGCAAAGAACAGTGTTGTGATTAAAGTAGGCATGGTAGGAGATGCCCAGATCGGCAAGACCAGTCTGATGGTCAAGTATGTGGAAGGCAGCTGGGACGAAGATTACATCCAGACTTTAGGTAAGTGTAATCTCGGGGATTCTTGCTGGCGCCCCTCTAATGAACGAATTTCGTGATAGGTGTCAACTTTATGGAAAAGACCATTTCTATCCGTAATACGGAGATCACATTCTCCATCTGGGATCTGGGTGGTCAGCGCGAATTCGTCAACATGTTGCCACTGGTCTGCAATGATGCTGTTGCTATCTTGTTCATGTTCGATCTGACACGCAAGAGCACGCTCAATTCGATCAAAGAATGGTATCGCCAAGGCCGTGGTTTCAACAAGACCGCCATTCCTTTCTTAGTGGGTACCAAGTATGATCACTTTGTGAACTTCCCTCGCGAGGATCAAGAGGAAATTTCCCTCCAGGCAAAGCGTTTCGCAAAGGCGATGAAAGCGAGCTTGATCTTCAGCAGTACCAGCCATAGTATCAACGTTCAAAAGGTATATCTTCTTCTTGTGTCTTTGATTCCGTTAATTTTTTTTGTCATTTTTGGCTGCTAACAAATTCGATAGATTTTTAAGATTGTCCTGGCCAAAGCATTTGATCTCAAGTGTACTATCCCTGAGATCGAAAATGTCGGCGAGCCACTGCTTCTCTACAAGAATGTCTAGGAGCGAGCCACTGGGCAACTCTCAGCGTTATTTGTACATTGGGATGAAATGATGCTCTTGATGAACGATCCTATCTCCTCCCTCCGTGGTCCTTCTTTCTTTCCTTTACTTCCCTGTGAATCCTTTTTACTTTCTCCCACGATGTATTTCACGGTTTTCTTCTTTTGTCTTTTCGTATTGTTTGATGTCCATGGGAGTGTATCTGACTCTATGTCCAATTCGTTGGTTGATCAGGACAGGTCCAAGTATGACCTCGGTCCTTTGAGGATCAACGCAAGTGGTGATTTCTTCTTCTTATGTGCATTATGTTTCATTTTCTTATCGGAGTCTCTCCCATCCGCATCTGGACGTACCTAGGTCTGTCTCTTTCGTGTCTTTTCTTTTTGTTGTTGAATTCATGTCTTTACCTATATGGGGCTGTACTAGGCGCCTCGAGGTGTTTAGGAGTCCAAATGAGGTTGACATGCTGGAAATAAATTCAATCAAACTCTTCTTTACCTTGCTCTCTTCATTGACTACATATATATACATCTGTTCTCTGGTACTTTGTGTACCTGAATTGTCCCATGGTCCTTTTCTCTCCACTCGCTTCTCTTCGCCCCCAACTTTAAACACTCCGCCCTGTTGGAGCCTCTCGTTTTTAGCTGGCGCGACGTCTGCACTTCTCTTCTTTTCCCTCCTCTTTTCCTTTTCTCTTCATGCATTTGAGCTTGCTTTCTCTTCGTTTTGTTACTTACTTGCTTTTCCACCGTTGCTGGCCTGGCATTTTGTCACTCCGGTCAGACTGCCCCTCCCTTCGCCAAGATATTTGTTGTTACAGAATCGACTATCTTAATTGCCATTTGATCTGATCTCCACTCTTCATTGACTCGTTTGCTCTTCACTATCTGTGAATCAGCAGACTTGCGAGAGGACTACCAAATACAAATGGCTACGGAGGAACCTCAGTTGGGCTCGATTCAGGAACGGATCGCCGCTCTGCGACAATCACAGGCCGCCCATCCAACTCCCTCTGAGCCTCCATCGTATCCACGGCCACCCACCGAACGAAGCAGATCGGCCAACAACCCACCCTCTTATCATGTCATCGGTTCTGTTCTAGACAATTCGCCTATTGGGAATCAGCCTGCAGATGAACGGACGACGAGACCGGTCCCGCGACCACCTCCGACCCCATCACCGATACCAGAAGTGAAGCCCAAGCCAAAAGTCCCTCCACCACTGCCTACAAAGAGAGAGCGGGCTCCTCCCCCTCCTCCACCGTCTCGTGGGGAACTGCCGCCATCATATGCAGAGTCTCGACCTAATTTACCCCCGCGAAGACCAACCGACCAGCAGCGACGACCTTCTGTGGAGTCAGTCACATCGGACGCATCACATTCCACTGCGACGACTACAGCAACAAGCATCCGGGGTGCCTCAACAACCTCTGTGAACTCAACCGGTACACCAAATGGCAGAATCAAGGCTCCTGCATGGGGTGAGACTGAGTTGCCTGCGCTACCACCAAAACGTCCCAAGGAGGATCTCACTGAGGTGAGGCCATCTGCACGATCCGAGTCCAAGTCGTCTTCGTCTACTCTCGGCAATCTGTCTGGTGGCCTTTCAGCCAAATTTAATTCAATTCGAGGCAAATCTCCTGCGCCTTCATCGTCTTCGTCATCTTCTCGTCCCAGCGTGCCATCACGTCCAAGTCTGCCTTCTCGACCTAGTGCATCACCAGCGCCGGGCTTGCCCTCGCGTCCGCAGACTAATGGAAATACTCCTCCTGTGCCACAACTGCCACCTCGACGACCTTCTGGCGTAGAATCGCAATCCAATGTTAATCAAGCAGAAGAGCCCAAGCCCAGTCTACCAGTACGCAGACTGCCGCCTACCCCGTCAACACAAGACCTGAACAATATTCGCCAGACCGGCTTTGGAGGCTTGAACAAAGCTCCACCAGTGCCGGGAAGGCCCAACAGTACGCCAGCTGATAATACAGCTCCAAATGGAACACCTCCGCCTATCCCGCACTCATCACGACCTGATCTTTCTAAGATCCAGGCGACAAAGCCGCGCTTCAACGGCTCAGCACAACCCGTTGCTTCAGCTGGCACATCGAACACTTGTTGTCTGGTATGCCGAGACTTTTCAGGCCCCGACCAGCGTGCTGCGCAGTATCCTCGAGAGACACTACCCTCGCACGATATCGGTTGGCTGGCCAATGAGTTGACTGCGCCTTTTCCTTCTGCGACAGATAAAGCTCGGGTCATCTTTAAATGGCTACATCACAATATTATATACGATACTTATTCGTTCTTTAATAATTGTGTGAAGCCTTCAACTCCGGCTAGCACGATCGCTTCTGGTCTCGCAGTATGCGAGGGCTTCGCTGGACTGTTTGCCGCCCTGGCTACTAAGGCTGGTCTGGAAGCAGTTGTAATCTCCGGCCATGGAAAAGGATATGGTCATGAAGAACTTGCTCCAGGTGCTGCTATCCCGCCATTTAAGGCTGGTCATGCGTGGAATGCAGTGAGAATTGATGGAGGAGAGTGGAAATTAATTGATTCCTGCTGGGGTGGTGGTCATCTCTGCGAGGCATCTGGCGGGAAATACAAACAGGAATTCCACCCGCGACAATTCACCATGTCAAATGATGAGTTTGGATTGAAACATTTCCCTTCTGATAAAGCGTATTTCTTCCGTGATGACGGCCGGCCCGAAATCAGTTGGGAAGAATACATGCGTACAAACCCCGATAATCCCCTCGGTGGTTCCCCGATTAAATTCTACAGTGACGCCGACAAGAACGACATTGGTCGATCTACCGTTCAACCTGCGAATGGCCGTCTCTCCGTATATAGCATGGCTAGTCCTGTTCGTTTCCAATTCGGATTGCTCTGTCAACATTGGACTTTGGCGCACCATAGCCGGATGGAACCCGCATTATTCTTCTTGAATATCAAGGGAATAGATGGACGCAAAGACGAACGTCTTCCGTTTCATTATATCGCTGGGTCTGGACCTGGTGGTGGTGGAGCCTGTTGGTACGTCGATGTTCCTGATGCTCGTATGCTGGGAGCTCCTGGTCAGAAGGTTCTTCTTTGTGTCTTGACCTCATTTGGGGATCGTAAGGACTGCCGGGGTGTTACTAGAGATGAATATCTCGCGAAAGAGGGCCGAGTAGGCATGTCCTGGTCATATATTGCGGAGTGGGAGCTCGTGCGATGATAATCACTTATTTTCTATTATTTTGGGGAACATACAGCGTTTTAATCGATCGCAATATCGCCAGTGGTTTGGTTTGATTTGGGTTCAAACCTTCTCAACAATTTTGAACACAAAACAGACCAAACCACTGGTGATATCGTGATCGATCGAACGCTGTAATTTTCTGATCATTCAGACCATCTGCATTATTGATATTGTTTTTTCTCTCTTAATTAATGATACCTATAGCATGATTGACAATTTATCTGTTTGATTTTCTATTCTCAAATTACTCCATTCAAGGTTGAATCTCCGTATATGCCTTCAAAAGGCCTCAGCTCGTCTTCCCATTGCAATGATCATATCCAAAACACCAGTCTCTTCCTGTGAAAGACTAAACACCTTACTCGACGTCAGACAAGCAAGATTACTCTCCTTCAATTGCCAGTCCGGCTCTCGTCCTTCTTCTCGAACGTACGCCTCGAATTTAGCAGGTCGCTTTTCGCCGGCTGCGGCAAATTTGTTCTCAAGGAGCCACCCATTGAACCAGAGCGGTCTTCCCATTCGATCTAGATGAAGCAATTGGGGTGCACAAATGGTGTACTCTTTCAAGTTGGATAGAGTGCTACTGCCCAGACCTGCAGCTTCACTAGGAACTGGCTTGGCTGGTTCAACATGGGCGATACCAAGTGTACCTACACTTCCATTGTGGAAAGCATAGTCTGTATCCCCGACCAATTCCCAGCCCAACCAGAACGTTTCCTTATCACCTTGAATTTATATTAGCCCTTACTTCTCAACCTCCAATATGAAAGAAATCACAATCACATACCGAACAACATATCATATACACCCCGAATACCCCTCTTCTCATCCCCATCTCGATCAGGCCCATTCATCCTCGTCACAAGAAGAAGTGCCAAAAAGTGTCGATAAGTATCAAGTACCAAGACCCCAGATTCCTGCATATGACCACTCTGTCCATCCCAAAGTCTCGTTTCTTGAGCTTTACTAGAAACAGGCTCAGGAAGAACATCCTGCATCCACTCACGTTTCGATTCAGGAAACATCAATCGATCCTTAAAAAATAAAGCACCAGTCTGTCGATAAGCAAAATCATCGAAAAGACCCTCCGGATTCTGAAGAAATAATGAATCTGCATCAATGAAGATCGTTTCTCGAAAACTCGAAAATAAGACCGCGAATGGTTTCCCGGCCCAACCGCGTAATGTCCATCCTTCGTCGTTGACCATTTTTCGTAAATCCCGCGTGACAACTCCTGGTAGAGCCTCTAGACGAGCTCTAGATGCAGGACGTAGGTCTTCGTCACCGAGATACATGACTTCGATGGGTAGTGTGCATCCTAATTTGCGAATTGATGGGATTGAAGTTAGGAGCCAGGGAACTTGATCGTTTCCAGCGGAAAATACGATGCCACGACCTGCGGAGTGTAATTGTTGGCGGAGTTGAAGATGATCTGCGAAATAGGGTGATGTCCAGGGGAAAAGCAGAGTGGATAAATGGGTAATTGTTGACCGATATGATTCGTAATCGTGGATTATTTTGGTCATGTCTTGGCCCATTAGGTCTGCGATTGAGGGGTTTCGGTAGAGGTATTGGATTATATCGTCGTGGATGAAGTGGTTGGAGGTTGTTTTGTTAATGTGTAATGTTTCCCATGCATCGAAGAGTCGTTTGTATTGTCTGGTTCGAATCCCGAATTCTTTCAATCTTTTCTCGCCGGTTGATTCGATGGGTGTGAGGAGACTTTTTGTTTGCTGTTCGTTTGGTAGTAATTCCAACATGCGCGATAGACTCTGTGTGAATACTGAGTGTTTCTCCCATTCTGTTGATACAGCCAGTGGCTTCTCAATCTCCTTTGGTAATTCCGGGTATAATGTTCCTGGTAAATGGTCAGATTTTTTTTTTTTTCTTTTTCAAGGCTATCACTGATGAAACAGCAAACTTACCTCCCAAGGTAGACAAGGAGTGGTATAGAACCCATATTGCCGAAATGATAAAGGCAATTTGTACGAAGACCCTCCTTGGTCGTCTATGATGTAGTTTGATATCTTTTAGACCTGCTGTTTTGCCCATTTCGGCGTTGTAGTTATACTAGCAAGGCCATAAAATGGCGAATTCCAGGATGCTGGCTGGATGCAAGGGGTGGTAGTTTCGAGTATAGAAACTGCAGTTCAACCATCTACAGCATATGACTTGACATGTGGAAGATGGAAGAATTCAAAAGAGAAGAAAATTAAGTCCCGAAATGAAATCCAAGGTGTTTTTCTCGTGCCTGAAATCATCAATCATCAATTCTGAATGAAACCCTCTTTTTGCATGTCTTTGTCTGGTGGGCCTCTTCAAATTCCCCCCGCAAACCGCCGGTTTCGTCGAGCCGCGCCCAAACCGGAACGGCGACCGAACGCGCTATCTTTAGGGTTGAATTAAGGCAATCCCTGGTCGGAATCAGATTAAAGTGATTAAAATAATTGAGAAAAAAAAAAAAAAAAGAAAGGTGGGATATTCCGAGTCTTCAGGGTCTGCATGGAATCAGTCACCTGCCAACGACGTGGCTTTTGGGGGTCTTCACGCTAAACTCTGTGATCCTTGCTTTGTCCAGTAGATGCAGGTCGGCTGGAATTGCCTCAATTTGGTGTTCATAGTATACTATTACATAGTATATCAATGATTATTAGTTAGCTACAATTGGTAGGATACGTTGAGTATATTATTTTATCTTTTTTTTTGGGCCTCGGAAATAGCTTGCTCAATGTTTGTGTGTATATTAGTCGAGGACGTCATTTGAGGATCTAGAACGATGATCATCTCGTGGTTTTACCCTCTATTCCTCGTAATTAACTAATTCAATACTAATTTAGCAGCTGATATCGCCACTTAAGGTATATTTTTAGTATTTGTTGGGGACTTTCGTGTTTATGGATTGACCTCGACGCTACCATTGGTCGTGTCTCTGCCCTAATACCCTAAGGACCAGCAACGCGACGAGTATGTCTCAAAACAACCAAAGGTACTACTCCATTTAGTAACTTGTACTGTACACTTTTTGATGAACTTCAAACTAGTGCCCGCTATTTACGAGTAGGAGAACGTATTTCTCATGCGCGGCTCTGCCGCATCACTATATTATTATAATTATAATTATAATTATAATAATTATTGTTATTATTTAGTACATTATTTGTTAACAAAGAATGGGGTTGCGACTTAAAACTCGACCAGTCTTCGAGTTCAACTTCCAAACATTTCTTAACTAGTAACTGTTACCACTTCGTTACTTCATAATAGTAATGATATGAGTATTTCAGCCTCCAAAACTTTGAATAGTCGGTTGCAAATGGTTAAGCTCTTGATTCTTCTAATTGAAACTCGTCGCAAACTTAACACTCACTTTTGCGCCCATTTACGCATACAGCTTCTTCTCATGAGTATGGAAGCCATTCACATTGCCCTCAGCCTGCGCGCTTTCACTCCTCATCTCAAATCGAACAATTCCCTGTTCCACCCCATCAGGCAGCAAATCAAGGCTGCGAACACCAATGTCTTGTTGAATTCCAGTCACAAGGTAAGGAAGAAACTTGGTAACGGAACGACAATCAACAACAGAGCCCGCAACACCCTGCCCGACCTTGAACTTATCATTTTCAGAGAAGTATCGTGAAGCCCCAGCATTACCATACTTGCTTTGACTTTTATCCTCCATCACACCTATATTCCCCAATCCTCAGTAAGCTTTAAATAAGTGTCCTTTTTTACTCACGAAATATTATCAAGATGATTCTGTAGTGTCTGCAAGTAAACCGCCCACCCATCATCACCGTTGAGGCACAGAGGGCATGTCCCTTCACTATATGTCCTAGGTTCTGAACTCCACTATCGGTAATAAAAGGTACGCCGAAATCGCACGGCAAATGAGCACACGCTTCGCACCGCTACAGCCTGGGGACAACCAACTGCCATGACTTCCTGGGTGAGGCAAGCACTGCCGCTGCCCATACCGATTGGGAGACCATCTGCGCCAGTAGCAATAAGTACCGTGGCTTGCTCACGAGTAACGAACGATATTGCCGGCGATAAAGTTTGATATGATCAACATGTAGTACATGCTTTTCCCCTAAATGCTGTCCACAACAACAATACCTTAACTAGCATCGACGAGTTTCTGGAGTCGAATCTTGTCTACTTCGTGGGTACTGATTGCGTTGCGCAAAGTAGTTGTTTCGAATCGAATTTCGATGCTCAGGGTTAATGAATATTTTTCATCAGGTCTGATCGGGAGAGTAAAGAGATGAGGAATTCGTCTTATCCATGATTGGCAATATTCCTTTTTTTGAGCTTCGAAGAACGTCATTTGTTTCAGCGAGCGTTGTTCCAGCTGGTGCGGTGACGAGGTCTGTCAACATAACAGTTCTAACTGAATCTTGCAGCTTGTCATGAAATTGAATATCTTGACTTGTGACTATTCCAAGAGTTTGGAATGAAGATTGCCATTCTCTGGCGGTGGGGAATTATCTAGCATAAGTATCAACAAAGAGTCCATAATAATTGGTTTCTTAGAGTCATGGCTTTCGTATCGAGAGTTATATCGAATGCTGGAAAGTCTAGCCAATACGTTAAATACAGCAAGCCAATCGATTTGGGAGTTCTCATACTGATAGATCCGGGGAAGATGAGAAAGTCATTATAGGTCAAAGCACTATATTACGCTCTCGGATTTGTGCATGTCATTGCATGATAACAATAGTTATGTATTACGACGTTCAAGTTTACACCGATAGTGCTCCACCTCCAAATGCAGCCGGCATGCATCATTAGTTGGAACTATTAAGAAAATACACAAACATGAGTTTTTGAAATATACTTATCTGAAGTATGTTTCACGTACCCATTCTTTTTCTTACCTCCACTCTGTTCTCGCAAGAGTGACCTGCTGGAGTACAGAGGCAAACCGAGTTGCCTGGATACAGAGGTTCTGAGAGCTTGCTGGGAAGATGTGCGAGTGTGCTTTTATGCCATTCCATAAAACTAAACCTATCTAGGGGGGCCTATCTTGTGCAATACTTATACAACCTGGACTGTTACTGAACACCTACTACAGGAGGTTACTCGTAAGGTTCTTGGATCCATGACTAACGTTTCGAGTCACTCTAGAAATTATCTTGACTTGTCTACATCGGCGCCCGTCAAGATAAATGTTTGTTTATGACGGGACATCACTGCTCATGAAACTAGACGGTATCTATGCTGAAATGCATCGCCGGCCTTATGCCCTGGCGGCGGACACTGCTTCAAATGATAACCAGGCGAACTGGGAGAGATACCACTTCAGCCAGAGAGCTCCATAGCTACTCTAACAGCTTCGCACACCTCAGCATGATCCATGCTGCTTATAAGGATCTGCTCGAACACACGACCCTTCATGTCTTCGAACAACTAGCGCAGCCCCGGCATTTTACGTTCCCTACTAATGTCATCCTATGAATGAGCGAACGTACCATCGCGCTAGGCTTTCGGCCACCGCGAAGGCATACATATTATCTCATGCTAGAACCTACTACTTTTCTCAGGATGAATTTTGGCCCGATGAGGTCTTTCGAAATAGGATTCTCCAAAACAATCAGGTGCTTGCCGCAGAGTCCCTTTCCCCTCCTCCCTGCATATCAGGTACCATATTAGTGAGTTTACCACAGCGGTGAAGAGGAAATCCTGACAGATGGGGTGAATTTGCCCCCTTCTTTCTCAATGGTACCACGGTATATCTGCTTGTCAAGGCCTGGACAGACCGCTGGAGATGAGAAATGATGGTTTCAAACATTGGAGTGCCGAAAGTCTACGCAAGCACATTCGACAGGTATTATGTGATGATGGCCCTTTAATTATATATAAAGGATGAAACCAAAGCCATTAGGGGTCGGCAAACCCTACGAGATATCTATAACCTAAGGATTTCATACCTATAACTGAGTGCCTTATATTAAAACAATTCCTAATATCTCATTGGCAGAGTACGATAATGTGGACGCCTATCTGAATGAAATTAAATTGTTTTAATGTAAGGTATTCAGTGATGGAACACTTAGGCTATAGATATCTCTCCCTAATGGTGTCTGTTTCATCCTTTATATATAATAAAGGACTGTCATCACATACATAGGCTGTCTGAACCTCTGCGAATCGGAAAACCCTGACCAACACATTCAACCAACTCAGTGTCGCCAAGCGTATCCGATACTTACATTCGAGACCTACCAGATAGACTACTGGCAGGCCTACTAGTGCTTTGGTGTCGCCTCGATGCCCGGTCTAGACGTATAAGTGCTCTTTTGACTAGGATCCCAATGGAAAATAACCCGAAAGCCTTGAGGAGACTCACAAGAAAAAAAAGGGAGATTCGGGGTGAGCTCCGACGAGATTCATTGTGCGTATTATCATCATCCTTCAGACCACAGAATATCATTTTCTAGATATCGTTTTTTTTAAGAAGATTCAGGAAGATGACAGGGCAAGTATCAGTTATATCTGATGAAGAAAATTCCAAAAGAAAACAAATTTGTTACAAAACCTCAAGAAACAAATGAATATTGTGCCCAAATTCCTAATCCTGATTCTCGTTTTGAATACACGAGGCAAGCGCCGAATTTGAGATCCCAAGAATAACCTTACTAGATTTGGAATCTTGAATTCGGGTAAGCTTTTGACGATCATCCTAGGCCTAACAGACTAGAATTTCATTGTGATCTCTCAGAAAAGTAGATCAGGAATAGAGCAATCTGATGTAGGATTGCCGTTGGAACACTTTATGGAACACTCAAGCCTGATATGGGAAATTTCCAGAGACAGATTGGAAATCCGGGCTGAGAAGAAAGGCGGCAGCATCACTAAACCCGATCAACCACTCGGGCCCGAATAAAATGGGAACTATCAAGGACGGAAGATACCGAGTCGGACAGTAGAGAGCGGGAATGGGACTCGGGTGCACCGTGGTTGTACGGCGTCCGAGCATTAGGAAATCCATTCCTACCGAGTGAGCAGAGCTAAGGGTCTGTAGCGCCGGAACTATACCGGATGTCGCTATTATTCCACCAGTGAGATGGGACAAATAACCCCTGAATATGAAACCATGCAATCTATACGGTGGATCTTTACAAAGGAAAGCAAGAAAGAAAAAACCATCGCTACGTCCGTAGATGACGCTGCGGCGCTACGCTAGTGGTCTGGGCTTACTGACTGTCAGACACGGACTTGGAACGGGTTTATTTGTGGCTTTTTCATTATATCAGTGGTAGTCGCATGGAGTAAGTACAAGCTTTATGCACAAGAGTATGTTCTCTGTTGAGAAAGCCAAAAAAGCCTCAACCGCAAGAGGCGTATTGGCGTTCCTTGGATTACATCACTAAATATATCGAGAAGCATGAGCTATCGCCAGGATAGGACAAATGACGGATTTCGTCGGGTCTGTGCTGTAAAGCTTGCAGCTTTTAGTTTCTAGTGGATGCATCGCAATGGCATGGTAGATGATACTCTTAGCGGACTTTTTTTTTTCCTTCGCTCATTTTACGCGGATGACAATAGGGTACATAATGATGGATCCAGAATTTCCCCGCCTCGTTCTCCGCGTGGAGAGAAAAGTTGGAGAGAAAGGAATGTCTGGGGAACTCCCGGTGTGCGAATGCGGTGCGGCGATGATATCTGTGGAGGGCGGAGAAAATGAGGAGAAGCATACAATCTCGGGATTCAAATCTGGAGATTGGACTGAAACTTTGAGGCCCGCGTCACACTCGCTTTGTTCTTAGTGAGAATATGGCCCACATCGCGCAATAGAATCAGCCCAACACTTTGCGTCCTCTCCCGATTGACTCGGGCCTCGCTCGGTTGGATGAAACCCTGTGAACCAGGTCAGCAAGGGGAGGACAGGAGAAGAGTCTAATGGCCCCTCCGAGTCCACTGTTGAGGGATTACCGGCCAGTAAGATCGTGTCAAAGCCGCGCGATGCCGTGTGATACTGTACCCGCATATCCTATTCTGGGTAAATGGCCGCTATTTCGGGGCCCCGGACTGGATACAAAGACAAAAATTTTCTGTTCTATGGGTTGCGAGTGGACTCGCCGGCTAATAATTATTATCGGAGGACTGGACATGGCAATTCCGGGTTCCCACGGTCGGGATAATGACAAGTATCTCCTTTGGTGGTATGCCTGATCTGTGTTCCGGAGTTTTAGCAGTCGGCCTGCGCCGAGTCACTTAGGGCAAAAGACGAGATTGCATGATTTGCGGGAAAAAACTGGGTTTTCCGTGGAGGGTGGGTGCAGGTCCCTTTCTCCATCTCTCCACCTCCTTAATTATCTTATTTCTGATCAACTCTACATATCATTTTGAAGTGGTTACTATGTTTACTATACACAGTGTTCGTCCCGAAGGGGCCCAGAAATGCCGTATGAATGCCGTGCCGAAAGCAGCCACGCCGAGTAAACCCAACCAACCCCGAACACGGCATTCACATTGTCCACGGCATGGCGGTCTCACACAATTCCTTGGGAAAGGGGCACCATGCTGTTTTCGGTCTAGGTCTGTCACCTCGTGGCCGATTCCCCGGATCCTTCCAACGATCGCGTTGGTTGTACCAATCATCGAGGAGACTGTCAAACTGGGTGGGTACTTGTGGGGAGAATTCCCGGGATATCATCCAATGATACATCTATCTTCATCCCCAGGTTGCGAACGGGACCTTGGCTTTAGTCTTCGGGGCAGCCTTGGGGAGTTCAGCGTGGTTTTCGGCGCATGGGAAACGTTGCAGCCATGACTCTCCCCGTTCATTCGCTCTCCCCAGACTGAGTTTACCCGAGAGAGAAGTGGGAACTGGGAGTCCAGTAAATAATTTCCTGCCGGTTTCGGTTCTAAGCGTGCTGAATCCACCACCCAGAAGTGGAAGGGGGAAAAAGGATGAAAAAAATAATAATGAAAAAAGAAAAGAAAAGAAAAGAGTTATTCCGGCCGGTTGTTTGCCATGAGATACATCTATTTAAGAACTGTCCCCCTTCCGGCGTCGCGAGCCGTCGCTGTGTGAGGATTTCCTTCCCTGTTCTTTCTTTCTATTCATCTTCCTCTCATTATCAGCCATCATGGTTGTCGTGGGGAACATCTATGTTATTGCGGCCGTCGCCGTTATTGGTGGCGGTCTATTTGGCTTCGATATTTCGTCCATGTCCGCTATCATCGGCACCACTGCCTACAAATGTTATTTCAACCATGGCCCTGACGGGCCTCCTTTCAACGACAAAGATTACTGTAGTGGTCTCAGCTCCCTATCACAGGGTGGTGTGACAGCTGCCATGCCTGCTGGCTCTTGGCTTGGTGCTCTGATTTCTGGTTTTATCTCTGATCGTCTTGGACGTAAATATTCCATCATGGTGGGATGTGTTATTTGGTATGTAATATTGTGTCTACTTGCTGCCTATCCTGTATTTCAAGTTGCCATACAAAGCATCATCCATAATTAAGAGTAAGGACTAATTCTTATACATTGCTTAGGATCATCGGCTCTGTTATTATCTGCGCTTCTCAAAACATGGGAATGTTGATCGCCGGACGTATTATCAACGGTCTATCTGTCGGTATCGAGTCTGCCCAAGTTCCTGTCTACATCTCCGAGATTTCGCCTCCCTCAAAGCGTGGTCGTTTGGTCGGATCCCAACAGTGGGCTATTACCTGGGGTATCCTGATCATGTACTACATTTCATTCGGCTGCTCCTACATCGGTGGTGACAAGGCCGACAACTACAGCACATCTGTCTTCCGTATCCCCTGGGGTCTGCAGATGATTCCTGCTGTTCTGCTTTTCTTTGGTATGACTATCTTACCCGAGTCTCCTCGCTGGCTCGCCCGTAAGGATCGCTGGGAGGAGTGCCAGGCTGTCTTGACGCTTGTCCACGGAAAGGGTGATCCCAACAGCCCATTCGTCGTTGCTGAGATGCAAGAGATCGGTGACATGTGTGAATTTGAGCGCCAGAACGCCGATGTTACCTACTGGGAGCTGTTCAAGCCCAACATGATCAACCGTACTTTCATCGGTCTGTTCTGCCAGATTTGGTCTCAGCTCACTGGTATGAACGTCATGATGTACTACATCACCTACGTGTTCACTATGGCCGGTTATGAGGGCGATGCTACTCTCCTCGCTTCCTCAATTCAATACATCATCAACGTGGTTATGACCATCCCCGCCCTCATTTGGGTTGATCGCTGGGGTCGTCGCCCTACTCTTCTGATTGGTGCTCTGCTTATGATGACCTGGATGTTCGCCAACGCCGGTATCATGGCTGCCCACGGTGAAGTCGTCCCCGGCGGTATTAAGGGCCAGCCTGAGGCTTCGATGCGTCTTAGCGGTGCCCCTGCCAAGGGTTTGATCGCCTGTACCTATCTTTTCGTTGCTTCGTACGCCCCAACCTGGGGTCCAGTTTCTTGGGTCTACCCACCTGAGTTGTACCCTCTGCGTGTCCGTGGTAAGGCCGTTGCACTGGCTACTTCTTCCAACTGGGCTTTCAACACTGCTCTGGGCCTCTTTGTGCCAGTCGCTTTCGAGAACATTCGCTGGCAGACGTACCTCATTTTCGGTGTCTTCCTGGTTGCCATGTTCATCCATGTCTTCTTTATGTTCCCCGAGACCGCTGGTAAAACCCTGGAAGAGACCGAGGCCATCTTCGAAGACCCCAACGGCATTCCCTACATTGGTACCCCCGCTTGGAAGACTAAGCATGACCACAAGCGTACCGCTGCTGCCGAACAGGGCGATGTTGAGGTCCTGGGCGACAAGCTTATTGGTAACAAGTCTGCTGCCGTGCACGCGGAGACTGCCGAGACTAAGGCTTAGACGATGAATATGTCGATGGATGCTGACGAAGTGGACAATGCACTAGTGCAATGCCCACCTTCTTTAATTTTGTTTGAAAGATGAGTCGCATTGCGGTTGATTCGTATATGCTAGAACGATGTCATGTAAAAAAAAGCCGAAAGAAGGTTAATTCTGGATATATCCAATATATTTGAAATTTAATTAACTCCATACACACGTAAATGATACACCACCTAGGCACTGTCGCAATGATAGTCCCTAATCAATTTGGAAACAAATAAATGTGCCATCTGGAGATGGCACATTTATTTCATACAAACGGGGGCTTTATACTTCAACCTCCATTACGTAATGCGTTGCCCGGGCGTTTGCACGCGTTAAGTGCTTTTCGCGTTAGGCGCCAAACTTCATTGCCTACAAAAGAACCCCTCCCACCAGAGATGACGGATCTCTATAAGGCCAGCGTTCATCGGCTCCGATACAGCATTCGAATGTCCCGAACTGCCAGTAGAGCTAATTGGGTGCTCTGAAATCGAAACCGTTCCCGATGTCACGACCGCGGCCTGCCTCCCCGCTCACTCTGGAGACATGCGAGGGTTCGCTCTCAGACCTTAGCGACGACGACATCCTTGGGTCGGACGATGATCTAGAAGAAAATGCCCGGGCAGCTAAAAAGCAAAGGATTGAAAAGATTGCGGAGTCTTACCAACGCGGAACTCCCGTCTTCATTCTCTCCGCTTCTTTGCGTGGACCATTCGAGCATGGCTGGAAGAACCCTTGGAAGACGAGTAGGAGGCAGGTCAGGCAGGTCAAGATTCACCATGCAGGAAAGCTCCAATACAAGGGTGATAAGGCTCATGAGTCTGTGATTCAAGAAACCGACCCGCAGCATACGAAACATCGCAAAGACTTGGCTACTGCTTCGCACCGAGGAACGACTGATCTACCCACGTCATTTGATAATTCTACGACAGTAACATCGGGTCAAGGCCCAGGCAAATATTCTTCCCTTCATTCAAAACCAAGAGAAGAGCGCGTGGTCTCATCAAAGCCAAAGGATCGAACAAGAGGGATCGTCTCGAGACAAGGTTCCGTTGCTGTGGAGGAGCAAACTTTCGCTGCGCCAAAGACAGTCGACTGGTTGAAAAAGGACGGGAAAAGATTGAATTATGGACGATTTAATCCACCAAGCTCACCTACCCCAAAATCAAATGCAGGACGGACGAGAGAGACATCTCGATCAGGGTCTCGTGGTGTTGAAAAGGAAGACTCACAATCAATGGCAACTGCCAGGGACCAAAGCCCGAAGACACCCTCGGCTCAAAAAAGCTTCACGGAGGCGTCGCTTGGCAAGTTGCAGGCGGATCGTAGCGAGTGTGTGCCGGAAATATCTGCTCGACCGAAATCTCGTGCGAATTCTCAAGGGTCTATCAATACACAACCAGATGTCCATGAGAATTTACCTACATCTAGTAACCATGGCGCATTATCTTTTCGTGTCGCAGCTTCTACATCACAGCTACCGCGTTTTCACTATCAGCGTTTCCATCCGCAAGATTCCAGCCCTGGAACCATCTCAAGCCCTCCTGTCCAACTCCCCGTTGACCAAGACCCGTCGGTGCCTGCACCCGAACACGAAGATCAACATATCGACGAGGACGGTGATAGAGTCTTACCAGACGTTTCCCTCCGACATAAAGATGCCCCGATGGCTGCTAGTCCGCAGACAGACAAGATGGCTGAGGCATCAAAAGATATCGACAGACCGACGGCATCAACGAACATGGGCACCTTCGAACAGGTTCCAACAGAGCAGAATACCTACGAGCAATTACCATCTGCCCAGCAGGTTCCAGTTGCTCCTGGTATCTCTGATCGGATAATATCATTACATTCAACGGCAGCACACGCAGACAACAAACGTGCATCCGAGAGTAACGAGTCGCAACTTTCTACCCAGGCTGCCCTTCTCCATGCTCAAAAGTCTTTTCAAGATGATCTCGATTCTGAGCTCGATTATGATATGCCCTCCGAGAAGGAAGACAATGGCGACGAATCACTTTTAGCACAAGAAACACCATTCCTTAACCCGGCGACTTCTGGACGACCCATTCCTCTCAACTCCCAACAGTGGAATAAAGAAAGAGTCCAGGCCATGAGTACGCAGGTCATGCTCGATGCTGCGACACCATTTACTTTCAGCACCGACGGTAAATCTAAACCCTTTCGGCTTTTATCACCAGAAGCCTTTGGAGATAGTCCCGTAACGACGGGAATGGCGGGCCCCTTCTCTGCTGTAGGATCATCATCCCCCATAAATGACTGCCATACTGGACCACCGAATGGCGATGACAATCAATATCCTGGCGCAGAGCACCCTCCGGATCCATTGCCAACTCACCCATCGACTACGCAAACATTTGCCCTACCCGTTGCAATGAGCGGGTCACCACCGACTACCGCACAGGATGGACAAGGGGGACTCCAAAGGGCAGAAAGCTTTAATCTCAGCCAGGCAATCGCAGATGCTGGTAGCTGGCTGCACCAGAGCTTCGACTTTATGAACGAAATCAAACACCCCAGTCAGAACATAAAGGCAACATCATCTGCCGAAGACCATTCTTCTGCGCCCGGACTGGACATATCTTAACTGTTTATCATGCCCTATGAATCCTTAGCGACTCGCATATTTTCGGAGATTCCCATTTCTGCTATTTGGACATAGAGATTGTGATTGATGTACTAGGCCATCCACGATATACCCTTAACGAATGAATGATATTAAATAGACTTGTTAGCTTGATCCGGCTTTATAACCGTAAATGGTATATATAGCATCACCTCTACCTTTTAACTAACCCGTTTTATATGAATTAGACACGTCTAGTAACTGTTTGATTGATATTGATTGAATTGCTCTTCCGCCGCCTTCGGGTGGTCCGAGCGTCAGCGGGGGAAGCTCCAAGTTGACTTCATCGCCAGCTTCATCTCAATCTTGTATGGTCCAAATGGCTTTGACATCAGTGAGAACTTGGATGGTCTTTCATTAAATTCCTTCTTGCTAATACTGTGATAGTGGAAAGCGTTCAACTTTATCGACGTCTCCCCCGTCAAGATTCCGGAGGAGAGCTCCGCGCTGTTCGGTGTAAGGATACACTTGGAGATCTTTCCAATGACATGCACTGATGTTTGTAATAGAGCGACCTCTCGAGCCTTTGCACCGGATCCTCGAACCTCTTTCTCGGAACTAGCGATGGTTTTGTCCATATCGTCACGTCTACCTTCCGCGCCGTCCGTTCCTTTAAGGCGCATGATGCCGGGTCAATTAGTCACATGAAACAAATCAATGGCACTTCATTGCTTGTCACAGTTGCGGAGGACCTTTCGAATGAGCCTGTTTTGAAAGTCTGGGCATTGGATACAGAGCTAAAAGATGGATCTCCTCGCTGTCTATCAACAGTGTCAGTGCAGAATGCCAGGCGACAATTTCCGGTTCGAGTTCCCCGTCGCGCGAAGGAAAGAGAATGGGATTCTGACCTGGTATACAGATTTCAGCTTTTGCAGTCCTCGAAGATCTATCGCAGGTAGCGGTTGGATTCGCCAATGGTTCTGTAACGATCATCCGAGGCGATTTGATTCACGATCGCGGCGCGCGGCAACGCATTGTCTTCGAATCGGAGGAGCCGATTACGGGTCTCGAGACGCAGAGTGGCTCTGTGACGGCACTTTACATATCCACAACGAGTCGAGTCTTGACTTTGGTCATTGCAGGGAGAGGCCAGGGCCAACCAGCACGTATATTAGAGGATACAGGATGTGGACTGGGTTGCATGACTTTGGATAGCGAAAATGGTGATATTCTCATTGCGCGCGAGGATGCGATTTACACATACGGCCCTCGTGGCCGTGGACCAAGCTATGCTTTTGAAAGCTCCAAGACTTCTATCAATTCATTCCGAGACTACGTGGCACTGGTCTGTCCACCAAGACCCGAGTCTAGCAAAGGAGAGACACTCCGCAAGTATGGTGTTAATACTGCAGGTGATATACTGGGGGCTACAACTTTCACATTGCTGGATACCGACCTCAAATTCATCGCCCACAGCGAGACGCTAAACTCGCCTATGAAGAACATTTTCATGGAATGGGGAGACCTGTTTCTGCTGACAACAGAAGGAAAGGTATGTGGTCATTTGTTCCTTGGATATTGACAGTCCCTGGTCTAATGTTATCTAGATCTTTCGGTATAGAGAGAAGAGTTTTCAGCAAAGGCTTGAAATTCTCTACGAGCGCAACCTTTACATACTCGCAATCAACCTTGCACAAAAGATTGGTATCGACACGTTACAGCAAAATGCGATATATCGCAAATATGGTGATTTCCTATACCAGCGTGGTGACTACGATACGGCAATGCAGCAATATCTTCGTGCGATTGACAATACCGAACCCTCACAAGTTATTCGCAAGGTTGGTCTAATATTGCCGTGAAAAAATCTATTTCTTGCTAACACGTAGTCTAGTATCTCGATACTCAACGCATTCATAATCTGATCGAATATCTAGAGGAATTGCATGACCATGGTCGTGCTACAGTTGACCACACGACTCTGCTTCTCAATTGCTATGCAAAACTGAAAGATACAAGCAAGCTAGACTCATTTATCAAAGCTCCTGGCGAGCTGAAGTTTGATCTCGAGACAGCTATTGCAATGTGTCGCCAAGGAGGCTACTACGAACAAGCTGCTTATTTGGCCACGAAGCACGGTGAAAACGACATGGTCGTAGATATTCTCATCGAGGACTCCAAGAAGTATGCGGAGGCAGTTGAATATATTTGGAGATTAGATCCCGAATCGGTATGTTGTGTCTATATCAAAAATCTTGCTGGTTATCTATACTCACAATTGATCCATTTACCAGGCCTATCACAATTTGATGAAATACGCGCGTGTTTTGCTCGCCCACTGCCCTGAACGAACGACCGAACTTTTCAAGGCCTACTACACTGGTAAATACCAACCATACACATCTGTCGGTGACACAGAGCCTCAGGAACAGCAGCAAAGTACAGTGCAAAGCCTTGCCAACTTGTTACCATTGCGCTATATGACTGGGGGTACTACTGGAGCTCAGGCACAGCCGGCACCAGAAACAAACGATAATAAAGACGCCGAGACAGAAGCGTTACCTCAATATGAAATACCTAAGCCACGTACAGCTTTCTCCGCATTTGTGGACCACCCTAAGGAGTTCATCAATTTCCTTGAGACGCTTGTGGAAAGGCCAGATTTAAAGCAAGAAGCGAAGATTGATCTTTTCACGACATTGTTCGAAATGTATCTTGATACGGCAAAGAGCAAGAAGGATTCAACCGAGAAACAAGAGTGGGAGGACAAAGCAAAGAAGCTGATTGAAGGAAAAGATGTAAGCTACAATCTAAGGCCAAACGCGGCCACCGCTCCCTTTCATACCGAGCTAATCCAACCAGATACCCATCTCAACTTCGAATGTCCTCCTTTTATCCGACCTCTCCAACTTCCGTGAGGGATCCACATTAGTACGAGAGCAAGAAGGTCTTCGCCTCGACATCTTCCGCTCTTTCACTTCGGCCAAGGATACACAAGGTGCAATTCAGGCATTGAGGCGCTACGGACCAGATGAGCCGCAACTTTACGTCGACGCTTTGACGTACTTCGCATCAAGCCCACAAATCCTCGAGGAGGCAGGCGATGAATTAGATGCGGTTCTCCAGCGTATTGACCAAGATGGTCTTCTATCCCCACTGCAGGTCATTCAGGCGCTCAGTAATAATGCCGTCGTAACAATGGGCCGCGTCAAGAAATACCTCAGTTCAAACATCGACCGTGAACACAAGGAAATCTCAACAGTATGTTCATTTCCCCTTGCCCCTATGCTCGACTCAACTAACGGATCAATTAGAACCGACGCTTGATATCCAGCTATAAGTCTGAAACGGCCTCCAAACAAGAAGAACTCTCAAACCTCACTTCACAACCCGTCATCTTTCAATCTCGTCGTTGCCAATCCTGTGGCGGAACCCTCGATCTACCAACCGTCCATTTCCTCTGCCGCCACTCATTCCACGAGCGCTGTCTGAACAATGTAGATGATGACGCGCAGTGTCCAGTCTGTGGACCGCAGAATTCGACTCTCCGAGCTATTCGTAAGCGACAGGTAGACTCGGCTGACCAGCATGATCTGTTTAAAGCGGAACTGTCGCGATCAAGAGATCGATTCGGGGTCGTTAGTGAGTTTTTTGGAAGGGGTGTTATGAGGCCTCAGGTGATGGATGAGGTTTAAGTTTAATCTTAAGATTGGGTGATCTTTTTGTAGATGTTTTATTGATACCTCGGTTTGAAACAATGATATAGGTCTTCGTTATGGATTTTTGTCGACGTAGCAAACTCCACCGTGACGACAATCAGGGATGCCCGGCAGGTGCCAGTAAAGCACTACAAAACATTTTTACTCATTTACCTTCAACTTCTAAGAGTTGCCTACTCATTTTGATTCATGGTGGTATACTAGTCTCAATCAAGCAATGGATTCAGTACGCTATTCTAGCAATGGTCCAATCAAGAAGAAAGGACAGTATCAAACAAGGAACCGGTCAGCGGTCAATTATATCCCAGAACAAAGGCAACATGCACAGATGGGAAAGAATAGGAAAAGCAAGATACAGGAGTCAACATCGATGGCATGTCCAGAAGAATGTATATACTAGGTCAAACAGGCTGGAAGAGAATGCCTGATCTAGCCCGTCTCGAAATGACGAGGACTGCAAATAGAGTCCATATCATGACTGAGCTGGGCTCTTCCAACTTTTTCCAAAGAAATATATATAAGTATATCGGGTGAAAGGAGGATGAGACGAAAGAAAAACTTCATTGAAGTTACAATTCACGACCCTTTTCTCCTCCCCATGAGACGCGAGGTCGATGGCCTGGGGAGAACTTTGAAGATCCAGAACCAGAACCCGAGCCGGAGCCTGAACCAGGAGAAGTTTCTTCCCGGGTTATGTTTGTTTCCGAAGGCCGGGGTGCATCGGTGAATTGGATTTTGCTGGTTGTTTGCTGGCTGATTTGTTGTTCTTCGCTCCCGGAATCCTCCTCGATAGCATCGTCATCATCAGAATCGGAGTCGTCATTGTCGTCCTGGCCTAAAGCAGCAAGTCGACGACGACGTTCAGCGGGTGTTTCGCCAGTGTCGTCGTCGGCTTGACGAGACGGCGCTGGAATACCAGCGGCCTGGCGAAGACGCGAGGGAGGGATACGCTCGGTACCATCGTCATCAGAGTCACGACGGGCACGGATACGTGGTGCAGGACTGAGATTGCTGCGACGTTCCTGGGCAGAGCTGCCACGAGTAAATTTAGCAAGGGAACTGGCGACGTCAGGAGCTGGGACATCTTCGTCGGTCTCGCTGGCCTGGCTGTCTGTGACAGACTCGAGATCCTCGGGTCTTTCTTCGGGGATTGCACCGGTTGTAGCGGCAGCAGTAGCAGCTGCAGTGGCGGAGAGTCGACTGTCCTTGCGTTCTTCTTCCTTTGCATCATCCTTGGCGGCTTCCTTGACTGAAGCTGGAGCATCGGTTTGCTGAACAACATCGCGGCGTTCTTTAGCGTCCAGACCCTTGAGCTGCTGGAAGAACTCCAGCTTGTTCATGCGACGGCCCTTGTGTCCAATACCATGAGCTGCAACATTGTCATCCTGAGCAAGTGTGAAACGAAGACCATCGTCGGTGGACCAGTCGTCAGTCTCGGTTCTCGGAGCAGGCTTGGTCTTCTTTTGGCCGCCTTGGGACGATTCGCCCTCTTCTTCCCTACCAAGCCAGGTACCCATTCGGGTAATACCACGTCTGATAGGCGCATTGGTGGGAGCCTGCCCCTGTCCCTGCGCCTCAGTCTCGGGCTTGGGCTTGGGCTTGGCCGGTTTGTCACTAGATGGAATAGTATACTTCTTGATTACCTCGCCATCTTCATCCTCAACAATAATGGTATTGCCGAATTGGTATGCATGAGCAGAGCGGTTCTTGGGTTTGGGCACTTCAGCCTTGGGACGTTCGGCCTGTTCAGTGGCATCCTTGTTCTTGTCCTTGCCCATGCCAATCCAGCTGGCCCATCCTTTACGGGCCTTGTCCCAGCCAGTCTTTTGAGCGACAGTCTGTTTGGCTTCTTCACCTTCATCCTTCGGGTGGGGTTGGTTGAGAGATGGGGCAAGTGTGCCGGTCTTGTCATGTTCCAGTTTGGCGCGCTGCTCCTCTATCTCCCGAGCCTTTTGGTCCTCTGTCATATTACTAGTGTCCTCCGTCTTGAGGACATTGCCCTCTTCATCCTCAATGACCATGTTGTGTCCTTCTTGGTAAGCTTCGATCTCAGGCTCGCGGCCATAACGATCACGCTCGACGCTAGGAGGCGAGGCGCCGCGATCAACAGCATCCCGGTCAGCAAGTTCCTGTGCCGTCTTTTCGTCCTCACCTTCGGCAGGTCGAGGAGCCGGCGTGATAGCAGATTGACTAATCGGACCGCCAGCATGGTGCTTGCGGCGTCTTCGGCGACGTACTGGCTCCTGTGGAGGTGCGGATTCTGAATCATCTTCATCGCGCTGACGACGAAGGAAGTTGTTCGGCATGCCGATCGGAGGCAGTGTGCCGGGAGGATATTCGGGGAGCTTCTCATCAGACGAATCCAGCTCATCAGCCTTGCGGAAAGACATAGATCCCTTGGCAATTGACTGCACACGGGGAAGTCGGTTCATCCAAGATGGACCCTCCTCGTTGGCCTGGGTATAGGAAAGCGTGACTGTCAAGGTATTGATGCGTTTGCCGAGGGTGAAGACTGCAATCGAGGACCCATGAACAAGAATGGATGAAATGACCATGAACGTCGTTATGGGCCAGATAAGCCTAATAACATAGTAATCTTCCTGCCCTGGAGTTGGCAAGCTACCTTCAGGCGAGGGCTGTGTATTATCATTTTCCAATTCGGCCCGAGCGAGGATAGCAGCGAAAATAGCACCGACACCAATGGGACCAAAGTGACCAGCGAACAAAGCTTCTCGCCAGGTTTTGACGTCTGGTATAAGAGGCTTTAAGAGAAGCATGATTGGTATACGACGGAAGAAAATGACTAATATCGCGATCACCACAAGGCGCCAGGGCACAAGGCCAATGGCCGCGTTGTTGAAGTCCTCCCAGGGGATGATAGATCCAAAGTAGACAAAGTATGCCAAATTGAGCAGTAAATCAATGACGTTGGAGACGTGCGACTCTTCAGTCTTCTCTGTAAACCAACCATCGTTACTGAAGCCGACACCGCAGGAGAATCCAATAAGCAAGTCGTCCATGCCCAGCAAACTTCCCGAACCAGCACAGAACACAGCCAGCACGAAGTAGAACACCAGGAAACTTTCTCGGTCGATGAGCCCTTGGCGCTCAGCCAATTTGATTGCATGACGGGCCAGGTACCCAATGGTAAAGCCGAAGATAGCACCGACAATACACTCATAAAGAATAGTCACACAGAACCAGTTCAGTGAGACTTCGTTTGCATTGGGCCGATAGCGCAAGATGTAGAAACCGAGGTAGATGAACGGGAAAGCCATGCCATCGTTACAGCCGGATTCGGCAGAGAGAAGGTCACGCAAATGCTTGGGCACACGCTTGGCAAACTTACCCTTACCGACGACGGACGAGGCCAGGACAGGATCCGTAGCCGTGACACAAGCGGCACAGACTAAACTTTCAAGCCAATTCAATGGAGGAACCATCCACCAGATGAATAAGCTGGTGATAAGCCAACCCCAGGTCATAACGGGGACTAGGAGGAGGGTCACCGATTTCCAGTGTCGCTCCATGTAAGCCTTGGGCAATTCGACACCAACGGCGAAACATTGCACGACCAGGACAATGCGAGAACATTCCAGGGTAATTTTATCGACATTACCCCATTCATGAGGATTGAATAGATTGGCGGCATGGGGCCCGAAAATAATACCGCAAAGGGTGGCAACGGTAGCTTCACCGATATAAAGCTTCTCCTTTACGAAGAGCGAGCATAACATGAACAGACCGGTAAACCCACCCAGAATCATATATGCCAGATGCGGCTTATCGATATCCAAGTGATGCCACGCCATGGTGTGAATGAGTGTTGACACTCGATATCGTGACTCCTTGGTCGAAGGTTTAGATTTTGGTTTGTGTTTGTTTTGTCACGATAAAAGCGTGTATAATTTCCTCAAGCTATGCCGAGTACTTCCCCACGGTAATCCGAATTACCAAATCTATATCCGCCTCATAAGTCGCTGAACCACGGAGCTCCTCATGCCTTGATAAAGGTGGGTAAAATCGAAAGTTGGAGAGTGGAGAGGAGTAATTGGGTCTTCGAACCCTGTAGGGCTGAATGCGAGGTGAAGTGGCGCAAGTTGCCTTTCTCGGAGAAGCGGGAGGATCCCGGCAATCTTCGGACTGAACGAAAGGAGGGAAAAGAGACGATCAAATCGGGGAAGGAAGAGGAGAGTAGTCCGAGCGCAACGATGATGCAGCGGAAAGTCGACAGAGCCGCGGAGGAAGAATGACTGCCGTGCAAAGTTAAGAACGAACAAGCAGTCTCGGCAGCTTGGGAGAAGGAAAGAAAAAGAAGAAAAGGCGAAGAAAAAAAAACTGGGCAAAAGCGAAGAGTCTTGGGGGGGGAAGACTCTTGGCTGGGATGAAGTGCGAGCGAAACGCAGGCGTAAGAGAGATTTGCCCAGAAAGAAGTTTGGCTTGAGGCGGGCGGGATTCGTCAGCCGAGAAATTTGGCGCCCCACACGCAAGCGGAATAGTCTTGGCTGGCGGAATTACTAGGAATAAATATAGAAAAATTGAGGGGGAGGAGGGTCGAAGAAGATGGGAGTAAATAAAGAAGATGTTGTGAAGTAGTTTGAATAAGATTAAGCTGGGATAGACACTCCCATATCAAAAACAGACGCAAACGGAACAGCAAGGGCCCGTATACTCCGAGTATCCCAAGACGATCCCTGTCGATCGGCATGCGGTGTAATTTTCGTATTTAATCTGTATGTCAAATACAAGAAGCCCAGCCCTGCCAACCGCCAAGACTGGAGTGCCCCGAACTCATCAGGTCCCATTGGACTGTCCTAGTGGAAAATGGCTGGGATGGCTGATATGAGCTCCACAACGACTCCAGTGGATCTCTCGAGGCCCGTGGTCGCACGTCATCTAGTATGCCGAATGTACATCGATTACAGAGTTGCCCGATATGTGTATCGATGGATGTCTCTGCATAGCCGCAATACCAAGGTCGATGATAATGAAGATCGGTGAGACTATGTACGTGCCGAACTGAGACACGGTATAAATTGCATTCAAGAAACCCTTCTTGCAAACTATAGTGGGGAATTGGAATTGGGAATGGAAAATCGAAAATAAGAAATCCGAACAGTCAAGAAATAATCCAGAAAATAGTGAACGGCAAAGCAATGCAAGTCCGGGAACATGAAGAGCATCAGACATCCATATAAAACATGACAAAGTATTGCGGAATGTAGCATGGGCTTAAACGAGGGCATTGAAGGGAACAAAGAAAGAATAAGCGATAAGAAAAGAGACAGTGTGTAAAAGACAAGAGCAAACATCTATCAACAATCCTTCTTCGCTTGGGGTCATCGCTACAGATGGCAAAGGCAAACACTGCGTTTCACGCGGTTGCCGCGCCTAGTCAAAACGATAGAAAGTTTCACCCTCGCGAATATCCTGATTTATGTACGCTGGTCAAATTGAACTTCCTTTATTCTCCTGTGGGCATGCCTTCAACTGCGTCGCTGAGACGGCGCCAGTTCTCTGCCTGTAATTCGGAGTACTTCACCCGTTCCTGGCTCCAGTCTTGGTGCAGGCGGCTGATGTGATACTGGCTTTGTTGGAAGTGGACGAGCTCGTCGCGAATGCATTCCTTGATAAAGATCCCGCGCGCATGTTGTTGCACAATTGACTCCTTGTCCTGCATAACCACACAGATTAGTTGATCCGAACCGGCAGATGACAGACGGCAACTGGGTGTGGGTCATGTCACATACCTTGAAAATTGCATCCTCCACTTTCTCGATCTCCCCTGGCTTGACAGTACCAGCCGGTCGGCCTCTCAAATCTTGAAGCTTGCGCTCATTGGTCTCGATCCGTCGCTCTAGCTGCGGGATATTGTTCCGCGCATACCGATCCCGTCGGTCAAACATCTCCCTGACACTAACGAGACAGTCCCGCTGTCTTTTAAGATCTTCTAGAACACCCGCAGACCAGGCTCGTGCTTCATCTTCCAGCAGACTTTGGCTCACTGAGAGGTGTCGTGCTGTCGCGGTGATTCCCGTGTTGAGCGAAGGTATATCATACGTGTCCACAGAATAGGTATCCTTGGTGACTTCGGTCAGAGACTGGAGTGCTAAGGAGAATCGCAAGTGATCTGCAGCTAGTCCGTCGTTGCGCTTAGCCAATCGTTCAAGTAGTGTACACAGGTTAATATAGATTTCAGCTGATCGTTTGACACCGCTCCGAGCAGTGTCAAATGTTTCGTCAAGGGTGGGTGGCAAAGAATCTTCAAGGTCCGGGGGTAACTCTCGACCAACAAATTCATCTTGAACTGAGATGGTGGCTTGTTTGCGCCAAACAGAGAGCTCCTGGTCGAGCATTAGCTTGGCCCGGCAGATTTTAGGTCTTCTATGACTTACCGTTGGAACAGTCAGAAACATTATAACCAATTGCTCCTGGCCAAGAACAGGGTGACGAACGAGGGAATTAGTAAACCTGATAAGTCCACGGCGACGTTTCTCTAGGAAAGAGCTCGAATCCGCTGAAAGGTGAGTACCATTCACTTGATGAAGGTGAGCAAGCAACTTGGCGCTTTTATCGACCGAGTAACGTACCTGAAACGCGCTTTGGCGGGAGAAGAGGCAATTGACGGAATGGAAATCGCTTCTGCAGACAATCAAGCAGCCATACAAAGTCACTATATCGGCGTACCACGGTGCTGCCTCGACGTGCGGATTTGACCTCGTAATTTCGGTGTTGGAACATGAACATGCCCTCTTTTTCCGGGAGGAGGGTAATGACAACACTCTCTTCGACATTAGGGTTCGTAGGCCGAGCGATGCCTAGGGATCGTCGTCGTGAGGCAATCTCTCCAGGATCGTCGCCAGGTGGGCCAAATCCGCCCAACGTCGAACGCGATGCACCGGCTATACTAGAATCGACGCCAGGTCGTCCGCTGAAGTTACCAGCACCATCCCAGCCAGAGCCTGAGCTACTGGGTTCCACCGGCTCGTGCGGCATGCTAGTAGGTTCTTGCGATAAGCCCAATTTACCAGCCTCCTCGACCGGCCGACTTGACCACGCATTTGTTGTCGAGCGCATGCTCCCATATCCGTTTATAGTACGCTGCTCAGTAGTTTCTGTGACATGAGCATGGTTCCGATGTAGCTCCGGGCTCCCCCAGGGATCCGATTCCAATCCACCTAATGACCCCCGCCTCAACGGTTGAGATCGCGCGGAATTGGGCTCTTGTAATGGTGAGGGCTGTGGAGGAGTGGATGGTCGATCATTCATGGTGTTTGTAGAGGGATCATGGGTCGTCGAACGCAATCGGTCAAGGAAGCTGCTGTGGGGTTGAGGGAGCTCTGTAGAGAGGCGTGTTAGATAGGACTTCGCATTCAGAAGGAGCCGCGGAAAGTCTATACTTAGTGTATAGACAGATCGCATCTATTTTGGACCAATACTGACTCTTACGATGGTCATCCACAGCATCAAATGATAGGTCTTCGCCCTCCTGTGCGAGGCCTATCAACGCTAGCAGTACATTGAACTCGGAGCGTCCAAGACCACCAGAACTTTCGTGATCCCCCGAAACAACAAGATTGAAGATCTTCCCTTGGTCAGACGCGGTGAGGTCACTGCTAGACAGGATCTCTCGAATCGATGTCAGTCCGACGCCGGAGCCGACTCTATCGCCGCTATTCAGGATCAGATCATAGGAATCAACATAGCTCTCTGGGACATCAGTGGCAGGAAGAAGAGTTCGGACGAGATCGCGCCGGGCGGTCCGTTTCGCGGTATTAGTCTGAGGGTTCCAGTGTGATGAGCTATCTTCGCCAGTATCATCGGCGAACAGGGAAGAAGAGCCACCCGCGGGCTCATCTGCGAAGAGAGAAGGCTTGGACTTTGAAGTGGAGGAGACGGCCGAGGGCTCTTCCGGAGAGGTCCCAAATAGCGACATTGGATCTCCGCCAGCGGTGAGATGGGACGAAGGGGGCGCGCGTAGGAGGGGTGGAATTGGAGAGTGAGTTGGTTGGGGTGTGGAGGTGGATTGACGACGATGACGAATGAGCTCGACTATCAGGCGGAGCTCCGGCTGGAGTGGCTGGTTACACTCAATTTGGACAAAGCTTCAACCTTGACGCTGTGAGTAGTCCCTCGATGTACAGTAAAGGGATTGAAATTAATTCAAAATATATTGTTTGAGTATACTATAGTATAGCACTGATTATGAGGGAGGAGTCTTAAGGAGTTACAATAAGTTGGAATTTAACTATCTTGAAGATAGTAGATCAGGGCTACACTATAGATGTGCACTACACTATGGATGCTCCAGATATATAAACCTACCTAGGTTTATATATCGAATTTGCAAGATCCCACATTTTATGGGTGTTTCTTAATCTGTCGTGGCTCGTAGTAGTATCTAGAGCGATTCATATGGTGTCAAACGTAGTTGATATTGATTAAATACCTAGGTACCGGATTTCCCATGCAAAGTCTCGGCTTTCCCTTTCCGTTTCAGTGCTCAGTGAGCGCCGCTTTTGCCCACTTAGTAGATCTGAGCATTGCTTACATGAGAGTCAGTGGTCCGACCCAAGCACCCCCAATAAAACTGCAACACGATATCTCTCACAAAAGTCTCCCCGTGGTCTCCCCATTTTTAGAAGGCTCAGATGCTCCATCAAAAAATAGTACGCATCACAAACAGCTGCAGAATTGCGCGGTAATACTACCTCCCAGGAGCAAACACATAGAGCAGCTCACCTTATTATCCTATGAATTCTGGCTGAGGTCTGCAAGCTCCTGGGAACAATTTATCTAGTTTGCCCTTGTATGCTGCTTCTTGCAGAGGTCAAAGGTCAGAGAGTATTGAGAGCTAATCTTCTACAGTTTTTAATTTCAGAGGTACCAGCGAAATCATTTCGATTAATTTTCTATAGCCAGTAAGCTTATAACAATGCCAGTATTTTGGATATTTCTAAACAGTCATGGAGTTCTCCTGAGTGGCTGTCTCCATATTGTAATTTTTCTGAGGCGTAAGGAATGAATTCGAAAAAAGGTTTTCAACTGAAATGATTGTCGACATTCTAATCTCTTTGGGCAACAGGAAGCCTCCCTTGAATGTAGGCAAGTCCTCGTCCGGACCAATTTGAATGTCTTCACTTTCTCTGAGGGGGCCCTGGAAGTTTTGAAACAGAAGAGCAGACGCCGTTTCGTGGTGGGTCTCGCCTAGACATAAGATGCTACCCGAGGCCTTCTCAACCCCATCAGTGTCACGAAGTGTCCGCCACAGCAGAGCAGTGCTTATTCCTCGTGTCCTTTCCTCCCAAGTGTAGTGTGTGCCGTGTATGATAGATTTTTGCGCCTGTGTGGTAACTCCATACCCTTCATGAATCCTGTGTCTGTTGGTCGCAACGTTGAGACTGTGGACGAACACTGGTTTGCCCTGAAGGGCCTCTTCATACGGCCCCCATACGGTCACACGGGGGCTGTTACGAGGGTTGGTGAGCTGGGGAAGATTGGGCCCGGTGATCAGACTCAGATCGTGTTGAAAACCGTGAGGGTATGGAATTAAGTGGTGGCGTGAACAACGATCATAGGTGAGAGTGATGGCACCGATCTGATAATTGATATAAGATTAGTGCTATTCTTTTGTTGTCATGATTTTGTTAGCGACTATTAGTACATACCTGTGTTTTTGTTCCGCTTAGCCATACAGCCTTCCCGATTGGCGAGTTTGAGTGATCATATGTAAATACCATACCTTCATGCTGGGTATCCTTTGGTGGTGGTCTTAATTTCTGGAGATATTTTTTCGCGACCAGAATCTGTTCCGTAATAGCCCTTCTGAAACTCGACATCTGAGGATCCGCTAGCCGCACAAATGCATGCGTCACTGTGGTAATTGCTTCCAATCCACCTGGAAGTCGTAATCTTAAGCCCAGTGCCGCCTGACTGTCAATAGAATCTGGCGTCTCAGTCACAGCTTGGCCGGCTTCGATGATAGTAGTGCTGGTAGCGGTACTATAGTACTTCATAAGGATATATCCAACCCGTAGATTGCATATCTCATCAGGTGCACCATGATCCCAACACTTCTGCAGTGTTTTTTTGTCCGGAAACAAGACCAAGATCCATCCACTAATAAGAACCTGAGCCCCTACAGACCCAGGAAAGGCTAGACGAATATATTCGATGGTTTCTACCGAAAGAAAGCTCCGAGGATTGATATTTGGAACAATAACATCGCGGATTGGCACAAATTGGTAGTTCACAGGTTTGACCAAAAAGCTCGGCTTGACGTGAATCTCTCTGCCGGCCGCGTGCGTGCTGACAATGAATTTTGCGTTCTGGGGAGTGATTAGCCAGACAGGCCGATCCAGAGGGGCACCCTCGATGACTGCAACATGGGGGCAGTCCCTCAATGAAGGATGTACTGAGCGAACGAGGATCTCTTCGTCCGAGTTCTCTATTTGGGTCATCAGTGACACCTTGGCCTTAAGACCAGCTGCATCGGGGTAAGCTGCCTTATTGACCATCCGAATTGTCGGAAAGATCACGGCGGACATTTCAAATGTGCCGCTGGCAGACGGACATGTGGTTTCCTGGGGATCTCGAACAGAAGGGGTCAGGTCTGGGCAGCTGGCAGTGCTACCTTCTGGTGAGACTGTTTCGGGAGTGAGAGGCTGTCGGGTCTCGAACGAATGTATCTGTCAGATAGGTCAGATGATCATAATTTCTAGAGTGATTTGGAATGGTGGTACCATGATGAGTATGTCCGCGCAACTTTGGCGGTGGCAAGTTCCGCAAAGCTTTTGGTATATGATCCTGGAATATATGGTGCCGCCAGCAGCTGGCGGCAAACGAGGCAGAGAGATAATGCTTGGCAATGGTAATGAATCCTTCGGGAAACTATGAGGCTGAGGCAAGATGTGGGGGTGGATCAGGACGGTAACAAGGTTCACACCTGGACGCACGAATAGAGAAGAAACCCCTATGTGGGATAGAGATCGGCAGACAGAAGTACGAAAAGTGGGACGAAGCAAAGTAAGTAGTAGTGGATTGGCTAACAGACTAGGATTGTGGGTCGAGGAGGTTGGACATGAGCTTTTCGCTTCGGGATTATGTATATCCACTTCCGGTGCCCTACGGCGGGAGAGTTAGGACGCGAGGTTCCATGTACTCCCGATGTAGAGTAGATCGGACTGTGCAACGCCTTAAGGATGTCACGGCGATGCCGCAGCGATTTAGTAGCGATGTGTTGTAGACGTTGCTGTGATGCAGTATGGTAAACACTATCAATCTATTGAGCTTAATGAACAAAGAATGGAGATATCTGTTGATATGGTATTTTGATTGAATGGAGTAGACTAGAAATTTGAATCTTAGAATTGGTATTATCAAAGTAGCTGGCAATTCTGCCGAACTTTCAAACCCTAAAGAAGCTAAGACTATGGCAAATTCTTCTCTGCCGTTATCGCAAAAGGGATTATCTCGGATTGTTCGCAAACGCCTGCAACTCCGCATGTATGGCGTCAAGTTCGACGAATCTTTGTGCAAGGGCACCAGGAACTTTGGCCGGAATTCCATTGGTCACTAACTCAGCCGGGTTTCCAACGGGGATCGGTCGCGACTCTCATGATGGCTGTGGCATTTGCGTTGAAAGCAGCATCCACTTGGATGTTCTCTGCGAGGGAAGCTGCCTTGCCTTCGTTTGCCTTGCTGATTGCTCGATTTACAATGTTATTGAGCGCTGAATTGTCGGCTGGGGGGGGGGGGGTACCGATGTTAATGTTTTGGAAGGCCTCCAGTTGTGGGGATCCTGATTGGGGTGTTCCTGATTGAGGCGATCCGTGAGAATTCATCGAGGAACTGTGACGCCGTTGGGACCATCTTGGTTGTATGCGTGACCCAGGTGCTGATTGATAATAGGTGCATTCGGCTTCTTCGAATGCTTCTTGAGGCTGCTGGCAAAGAGCCTTCAGTCAAGCGCTTCGTGCTTACCAGCAGTGATCAAGCAGCAAGCAATCGCTCGACGACTCGAGAGACCCAAATCATTATGGACATGTGGAATGAAGAGGCTATCAAAGCTGCGTGGAAACCGCCCCTATAAGAGGCGGGGGTGGGTGGGATGTTTACTCTGCTCTCAAAACACAAGTCGAGAAGGAAATGTTGAGGTTCAGCCAGGAGGAGAACCCGAGCTTTGGGTGACCTGGGCAAACCCAATCGATATGTCCCGTAAGAGGTATTGGGACCCTAAAGACTGAATTACTACTTGGGAACTCGCCGCTCTGGATATAATAGCATTGTCTTTTGCCCCTAATGCAAAGTGCATATTCTGGCACGCCGATGTCGGTGATCCCCCGCGTGAGAGCGTCATTGCGGCGAGTCCACCTCCGCTCGTCATATCCTGGCTTGCGGTTGTAGGACTCAATAGAATCAAAGAAGGGCTGGCTGGAGAATGGGAAAAACACTTCAAAAAGCTGAAGTTCAGTAGGCCATCAAAAAAAGTATTTCACTTAAGCACTGTTGTGGGGCTAAGTGCCAATTTTGGTATGGACAGGGTGTAGCTTGGGTGCTCAATCGAGGCCTCTGATCAGTCTCTGAGTACTGTAGTCACTGAGCAATCACTGAGCAATCACTGAGCAATCACTGAGCAATCACTGAGCAATCACTGATCACTCAGAGATGCTCAGAGCCTTACTAACAGACCGCGTGACCTGCTCTGAGCTGCTCAGTGAGTCTGATTCTGAGCG
The DNA here is from genome assembly GCF_028827155.1 of Penicillium citrinum. Taxonomy (NCBI): domain Eukaryota; kingdom Fungi; phylum Ascomycota; class Eurotiomycetes; order Eurotiales; family Aspergillaceae; genus Penicillium; species Penicillium citrinum. Next base: position 2,523,657 of record NW_026622691.1, read on the forward strand.
CCCTCATCAAAGCGGCGGCATCCAGAATAGGAAAGCCCTCCATTGCATGGGAAATATGTTATGTATAGCTACCTATTTAATACCTAGCACGAGCTAATGCGCGATAGGATATACCTATACCAGTATTAATAGTCCTACAATAAAGAACCGCTTATACTACCCTAAACACTGGGTACAATTATTTTGTGCTCAGATGTTCAAGATTGGAAATTAATTCAAGAATTCAAGATCTTGCGCATTCAAGATGGCCATTTTCGGGTAAGCAAACATGCATGGGAGTCATCAAGTACTTGTTCCATACTTCCTATAGCTTTTGCACGAATTACTAGATTACTGCCCTCAGTCTCTATAGTTGCTTCAAGATGCCTCATACTCACACTTCTTATTAGATTCAAAATAGATACCAGTAGTAACTAGTATGTCTATGTAAATCATAGAAATAGTTCTTTGCAATTCGAGTTAAATCTTCCATTGTATAAATCTGGCTAGCCCTAATCATTAAGTATAACTACTAGTAATATACTACACTCTTCACATAGTACACCCACGAAATGCAGAGAAAAAACCTTTCTCATTGGAACGAGATAGACGAAGGCACGGCAGATCGAAGATGTTCAATTGTTGAACCCCGCCATATGCCCGCTGGAGCGACGTGGAGTCTCTGATCATTGTCGGGATCCTCCTCCGACACTGCACATTTGTAGCTGATCTCCATCTCCCCCGCAAAAGTGGGACTTGCATCTGCAATGGAGCCAGAAAGTTGGTGATATACTATTATCTATAGATTCGGTATCCTCTTCCGACTGTCGGGATGCGTGGCACTGGGTGAATAACATGTTGCCTTGTTCGTATAAAGACCCTCGAATCCTACAGACGGCAAGCAACCGTCCGAGGAGCACTTCTATTCTACAATTTCTAATTTGAAAACGTTTCAAAATTATCAGCAAATGCGACCTTCAACACTCACTCGGGTTGCTGGCCTGCATAGGCTCAAGGCTTGCACCAGCAATGGAGCTAGTCGTCGGTGCTTGACCATGCTTCACCCGCCAAAATTTGAAAATGAGAAGATGGTAAGTCAGAAGAAGGCATTGAGAGTTTACTGGGACTGACACATATTAGTTTGACTATGCAAAGGGATCCCCTGAAAGAGAATCACTCACAAAGTCCATTCAAAAACTCAAGAGTGAATTTCCAGTCACTATCCCCATCAAGATAAATGGCACGGAGGTAAGAAGCTTCCCTACAGGCACACCTTTAAAATACTCAAATAGTCTTAATGATTAGGTTGAAACAAAGCAAGCCCGAGCCCAGCTGAATCCGTCGAAACATAGCGAGGTCGTTGCCAATTATGCGTCCGCTACACCCGAGCAAGTAGATGCAGCCATTGATGCAGCAATGAGAGCAAAGCCAACCTGGGAAGCCACACCGTTTGAAGACCGCGCTGCAATATTCCTTCGTGCTTCTGAATTGATTACTGGAAAGTATCGATCGGAGATAGTCGCGGCAACCATGCTTGGCCAAGGCAAAAATATCTGGCAAGCGGAGATTGATGCTGCAGCGGAAACAGCAGATTTCTTCCGTCATTATATTCATGAAGCTTGGGCATTATACTCTCAACAACCCAAGGTCCACCTTGATGGGAATTGGAATAAGATGGAATACCGACCACTGGAAGGTTTTACTTATGCCATCGCTCCTTTCAATTTCACTGCGCTGGGAGCCACTTTGATCGGTCCATCAGCTCTTCTTGGTAATGTGGTTATCTGGAAGCCATCAGACTATGCGCTGCACGCTAGTTGGCTCTTGCACAAGATCCTAATCGAAGCTGGTCTTCCTAAGGATGTCATCCAATTCCTTCCCGGTGATGCCGAGGAGGTCACAAACACTGTTCTGAAGCGCCCGGAGTTCGGAGCATTGACATTCATTGGGGCTACCGCAACATTTAAAGGACTCCAGAAGAAGATCGGTGACGGTATTGGCCAGGGTATCTATAATTCTTACCCTCGAGTTGTGGGGGAGACGGGAGGCAAGAACTGGGGAGTTGTCCATCCATCCGCAGACGTGCGAAGTGCAGCTTTGAACACGATTAGAGCTGCTTTCGAATATCAAGGTCAAAAGTGCTCGGCCAATTCTCGTGTTTATGTTGCAGAATCTGTATGGCCGGAGTTCCAAAAGGTCTTGACTGAGGAAACATCTGCCCTCAAGGTTGGCAATGTTGAAGATTATGCAAACTTTGTCAATCCAGTCATTCACGAACGCTCCTTTGATAAGCTTAACAGTTTCATCGAGAGTGCTAAGACAGATCCAGAATTGGAGCTCGTTGTTGGCGGCAAAGCTTCCAAGAAGGAGGGATTCTACGTACATCCTACTGTTTATCGAACCTCGAACCCTCGCCATGATATTATGTCACAAGAGTTATTCGGTCCCATTTTAGGTGTATATGTCTACCCCGATGCCGAGTGGGAGCAGGCTTTGCAACTTATTGACACAACATCTCGCTATGGTTTGACGGGAAGCATCTTTGCAAAGGACCCTTATGCTAGCCGCCAAGCTCAGACTGCTCTCAAGCATGCTGCTGGAATGCTCTATCTGAATACCAAGTGTACTGGATCCACTGTTGCTCAACAACCATTTGGCGGTAGTCGAGACTCCGGTACAAATGACAAGACTGGAACAATGGCTCATTTGCAGAGGTTTGTTAGCACTCGGACTATCAAAGAGGAATTTGTTCCTCTAGAAAAGGTGCAATATCCCTCCAACGAGGTATAATTCGGAAATGCGGAGGTACTTGAGTTGTGCTCTTCGCTCCATATTTAAGATAGTTTATCATCTGATAGACAGCAAAATGATGATACTTGAAGTCAATGCGAACCGCAAATGAATTTTTATCTTGAAAAGCTTGTCCCTGCAATGTAAGAAGCATAGAATAGTAGGAATAATCAGTGGTACTACAAGTCCGTGCCGTATTGCATGTATGCGTGAACCTGGAAGACAACAAATTCATCGCATCCTCGTAGAATATCAACAAGTGTTAGTATTATTATAACACCTGTGCAAGACACCATCCACAGATACACCGGAGAGCCACTTAGGCTTGGGAGCTAATCCGGTGGTGTGAAATTCAGTCCGTCAGCCAGATGATACAGAATCACTGCTCTGACTTGTCAATCCCAGAATGTAACGGTGATAACGCCGAATGTGCCCTTCCACCGGCCCGGTATTGGCTAGTGTGGAGACTAATGATATTGAAGGACGGAGATGAACAGTTCATCGATAGTAAACCATGGAAATGCCCCTCCCCCGCCTCTTGATCGGGGGCTTCTGCGAGTATGAACGCTTGAACCGATACCCCTCCTTCTATCGGAGGAGGATTCCGACTATCATTGGGGCTCCAAACAGCTAAATCTAGTATATCGGTTGGAATTAGCGAGCCGTAGAGATAGCGGTCAGTAGTACTACAAGTATTTAGTAGTTCCAGTATACTTACTTTGTCTCCATGATCTTCCAAGGTTGGCTGAACGAGGAATATCCCTGTCCCATTAGCATTAACTAACGGGGTCTCAAGTTGCTGCTTTTCTGAAACCTGCTTAGATTGCCAGAGGCTGGGCTCCTATTGTGAATATCGAAGTTGAAATAATGTCTCACAACCTCAAATCCCTACCTCATTTTGCGTTGAAGCCCCGCGGTCTTATATTTCGCAATGTGAATCTCGTCAGGCGCTATCATTCGACCAAATCGCGCTTCCATGATGCGGCCATTCCTAGCTCTCTATCCTCGATACAACAACCCTTACAAGTATCTTCTATGGCAAGACTTCCGACGAAGATATTGCTACGCTCTCTCATTCTGACATCTCTCATGTCCTCAAAATTATTTCTCAAACCTGCTTTGGCTATCCTCCACGTTGTCACGAACTCGAAGTCGGCTATTCTCGATCCTGATCGGAATAGAATACTTAACAAACTTCTTCGATGGACCGTTTACAATCATTTTTGTGCTGGCACAAACCAGAATGAAGTCGCAAAAACCGTTGCCGAGATAAAGAAGATTGGATACCAGGGTGTGATTCTGGGATATTCAAAAGAGATAGTGGTGGACCCGAACGAGAAACTGGCTCATGACGAGTCTGGCTCGACCAATTATAGTGATAAATGCTATGAGATCGTGGAGGAGTGGAAGAAGGGGACACTGCAGACACTACGCATGGTTGGTGCTGGTGATTATCTTGCTGTCAAGTATGTATTAAGCTTTCGATATCCCAGATGATTTTAAAGGTTATTAACATGCATCTTAGACTGACAGGAGCCGGTCCAATTTCAATCGATGCTATGGCGGAGAAGAAACCAATGCCCGATGTCTTGGCTCGGGCTATGGATGAGATATGCATTGCCACTCGAGAGCAAGGGTCACGATTGTGGTTAGACGCTGAGCAGCAGATCCTTCAGCACGGACTTGATAATTGGGCCATCGACATAATGCGCAAACATAATCGCTCCCCTACACCACTGGTATACAACACTATTCAAGGGTATCTCAAGGGTTCCAAAGCCAACCTTGATCGTCACCTCACTTTGGCTGCCCAAGAGGGATTTTCTGCAGGGATTAAGTTGGTCCGGGGTGCATACATTGAGCATGAGACACGGTCATTGATTCATGATACCAAGGAAGAAACAGATGCATCTTATGACCTCATTGCAGACACAATGCTTTCTCGACGGATGCCAGAAGAAGTCAACCTTCCCTTCCCCAATGCAGCTCTTTTCCTTGCGACACATAATGCTGCAAGTGCAGCTAAGGCCATTTCAAAACACCAAGAGTTCCTCATCGCAAATCAGCCGACAATCCTGCTTGAATGTGGGCAAATCCAGGGGATGGCAGATGAGCTCAGTTGCGAGCTAGTGGAGAACTATGAGAGGGCACTTAAGACTTCAACTGCCAACAATGTATCAGTGCCGAAAGCGTTCAAATGCATGGCTTGGGGCTCGGTTGCAGAATGTATGCAATATCTTCACCGACGGGCGATTGAGAATAAAGGCGCAGTCGAGCGAACCAAGCATATGGTAGATGCATTGAGAAAAGAGCTTTGGCGCCGAGTATTTGGTTAGTAAACCCATGAATTCTATACGAGCACCGTACGACATGACTACATTTCTACTGATCGTAGTATGAAGACTTAAGATTAGATGATACTACGTAGTAGTTAATATCCCTTCCTGATGCCATAAAAATGCTAGTCTCTACTACTCTACGGTACTGGTCCGTGTGCTAATCGTAGCACATACCTACTAGTATTACGAGCATTAGCAGCACTACTGGTGACTATACTAAAGAGAAGAACTTTTTTTCCACTCAATTCTTTATCAATATACGCGACATTCTGAGGTCCCACTTCGGGAGATAAATAACTGACCACATTCAACCTCTCTCACTCAAATTCGTGTGGATGCAATTCACCAGTTTCTTGTGCCCAGATCCTCGCAGAGACACCTCGGACTTCTCTACGCTGTAATATCATTGTTCATTCTTGTGCCATTTCATCTGCTTAGCAATCATCCGTTTGATGACGTTTTCTCGTGGTTGGCTGGTCCACCTGATTCTCCACGGTGATTGATAAACCAACCGATAAGCAAAAGTCGGAAGGCCATCCCGACAGATCCTTCTTGACATGCCATCTACCCCGCGAAATTGCATATCTCATAATATCGCAATCGGAAAACAACACCGGAAATTGTATCAACTTCTTTCCTCTTCATTAAAGATCGGTGCTCAAAACCGAAATGCCTCCGAATCCGAGCAGAGCAAAATCAAAGAAATGCCAAAGAGCGTAAGTTTGGATAAGAGGGTGGCGAAGATCTATTGCTAAGATACAAAAAGATGCATACGATGTCGAGGCATGAAAGTAAAGTGTTCGGGCTCTGAGCCTTGCAATAGGTGTGCTCGGAAGAAGCAACCTTGTCGTTTTCCAGCGGAGGATACTCGGATCTCAGTGTCAGAACGGTATGCTCTAAAGTTGAAATACATTATTCAGTGCTAATTGTGCAATGTAAGATATCTGAGACAGCTGGAAGAGCAATTCACGAAAGGAAGGAGTATCCACAGACAATCCGATCCATTGAATACTCATCATAATATTACCTCGTCTTCTTTCGCTGGCGATGAGGATGGTATACTATCACCATCCAATGGACCGTCATTTCTATTAGACGACAGCACAGGAGGACAATGGAGAAGAGCCTCACATGGTGAGAGAGGATCATTCATTTGATTCGGAACCAGGGATAATTGACTTAAATAGGCCTTGAATCAGCATTTCATCCCACCCATACCCCACAGATCGAGAATGGCCAACCCGCAGAAGATCCTGACGTCGAGCACGATGGGCATAGATCACGCTTTTCGCGGAATCCACTGGTAGATAGAGACCCCTCTTTTGCTATGACACCAGATGGCCGTTTTTGTGAGTTCCAATTGAAACTGAATGGGGATTTCCAGGAAATTGGCTAATTCAAAATCTCAAGGGTATATGGGACCAACTTCTTCATGGTCATTTTGCCGGCGGGTACTGGCTCTGATAGGAAGACGTGTCCCGGAAGCAAATTGCCCACCAGATCCCTGGCATCTTGATGGAATGGCTTTCAAATTACAATGGAGGCCTTTTCCCGCAGATGAAGTACCCGACGTCACGAATCTACCCCCATTGGATTATGCACTCTTTCTTTTCAACACGGTGAAATTCTACTTTGGCTTCCTGTCTTTCATGATTGACGAGGAGTCATATTTACGACATCTTCATGAGTTCTACGATGATCCGCCTAGCAAGGCCGCCTCTTCGAGGTATTGGTATACGCAATACCTTCTTGTACTCGCTTTCGGAAAAGCATTTCTCACGCCTAGGAATCCATCTGGGACGCCCCCTGGTCACCAGTATGCATCTAGAGCAATGTCACTTCTTCCCGATCTTTCTGGGATGCATGAAGACCCTCTCACATGTATCCAGGCGTTGAGTCTGGCCGCAGTTTATCTTCAATCTATTGACATGAGACGCGCGGCTTTTCAAAACGTGAGTTCTAGCCTAGATTGACTTTATACATCATTTAATACGGTACTGATACCGGCCTTCAACAGATCGGTCAGGCATTACGCAGTTGTATCATCGAAGGAATCCATCGGCATGTGCCAGAAGAATTATGCGGAGCAGAGCTTTCTAGCCGATGCCGAACAATATTCTGGGTCGTTTATATGCTTGATCGTGAGTTCTCGGCATTGATAGGAGCGCCTAGCTCCATCAGAGACGAGGATATCACGGTAAGGTTACCAGCAGAGATGGAAGGTTCTGTCGAACATATTAATCTGACACTCCATGTGCGACTCTCCCGGCTAATGGCTCAGATTCTCACCAGTAAGTTTGTAGTATACCAAATTTTTAAGGAAATTTTTGAAACTGACATTTCATAGCTGTTTATGGAGTTGGCGACGAGTTCAACGGATCATTGATAAGAAATACCCAGTCAATTCTTCATAGCATGGCAGAGCTATCTCACGATCTAACGGCTTTTTTGAATGAGCATTTCCACGGACTGATCAGTAGAGCTTCAAAAATGGCCATTCGCTTGATGTTAGCGCATCACCATGTTAGTGTTACAGTAATATTCAGACTTGTTTAGTTTAAGCTAATATGATCCAGTGTGTTGTCCTCACAACAAGACCACTGGTAATGTGCGCTCTACATATGCACATTGAAAAGACAGAAAGAAATACGTCGCAAAAGCTCTCGCTTTCTCCTGCCGTCGCATCTCTTTTGCAGTGCTGTGCCGACTCTGCTCAGACGATCTTGCAAACTCTTCAAACTCTAGCAGATGATGACCTTATGGGTATGTTCACTCCGTCATAGCTACAACCCGTTGATCTCCAACTTGACTAATCTTCAAAGATGCATTTCTACCATTCCAAATCGAAGACGCATCTTCATCCGCATTCGTCCTCTATTTGATACGCGCAATCGCTCCATCCCTCATCCATAATAATATATGGTGTGATCATCTTGAATGCGTTTTGGATAAGTTAATATTAAAGGGGAATCCAGCTGCCCCTCTGAGAAGACAGGAACTACGGCAGCTCGAGCAAATACTGGCACCCTTAACACCCAAGTCCGACCCAATTCCGCTTCCTAGAATTAACGCTAGTTCAAACACACAGGAAGAGAGCGGCTTTCAGGATTTGGAGCAAGTTGATGTAGAAGAGGCGTTTGAATGGGATCTTTTGGGGCTGAATTCATCGGTCAGTCTTCCACCACGGGAGTTATTAGACCTTGCCGATCAATTGGATGTCGAAAGCATAATGCAGTCTGTGGGGGGAGTTGTTGGATAGATGTTACTGTAATAGCCTTATGTTCTAGGATACTAAAATTCCATGACCGTCACGAAGCTAAGAAATGGATCCATTATCCTTACAAAAGTAGGTAATTTTCAAAGAGATTTCGCTATTAATTTGTATTCAATCTTGACGTGTAGATTCCGTGGATACCTTATGTTGATGGACAATCAATTTCAATGAAGAAGCATAGTACTTGGCTCTTCCAGATACCCTTTGACGAGATTCAAAAACTTCACTGCTTCTCTACCATCGATGATCCGATGATCATATGTTAAAGCAATGTACATAATCTTATCAAATATCGGATTAGCTTTTTCACGCACGCTGACCCAGACTTCAGGGTTCCAGGTATGGCCTTGAAAGAGATGGGATCTGGGACTTACCGGTCTGATCTGCACTTCGCCATTTACTGCTACGGGTCGATCCTGAATACCATAAACACCGAGTACTGCAGTCTGGGGCATGTTGATGATTGGTGTTCCAAACAGAGAGCCCCAAATACCACTGTTGCTGATGGTGAAACTGCCACCTATCAGATCTTCCATGGTGAGTTTTCCATCACGGGCCGATACAGATTGTCAGCAAGAATCATAGACGGGGGTATAGAAGGTGGTTACTTTTGCGACTAAATCAGAGATATTCTTTTCAATCTCGATGAGACTCATTAACTCGATGTTTTGAAGTACCGGAGTAACGAGACCCTTTGGAATAGCAGCAGCAACACTTAGATCAACATAATCACGGTAGACAATCGTATCTCCATTTTCAATGGCTGCGTTGACGGCTGGTATCTTCTTGAGGGCTAGAGCCGATGCTCGTGCCATTGCACCCATATATCCTAACTTGATACCGTGCTGTTGAAGAACTTGCTCCCTGTTCTCTTTTCGGAATTTCATGAGCCTTGACATATCCACTTCGTTGAATGTAGTTAAGAAGGCTGCGGTGTTCTGGGATTGTTTCAAGTGTTGGGCGGTCTTTTGTCGGATTCGTGCCATTTTGACCTATAATCAAGAAGAGCGAGTGAGTAACAATTCACTTGATGCCTGGTGATGGCTCATCAATACTTTGAATATGACATACGCGATGCTCTTTACTTCTAGCTTTGGATTCCTGCGACACGGCCTCATGTGAAGTTTGAAGCAGTTCGCTGCCACGAGAGGGCAATATCACATTTTCGGGCTCTCGGCTTGATTCGAGCTTCTCTTGGGTATTCTCAGACCGCTCCGATATCTTCTCTTCTGGGCGAGGCACTTTTTCATCCCGAGCCTGTTCGATTTCAGGTGTACTTCCGGGACGTTTGTCACCTGCAAACTGGAGCTCTGCGATGATTTGCTCCACAGCTACTGTGTCTCCTTCCCTTGCAAGTAACCGTTGCATTATCCCAGGATGCGGAGCATTAACAGAAACATCAATCTTATCGGTTTCGATTGTAGCAAGCTCTTCATTCTCTTCGACAAAGTCTCCTACATTTTTTTTCATCTGAACAAGGGTTCCCTCGGTGATGGACTCGGCCATGGTAGGCACTCGTATGATGGTATTCGCGGAACATGTTTTCGTCGACGTAGATAGTGGGGGGGTAGGAGAATGAGGTCCGATAGGTAGGTCGCAGTCTCAAAGTAGAATTGAAGTTCCTCGAGATAGAAAGAGTAGAGAATCCATGATTTAAAGTTGAGATGAGTCGGTGCTGTCGAATGCTCAGTACACGCGCCGTACGCGTAATGGCGGCCAAAGGTAATTGTAGGGCCATTTTTGCCATCGTCGACTTTTGGGTCACACAAACAAGAGATGAGACTCTTGAGTTGTTTGAATTTGAGGGTCAGGCTACTTGCATGAATGTTATCATTGGTAACCCGTGCCGTCGCTCGGCATGCTATCATGTTGCCGAGAGATAGATTAGAATAAACGGCCAAGTTGCATTTCGCCTACTCATAGAACACCCATTGAAGAGGCTGTATGAAACCTCAAGCGGCATCGTATTCATATCGCCAGGAATTATCCTCCATCATTTAGACTTGCGATCCGTTTCATTCCCGATATGCACAAAGAATCTCTATTTGTACTACAAATAAATTACATGCAGGTAGACTCGATGGATTGGAGAAAATCGTAGGAAAGATCAAATTCTTCTGATTAGTTTTACGCTGATATACCGAACTAGAATCCGTCAGATCCTACAAATGAATACAGATTCCGAATCTATATTTCGTCTTATTTCTATTGATTCTGGAACTGTTCTACCCTCTCCATCTATTCTGTGGGTTAAATATACTGTGCAGCTTGCACAAGAACAGCCAACTCGGGCTATCGGATAGAGAAAAGAAACCAAGTTTACTACAAATTCTGTTGAAATGGATAATATTTCGCACTGGAAATCATTTGATCTCCTCGACGGTATCAAGACTATTTAATCCATGCCAAAAAGATGTTCATTTAAGCACGGAATGTGGCGATCAGAGAATCGCATGGCAGAACCGACTTTCGGAGACATCATCCGACTTTTTTTGGGGCCATCACGATTGAAAGTTCAAGACTTGATATACAGGCACAATCACGCGGCACGGACTTGAAATAGCGAACAAAATCCAAGTAAGGAATTGATTATATTGGAGATTCAATATGTTCGTCGCCAAAAACCTCACCCAACGTTCTTCAAGGCAGTAAGCAATGATCCTTCATGACTCTTTTCGAACGACTGACTAAATTAGCCATAGGCTGATCAAGCTCACTCGAAATCCGATTTTCCTAGTTCAGTCTCGGATTTCAATCCGGATGAACTCCTCTGCATCCTCTGCTGCAGCTCAAAAAAATTACAAGATCGTTCAAGATGTCGAGAACTTCGCAGAGACCGAGGCCAACCGTCCTAATTTCAACCAAGAAACTCCAATAGAGGTCACAAAATCACCCTATCCAAACTGGAAGTATGGAGAGGGCGTTCCAGATAATGGGGCAAGTCTGGCACAAAAGCACCACGAGATCGACCCGTATGCACCTGATCGCCCAATGATCAACAACTATCGCCTGCTGGTCTCCGGGATTGCGCCTCGTCCAGTAGGCTTTTTGAGTACCGTCAACTCTGAAGGGCAGAAGAATCTCTCGCCTTTCAGTTACTTCCAGGTAATTGATCATGATCCGCCAATGTTCATCGTGGGATTCTCATCGCGCCCTGGGCGCGTCAAGGATACATACCGCAGTTTGAAAGAGACAAAAGAATGCGTCATCAATACCGTTTCGGAAAATATGATCGAAGCCGTCAATGCTAGCTCTATTGATGCGCCATACGGGGTTTCGGAGTGGGAAATCTCGGGTCTTCACGAGGCACCTTCTACGACAGTGAAACCGTCGCGTGTTGAAGAGTCGGTCTTTAATATCGAAGGAAAAGTGATCGATATCAAAGAATTCACGGATCATCAACAACCTGGCATGAGTATAGCTGCTACGGTTTTGATTAAAGCTACGAGATTTTGGGTCAAAGAAGGCACGGCTGATTCAGAATACAGTCATATTGATCTGGATAAGTTGCGGCCAGTTGGACAGCTTGGTGGCGTGTCTTACGGTCGTGTGTCGTCTACCTTTGAGCGTCCACGCGCGAAATGGGCCGACGAAGTTCGCAAGAGCAAGTTGTTGACTGAACTAGACGCTAGGAGCAAGGAATAATTACCTTGGATGTAAATTGTTGTACTGTGGCATAGTATTTAGAATGCACCTAGAAGCGAATAATGGCATTTACTGGTATTCTTTCATATGTACCACTAATACAACCTATAGGTCCTTGATAGAATTAACGCATCCAAGTTCGAACTTGCCACAGAATATATCAAAGTCTGGAAATTAAGAATTCTATATCCATTTTCTTTCATTGAGCAATTTGAGGACTTGCTGGAAAGACAAACTTGGGTTCCATGATTAAAAAGATTAGTATATCTTTTTCTTACAATATGCATGAATGAATCGGAATCTATGCAAATTCCAATATCTCGGGCGAGGAAAGATCATACAGATGAAGATTAGTAGCATGTACTTGGAGCTAGCTGTTACCATGTGAACGACCGCCGAGTGTAAATGTTGCAATTCTGAAGCGTGTGGCCCATTCGTCGGCATCGGGATGGCTCTCCGATATCTGCATACCAAAAAAAACCCGAGCTGTGATTGTATATAAGAACCCCATCAGAGATAACCAAAGCTGCACAAATCCAAGATAATGGCATTTCCATCAATTATCAATCGATTCCTCGCTCAGGCTTCAGCGCTCTCCGTGCGCTACAAAGCATATTCGCGGTGTTTCTCGACCATGACGTCGGCGAGTAAAAGGGAGTTCCTATGTATCATGCCTGATCGTCCTAATACCTTGGACATCAGGAAGAAGGTGAAATCGTGAGACCACCAGTATAGATATTTTGAATCTGGTGAGCCTAAAGAGTAGGCTAATTTTGAATTATATCGAAGGGGACACTACCAGGGAATACAGCCACTAATTGCGCAAGGCAAGCTTGTCGATGGAGGTTTGTCTAAACTCGATTTCTCTCCGTATTTGGACAGCTAGGCAAAGTATCGGACAGTTAGTTGATGACTGACACATATTAAATACTCTCTAGGCGCGATTTTCAAAGAACATCCCCAAGAAGGCAAAGACTCACAGTTCTTTGGAAGCGTTGTTGTCTATACTGGCGAGAATGTAGAAGAAATACGGCAGATTATCGAAAATGACATTTATGCGACTAGTGGAGTATGGGATCTTGAGAAAATCCAGATCTATCCAGTAAGTAATAGTGTTGAAGTGATACTACGTACTTCGCATCCCAGCTGATAGTCTTCAGTATAGTACGTGCCAGCTGTAAGACAACCCCTTTCGTGAAGAAATGGTCATCTTTAGGGCTTCCTTGCAGCTGATTGGCGTGGAGAAAAACTTGTAGCTTGTATATATAGGCATACATGACTATGTGCAGAGCTGGGTCATCGTCTATATCAAAAATCATATTGGTATCTATCGTAAAGAAGCTTATATCGAGTCGTGAAGATTCCTATGAATCTTGGAAGGTTTCTGGGGTGCGTTCAGCGCTCTCGCACTGCTCTACCACCGGCTGAACTTGAAAATGTCCCATTCGAAATAATAAGTCCTGCCATTCCGGTTTTCCAGTAGCTTGGACCAGGAAGTAACTCATCTCGTCTGGGAACCATCTTTCTTTTCGGACGGAAGCCTTGTTTCCACCTTCCAGTGCTGCCCGGCTAGCGCGCGTATTTCTTTGCCGCTTCTCTCCATGACCATTCTGCTGGTTCGACAGTGCGCTCAAGTAGTCACGATATTGTTTCAAGCGCACATCGAAGACCATTATCGAGCGAATGTAGGGTGCGAGGTCCTCGGTGATAGGCGACAAAGTATTTTCAAAAGATGGCGCGAGTCGACCGGTGGTCAAGGTCATAGTATAGTTATAGCGCATGATGGGGTCGAAAACTTTTTGGAATCCGGTGAGATTCGAGGGAAAGACGGATCGACGAAGCGCAGATTGTCGCCAGCCATTGAACATCTGACTGGCATAACCGGATTCCGTATTACCACTGGGGGAACGGAAGACATTGGACAAGAGCGCACAGAACGAGATGCTGATTTCTTCACTAAGCGCAGTGTATTCGGGCTGGACACTGGACTGAAGAAGTGGATAGGCTTCTATATAGTTTGATCGATGGGACTCGGGGATCGGCGGTGCGGAGATGTCTAGGGGGGTCCTGATTTATGGTTAGCTCAAATACTGTTAAGAAGCTGCAGGAGCCTTGCCTTGAGAATGTCCAGTTGACAACGGGATGAAAGGATATCCAGAGAGCTTCTCATTTCCAGATGATCCATCTCACGATCAAGTAATTCCAGTTGTTCCAGCTTAGATCTTGCGTTGAAATCATCATAAGGAATCTTCTCAACATCACCAAGTCCAGCTGCATCCTCCGAGTCCTGTATTCCGAGTCTCCACCAATGGAATGTGTTTTTTAGAGCTTCTGTGTCCTTCTCCCGCGAGTTTTCTTCACCCAACAAGAGGTCTCTGTTGAACCATCCCATGAATGATTCATACGCATTAAGACTCAGAACACGCATCCGATCCCCATTTTCGTCGACGTTATCTTCTGGAGGCCAGCATGGAAGAATCCAGTCCAGACCAGCTTTGTGACTGCCCACACCAATCTGGCACCAAAAGTTGAGTTCCGTTAGTGACTTCCGGAGATCCATGCCAGATGCATCGAAAAGCTTGGAGACAGCGTCTCTCTTCAGAACGTGGCCTTCGTTGGCAGCAACAAGGAGCAGGTAGTCAATAGCAACGTTACGGGCTGGCTTTTGATATCTCAGAATCGCATGTAAAGTCAGATTTTGCATTGGCAGAAGACTTTCATCGTTGCATGTGATGACGATGGGACGTCTAGATTGGCTGATCAATGTCAAGACACCCGTCCAAAATTGTTTGTCTTCCTCGAAAAGGATGTCTGCTTCTTCAAGCAATATTAATGATTGCTTTTGCTCGCGGGGTGACTTTTCATCGGACTTTGGTTTGGGACTTGTTTCAGTAGGCTCCTTAGTAGACTTTGAGCCTGCGTTGGAGTCTTGCGACGGTTTACCTTTGAAGAAATTCATGAGTTTATTTTGTTTGGTCTCATCAATAGGGACTGAAGCTCGAGGCTTAACCGAGGCATCGTCGTCATTCAAAAGATGCACCAAGTGATTTTGCGTCATATCTCCAACTTTCTCCAGCATATCTCTGGCACTACGTCGACTCCCTGCGTTGATTTCGAATATTTCGAAATCGAGCTCTTTGGCGATAGCGTAAATCGAGGCTGTCTTGCCAGACCCCGGCGGTCCACTCAAAAGGATTGCATTTGTGAGCCGAGTTCTATCCGTGGGTGAATTGGTTCTTGCTAGGTCTCCGGAGCGTATTACGGTTTTCTGAGCAGACATTGTTGAATCTCCTGCCAACTCATCGTCTGAACCGGATAGATTGTCCATCTCAGAATCCTCCTCGCCACTCGATATGATAAAGCCATCGAGCTTGTCCGCCTGCTTCTTCTTCTTCCTCTTCTTCTCCGATTTCGATCGAGCAGCTTCTTTCGATGATTTCCCAGTATCAACTGCCGTAATTTTAAGATGCCGTAGCCAGTCGCGTAATACATTAGCCTCACGTCCTACTTGGAGGACATCATCTGCTGTCCTTGGCGCATATTTGTGAGCCCAAAGCTTCGACTCATACTTTCCACAATCAAAAGCCGAGAAAGATGAAAGCAAAGATGATCGTAGATTTGATATCACCGGTAGAAGGGAGTTTCTCGTCAAGCGCGGATCCGAAGCCCAAGACATTTGGCTATCTATTGCGGTCTGGAGAGTTCGACCACTTGCGAGGTGTCGGCCAGGAATTCGGAGAGTTGGACGAGCACTCTCTTCTTGTTTCAAGGCTAAAGCTGCAGCCTCACGTGCTTTGGAGGTACTAACAAGAAGAGCATCCTCATCATCGTGAATAGAAACAACTCGTAGCTTGGACTTTTTCTGGTCGTTTTGAGAGGATACGGCGAAGGGTTGATCGGGCTGCCAATGGTCAAGGGATCGGATATGAACAAGATCTCGAGGCGGCCAGATCGTTTCGACAAGTTCCGGAAATTTTGATGTTCGATTGCGGAACGTGCTACGGAAAGAGCTGAAATTTCGTGGTTCACGTTTCATATCCGCGCTATCTCGAGACGATTGGTCGATGGCCGGTTTGGATTGTGATGGTTGTAACGATACACTATCATCAGGTTTTGGGTCAAGCGGGGGTTCTTGGGTGGACTTTTTGAGAAAGAAAGGGTGAGTCGGTTTGGCTGGTTTCTTCTCCTTGGGTATAAACGTCGGTGGACCAACGGGTTTGGGTTTATGGGTGGTTCGACTATTAAGTATGTCATCGATTATTTTGGCGAGCCTTTTGCCATCTGCAACTCCGTATTTAAGGATCAAGAGGCTGCTCTCAGTCTTCCTAGGCCGTCCGCGATTCCCCTGTGCTCGTTTTTGGGTCGAATCTCCAGTTTGTGTAGGAGGAGAGGAACTTAGAAGTCGCCCGTTCAAATTAAGTTTCACAATCTTTCTCTTCCTATCCGGTTGGGCAGGTTGCAGCTGTATGTTTTCGGGAATCAGCGGCGTTTGCTCAGGAACGGTCTCACATGGAGTCGACTCAGATGGTTCTTGAGCTGGTGCCGTTGAGTTATCAAGCGACGGGGCCTGCGGCGTTGAGACATCCTTGCCTAACCATCCTGCTAGTCTAGTTTGCAGTGGCTCCTCTTCAGACTGTTTGGATTTATCGGTCCTGCGTCTTTTTCGTCTACTTGCATTCAGATCTTCGGGGCTCAATGGCACCGAGTCAATGGACATTGGGACCTGCGTAGCTGTCCGAGGAGTTTCTTCTCGTGAATATTCGGGATCGGGTTGTTGGTCGCCTGTATAGGCAGCATCAGAACTGCACCCATTCGGGGGAGGAATGGACGATGTGTCAGGTGTTGTAGGGGCAGATTGCGAGGCGATTCCGAAATCTGTTATGCCTTGTTAGTAAAATATGCCGCCATATGGAATCGCATCGCTTACCCTGTCGGAAAAACGGATGAAGAGCCTGTTGCTGGCCGTGTCCCATGGCCACTGACGGGTTGGAGATGACGGTGTCCATGGGCATGCTCTCACTTCCACTTTACGAAGCGAGCATTGGAAAGTGATTTGTGGTAAGTCATATAGGCTGGGGCATATAAGATAAGTCGATACCGGCCACAGCAAGCACAAGGGTGAATGCAAAGCCGAGTAAAGTTCCAATCCGCCACTTGATCACAAGTGAATCCATTCGCAACACGTCGATCCTCCCGGAGACGCGCCTGTCGCGTCGAAAGTGGATTATGTCAGCGTGATCAAATTAAATTGGACTAAGGCCGCATTTCTTGGCATTGACCACTCAACAACTGCACGGGTTTCTTGTTGCTCAAAAGTTTCTCATTGATATCGATGATCGCAAAGAATAGAAGCTATTCAAAGACTCGTGGATGCTGCGATAAAAAAGCTAATACTGCCAGCCTGTCGTGTCTCTATCCCAGTCAACTTGTGCCCACGAGTTCCCTGGTGTTTCAACGAGGTCCCAACACGGCAACCAAGCCTTCGTCCATGTCTTGCCCTTCATCCGACTGAATTTACGAAATCCTACCCAGAACCTGGTGGGAAAAGATCAGTCAATCATGGATCCCTGTCAACTAGAAGTAGAGGCTTCCTTCAAAGGTCCTACTTACAAAATTCCCCTATTCTCATCCCAGACTAAATGATAACCCGCTGTGGGCTCTGGCCAGATACCGACAGTAGAGGACATTTCCCTGTGTGAATTAACTCAATGGACCAGTATTCGACTTCCCTTTTGAGCCTTGTGTACTTACATGAATGTTTTCTCGAAGGCACTTCGTTTCTTGGAGCGACTGCGCCGTGGTAAACTCCAAAATGCAGCTGTGTTGCCCATTCTGTCCCGAAGGATAAGACCTGGGACTTTTTCCAATACAACAAGCACAATGAACCCCCCAGGGACGAAGCCCGATGAGCTTTGCACTGATAGTTTCTTCCATAGCAATTTTGGTGTGAATTTTGAAACTGTTGGATCCCGACTAAGATCACTGTATGCGTCAAGTTCAGCAGGCCGAAACATCAGGTTCGCTTGCGCCGCACGAGACGCAGAGTCCTCAGTTTCAGTGTGAATGTGAGGGAGCTGCATGTAAACTCGCATGAATGATTCGGAAGTACTCGCTTCATTCCCGGGGAACCTAACACATCGCAATTTCAGGGTCGCATGGCTAGGTGTACTTGGGGATATGGTCGATATCTTCTGCTCTGTCTGGAAATTGTCTTGCTCGAGGCGTTCGAGGACTTTCCACTGAGTGCCGTTGTTGGTGGTGATGATGCTACCACAATCATATGCCCCATGCAAAGTTGCCCGATCGAACCAAGGCCTTCGAGAGTCCATTTTGATGGATATGTGATGTGATGAGGTGACTCGATGAAAGGAAGGGTGTGGTGTGAAGGAAGTGAAGTTATTTGAAACGTTTCTTGATGGGCGGCCACCTGACCCACGTGCCGGGACACTCTAAGGTAGGAAAAGTCATTGCGTGAAGACTTTATTCCAGGGTATATAAGTTCATCCGATGAATGTTGGAATTTCAAAGATATCAGTGATGGGCACCCGAACAGCCTGATCAGTTTATGCAATGCTCAAAATTAGTTGTTGTTTCATTCCTCCATTATCATACCGAATACCTTTCTACTTTGATGACTTGTGTAGTATAAAGAGTGATAGTTGACTATGCAGACATCTCTAAATCCTTAGAATAACTGCTCTTAGTACTATGTAAATTGTACTTCGAGTTGGCTTAAAGCAGCGTGCGATTATTTACTCTGCACATGACTCTAATCCTATCCTGGACTAGTGTGTGATGTGGGTCCGGCCCGTCATTCTCCCGAAAATTTTTCGAGGACGCCGCGGCGGAGGGCTTTGCAGCTTCACAGAAGGGAAACAGAATTTCAGGCTTTCGTGAGGTGAGGTCGAAATTTCTCTGCAGTCATGGATCTGCAATTTCCGTCTATTCTGGCTCAATTGCCTCGTCCCCTTCACGCTTCAACGGGCAAGACTCACATCGGCGACGTCTATAGCCTGACCGATGCCAAAAAGCGCAAGAGATATGAAGTTGCTGTTGCCGTCGATGGCGAGGCTGTGAACATCTACAATGTCCGAATCCCACCGTATCGATAGTTCGCCTTACGATATACACTAACTGTTTTGTTGAAATAGGTGCAAACGCCGAAACTTGTAACATCATACGCCGTGCCACCCCAGTCTTCATTTTCTTGCCGACCCTGCTCTGTACGCCGCAAGCTGCCCAAAAAGTCAACCGTCAAAAGACAAACCTATACTGTCACTACCAAGCCTGAGCACCAGATCAAATGTTTCGTAGAGGAGGTTGGAAACGGGTACAGCGCACCAGTGATCACTTCTTCGATTGCGACAATCACCGACTCCAGCAGCCCCGCGACATACATTGGAATCGTGCCGTTCACCACCGATGATGAAGACGAGAATAACGACACATTTGATATCTTGGCTGTTCATCAGGATGGTCGCATGCGCCGATTATCTTCCAACTTAAAGACTCAGCACTGGAGTATCCAGCACAGCGAGATTGCTAAAGTATGCTCTACTCACTTCGTGCACTCATGCTTCCTGATCGACTTGGAGGATGCCCAGAAAGCTTTGTTCAAGAGAAGGCAAGATTTGGCAGCTCTTGCTCTCAGCGACGTGACCGCTTCTAGTACGGATGAGCCGTCTATCCTTCTCCTCGTGTCCATCCCGAAAAATGCAGACAAGATCACACTGAACGACGCGATTGTACAAATGTTTGCTGTACCTGCGGCTTCGAGGTCTGGCACACTTGAAGAAAGTCAGCGCCTTCGGCACCTCCAAACCATCCAGGTTCCCGCACCTAGCGAACTGGGTAAGATAGACAGCAATGCACTTGAATGGAACTTCCATGCTGGTTCCGCTGGGCTGCAACTTTCATTTGAGAATGGATTCATCAATATTGATTTGTCGCAGTACTCGCCTTCTGTGACTTCTCAATTTGTCCAAGATGAAAAGTTCTCCTCAGTCATGCGGGTATCCCCCCCAGTGCGTGATTGGCGCCAGTGAGTCTCTAGTTGCGGTTTACGACACTCAATATCAATCAATTCAGCGCAGCATTGCCGCCGGCGATGTTCTGTCAGCCACCGGATCGAATATTGATGAACCTTTGGCTTTTATCAGCTATTTCCCGAAACTCGGAATTGCCGTTGCAGCCAAGGGAAACACCCTTGTCGCATTCGATCTGACTTCCTTACATAGCCACTCTGGCCCATCTCTTAAGCGTTCTCGTGATGGCTTACTCATTGACGCAATTGGTCGAGGCATTGGTTCATCTGCAGCTCAATGGGACACAGCGTCCAAGAAACACCGCTCTGAAAACATGACATCTCTTCACTTGACTTCTCCAGAACAGGTAGAGAAGTGGGATCAGTTCACTCAAACTATCAACGAGGCGACAAAGTCGAAAGACTACAAGAAGTTCGACCAAGCAGTCAAAAATTACTTCTGTTCCTCAGAGTCCACGCAACTTCCTGCACGAGGTCAATACGTTAACCCTGAGTCCACACTTTTCTTGCTGTCCAAGATTTTCGCAATTGAAGAGTCTCCTTCCGAAGATAAGGCATCAGCATCTTCGCCTTCTCAATTGCGTATCGTCCTGTGGCCCTCCGTGACGTGGGGCTGGCTTGTTCGTCTCGGTCACTTATCGCCTGACAATGTTGAGATCGCGCTGCGACGTGCTTACAAGCCTCGGATCCTTCAGTCTCTTCCAACCGGTTCATTCGTTCAGGCTTTAATTGACTCGGACCCTTCTCTGAAACAAATCAACCAGGTTTTGCATGGCCCCGCTGTTATTTCATCAAACGAACTCGCCTATGCCTTGAAATATTTCCTTGGTCAGGCCCGTCTCCGCTCCGGTACTTTGGAAGAAACAGCTCGAGCCATCACAAACGGAGATTTGGCTACTCCCACCCAAGAACTGAGTCGACAACTTGGCTCTGAAGAGGCTACTTTGAAATACATCTTCATGGGGTTGAACTATACTCTCCAGAAGATTCACTCCCACCCCATGAGCTCTGTCGTACAATCTCTTCGTTCAAACTTATCTCGGGCAGATCTTTTGATCATGGTTCATCACCTTCGTCTTTCCCTTGCCACAGGTGGCTACACTTCGCGTTTCACCGAGAACCCTCCTACTCCGATCACTCTCGATCAGATCACTCCTTCGCTGTCTCTTAATACCATTATAGATCTGATCACTGCATCTGTGGATGCCGTGGGTCCCTCCGGCTGGGTTTCTGCTCTCCCGGCCGTCAACGACCTTGACGATGAGCCCGAGTCGGCTATTGCCTCAGCCAGCCGTGAAATGGAGCTCATTGGCGACATGCAATCCGAAGTGTCCGCAGCACTTGCTGGTGTGGAGGAGGCTACTTATCTCAAGGGTATTCTGCGTGAATACCTTGGCTTCGCTGACCAAGTCTCAAGGTCGACCAAGGCATCGGATGCTGCCAATGCTGTGCCCAGCGAAACGGCCACTGCTCCCAAGTCCCAGCTCGTTCGTCACGAGAAACTCAATGGTGCGGACCTAATGATTTTCACCCAACCTGGTGAGGGCGAGGATGGGTATGACGGCGATGCTAGTGGCAAGATGCTGCCGCTCTCTCTCAAGCCTGTTGCAAATGATGTTTCGATGGCTAAGGTTAAGAAATCCACCGGTGAAACCAAGACCCGCAGCAGTCGTGAGATCGGATACCTTCGCCGCAAGGCTGTCGGACAATACTCCTTTGAGAGACTGCTAGTCTAAAGTTATTGTCTCTGGTAGACGTTTTTCATTTCAATCTCATTTTGTAACAAATCATTTACGAACCAAGTACTATAGGAGTTGGGTAGGGGAAAATAAATATTGACACTTTTACAATCTCGCAAGTACTCCGATTTTATGCTTGGACTCTGTACATATTTTCCCCTGGCGAGGCAAAGCCTCGTCTGAGGCGTGCTGCCAACCTGAGCATCTAGAAATGTCTACAATTTAATAGAATGACGTGACATCAAACTTCCGTCGTGTAATCTGCTCACTAATTAGCTAATTAGTAGTAGGTACTAATGAAATATACCCACTCCTCTTACTGGTAATACCAGTAAGAGGAGTACTTATGTTATCAGTATGAGAATCATATTTAAACTTTGAAGCGGCCTAGCAGAGAAATACGACCGAAATCAATATTGATTTGTTCAAATTGATCTGTTCAAAGTTACATCGAGCCGTTCAGGCTTTGGCAATTTCAAAACCCTTCTCCCAATCATCCAAAGCCTTGCGAATCTCAATAGCATAAGCTGGAATGCCACCCGAATAACACACTGGCTCATAGACCTTGCCAGGAATACTACCGCCCATGTATGTTGATCTTGTCGTGGGAAAGAGACTCCTATCGTTGAGCTCTACAATATGCTTCTTCCATTCATCGGCGGCCTCTCTCTTTGGATTGATGTACTTGATACCTTTGGCCTCGATTTTAGCAATGGTGTCGGCAATCCAGCGACCCTGTACTGCGACAGTCGTTGGTCCATTGCTGAGCAGTGTTGGACCATGTGGACCATAGATATGGAACATGTTGGGATATCCACTGACAGTGGTACCAAGATAAGTATTTGCGCCTGGAATCCATTCTTTCTCAAGTTCGGCACCATCGATACTCTTCAGCCCGAGCTGGGTCATGACGCCTGTCACAATGTCCTGCTGGATGTTAGTTTCCGTCATCTCTTGGCCACTTATTCGAATAGAACGTACGAATCCAGTTGCAACTGCAATGACATCAAATTCATGGCAAGTCCCATCCTCAAGCATGATACCAGTTTCGGTAAACTCCTTAATCCCGTTGTTTTTAATGTCGACCAAGTGGACCGTTTCTCGGTTGAATTGTTCGTAATAGTTTTGCTCCAGACAAGGTCGCTTGATACCGAAATAATGTGGCATTTCTCGCGGTGCAAGTAGCTCTCTTAGCTTTGGATCTCCAATACGAGCACGAGTCTTCTTAACCCAGAAATTGTATGATTCTTTGTTGGCCTCGGCACAGAACAGGTTGTCTTTATAGAGGGCAACCCAGTAGCGGAAGCCGCCATCTTTCCAGACATTTTCATAGAACGTCTCACGCTCCTCTGGGGTATCGTCGAAAGTGTTGCGTTCGCACCAATCGTATAGAAACCCGGCAAAGTTAGCCTCTCGGTAACGAAAGAGCTCGGGATAATATGGTTTGACGCGTTCCTGTTCCTCGACAGTAAGATCGCGCTTGCGCATGGGCACAGCGAGGTTGGGTGTTCGTTGAAAGACCTTGAGCTCACCGGCCTCTGGTCCCCAGGCCTGTGTTATCTGTACTCCAGACGCGCCTGTTCCAATGATGGCACAGCGTTTGTCCTTCACGTCTATGACTTCCTCGGGCCAAAAGGAAGAGTGGTGAATGACACCCTTGAACTTTTCCATACCTTTCCATGGGGGAATATAACGCTTCGCAGCCTGAGCAATTGATTAGTCCAGTATATCTCAACCAAGGTGTGCAAGTCCTTACGAAACCGGTTCCCAGGACAAGAAATCTAGCCTTCGTTGTACGTCCGTCAGCTGTGTTGATTATCCACTTCCCGTCTTCTGTATCAAATTGAGCTCCAACAACAACGGTATTGAATGCGCAGTCCTTCTTTACGCCAATAACTTTGTCAACGTGATCAAAGTAGTCACGCAGGTCCTGATAGTTCGGGTAATTGCTCGGCCAGTTCCAAGTATTGTATACTTCAGGCCAAGAGAACTCATATTCGGGAACTTCGGAGTCAACCCCAGCACCAGGATAACAATTCCATCTCCAAGTACCTCCGGTGTCTTTACCAGCCTCGAAAATCACAGTCTTCATGCCCCGGTCGCGAAGAGTCTTGAGCATGAAGATACCGGCTTTTCTTGTTAGCTGATGGGCAGGTTCTTACGAAACGATAGTGACTTACCGAAACCGGCACCTACGACCAGGGCATCAACCTCAAGATTCTCAGCATATGGTCCTGTCTTATCGGTGTGTACTTCCGAGTAGTCGGTGAGCTCGGTATTGAACCTTTTAACATTCTCGCCTATGCTTCCCATTTTGCATGAAAATATCCAATCCAGATTGATGCCAGAGATTCTAAAGGTTTTATTTGATGTAGAACCTTGGAATTTTCTGCAATACTGTTCGCAGGGGTACACTATCTCCCTTTTATACGCACTCCATTAGCGGCCTATATCTGGACACCAGGACATGATTCTGCCGATGGAAGGACAGATTTATCATGGGCACAGTATGAATGATTACAGCAAAGCCGTCGGCTGAATTTGCTCTACATGTGTATCACGGTACTTTCTCTTCGCGTCCGCAGCAACGCATTAGCGTGCTCAAGTCCCGCAGCAACGTAATTTACGATATCTTACGATCCCGAGTGCATTCATTAGCATGAGATTTGCAAGGCAGGACAATTCAAATCAATATCCTTCCCGGCTGTTCTTACTACGAGTAAGGAGCGTCAAGCGAGAAGGAACTGTAAAAACTGTGGTGACCAAAAGAAAACACCTGCATCAGGAGATAATCTGGTTTCACTTGCACCATATGCGCAAAAAATGACTAGCCACCGTATTTATAGCCAGGACTACTACTGCGCACGAAAGTGGAGGACCAAGCCTTGGCTGATCGTCTGGGTTGATCTACAGGATATACTGAATTCTAACCAACGACTCGTTTAGGACAGCATCACTTATTGTGATTCAGGCTGGGTATTGGGCATACAGAAATGCACACTGTAACGTAGACAAGTTTGTCCCCTCGGGAGCGCCTAGGATTCTTAGGGTATCAGCTCTCCGCATTTCTTCTAATCAATCGGATTCGTAGGATGTCTGTTGTCTCTTGTTAATGTAAATTGCGGGGCGGAAGTAGCCTTCCGCAGCGGATCCGCAAAGTTTAAGGTCCACTCGCCTCCGCAATTTTTAGCAGTTCCGCAAAGTTAGAAGTATCTCAGGTCCAGATAAACCCCCGAATCAATCAGATCGTGATGTCTTTGAGAGGGCACTGTGGCGCCGCGCGGGGATAATGGACGAGGATCACAAATTCAACGGAATGATGATTGAGAGGTCCCATTAAATACGGCTTGCTCACAATATAGGGATCTGTTTGTCTTTAAGAAAACCATCGAAGTACCTATTTCACGCCCATATCTGTTCACATAAAATATGCCAATCATAATATGCCAATCAACCAACAGACAGCTTCGCATCTTCGGAACATCATACACAACGCCTGCAGCGACCAGATATCTGGTATTCCAGACACCACGGTAGTGGTCTTGGACGCAGATGGCGACGAATTGTTTGCGCATGCTGCTGGTAAGCGAGGGGCGGGTTCCAATGAGTACATGACATTGGACAACATCTTCTGGATTGCATCCTGCACTAAAATGCTGGTTGGCGTGGCTTGCATGCAGCTGGTTGAGGAAGGGAAACTCGTTCTCGACGATGGAGCACAAGCAGAGCGCCTCTGCCCCAAATTGAGAAAAATCTCAAGGTTTTGCGAGCAGATGGGGGATCTGAAGATAAAAAGACAGCGATCACTTTGCGTATGCTTTTGACTCATAGCTCCGGGTTTGGATTTACCTTTCTCAATGATAGATTAAGGCAATGGACATATCCGGTCGGGGTAAACGAGTTCTCTGGGCGGGTGGAAGATATCAATTTACCTTTGCTCTTCCAGCCTGGCGAAGGATGGGAATATGGAGCATGTCAATTTTCAATCCCCAACCCCCATACCTCTCTCCCTTTGTCTTTACCGAAGCATTCCGCTCGAGTGCTGTGCTCAATAGCAGAGAGCTAACGAAGACCGATTGGTATTGACTGGGCAGGAATCCTCCTCGAGCACCCGTGGTTGTGGATCTTGATAACCAGGATGAGGTCGATTGGGTATTTAATAGCGGTGGTGCAGGCATATTCGCCAAACCTCAGGAATATTGCAGTGAGTACCGAAATTAAATTAATAGTTACTATTGGTTCCTTGTTCTTACAATGGACAATTTACCTACAGAGGTCTTAGCTCTACTTCTCAACAATGCAACATGTCCCAAGAGTATCAAGCTTCTTTCGAAGAGAACCGTTGACGAAATGTTCTCCAACCAAATTCCGGACTTTCCTAATTACAACCGGCAGAATATTCCTGCTGCAAAGCCAGACCTTACTAATCCTATATCTGAGTTATATCCAGTCCCCGGAAACCCCACGCAAGGCTGGAGCCTGGCATTCATGCTGAGCAATGGGGGATTAACGGGGCCATCGAAGGCGACTGGACACTAGGCCGGGTTACATAACCTGTGGTGGAGGGCAGACAGAGAGAAGGGCGTTGCTGGGATTGTCTGCACACAGATATTGCGCTTTGTGGATGCCAAAATCCTTGCTCTATGGGGAGAGATTGAGGGTGAGATTACAAAGCCCTTAGCTGATGGGGAGTCTACTTTCATTACCAGTAGTGCTCAGAAATTTCAAGGTACATATTATTACCGAATATCAATAGTTTAGCTTCGATATGGCACATATTGGAATAGCACTAGAATACCCAACGCACGTCCGAGTCTGTCTAGATGTCCGAGGCTCGGTCTTGATGGGCACTAGCTAGTAGCTTGAAATTCCACTCAGTCTGTAGTAGCATACTTTTTACGACCGAGTTTACCTCTTAGTACTGTATATTTATGGCCTATTTGGCCATTGAGAATCAATTACTTTCCCGAGAGCTGCCTTCTATCATTTCATCTTGGCGAGTGACTTCCATGTGACTCGACATGGCATTGCCCCATCCACATCCATTAGCACTTATTCTGATTGGCAATCCCTGGATACGTTCATGACCTGGAAACCCGGGCTATTGCGGAGAGATAGCTTCCCAACTGCCGAGAGGAAGGCGATATATGAGATTTCGCTGGGGGAATCTTAACCTCCTGCTTCTGGTGCTGCGGACATGCACTTCAGACCTCGACGCAACTCTAAACCTGGACCTCAACGTCCTAGCAACTCAAAGCCTTGTTGAATAAATAGCGAAAAAGAAAGTCCGGCGTGTCTTTACAGAGAAATGGCATGGCACTGCCGCACATGTCCAAAAACCGGCGTCAGTTTCGCGCCTTCGACCAGTGTAGGAAGTCCAAACGGGCGTGTGACGCAGCGAGTCCTTTCACACAACACCGGCAATTATATTGTGTCTTCGATGGCCAACATGCACGATGCTCCTATTTTTTGAGAACAATGCGACACTGCACTTTGAACTGGGCTCTGTCACAGCATAGGCGACCGCAGCGCCAACTTGAATATTGCCGGACCCCAGCTGTAGCAGACAGTATTCAACCAGAAAAGGAGCCTCGTAAACCACGATTCGACTTTGAATATGCGACCTTGAATGACAATCCGCTGGAAGTGAATCAGACTGGAGAGCCTCTGTCCACAGAAGCAGCTAGTATTGACATGTCTGGATTTTTATTCAAATGCAATTCTCTGTTATCTGACTCTGCCCTGAGTGTATCCAGTTGCTCGAAAAAAGGAATCTCGATGGAAAAGCCTAACTCTGGCGGATCTCCGAGCTCTGTGTAGAGTCTCTCACAGGATTTTGGCCTCTCTTGTGTTTCATGCATGCCTGCTCAACCGTGACCAGGGGGCAGAATGGATCGTGGGATAAGATAACTGATAATTTTGACCGTGCTCTACATATAAACCTTTGGGACCAAGTTTGCGATACCTATGAGCTCTGCTGTTAGGTAACAGCAGAGCTCAAGAGGCACATAGCGTAAAACCCAAATTAATACTTGGTATTTAATCGCGGTCATTTATTGACGTCAAATCATTGGGCAGTTTATGAATTCTCTATATACAAACAATAAAAATAAACCAGGCCAAGAAACTAGAAAGGTGGTCTTGGATATCCTGAGTAAGGACTGTCCACCTGATATGGGCACTTGAGCACTAAGCAAGTATTTGGCCAAGAAGTGACATCGTGGCTTCAGATTTCGACGCGGAAATTTCCTTAACATTTGCAAGCAAAGGTTAGCACATGATAATACAAACTAGTTATTTGTAGATGAGAGACCGGCAGCAAACACTTACTTGTCTAATCTATCTTAGCACCTAGACACACTTTCCCTTGCCATCAATATCACCGGTCGTGCAATCCTTGGGGCAAGAGCAGCCAATATCCCTCTGGAAACCTTCCCATTCTCCGCAGTCATTTTTGGGATCAGGCAGTTGCAGGTCAAGGCTCAGGTGCCCATTCAAACAGCTCAGGCCGTCCTTCGTATATTTGGCGTAACAGCATTCGGGTTGTCCATCTTCACCGCAAGCATCGGTGATTTGTGAGGTACAAATGGTATTGCTTGGACCGACAGGAGGCAAGGCTTGAGCATTCAGAACGCTCGCAAAAGCGAGAAGGGCAAAAGTGGTAGCAGACTTCATTTTGGAATTGTTTTTGGATTCAATGTAGACTTGAAAATCGATTGATGACGATCTGTCAGCGTATTTGTAGGAATGAACTCGTAGTTAAAGTGAAAGATGGGATGGACAATTCAGCTCGATAGGTAGATAAAACTCCGTATTTATATTCTATTCTGGTAAAAGACAGTATTCATAAGATAATGGGAGGCATTTCGAAAGCTTGCTCTATACTTCCATAAAAGGAATTAAGTGCGAAGTGTTGCATTCATTGTTCCCAATATTCTTTGGCTATTAAAATGGCAGAATCCACTGCGGAGTACCCCGTGCTGCCCCCATGGGGAGTATTCAGACGATGATTTGCCAGTATACTGTATCAATGGGCTTGTATCGGTTGGAGTCTTTACGCGACTAGGTGGCGGCTCGTCGTGGACCCAAGTCCACAGTGTTGGGGTCTAAAATATCCATATTTCAGGTGGATCTTGATATGGATATTAAGGCCCACCGGGGCGCAAGGCACGCCGACTTTTTGGGGCCCCCGGAAATCCCTGGAAGGGTCCAATGCACCCCGTAAGAGACGTTCTCCGGCTTCAGTAGGATATCTATTGGCCATATTTGGCAGTGAGGGCTAGTTCGCTGATTATGACGTCGGTCCCTCCGAAAAAGGAGCATGATGGGTATAAATGAAGAACTTAAACTACTAAATTGTAGCAGGAAGCTTGGATTTATAAGCTATCGATACAATCATAGTTATGAATTGAGCGTTCGGAGGCTCTGAAGAAGGTTAGGTCAAGCTACAGGCTAACAGTAGAAAAGACTAGCGCCAATGAGGGCCAAGTCCTTCATGTTGGATTTAGCCCCCGAAACTGAAGATCTCCCCTCGGCATACTTGACAATTCAGGACGGGTATTTCCGAATATTTTTGAAAGCAGCCTTATGATTTGGCTGGGTTTCATACAGTATCTGACAATGGGGGCGAGAATTGGGTTACATCCGAGTCTGTCGATCTCTCAAAGCCATAACTACACATTTGGAATATCCACCGAGTCAGCTGATTGTCGTATGTTCCACTCCGTGAGCCCTTTGCACAAGAAGTCAGAGAAAAATATGAAATTTATGATTTTTCTAGTTAAATACCTCAGTGCTATTAGTGGAGTGCGCTACAAAGACATCGATAACTGCCATATATACTAGTAGTCTTAAGCGGAGGGCCGCCCCAATTCTATTGTGCGTCTTCGTATTCACAACTTGTGACCAGATCGTGCGGCTTGATACATAGCAATTCACAACGGCAACTCCAAGATCGAAATATGACGAGAAGCTCCGACAGCGACGCAGAATACTTGCTGGGTCACGACGACAGAATCGACGACTTGCCAGCATACTCACACAAGCCGCCATCACGATGGAAACAAGCTGTTCCGTGGATTTTGGTTGGCCTCTTCGGTCTTTTATCAAGTGTTCTACTTCTACGAGAATTCAACCAGGATCGGTTGCCGGGTTTCGATACGGAATTACGTCGGTAGCTTTTTGCCGTATATATCCCGAGGACGATTATTGACATATTCTGATACCAGCCGTCGCTCGAAAACTCATTGAATTTGAGAAGCGAAAAATGAAAAGTGGTGATGATCATCTCTATGTTGGCCCGCCAAGTCAGGAGGTAGACGATGCATGGATACGTCTCATATACGGTGTGGTTTCCATTCTTAGTTGGCATAGAATGCCTTCGAATGATGATGTACCAGGGCTGATAGAGAGATATAGGGCTGAATTTTAATCTGGATGCTACTGAAATTGGCAAATTCGCCGACAAGACATTTTCATGGCCACAGGACGGCAAATTCTTTACTGGGTCAGTTGCCTCAGCCCTGATTCTAACTAACGTCAGTTGACAGGTTACTAAATGATTATTTCGAATAGCGTGCAATTCAATCATCAGCTTCATTGCCTTGTGCGTTATGGTTTGTGAAAGGACAATACAACAAAATACATGCTGATCCTAAACAGAACCGGTTAAGACAATTCCTTTATCTACCATACTACAACCAAACTGATTTCGCAAAGGAACATGGAGAGTCTTACACGATGGCCCACGCAGAGCATTGCATCAACTATCTCAGACATAGTATCCAGTGCCATGCTGATCTGACCCCTATGCTTTGGCACGAGAAGAAGGTGGACCATACATCTCATCATACCCATGGTCATGGTACTCTCTCAGATAAGGCGACATCAGCATTGTACTTGGATATGGAGACCACGTATACGTGTCGAAAGTGGAAACCGATCCATGAATGGGTGTCAAGTCGACAAGTTAATTATAACGAACGAGAGGACCTTATAGAAGGGGGAGGCAATATCCAGGTTTTGGATTGACGGAGAAGCTTCAAGCTTGAAGTTAAAAGGTGCCACAACATGGATTGAGATCAGAGCTGTAAAATTTGGCTAGTAGTCAATTTTTCAATTTGAGTCTAGTCTGATCGAGTCTTACTATACTATGTATACTACGTACATACAGTTAATAACTATACAGTTGTTCTGTTGACAGGGCTCGCATGTCACGTGATGTACCAGCCGATGAGGCTGTCATTTTTAAAGGTATATTGACGCAATCAATCAATCGAAAATAGAGAAGTAAATAAAAGTATAGACAGCATGGTTAAACAGTGCGGGAACCTGCGATCAAGGTGTTTTCAATATTCCATAGCGATCTGGACAATTCGTATAGTTCATCACCGAAGAGATTAGAAGAAAGCAAATAAACAAGGAGCTCCAGTGGAGCAGCGCATCTCCGCAACTCAGGCTTATCCACCGTTCTTCTCTGTTGAATCTCTCTCCCTCTCGCCCTCAACTTCCCCAGTTTCCCACTTCCCACTTCCCACTTTCAATGCCTTCAATTTGGCCTGATTCGGCTTTGTTTTGCTTTTACTTTTTTGTTTACGCCGATTGGAGCGCGCGACCCAGACTTTGTGAGACGCGCGCCTCGCAATCATAACAAAAAAGAACAAAGCGTGAGAAAATGAGCCAACCATGGCTCGACAGCCTGTCCGACGACTGGCCTTCAGCGCCGACAACACCTACTACTCCAGGACCTTCGAAATCTGAAATTCAAACATTATCACCACGGGAGAGTGTCAGTGCGAGTGTGCAGAATTCCCCCAGTCGCATTCCAGTGCCAGCCCGGCGATCCATCGACCAGCAATCACCCGCGCCCGCTCGTTCGTCGCCTGCAAGGAGCAAACAGAGGGATTTCTCTAAAAAAGTAACTCGACCTTGTCATTTTATCAAACGAGAACCGCCAACTCCCAAAACACCTCGCACACCCAAGACTCCCTCCAAATTGCGGTCACCGACCCCCGCAAAATCCAAAACAAGCACCACCACAACCCCAAATACCCCCAGATCCACCTCGAGATCGGTCAAACCAAGTCCGAAGCGAAGTCCCAAACCTACTCCCATTGCTGCGGGCAAGCAGCCCCAGACAATGGAGACGCGATCTCCCCTCCGCTCCGTCTCGAATGTTTCCAGCCAGGCTAGCTTCCAGAGCACAGATACCGTCCAGATCAAACCGAAGCAGGAGAAGAGCGAAGATGCTGCAACCCCCGAATGGAGGAGACGGCTTGTACAGGGGGAGATTGCGGCGGGAGAACAGCGGGATCTCTTCGCACCCATGGGATTAGAGAGTGTCTTCAAACCGCCGACTCCAGGCTCTGCGACCGTTCAACAACCGGGCTCTATTCGCTTCACGAAACAGGATGACGATCATCTGTGGGATTTCGCCGACACCCCATCGAGACGCGGCAGTGTGGCTGGTGAGGAGGAAGAGGGGCAAGAGGACCAGGGAAACAACATACTCGATGGTCGCAAGGAGGAGGAAGACTGGGACATCGGAGCGGAGTCACCAATGGGCACGGTCAATCGGGCACCCTGGGCAAACAGGCGGCCTGGAATCCACGATAGTCAGTACGATGGGCCATCTGAAACGGATGTGAACGATACGGGGGTTAGAACTGCAAGCGGCCTGGAAGACCTTCGCAATGAAGGAATCACACCGATTACCTTTACTCGACCCAATACGCTCAATGGCAATGGGACCTCCGAGGTGATCAAGTCAGCATTGAAGCAAGTCACCAACAAGTTGGAAAGCCTGTCGCGAGATACAAGTCGTCCAGAATCTCCAGCCAGTGACAGCTATCTCTTCTATAACCACCATAGCGAATCTCGACCTGCTGGATCCCCTCATGAAGATAGTCTGCTCGATGCGACGAGCCATTCGTTGCCTCAAGATCTGTCGATGGGGACGATCGACTTTAATCGTCGCACAGTCAGCCGTCCTTCTGTGCGGCGTTTCTCACCTTCGCCCTTTCCTTCGCATCGAATGTCGCCCACGGCTCTCGCCAACACGAAAATCCGCAGTTCACCACTTTTCAACCCTTCACATCAAGACCGTTCTCCGAGCCTACCTCGACCCTCCTCATCTCACGTTCGTCCGTCGACATCGGGGGACGCCGAGGGAACATCGAAAGAGAGCGCAATGCCGTCGTCGGGAAGCCCTCTGAAGCTGTTTGGACAACATGATACTTTTACCAACAATAGACTTCTGCGACGCATGAGTCAGTTTGAAGAGACATTTGAAGATGGGTATGATGGAGACGATCCTCCATCCCCGTCAGAAGAAGCACGGCGCAAGGGTGAGAGTCGCAGCTTTTTGAATGCGCGTCATGAACCGTTGAGCGATATCACACCACGACGGAACGAGCGAATAGTATCTCGAAATGTCACCAGGCCCCGGATAAGTAGATTTGGTGATGGTGAATTGGATCAATTTGACTTCTCCGATGCAAGTCCGTACGAGCATAAGCTGGTCTACGATGAATCCAATGGGTTTGGATCTCGCCCTACCTCTCGAAGAAAAGTTTCTTCTCGCCAGCAATATCTTCGTCATCCCTCTTCCCAGTTCGGCTCCTTGCACTACGCTCGATCCGCTAGCTCTGGGTTCACTCGAAAGCCGTCGGCTTGGACCCGACAAAGCTATTTCGAAAGCAGACGTGACGTGTCGAGGTCGTCGCGCATCAATCAGAAAGAGAATATTGGATTTCCAGAAACCAAACGTGTCCCTAAAGCTGCCGCTGACCCGACTCCGAAGCGTCGTCGAACGATACTACGGGATGACAGCGCCGAGCCCGAGCCTGGAAATAAGAACACTGAGAACTATAACAAGTATGGCGATAGCATGTCATTACTACAACGCAGCTTGATGCAACACGGGGTCCAAATGGAGAATGGAGATTATCTTGCACCTCCTGGTCTCTCTACATCAATGCAGAGACCTAGGACGCCTACACCCAGCCAGATTCGTTCCACGCTGGAGGCCTCCAAAGGACCAAGTCGAGACTTCTCGGAATCCAACTTCAATGAGCTTGATTATTCCGATTCGTTCTCACTCGAGGGTGACATCCCATTAGTCAAGATTACTGGCACCAGTGACACATCACGAAAGGGGTCTATCACCACTCAGGATTATCTCAATGAAGCAACGAAAATCATGGATCTTATTCGTGCTAAAGGAAGGCCGGCTGCCGTTATGACCAGCTTGCAAGAATCCGACGGAGACAGCGACGAAGGGAACAACAGCTATGAAGACGAGTCCACGCGTGAAGCATTTTCTCGCCCGCCTAGTCGAGATGGTACCGATTTGCGTCAAATTCGGGAGCCCAGGGAAATGAGCCCGCAGATTTTGAATCACCTCAAAAAATATCAAGAAAAGGAGGAAACGGGCGCCAATGACATGCTCCTGAATATTAACTCGGAGCTCAATCGCCCCGGCGAACACAGTATGGGATTCTTGGGCAGAGAACACAGAAAGCGGAAAGTGAGCGGCCCTATTGATGATGTCGCAGCCAATATTGCCGAGGATTTGATGACGATAAATACGCAAATGTCCGGCTTCAGCATCAACTCAGTACCAACCGGGTCTTCACAGAACTCGCAGGCGAAAGGAATGCTTTCATCCGATCTGGTAGCGCACCTCATCCCAGAAGAAGTGAACGGTTTTACTTACGATCGATCTAAGCATCAATGGGTGAGGGGCAATGAGAAGAAACCAGCTAAGAGGGTACCGAAAGAGGATGGAGAAGAAGATCCTTTTAGGGATATCCCTGACTTAAGCGTTGACGAGCTCCAGGAAATGATGAGAGTTCATGGTCTGGATTCTCCGACAAAAAACACCGATGAAAAGCATTCTCGGAGTCCGTCTGGTGCTAGCATTTCTCCTACCAAATCTGACAACTTGCCTAGCACGCGCGATGGGGAACCGTCAATCAATACAAGCTCTGTTAAGTCGGGGGTTTCACAAAGTGCCCCCCCAGTCCGGCACTCGCGCCACGTCCTGGCAACCCAATGAAGAGCACCATGGTGAGGGTGGTGAACAGTATAACATCAATTCGGAGGCATTGCCAGCCGGCCAATCACGACCAAAGCAAAAGCGGGTTCCAACTATTAGCTTCTCCTCGCCGCTCGTGTCGCATGTCGCATATCAAGAGGCTTCTGATGCCGCAGAATCACCTGGGCCTGAAGATGCGAGCCCCCCCCAATGCCGCCGATGTCGACCGTCGCAGTGATTCAACGCAACATAGTTCTCGTCTTCCTGGTCGTGAATCATCCGTTGCTGGTCAACCATTCATTCGACGTCCGATCTCTCGAATTGAGGAGCGCATTGAAGAGGGGATGGATGAGCTAAGCCTCATTCACAGGAACGAGGAAGTTGCCGTCCAACAGACGCCACATGGTGCCGCAACATCTCTAGTTCCTGTTCATAGCGATGGGCAAGACACCACATACAGTTTCCATATGAGTCCCCTCCCAGAGTTCTCGGTCAATGAGCCTGACAACCAATTGAACCTCGACATGAGTTATGTTGCGCAACGAATGCATCCAGATTCTTTGCGACAGGCTCATGGCACTTTTGCTCTTGCAACAGAGGATTTGATCAAGCACATCACAGATGTCGAGCCGTATGAGCCGTACTGGGAGCATGTCCGTCGTTTGGTCCTCCGTCAGAAGAGTCTGATTACATTACACAAGTTGAGTGACTTCTGTCCTCGTCTTGAAGAATTGGATGTCTCCGACAATGATATTGGACAATTGAGTGGGGTTCCGTCATCTCTTCGAACTTTGAAGATTCCTCGCAACTGCTTGTCAAATCTCACCCCTTGGAGCCACTTGACCAACCTGCAATACCTTGATATCTCAGGGAATGATATCGAGACCCTGGATGGATTTTCCAGCTTGATTCATTTGCGAGAGCTAAAGGCCAACGACAACCAAATTCGTAACATTGATGGAATCATGGGCCTCAATGGGCTGTTAAGCCTAAAGCTGAGCAATAACTCAGTGGCAGCGGTGGATTTCGAAGGAGCCGAATTGTAAGTCTCTCTTTGGCGAATACAAGGGCATCAAATACTAATAGAGTCTTAGAACCCGCCTTCGAGACCTCGACTTGAGCCACAATTGCCTGACATCTGTCCATAACGTCGAGTGGCTTCCGTCACTTGTTACTCTCGACCTTAGTGCTAATCAAATCAGTCGACTTGAGTCAAATAACTCCCTTATAAGTCTGCGGGCGTTGAAACTGTCAGAGAACAAATTGGACGTGTTTGACGCTACACCCTTTTCGGCCGTGAGCCTTCTTTATCTCGACCAGAATTCCCTTACAAATATTTCTGGACTATCACACTGCCACAACCTGGAGGTTCTGTCTCTTCGAGAACAAGCTCTCCCTTCGGCGGACTCCGCGGTGGATATCGATCTGGGATCAGTCAAAGACATTCGTAAAGTCTTTATGTCATCAAACAAGCTTTCCCCTGCTTGTCTATCCCCATCTTCACCGTTGCTTCGATTACAGCTTCTCGACCTAGCAGGCTGTACCTTGAATGCACTGCCGGTTGAATTCGCGGCCAACTATCCCAACTTGAAGGTTCTGAACTTGAATTTCAATTCTATCACCGAGCTGGAGCCTTTGGTTGGAATGAACTGCCTGGCTCGGCTTATGGTAGTTAACAATCGACTGTCAAGGATGCGAAGAGTATGTCAAATTTTGAGTCGACTGGGCCGGACAGGTCGAGGAAGTGCATGCTCACTCCGCAAACTCGACATGCGTGGAAACCCATTGACTGTTGGATTCTACCCACCCGCTGTGACTGGCAATGGAACAAATGCGGAACAGAAAAGGATGAAGGATCAAGAGAAAGCCCTTGTTCGTAAGCAGCAACAAGGGAATCGTCGAGATCTTTCAGATGCGTTAGCCGATATAGATGGTCCTAGTCCTCTTGATCAAGAGATTAGTTGGGATGATGGAGCCAAGACTGACCGAGAAGTCGAGATCAATGACCCATTCACCTTACCCCCGGCTAACCCCCAAGCGGATGAAAGATACCTCACGCGTTTGGATAAAGCCACGAGATTGCGCCGAAGTGTTCTTGAGCTATTATTATATGCCGGAACCAGTGGCTCGCTGCACCATTTGGACGGCTTAGACCTTCGACCTTCCTTGGGCGAAGACTCCCCTGATATGGAACGAGCATGGACGAAATTGGAGGAACTGGGTGTACTTCGTCGAAAAGCAATTACAAACAAGCCATAATTTCAGAAATTAATGGCTCTTATTTCGGTATTAAGAGGAGTGGATTTGATTTGTGCATGGGAGCGTGTATGGAGTTTCTTGTTCTTTAGCTCCCCATGGGTTGGACCTGGACCCGGGCATGGTGTTTGGTTTTGTATACAGCATGCATGATTTGCATCAACCTGGAGTTTGATTTTTATGTACTGTCCCAAGGTACTGAGTCATTGCGACAGTATTTATCATTTGAATGAACTATACCATTCTTCATCATTGTCTTCCAGAATTCTTTTAGGACTAAGTTCCCAGTGGATATCACATTTGTAAGCTTCAACAACCATTCATGCAACCTAGACAGACATCTTTACAAGGCAGATGCGAATTGAGAGCCCCGGACTTTGATCAGCGTTATCTCCTTCCCCTGATATCACGAGGAGTGGTGGTACCAGGGGTAATGTGCCTATGGTAGAAGTAGTAGACCCGATAGAACGGTAAGTTGCGAACGGCCCGCATCGGACCCGAAACACTGGGACTAAAGGAATCCCGCCAAGAACAGACTTTTATAGAACTGCAGTTTAGTTCTTTACTCCGAAACTCCTGATTGCTCGGGGAGACCGTGCCCGATGTCCGGTTTGCATAAGTGTGTTTCGACGGAGCAAAAGAAGGGGCTAGGCTGGAACATTTTCTGAGATGGCTATGACTAGTTTGGTATTCCGTAGTGAAAATCGGACTTTGGTGTGATTGGAACTAGGCAGCCGGGGGGGACTAACGCGGAGGGAGGGGGCCATGGATTTTCTCCTTTTAGCTAACCCCGTGTCATATTTGTATGATGAAATGTGGTTTCTCTCGGAGACAAAGCCAACCGGATGGCAGCGCAGTCTACCCGCATGCATGGGTCTGCCAGACGATACAAATGGGATCCGCTTCATGTCGCCCTGTGGCAATTATCACTATCCCACCCCGAGAACTTGGTTTGAGTTCTGAACCCGATATCCTGGGTTCTATATTCGTATGCGGCTGAGTAGTTTTTAGCAACCTCCATAAACACATTCACCTCACTGCCAGAGTATTCCCATAGTATTCCCATCCCCAAGTTCTCCAACTGCTCATGGAGAACGACTAGAAAAGTACCTGTGGGTAGATTAATTTCCAAAATAGAATGCATACCCCGGCATGGAAGAGGGTGATCTGTCACTTTCTGTGTCAAGATCCGCTCATCTCATTACTTGGCTTGGTCGCGTCCTGGGTTATAAGTTCTCACTCTACACCAAGTTACACTTTCTATCATTCTTCCGTGAGTCATTGGAACTCATTCTTCTCACTTATACATTTCTTCCATATGTCCTTTCTTTATTTTATCATTCCAGCTACCTTCGCCGCGGTTATACTGGCTCTGATAGCTTTTGACTTCTTTGTTTTCTGTTCCACCCCGAGAGAGATCTCCGTTGAACCAGTAAGTAGATCGATCCTCCCGCGGACTCAAATCCTACCCTAGAGTCCAAGGCAGAAGATAACATAATGTAGAGACTTGTTCCAAAATACTTCGGTCCAGAGAGACGGGGCGGCGTGTCAAAAGACCTCCGGCGACGAATGCCTTTTACATGTTAGTGAAACTTATCCGTTCCGGTCTTTTTTTTTAAAAAAAAAAAAATCTGACTGGGTAATGCAACAAACAGATCAGGATGAATGATGATTGGATTTAAAAATCATCATAAGAATACTTCCAGAGAAAAGCAACTGAGGATAATTATGGGATATGACGGCGATACAATATGATATGTTGCCAGGACTAGGGCGCCCGCCCTAGTCCTGGCAACATTCACGGGCGTGAATCAAAGTCCAGATTGATTATTTGATGAGATCTGGAGCAATTAATATATACTATCTCACAAAGTATGGTAAACGAATTTACCAGTTTGTTATTGTTGTAAAGTAGGAGTACTACTTTGACACTAGTGGAACAGCAAGCCGGAGTAGAAGTATACGGTTCAACGACGAATCGAGATATTGAAGCGTATCAAGCGGCATCCACACGAGTTGGGAAATAAATATCAAGAAATGAGGAGAACAATTGAGCTCGTACCATAAGGCCCGGGCCCAAGTTCCCAGGTATTTCGGAATACTCAGACCTGGTAAAACACATTTGATTGTCCGAGCCTGTTATCGATGCCAGGGTCTGATACGGCCTATTTGGAGTAAAAATCCTAAAGGACCTTGGCTCGTCAAACCCAAGACATTCAAGGCCCCTTTTTTGGCAACGAAGGCATTGCGGCTTTTGTTTATCACACTGTATTTTATGATCAGTAACAGCTTGTCGTTGTTGAGTCGGGATTCTCCAGACCCTTGATTCTCAGTCTTTTGCATGCTTTATAGCCGCGAGATTGGAAAGGCGCTGTCCCTTCCATGACTTCCGGTCAATCAATGGAAGAAATATCGTATCTCACAGAATTACGCAACGACGCTCTAAACTTTTCAATGTCTTAAGTTGCAAGTTTCCGCAGATGAAGAAGTGGAATCGATATCGAAATTGTTTTGCTTAGGTGGGGGGGTCATTCCTGACTTGATGATATCAGCAAAGATCAGCGCTACATTCAGGCAATATAATTGTCATTGAGGGTTTTCTTTTTGGAAATTATGAATTAATAAGTGTACAAATCGATCATCGTCAGGTCGCTGTTTTTGTAACATGAAAGCTAGGGTCGTATATCTACATCCCCGGAAAATTCATAGTGGGCAGAGTGTGGGGTTTTCGGGACAGAGCTTTATCAACAACTGCTGCAGTTTTCAGTTTCGGAAATGCAGAATGATAGGGTTTATACTTTAGACCGTTTGATGTGGTCGTGCAAAATCCACTAAGCATCAATGAAAAGGAAATAGAGATTGTGGAAAACTGTTGAGATATTATTGGGGCTCACGATTCCTATACTGAAGAAATAGTATTCGTACCAGAGATGGAGCAATTGAATTCGAGTATTGCGCCACTAAACCCCCACCAGGCTGGAGTGTAACTTCCAATCAAATACAACTTTGTCTATATCAACGGACATTTTTCGAACAGTTATATTGTACTAATGGTATGGCGAAAAGGTGGAGAGTTTTCACATCTTACGTTTTACCAGTGTAACTATCCCCCTCAAAACGTATAAATTCCTCCTCATTTTCGTGTAAAAGTCACTATGAACATATCGAACTCTTTGCTTAGGCCTCCACTACTTGTCAAGTGGGCAAAGGCTCAGTTTAACTTTTCTACTATAGCAATTGAAGCTAGACCTGCACTATGGCTCCTCGTTACAAAAGTGTTGCTGTGATCGGCGGAGGCCCTTCCGGGATCTCGGCTG
The DNA here is from genome assembly GCF_028827155.1 of Penicillium citrinum. Lineage (NCBI taxonomy): Eukaryota > Fungi > Ascomycota > Eurotiomycetes > Eurotiales > Aspergillaceae > Penicillium > Penicillium citrinum. The sequence goes on from NW_026622691.1 coordinate 2,564,076, forward strand.
TTAAAGCGCTACAGGAGGAAAAGGTATTTGAGAGAGTACGCCTTTTTGAACGGCGAGACCGGATCGGTGGAATTTGGCACCTCGACTCTGTTCCGGACATTTTCCCTGCTCCAAGCAGGGAAGTATCTAAATCACCAGGAATTCCGTCAAAACTCCCGAAGCTTACACCTCCTGCGCCGGAGGATGTTACAGCTCGGACGGCAATTTACGATAGTCTGGATAGTAATGTCGGTGCAAAGGCGATGGCATTTTCTCATACCCCATTTCCACTTATAAACTCGGCTCAATCTACGAGATACCTCGGTCGTTCGAATCCCACGAGACCCTTTCGAGTGGTTGCAAAATACCTCGACGACATCTTCAAGGACTATCTTCATTTGTCCTCCTTCAATACAACAGTTGTTAAGGTAGAGAAGAAATTAGGAAAATGGAATTTGGTACTGCGACAGTCTGGGCATTCGAATAATGGTGAACCGCAGGATTATTGGTGGGAAGAGCAATTCGATGCTGTGATTGTCGCATCAGGCCACTACAGTGTACCCTTTGTCCCTAACATTGCGGGTTTGAAAGACGCCTTTGCGAAGTTTCCTACCAGCTTTGAGCATTCAAAAGAGTTCCGCAACCCTGATCATTATGTTGATAAGAAAGTTGTTGTGGTTGGAGGAAACGTCTCCTCGGCCGATCTTGTTGCGGATCTTCATGCCATTGTGACGGGGCCATTGGAGCTCTCCCAGCGTGGCCATAACGAAGCTCTCGATTCAGCCTGGAACCTTCCGAACGTAAAGCTGCGACCAACTATTAGCAAAATCGAAGCTGGCCCGTCAGGCGTGAAAGTGCACTTTTCAGATGGAACCACGGCAGAAAAAGTCGATAAAGTGCTTTTCGCGACTGGTTACAAGTTGTCGTATCCATTCATTACACCCGATCCAGTAACTCCTAACAATCGGGTCTCGGGGTTTTATCAACATATTTTCAAAATTGGTGACCCATCTTTGGCTCTGGTTGGACAAGTGCGAGCCGGAATCAGCTTTCGCGTTTATGAGTACCAGGCCGTCGCCGTGGCTCGATATTTCGCCGGTCGAAATAAGAGACCGTTGCCTTCGCCTAGGGCGCAAGATCAGTGGGAAGTAGACAGACTTCAATACAAGGGGAACTCGCCGATTTTCCATGAGATCAAGCCGGATTTCAAAGAGTATTTTGATTTCTTGACCGAATTAGCGGGACCACCTGCGCCAGAATCAGATGGTTATGTACTAGCCCCATGGGAGGATAAGTGGGCTGAACAAGCATTCGAGATTTTGCAGTTGAAGGATAAATATTGGAAATCATTGCATAGAGAGAATGGGGAAAAGACAGGGCCTATCTCCGCAAAGTTATAGTCGGTTCGATGTCCTAATCATACTACTCTGCATCAGTGTAGCATACCATCTGTGAGCAATTTTGCAACTTCACAGTCCTAGCATATACTAGCAAGTTTCATGCTTAGACTACCTTTTCATTCAAAAAAATCTACCCACTTCCGTTTCCAAGGCAAAACATCCCGAATTCAACACACGGGATCTTGGATATTTCGTAGAAAAATATGATCCTTTCAAATTTTTATAGAATGAATCATTCTTTCAGCTCCATTTGATTTTATATGTAATTTGTTTGAGAATAATCGGGGTTTCAAATTTTGATGTTCTTTGACAGAGAGTGAGGGATATATATATTGACTGCACCCGTTCTCTAAATCATCCCAAGTCACCAATTATGATGTGAATTAAAATCCATACAACTAAACTTGAGTACACCAAGAGGATTTCAATTCCAATTAAAACCCTTGAATTCGAATTTAAAAGTGGGTAGATTCTTTTGGAACAGGATGGACTACACTGGCTTCTCGGTTCGCATACTTAGTATCTTCTGGTTAGTAATACTACATTCATAGTTCGCAGTTAGCACTAGACAGCACTGAGTTACTTTCAAGGATAACCGCAATATTCGTGTTAGCCTTCTTGAGCATTCGAATCTCAATTCGATTGTACATTGGTTAGGCGATGAAGAAATCCAGTTTGAAATATATTACTCAAGAAAATGGAATTGTATTAAATAGTGAATTAGAAGAGAATGTACAGGCAATCCTCATGAAGAGGATTTGGTATAGTGATAAAGGGCTTTTCAGCCATCAAAGATCACTCATGGTCAACATTGTCCTTTGCGAAGGTTGACCTTATTTGTTACCTGGGAGAAGAAGCTGCTTCTCCTTCTTGATGTGCTCGACCACTTCGATGTCAACCTTGAGGACATTTGCAACAGTGTCAGAGGGTGTCAACGCAAGCCACTGAGCCAGTGAAATATCCGCAACTCGATCACTCTTGTAAAGTTCAATCCAGACCAACTTCTCGGTCTCAGAAGTGTTTTCGATGTAGTGACCTAAAGGAATTTTTTCTCGTTAGAACTCCAAGTGTGTTTCGTAATATGGGTGCATACTCACCAGAGTTATCGGGGAAAACCGCGGTATCACCAGCAGTAAAGTCGAATGTACGGGCGTTGGAGTTACCGGTGAAAACAGTTGCGCGGGCTTGGCCTTGGTGGAAGTACAGCCACTCCTCAGCCTAGACATGAATGTGAGTATTATTACATACAGGGCTTGGGAGAAGTTAAGGAACTCACGTTAGGGTGCCAGTGGAGCTCACGAAGACCCTTCGGCTCAAGCTCGACAATAGCAGCGGCAAGGGTTTTCGAGATGGGGAAATTGCGCGAATCAATCTTGCGGAAAGTTCCTCCACGGCCAGGGACCGGCTCCGATGGGTGGTCGTAGGTGTGGAAAACGTACGAGCTATTGCCCTTGAGAGTTCCCTCCGGTGCCTTCTTAGCATCGGCACTAACAGTGCCGTTTAGGATGTAAGGGAACTTGGTTGGGACCTTATCGAACACATCAGGGCTGACGCCGAAGTTCTTTGCAAGAACATCCTTTGGAGTATGGGTGATCCAGTCGTCAACCATGAAAGTAGTTCTAACAAGTTATTAGATAAAACCAGATTAGAATATGTGGCCAGGTATTTGACTGCTTACCCGATCTTTTCGAAGTCGCCGTCGTCGAATGCAAGAAGATATTCATTCTCATCATCAAGGCCTTGCACGTTGTGGGCAACACCCTTGGGGAAGTACCAGATATCACCAGTCTTGAGCACTTCGGTGGTGAACGCACCATTCTCATCAACACCAGTGAGAAGAAGAGATCCATTGTAAAGGAATCCCCACTCAGCCTTTTTTCCACAAGTGTCATGAATTAGTATGAGTATAACCAAAAAGTGGACTGAGAAAATTGTCAGACTTACAGTTCTGTGCCAATGAAGCTCACGGATAGCACCCTTCTTGAGATGCTGCTGAGCACCAGCGATATCATGACTCTGCGGCAGGTCCTGAATGACTTGCTCTCTGGACCAGCCGCCATTGAAGAGCTTGGTCTGAGACTGAGAGAAGCTCCACTTCACATTTGGGACAAATCCATTGTCAGTACTAGGGGTTCGCAACTGGTCGGGGTTCTGAAGGTCATTGGCCTTGTTGGTCCCACCTGGGTGAAACAGTCAGTCAGAATCTGGAAGCGACAATATAGTAGAGGGCTCAAGTGGGTAACGATGGGTTTGATGGTAACTTACCCAGCAGAGGAGCACCCTTGCCACTATCGTTGATCGGCTGGGAAGGATCAAGAGCGCGCTTGGTCTTCGGGACAGCAAATGCCGATGAAGTGAGAAGCCCAATTAGAGCCAAGCTTTCGAATTTCATCGTGACTGAGTGTAGTCGTATCAAAAGAATGTCGGAAAATCGTGGTCTTGGCTTGAAAATCTTCTTCGCTGGAATTCACCAGCGTACTATATATACGCTCTGAGAATTTTTAACGTTCGAACCCCGAGGCTCGTCCGTGAATTCCACGGGAGGCCTGCATGGCAACATGCTCAATAATTATCGCGATCTCGCTGATCGTGATCAAAAGAAGACGGATCATTTGGTGGCGTTCGAACTATACCGAGCTCGAAGAGAGGGGGAATGGTGCAATCCAGCGATCAAAAAAGCAGATATGTTTTCTGCGCGATAGCCCTGAGAAAACATCTGGATCCTGGATGGCCAAAGAAACATTCAGCGTTGAGGTTCGGGCAGTGAAAGGTAGGTTTGACCTTAGGTATAACAACATCCTTGGCATGTTGGCGACATCGATGAAGGCTGGCGATGGTCCCCATGGGGGAACACCAACGCTGATCCAGGGACTCGACAGGGGGCCATGCACCCCGGGATAAAAATTTCGGGACCCTGCAAATGTATACTCGGTATTGTGATTCTCAGGCGGCATGTAATCACCTCATCCACTCCCCTGGTGAATCGTTCGTTGATATCTTGGCATTCTTGGCAGCTCGTAGATCAACATCACAGCCCACGTTATAGTTCACGGGCAGAAGTAAGCTTCGCTTTGACCGCTCCAAACCTTGAATCAAGTCCCTAAAACAAGGAATATGACATGTTCACTGCACTATACTCTGTATCAATTGAATTTCCACAATCCATTATGGCATCTATATTCTCCGTCCATTGAAATAACTAATACTATCCATAAAAATTGTGTCGGTATATAGTACACCCAAGCTGGACCTTAAGAGACAGATGGCGGCTCGTAAGTCGTGCCCTGGACCAGACCTTGTATAGTATAGCCGATTTGAAGTTGTGCCAACGAAACCATAGTATCTGATCTCCTGGTGCAGTGTGCAATGAACGCCGAACCTGTTCTCCTCTGTTTAGCGCTCGAACTATTGAGATTTAGCCTTCGTATTCCCTGCAGGTGTTTGCCATCTCGTGGCCTAAGTCCGGAGTTTGGTCTGAATCACGACATCTAGATAATTTTAGTGTGGCTTGGCTCTGCACGAGTGAGGACTGTATGGAAGGTCACCCATTCGATCAACTCCCAGAGAAGCTGGAAGTCGCCATTTGGTAGATCAAAGTCGTCTTGAATAATTTGAAAGAGAGTTTTCAGCCAGATAAAAGCATCATTGCGTGCTATGTGTACCTGATTGTTGAGAGAGAACTGGACGGTTCCTGAAAATCCCAAGTTTCCTGGAAGAAGAGGCGAGCATGAAGTCTATATAAGTCAGAGTCAATTCCCTCAAATCTTCTCATCAGAAAAACGCAAGGATATTCAGTCTTTCTCTTTTATTTCTCATTCGTGCGTGGGCTTCCAAGATGAAGTACTCTGTCGCTTCTATTGCGTATCTGATCTCCATCGCGGAGAGTCTTTCGCTTCCTCCACTCATCCCATCCATTCCTGGTGTGACTGAACCTCTCACCACGAACGCCCCTCCTCTGCCTATCCTGCAGGTTCCTACTCCGCCACTTGAGAGTCCTCCTTTTACTCCCAGTAATATCAAACCCAAGAAGATTGGCTACTTCTGGACTGGATCTGCTGATAAATTCCACAAGGGTGAGACATCAATCCAATCAGTTCTTCTGTGCATAACTAAGATTTGAATAGATTTCCTTGCTACTTACAGTCTTGATGATGTAAGAAAACCTGATACCCAACTCTACTTTGTTTTAGAAGTAATTGACTTATTGTTTGTAGGACACCTTCGGTACTCTTCTCTGGGTGACCGATGTCCCAACTAGCGGTAACGACCCTCACCATCTTGGACCTTCACTAGATGGTAAGACGATCTGGGGTGGTGGTCTGCTATCTTTGTTGAAGACCCAGGTTGGTATATCAACTGAGTAGTGTATGCATGCATTAAGTCGGCTAATTATGAGTAACCTAGGACACTGGGTTCTACTTCGATACCTCCAACCCCTACCGTCCCAAGTTCCTGAAGAGTAACCGTGCTGTTCTCTCGTCCATTGCGGATGAAGTCCGTGCTAAGCCTGATGGCGGATTCTTTATTACCTACATGGGTTCTGCGGTTGGAACCAGCCCCGGTCGTCTCGTTGAGACTGATGCCGATTTTAACATCATCCACGAGTGGCCAGAGGATGTCGAGGGTACCCTCAACATCTTGGGTCAGCAATTCTCTCCCCACGGTCTGAGCATCGACTGGGAGAAGAAGCTGATCCTTACTTCGGACTTTGTGGAGCCTGTTACTATTCTGAAGCCTTCCCTGGGTGTCCGTCATGCCGACACTCTTCGTCTATGGGATCTGGACACCAGAAAGATCATTAGCACGCTGACTATCCCCAATGTGAGTCTTTGTCTACATATATAAATCAATATGCGTGTGAGTTTACTGACACCTTTTTTAGGGAGGTGGTATTCAGGATGTCAAATTCATTCCAGGCAACAAGGAATCGGCCGCTTTAGCCACTGCAGTTCACCTTGGCCAGGTCTGGATCATCTATCCTTTCCGCAAGGATGAACATGGTAACCAAGGTACCATTGAGCTTCTATACGACCTTGGACCCAAGGCGCGCGACACTATTGCTATCTAGTGAGTTCACAGAATTGCTCATCTCATGAAATCTAATAGACACTAACCATTCAACCAACAGCACCGACATCACCCAGGACGGCCGCTTCATCTACCTTACTCTGACCACTGCCAACCACATCGCTGCTCTGGATATTAGTGATTTGAACAATGTCAAGCGTCTTGATGACCCTGATGAGGATCAACCCACTGTCGGCCCTCACTATATCAAGGTTACTCCCGACCAGAAGCATGTGGTTGTTACCGACTATTTCGTGCAGACTGGAGAAATTGGTATCATCAACACTCCAGCTGACTTCAAGGCCTTGTACATCGATCTCAACGAGGACGGTAGCCTGTCGTTCAACCGAACTATCGATTTCAGCAAGGAGTTCGCCAATCGCGGAGGCGCTAAGCCTCACTCCAGTGTCGTCTTCGACCTGACTGACCCGGAGAAGCCTCTCTACTACTAGATATGACTTTCCAGGAAGGCAAGGAGGCTTGACTGAAGGAGTTGACTGTGGGGGCAGATTCTATTTCTCAGTCAGGACAGACATTGCCCTGTGTCTTGTAGACTTTATATTCTAATTCTTTACAACACTCGTTAATATTAATTTCAACTTTGAAATATTTCAAGTCTCACATTGTGTTCAATTACTAGCAATAATTTATTATCAAACTTCATCGACCCTCGCCTTCGACACAGTTTTGGGATCGGTGCCAGATGCCTCGCCTCTTCCTTGGGGTGCTTCAGCATGCCCCGATACACTATTCTTTCCATCGAGTGCCTGGGCCTCCAGCGTAGCATGAAAGGCTACACGTTTCGGCAAGAGATATCTTACGTCGATAAATCTTAGCGTGCAAGTCATAATGATGACTAGAACCAATAGCGCTAACGCAGACTGCCATCCATATTTGTAGTAGGGAGCTTGCGATGCCGGCCAAACCAGCACCTGGGACCATGCTGAAATTGCATAGTATCCAGCAACTGAGACGCCGACAACGAGTGTACGTGCCTCGGGATCTTGAGGTATGAGATCCGAGAGCCAGGCAAAGATCAGAGGTGCTGTTCCGAGACAAATGAAGGAAATGAAATAGGAAGCGTATGCCCCAGAAAGAGGGACGGCGCTGGGATGAGAGGTCCAAATGCTCATAATTATGCAAGGAATTATTCCAATGATGCCTTGAACCACGACGAGGGTCCATCGGGTACGAAGGAAATCGGATAGTAGAGCCCAAATCCAAACAAAAACAACGTTGATGGCCGAACCACCGATCGGAATAGCGTTCACTTCTGAAACACTCCACCTGGTGCTTCCGTCCGGGTTCTTAAGTGATTTGAGGAACAGTGAGAAATATACATAACCGTAAGTTCCCAATACGGTAGCGATATATAGAATAGCGATGAAGTAGACCACCCAGCCTGAAAAAGTGCGTCGAATGCCAGCCCAGCTCATTTTTTTCTGGTTCCGCGCGACCGTTACGAGCGAGTCGCTCCATGGAAAGCTCAGCATGGACCTTTTTAAACCAGAATGCACGAGAGGGTTGGGGTTGTTTGGAGTATCTGGGATCATGAAAAACCCTGCAAATCCCCAAACAACTGTGATGATAGCGTTGATAACGAAAAGCCACCGCCAACCTGCGAGACCGCTATGTCCATCTAGAGTGTCAGAGATAGCAGCTTGCAAGGCCCCGGACATCATTTGTCCTACTGCTTGGCACGAATGGTAGAAACCCATGCGTTTCGCAAGTTCCGTGGGGGTATACCAATACACTGAGATAGATTAGCATTCTGCGATAGCTCCCGGACAATTTGTTTCTTACTAAATAGTGTCATCATGCCAGGCCAGGCACTGCTCTCGCAAAGTCCGAGGAAGACACGGAGTGCATAAATTTGTCTTGCGTTCGAAGTCATTGCGATCAAGCCAGTCAGAACACCCCAGATAATCTCTAGACCGGGTAGCCAATAGCTGGGCCGAATGTAGGTTAAGATTATTTGAGAGGGGATGACCATTATACAGTACGCAGCGTTGAAATAGGTAGTAAAACTATTTCAGTTAGCATTCGACCTGTTCACGGTTGTCTTTCGTAGGGGTTACTTACAGGTTCAATTCATTTCCGTATAGGTTCAAATCCTCCTGCATGCCCGAGACATACGCATTGTTGATATTCTGCTGATCGAGATACTTGATGACTTGACCACGTTAGGATGCAGGGAAATAATCGTGATAGGCGAATTTAACTTACCTTGGGAAATACAGCCAAAGGATAGAAGAAAAATATCGAGGCGCCGCACTAATGCCTTTTCCTCTGAGGAACGCACATAACTGGGCTCCGTCTCATCGCGACGAAGGAAATTGAAGAGTCCCATGGCAAACCGGACAATATCAAGAGCGAAGTTGAAGAGACAAAGCAACCTTGTTTAACTCAGTTTTAAAGAGGACTGGACTGATATATGAACAGCGTGATAAGCATAATCAAAGACTAAACTTGTCCGAGGTAGTTACTGCAGATCTGTGAGGGGGAAGAGACCAGGTTGTGCCCGCGTGATAAGAAGTCATCCAATGGTTACATTCCATCTGGAGACTGGCGCGATGTCGGAGTCATTCCGATCTGTTGAGGAAAGATATAGTTGGACATATCATCTCCCATAGCCCCACTAGGGCTGTAACTCGATAGTCTCAATGAACAATTTGGTGAAGGTCGAGGCGAGTTTTCGCCGTGCGCCATCGGCCGCGCGCTGCGATAGGAGACATGGTAGCGGATGCACTAAAGCTCGGTTGGGGATAGTCTGGGGAAGAATCCACTTGATACGACAAAGCCTTTCCTAATTGGATAAAAGTAGAACTGATAAAAAGGAACCTCAGCCAGTCAGAAGGAGAGAATTGAAGAAGAAGTGGAGTTCAGGTGACTCTTTTATTATTTTCCCCGCAGATCCACTTGCATTTCCATTTTGGACTCCAACTGCGCATTGATGATTCATTTATAGAGGGTAAACATCCCGGCTTCTTATCAAATGAATTATTTTTGATAGACTGGACTGCAATTATGACCGAGACAAAAGCTAACGGAGATGGAACTAGTAGAAGTCTTCCTCGGGAGAATCCTTGTCTAAGTTATTGGCAGCGTACAACACGCGGGTTTCCCCATTTGTTCGCCAATCGAGATACTCCAGTCCCTGCGAAAAGTAAATATGTTATCATCGGATCTGGAATATCCGGTGGTCTTGTGGCATTTGAGTTGATACAAGCCGGCGTGAAGGGAGAGGAAATTGTCGTTTTGGAAGCACGCGAAGCGGCCAGTGGAGCCAGTTCCAGGAATGCTGGCCATGTTCGACCTGGTATGCTCTATTTAGAGTGAAGACAGAAGGAACTTGTGGCTGATAAACTTTAGATGCATTCCGAGGGTTCAGTGCTTATGCCAAGGTCCATGGTGTCGAACAAGCGTTAAAAATCATTGACAATGAGCGTGTCGTTCTCGAAAAGGTAGACGAGTTCGTGAAGAGGCATAATGTACAGTGTGATTTCAACTTGACAACCACCTTTGATGTCTGTATGACACCAGAGTTTGCGCAATATGAAGCGGATAGCCTTGAGGCATATAAGTGTGCAGGAGGCGATGTGTCTCATATCAAATTCTACGGAGGAAAGGATGCACAGGAGAAAACAAGAATTCCCGGTGCTGTCGCTGCGTACGAATGGCCTGGTGGCTCATCACATCCGGCGAAGCTAGCTCAGTTTCTTTTACAGTCTGTGATAGATCAAGGTGCCCGGCTTTTCACATTCTGTCCAGCTACAAAAATCGAATCATCAGGAGAATCTGATGGTACGTGGGATGTCCATACCCCCCCGTGGAGTCGTGAGGGCAGAGAAGGTCGTCCATTGCACCAATGCTCATGCAGCCCTTCTGGTTCCACAACTTGAACCATACATTCGACCAAATCGTGCTCAAGCCCATACTTTGATCCCTTCTCCGGCTCTTGCTGCCACATCATCGCTTCGGAGTACATTCTCCCTCCGTTACAGTCTCTATCATTTCTATTCTCTCATTCAACGAAAGGGCGATGGCACACTTGTCTTGGGTGTGTCTCGAACAAATCCCACGCTTAGTGAAAAGACCCTAGCTAGTCGGTTCAGTACCGATGATAGTGACTATAATCAGGAAATCTCCGATGATGCCTTACGTAGCTTCGAGGACCTCTTCCCTGACTACAGCTCTAACTCCTTGGCCCACGGCGAGGGCCTGGACCATGCCTGGACAGGGATTATCGCAATGACGACGGACTCGGTACCCTTCGTGGGCGCCATCGAGTCACTCCCGGGGCAATATATTTGTGCTGGTTTCAATGGCCACGGTAGGCAGGACATCCTCGTCTCCTGTAAATGCACGCTGCTAATTGAACTCTCTCAGGTATGGCTCGTATATTCACATGTGCCCCCGGAGTTGCGCAACTTATGTGCCAGGGATCTTGGGGAGAAACAGGATTACCGGAGTGCTTCCAATTCACTCCTGAGAGACTCTCGCGGCTTTCCGAAGGAAACCTGCCATCCATCTGGTAGCTATTAGAATCTAGCGTATGAGAGATCGTATTGGATTTGTTACATTATCTTACCTAGGCCCTTGAGGTATAGATCGCATCGACATTTGCTTAGTCTAGGTCTTTGGGTAATTGAACAAAAAATAGTGTGGATAATTTATCTGATGGAAATTTTCACAGAGTGGAAGTTAATAGGCACCCTCCGTCTTTCTTTTCAAATTTCTCCTTGGGTCAAATTGACGGAAAAGTACTATGTTGACTATTTCGGATACCGTATTTGCAATGAATTCTCAATTGAGTTTGGCTTTGGATGGCTGGTTCTCTCTAACAAGCATTCAATCGCACCGACTACTCGTGAACTGCATCATCCGCATTCAGAATGAGAGTCGCGAAGAAAAGCGGCTCTCTCACAAACTCTTCTGCCACAATAAACTCATCAGTGGTATGCGCTCTGTTCAAATTATGAACCAGGTTAACCGGGGTGAACCGATAGATGTTCTTCGTCAACTTCCAAAAGAATTTCGTGTCCGTATTTGCCGGCATAAGATATGGGGTGACGATCAGGCTCTGGTTCTTGATAATGGGATTCAAAGTATTTTGAATAGTGCCAGATAGAATCTGAAATGATTCTGCGTCGACTGGTGAGACTGGAGCTGGTTCTAGAGCGTCAACTCCAAACAAGCTGATTTTCCGTTGGTCATTCATCGCTTCTGAATGGAACCCTTGAAACGACATCCCATGTTTCAAAGCAATGGGTCTTATCAAACTTTCATAATGCTCTTCAACATCCGCAACCGAGCTTTCAACTGCTAATCTCAGGTTGATCATGGTCGATGCCGACTCGGGGATGGCGTTGATTTTGACTCCTCCATTAATCTTCCCCACGGATTGGCTCGTCTTGAAATAATATCTCATGTCGTCCATTGTCCTGGCCAGCTGTATCTGTGCATTCGAGTCGCCTTGCTCAACTTTATCCAGCTTGTTGCGAATTTTCATTGGAAAGCTTTGCACCGGGGCGTGCACTGCAGCACATTGCAAGAAATTGAAGATGGGATTTTTCGTGGTGACCTTCCCAGGGAAAGGATGGTTTTCAATATTCATAATAATCTCTGATAGAATGCCGATGACATTATGATCAGGTGGATTAGAAGCATGTCCACCAGTAGATGTCACGTTGATACCGACATCCAAGTAGCCCTTCTCTGCAACGCTCACCATGGCGAATGACTGGTCAAACTGGGTTTGAACTCCAACCGATCCTTCATCCATCATCATGAAAATTCCATTCTCTCCATATCGTTCAAAAAGCAAGTCGGAAATTGGCCGGGCACATTTTCGACCACTGATCTCTTCATCGCAGCCAAAAGCCAGGATGATAGTTCGTTTAGGCTTGAACCCGCTCTTCATCAGCAGATCCATACTTTCAATGATCGAGATGAGATATCCCTTATCATCTGTCGCACCGCGGCCCCAAATTATCTTTCCATCGAAATGGCCTTCATACGGAGGATGAGTCCAATCTGGAACATTCTGTTCCAATACCGGTACAACATCCTGGTGTGCAAGCATGAGGATTGGTTTCGCTTCGGATGTGGGGACGCTGCCTTCCCAGGTGAATATTAAGCCATGCGTATTCGCGTGATCCAATTTGGCGTGTTTTAGAACGGTAGGGTATTTGGCTTTGATGTATTTCTCAACATCATAGAAAATATTCCAACGATCATCTTGGCCGATTGGACCAAGATCGTCATAACTTTCTGAGGGGATTTGAATCAGTCCTGATAATTTTTCAATTATTTCGACTTGGTATTTTGGGTCCTCGACTTTATCCCGGATAAATTGTTCGACGTGAGTATTTCTTGGCGATAGATTTGGGACTTGTTCGCAAATCCCCGATTGGGCGCCAAATAAATATTTGTCAGGGACGGAATTTTGGAAGAATTTTGCACGATAAAGATCAAGAGTCGAATTGATTTTGGCGGAGTCTTGGAAAGCGAAAAAGATAGATGCAAGAGCAATTATGAGAGGCCCTAATACCAATAAAGGCCTGCGTTTTTCGGTCGTCATATTCTATTGGCGTGCGATTGCTAGAATTTGACTGAGAGCAAAGAGAAAAAGGTAGGAATGTGTGTTGATTTAAGAGGCTGAAGATTTTGCATAGGGGCTTGACTGCATTCTTTGTCTGGCCCTTCCATCCCTGTCATAGGGCATATCCTGATCAAGTCCCCTCTACCGAGACTTGGCGGACACGAGCTGGCGTGTATATGCGATTATCATATTTGATTTTGTAGAATATTAGAGAATTTCATTAGATATTTATGATAACTGTCTCTGGAAGAATAACAACTACTCATGTTAGCATTCAGCTTGAGTGCGCTGTGTGTGGTTGAGGAAGATACGTCAGTCAGGGGCACTTCTCAAGGACGGTCGCGTATCATCCCTGTCTACCTGGAAATTCGTGGTATACTAGTTACTCAAGGTATACTGTGAGCCATACTCATAGTTTGCTTGTATAGCAGAGTCGACGAGTTGTACATTAGTTATAATCTCCAGAACATCCGAGAGTGTCGATTAACTAGAACTTGGGGGGGGGCATAAACATTTTCCGGAAACTGTTTCTATCAATATTCAAGAACTGTTCACATCCAAATACACCAAAAGGAGCTGTTGGTCATCACAGACATCTCGAACTCCATACCGTATAGCAATGTCTTGTGGGGGTGCGGAGACTTGAAGGGCCAAGGGCATCCTCTCATGGGACGGAAATATTGCCAAGGAGCATGTGTTCCCTTCGATGCTACGTAGAATAAATAATATTTCTCGGCGATTAATTTATGTTCCCATTCACATTATAAGTGCAAGTGACAATCAAGGAACTTGTTCGACTTGACTATCAGAGCACGTTCCGTCGGGAAAATCTCCCAGCATAACCACCACCTCGGGAATGCTTCAGCGGCTACTGGATTGTCTTTGGCACATCGCTGTGGGTATTTAAAGACCGTAACCTAGCTTTCTCGTTGACACGGCAAAATCGAATATTGATATGAAAACTTTGCCGCAAACATGTCAATGAATTAAAGTGATGTCGCAGGCTGAACGAATCTACATGCACTATAAAATCAGCCCTGAAACGATTGAAATGTTGAAGTGGACCATCCTAGAGACTTTCAAGATAATTGATGAGAAGTTCAAGATTTGGACTACTGGTCATGGCAGGACCTTGAAAATGAACGACTTGAATTGGTTTCGATGGTTTCCATCTATGCCCTATCATGCGATTTAATCAATTCTAGGTAGTAGGGTCCGGGAGATATCAACTAGTATTTGGCCGGAAAGCTAGTTTCGTTCTCGCTGCTTTGGTCTTCGCTGCTGGAAATTTGGCCTGCGGTTTCGCGAGGTCTAAAACTACGCTCATACTGGGACGGGTCATTGCTGGTATAGGTGGTGGTGGTGATTGTAACTCGATCTCCGCCTTTATCTCGTCAGATCATATTTCACCACAGCATCGTGCCCTATGGCATGGTATTGGAACGGTAGTCTATACTACAGGAATGGGCTGCGGTATCAATGATAGGTTCGGCTGGCGGTGGGCATTTCTTGTGCTTGCTCCTATCTCGACACTTGCTAGCATTGGAGTGGGTGTCTTCTTACCACGGAGCACGAGCAGTAATACCAGCCTTTGCAAGCAGCTTGGACGTATTAATTATGGTGGCTCCATCACATTGGTCTCGTCTCTGGCCTTGCTGCTGATCTTTCTGAACCATGATGACTCACTCCCAAGTGGCTATATCGGGGGAAGCTACCAAGGGATATTCTACCAGCCACACTGGTGTCCGACTCCTACCCGAATCTGTGGGTGGAGGATTGGGATCTTTCGTAGTCGGTCTCGTCACAAGGCGCACCGGCAAGTACAGCGCGTTGAAAATCATCCTGCCTATTCTCATTCTTCTGGGAACTGGGTGCTTTGCATTTATCACTATAGATGCATCATCTGTCTTGACTGGGTTTTATCTGCTTTTTCAATGGGCTCGGGTTGGGGGGACTGCTGGCCGTGCTATTGCTTGCTCTGCTCAGTGCGGTGCCACATAGCCAACAAGCTACCTTAATCTATGCATTCCTTGCCTTTCGATCGATTGGCTCGACAGTCGGCCTTTCTGTAGCCGGTGTTGTGTTTCGCAGCCGACTCAATGACCAAGCTCTGACGAATGCAACACAACATCGTCACCCTCAATCGCATCAATTACAAGTTGGAGATGGTAGTGATCGGACTGCAGATGTCTATATGAGTGCTCTGCATGGCACTTCCCTACTCACCTTGGGGCTTGCCATACCTGGCTTCATTTTGCGCCATATTTGTGAAAAAACCACTCCCTAAGATCGGCTGTGAATGATGACGAGGTAACAGGAATCAACGACGATGGAGAGGAAGGTCCTGGGTTCTGTGAATTTGTTATATCACCATTGCCTGTTCTCTGCACATATGTTCGTTGGTTTTTTAAAATATTACAAACAGCTTCTAATCTCTTTCTATTTCTCTTTCTTAATTCTAGGCGGCGCTGAGTTACATTTCCATTTACAATGCTCTCGTGGGATTCTCCCCTCTGCCCTCCTATTGTTCCATTTCAGGAAATCCCACCATCTAACAATAGCATCCAGCTCACGCTCACACACGCCTCGCCAACTTGATCATCTGCTCCACAACAAGATCAGTCCGGCTAACTGGAAGTCCATGTCCAGCCCCCTCAACAAGAATTCTCTCAATAGATCCACCCGCCTTAACAGCACGCTCATACATAGCTTCTTGCATGGGAACTGGCACAACACTATCAATACTCGGAATCATCGTCACACTGGGAATATCCTTCCATGAAGCATATGAAACCTTTCCATCGTAGCTATCGGAAGCATGACAAACCATGTATCCCAGGAACTCCAATCCTTCCTCAGCACTAAGATCATTAAAAAGGACTGGTGCGAACTCCTTCGGAAACTGAGGGAGATATCCAACCGGCACACCTGTTTTCAGCGGTTCAGGGAGAGCATCAAATTCGGCCATGATACTTCGCAGACTCTCGCCTTCTGAGAGTATAAATGAGGTCAGGTATATTATTCCCGTTACAGCGGTAGATTTGCCTTCGGCCTTTCGGGTCTTTTTGTCTAGACCCTTTGCGGCGCAGGTCGTTGGAATGCCGCTGTAAGAGTGCGGGGCTAGAATGACATTTTTAGGATTGGGTCCATCGATAATTGAGAATATGGCCTTTCTAATGTGTTCTGTATCGTCTTCCATTGTTGCGGGTGGTTGGAGAGAACCGTCGCCGACAGACAGAAGGTCTATGACTTGGGCATCGTATCCTTGGCCGCGCAGTGCTTCAGCGACTCTTATGTATGGAGTTGGCAACGCAAAGGATCCTGGGGTGAGGAGAAAGACAGGGCCGTTTGCGTGTGATGACATCCTGTGTCGATTTGAAAGTAATATTTGGCTTTTACTGTTTCATTCGTTTCTTGAGGTCCGAATAAATGGGTTGTTGAAGTTGCAAGAATTGAGGGGCATCGTGGGCTCTTCAGTAGTCGATCCTTCATCTTACAGCGGGGTAGCTTGGCTTCTCAGTCATTCGCTCTTCATAGGGAAGATCAAGCAGATGTTTGGAGGTTGGATTCTTCATCGTAAACCAAGCGGACTTTCATATTGTGATTCGAGATAGTTATCCGCAGACAGCTTCATTGGTATACAAAGTTTACTGCGGATAATTTACATATTAGCTACGCGGGGCAACGGTTATGTGTATCTCTTTTGAACTGGATCCATTTGAGAATGAGTCCGAGCAATCAATCCTGAAACCATTAAGTTTGAATATCGAGAAAATTGAGACATTCAAATTTGTTATGTGGTAACCAACACTTGCCCAAACGCCAACTTTCCCACATGATGTCGGTCCAAATATATCGCACTTCCAATTGTGGTTCGCCCTCGCCGATAAATGAGTCACGAATTCAATCAGAAATTGAAATATACGTGATGACATCGAGGAATGCAGCAAATAGCCACTAAGAGAGTTCTGATTAACTCATAGTAATTCCAAGTACATTTCCTGAAGCAGAGTATGCAAAGTATAGTTGAATTGTCGGAACCAAGCCTGAGCCCTTGGGTCTCCGATATCGGGGCCATACTACAACGATATCATTCTCCACATCCAAGTGTATATAAACCATAGCCAGGACACTTCTATCTCAGATTATCTCACGAACAAAAGCAGATCCATTTACAAAATATTTGGAAGAATCACCAAATTATTACTTCAAGCCCCTACAAGAAAAAAACAATGGCCTCCAAAACTGAATCAGCAACTTACACCCACGGCCACCACGCCTCGGTAATCCGCAACCACAGCGCACGAACAGCTAAGAATAGCGTTGCTTTTCTTCTCCCACATTTAACTCCTGGAATGAAGATTCTGGATATTGGTTGTGGTCCTGGAAGCATCACCGTCGATTTGGCGGAATATGTACCCCAAGGCCAGGTAATTGGTCTTGAACGGGCGGGTTCTATATTAGAGCAAGCGAGACAGCTAGCCTCTCAACGGGGAATCAAGAATATTGAATTCGTCGAGGGAGATGCGAATGGGCTAGCCTTTGAAGATGGTTCATTCGACGTTGTTCTTTGTCATCAGGTTCTTCAGCATGTAGGTGATCCGATTGGAATGTTGAAGGAAATGAATCGGGTTACGAAGAGTGGTGGAATTGTCGCGGCTAGAGAGGCTGATTATGGAGTTTTCGTCTGGTATCCTGAATTACCGGGTTTGAAGGAGTGGCAGGGGCTGTATGATAGAGTTGCGAGGTTTAATGGGGGGGGAACCGAATGCTGGACGGATGTTGCATGTTTGGGCGAGGAAGGCCGGTTTGAATGATGTTAGGTGTTCTTGTTCGATGTGGTGTTATGCGACCAAAGAAGAGATTGAGTGGTGGAGTGGTTCGTGGCAGGAGAGGGCGTTAAAATCATCCTTTGCGACGACTTCGTTGGAAGGGAAATTGGCTACTGTGGAAGATTTGGAGAGGGTTTCGAAGACTTGGAGGGAATGGGGAGAGGATCAAGATGCTTGGTTGTCTATTCCTAATGCCGAGATTTTGTCCTTTAAGAAATAGGAAATAAGCAATATAAATTGGAGATTTGAACTGATGGAAAGCTAGTTTGATGCAAGTCTATTATTCCGCGTAGGTGTCATTATCTGATGAGATCGAAGACATCGTCACGTTAATGTACAAAAAAGGGTCTCCTAAATCACAACTCCGTATCTGATATGTACACCATTCCAAACGCCATAAACCGTGATAGACAGGAGAATGCTGGCCGGGCTACCAATGGTCGTCGAGGTATAAGAGCAAAGGCCTGAGCCATCCCGAGACCATGTTCCACCGCTCTTTCAAAAGCAAGCAACAAAGCCATTACTGCCAAAGCAAAATGTTTTGTGATGAGAGAATACTCCAATAAGAATTATATCGTTGATGGGTTCCAACTTTATGATTCGGCCTCGGTCTTCGGATCATACTCGTAACGAAGCCAGTTCTCACCAACCCACCACTTAGTCACTTGAGCGGCCTCCTTGACCCACTCGACTGCCTCTTCATCGTGGTCCCGGGAGACCTGATATAACAAGGGACCCAGCTCGAATGATTGCTGAGTGTGCAGCTCGTGCGGATCGATTTCGACATTGGAGAAGCGCCACTCGACATCTGGGACCAGGGGGGATTACAAGACGGTAAGGCTTGTCAGCCGATCGTAGGGCTAACCAGGTGGCGCCAGTGTTCATCACGGTAAATTGCCAGTCACGCTTGCCATCCTTTTCGGGAACGGTCTCACGAATCATAGATTGGCCTTCGTACAGAGGAAGGAGGTCTTGTATAGCCTTGGACTGGTTCTTGTCTAAAGAGCCAGACTCCACAAGGAGGTCCATGATCGTGGGCATGATCTGCATGGAGGTGACACGGCTGTCAATGTTGATTGGAGGCAGCTTCGGATGAGAGAAAACTAAGGGGACGTGGAAGTTGGCGACATGGGGATTGTCATAAGGTGTGACACCACCATCCTCAATAAGAGAGATACCGTGGTCACCAACCATGACTACCAAAGTTTCGTCAGCCACGCCGGCCTCTTCCAAGACCTCGGCAACCTCGCCCAGCCACTTATCAGCGACTCCGAGGGTATTGAGATAGCGATTAATTCGGCCATTGTGATTGAACATGCTCGAATGGATATAATCTTCATATTCGTCACCGGCAGGCATATCCCATGGATGGTGGGTTTGACCAGTCAAATGAGTGATGAAAAGTCGCTCGTGCTTCTTCTCGGCGTGTTGGAGCGCCTTGAGGAAGTAAGCGCGGAGTTCGTGCTCGGGGTATCCCCAAAAGTTGTACTTTTCCGGGGCAGTGGTGTTCTTGGTCTTGTAGTCCTCAGTAATCTTCAAGTCAGTCACCTTATCCTTGAACCCGATGGCGGGAATCAGCTGATCTTGGTTATCATAATCGTCGGTGATACTTTGCATGAAGGTTGAATGGAATGGCCAGGTGGTGAAATCATCAGAATTGGTC
Organism: Penicillium citrinum; assembly: GCF_028827155.1. Taxonomy (NCBI): domain Eukaryota; kingdom Fungi; phylum Ascomycota; class Eurotiomycetes; order Eurotiales; family Aspergillaceae; genus Penicillium; species Penicillium citrinum. The sequence goes on from NW_026622691.1 coordinate 2,583,621, forward strand.
TCGTTGTGGGTTCCATTGTTGAGGTGATTCAAAGCATTGAGGACTTGGGGCAGACAAGGCTCGTAAATGTGGTGCAGGTACTCGCGGTTAAAGTCAACCACCAGCGGTGCAATACCACAGACACTGGCCAGAATACTCTTCAGGGTAAAAGTATCACCAGTGTACGCATTGCGCATATACATACCTCCGTATGGCTCGACCTTGTCCTGGCCATTGAAACCGGAGGGAGTGTTAGTGTATCGTTCCGCATTGCGCGTCAAGTTGGCCAAGCGTTCCTCGACCTCTTCGGGAATATCTCCGCCATACGAGTCCTGAATGAGCTCGCCCAGATAAGACTCCTTGCGCAGAGGGAAGACATCGGCTCTAGTACTCTCTAGCTTGAGCAAGAAAACATGCTTAATTTTCACATCACCCTTGAGTGCCTCGCGGAGAGGTTCAAGGACGTCATTCTCAAGGTTGGAAATCTTCAAAGGGTCTTTGGCTGGATCGTAATGCAGGTGTTTCTTGTCCTTATTTCCCTTGTACCAATCCCGAAAACCCGGCAGCTTCTTCTCTGGCAACCAATCCAGCTTGCGAGGCTCACCTAGGGCAGTGTGGTTGAAGAGCCAGCTCCAGTCACCTTCTAATTCGGGGACGTCGACGGTGGAAGTCTGATTGCGCTCAATTTTTTCGAAAGGCGTAATAATGACGGTTTGCGAGAGGAAAGTATAGGCGTTCTCGGACGGGCGAACTAGGCGGAGAAGGAAAACGAAGAGGAAGATAGAACCGACGATGATTCGAAGTAGCAATGCCGGCTTCGATCGTGTAGAATGAGCGGAGGGTCTAGGCATGGGCTTCATCGGGTCCTCGAGACCCAACATTGACTCGGACTCGCCGTTCTCTTCGTCCCAGTCATGATCTGCGACATGCTGGTAATTCTTGGGGCTGGATCCCTTTGACCGACGCTTACAGCAAACAAATGCGGGCTCGACGGTAGCGCGCAGGATACGAACACCTCCGCGCACCCAATTGTACAAGTATGGTGTGGTGAACCACGAGGCCGCGGTGAAAAGAACCTCGACAATAACAATACCGGTCAAACCAGTGAGAAGAGTTTTGACGGAGGCGGCGTCACGATGGAAGGAATGGGCTTGTCGCCAGTGGATTTCGGCACCGGTTTGGACGTAGAAGGAGATGTTGGCGGCAGCAAGACCAGAAATCATCAAACTGGAAAGGCGGACACGCGACAGTTAGCTTAAATTGGGGAGGGTCACACGGGATCATTCTCCACTAGGCTGCAATCCGAACGTACCTCGCGAAGATCATAATAGGGGCGGCCAGCGCCCGGAACCAACGGCTATGGAATTTTTGGCAAAGAAGCTGAGCGATCAGGATGCAGGCGACATCTTGGACGAGGAAAGTTGGACCCCACAGGAGAAAGCGGCCGGGAGTTAGGGAGGTGAGATGGGAGTAAAGATGGAGGATTTTGGCGGAAACAACGCCAATGAAGAGTAGAGAGAAGAAATATTTTCGCGAGGCTGGCCAATAAACATCAACCCAAGTGATCGGATTTAAGAAGATACGAATAATTTCCCGCAGGAAATGGGGAGGATCGAATTTCATGGCGATCATGATGGTCGCGCAGATCCGAGATTCAATAAACTAGACGGGCAACACAAGAACACTCCATTCCTCGAAGGAGCCGAAGAAAGAGGCGCTGAGGAGGAGGAGAGATGAAGCGAGATGGAAAAGGATTAAGTGAGTGGAGGACGAAGGGAAAAAAAAAAGAGTGAGACGAAGGAGGCTAAAAGGGAGTCAAGCGGAGAGCCAAGCGTTGTTTTTCAGTGAAAGTCGCTGATGTGCAGGGTCTCTAGGCTAAGCAGGACTCAGGGTCTTTGGGGCCGCCTGCTCTGATTGGTCCACGATGGCACAAGGCCCATTTCCCCTTTTGGGGGCCATCGCAGCCTCGGTTCAGACCCATTTCAGCCTCGTATTATGTATACTTCAGGTCAACCAGGGCACACGAGTATATACAACTATTCATTAGGATTATAAGTATTGATACATGATATTTACATACTCTTAGTTAAATACCATGTAATTTTGTCAATTTACGACATCACTTGGTACATATTCTATGTACATATTAACTATGTATAAACAAGAGATGGTACTTCAGAATAAATTTTAGCCACCGCATAGCCCACTTGCCAAGCGCTACCATCTTTGCTGAGCGGCAGATCGAGCCAATCCCGGACGGTCCCTCCCACTGTACAACGCCCCGTTTGAGCCTCCTTGCAGAAATCCCCCGGGGTTGACCGGTTCTATAAATGTACCTTCCTGGTGGTATACTTCACACTTATCCCGAATGTATACGGTAAGCATCCCTAATGTACCCCATAGATGGTCTATTAGTACCAGTGAAATCAATCCAAGCACTATTTCATCATCAACGCATATTTTGACTTCATGTTCAGTGGACTGTGCCTCGTATTATCGCAGAAGTATGTAACACCCAGAGGGCTCAGACCCAACGCCTGGGGCTTAATCGCCCAATCACCATCTGCGTATTATAGTGGCTGCGGAAAAGACTAACCGGTATAAGCTTAATTGGGGGAGCATGGCCAAAGGCAAGGGGCTGTCATTCCAGGCTGGCTATTAAAGAATCGTAAGCAGATATTACTAGTACGTGCGTCGCATCTGTTGAACAAATGCGAAATCTAGTGCACTATGTACTCAATACACTAGGCGACTGCTAGTTGATGGTCCTTTGATCCACCTGGATGGGCCTGGACTCGGAGTATAAAATACACGTGACTTGATGAGGCTTGTGAGCGAGTCTTTCATAGTACATAGTGCTGTAAATACAAGAAGGGCAGCTCGTGATTCTAAATACTAAGCTCATAAGCTCATCATCCGGTTTTTCTTATGTCAGATTCGATCCATAATCGCATGTGCAATCCAAGTACCTCGTACATAGTATGTACTTCACAGATTTGCAGAGCGAGCGGTGGAGAACTACGTGGGGGGTGGGCGCAGCCTTACCATTCACGTGCCGATTTTCAGTCAAAAAGATTTTGCTAGACGTAAAAGTAAAAGGCTTGTCTGGCTAAGCAATGACTTGACTGGATTTTGGAACTACTAGAGCAAAAGGACATACAAAACCAAATCAGATAGGCAAATAGAGCAAAACATATACATTCACGCTTTTATTCATCATGTTCATAAATTCACGGTCGATCGCAAATTCCCCTATGTAACCACTCCTTCAGGCAACCACTTTCCTCCCATTCAGAATTCCGTCTCCAAACTCTGGAACTGCGACGCAAAAGTTTTGCGAACCCACTCCATGTACCCCTTCCACTTGTGGAGCTCACTTGATGCCTCGGCGCCAGGGAATGCCTTGCTCAGCTCCTTCGTAATCTTAAGAATACCCAAGGATGCCTCTTGCGCCTTCTCCAGCTCTTGCTTCACAGCATTATCCTTCGGTTTGAAAGAGAGAACAGTCGTGTAGCGCTCGGAAAGAGCATCCAATCGGCGTTCGGTCTCGGCCGGTGCAATGGAAACCAACCGGGCGGTCATCAAATTGCTGATTGCGCGGATGTCCTGCTCATCCTCAACTCCGGCAATAACTCGGTCAAATAGCTCTCCCATATGGCTACGGGCGAAGGAAGTATCAAGAGATGCGTAGAGAGTCTCGTAGGCGCTTTTACGAAGATCAAGACCATCATCAACCTTGTGTTTGAAGGGTCCCATTTGCACTTCGCGAATCAGCTCGGGTTTGATGTGTGTATCACCGAAGACTGCTGGCAGCAGCTCGCCCAAGTGCGGGAGCAATAGTGCCATTTTGTTGTGGATTGCGGAATTCAGAGTAGTCAGTGCTAAGCGATGGTTGCCCAGATCCTTATCGCCCAGCATGGTAGTAAGGAGAGGTACCATCAACGGCCGTAGTACATCATTGTAAATATCGCTTGAGTCGGCGAGCGTGTAGCGGAACGCAGAAATGACAACACCGCGAATGACAGGGTTGGAGTTCGAAAGATATTCCTGATATAGTCTAGTTAGCACCTAATTCCATACCACCGGCATGATGAAAACAAGAGGGAGATGCATACCTGGAAATGAGGGATGTATGATGATGGATCAATCAGAGCAAGACGACCGACACACTCGGCTCCTACAGCACGATTGTCTTCTTCTTCGGATACGACGAGAAGAGCTTGCCACAACTTGAGAGCGGATGGAGCAAGGTCGGGACGAACAACCTCGGGGTGCTGAAGCAACTCCCGAACGGAATGCAAGAGAAGGTAGCTCTGGGAGCTGGATTTATCGAGGCCGTTTAGAATAATGGGTACATAGGTCTTGACGCTTCCAGCAGCAGCATTTCCGAGCGCCGTCGCAGCGGCCAGGCGAACATGGTCCGACGAAGAACCGAAATGATCGATAAAAAGGTCAGGGGTCAGGGAGCATGCGTCGCCCATCCGTAGGCCGATTTCCCCCAGGATGGCAAGGGCAAGACATTTGCGGCTGTCATCCTCCGCGGTGCGCAACTCGGTTGAGAAATCATCCATCGTGACGCCTAGGTTTGATCCGCCATGTACCAACAATGTACCAATAGCCCGACCCACGACAGAGGAGTCCCCAGTAATGCCTACGTTCTGCAGAAGGTTCTGCATCAGCTGAGCACCGGCACCTTCCTCGCCAATAACCTTAACTAAGAGAAGGAGGGCTTTTAAGACGGTGCCAATGAGAGGCTGTTTCACGATAGAGCAGATGGAAGAAATCAAAGCATCATTCACAAGCGACTTCGAGTCGGTAGGAATAAGCTTCGCTATGATGATAAGAGTCGGGGTCAAAAGATGGAAGTCAGGGGCCGAAAGAAGAGGCAAGAGCGCGGTTTCCAGAGAGGACATAGTTTGGGGAGTAAGTTGTGTTCTGGTGAAGGAGTTCATGGCCAAGCTTCGGAGGGCCTCCAGGCATGATCCCCTAAGTGCACGATCTGACTTTCGGAGATTAGAGCCAAGCTCCTGGGCTACTTCGTTCACCCAACCAGCCTCAATGTCCTCATTTCGACTAGCCAAGACAAGGACATCGTCAATAGCACGAACGGCTGAAAGGCGAGTGGTCTCATTCTTTGCTCGGTCCGCCAGAACAGCAAGGCCTTTAGAGCGATGGCTTACGGGGAGGTACGCAGCACCTCGCTCGCCTGATGTGCGTGCCAGGAGGACACCAAAGACATGGATAGCGCGCTGTCGAACTTCCAGATCGGCACTTGTGTCAGTAATGCGAGCTAGAACAACCTCATACAGTTTGTCAAGTTGCATAGAGACATCGGAGGCATTGGCAGACACACGAGGTGGTGTCAAGGCCTTGACTATTTGCTCAACTGCACCAAGAGCCTCGCTGCTAACCTTGTAGTTGCGCTCATTCACAGCTGCTACCACGCCTGGTACAAGCGCTATGAGGAAAGGCAGTAATGCTTCGGACATGTGTGTCTCAGCAATGGCCGAGATGAGGCCCAGTGTCTCAATTTGTAGGGTGCCCGCACTGACAGCAGCGCCGGCATGGGTCGTCGAGCTCCCTGAAAGCGAAGACGTCTTGAGTGCATCGGCAATGAGATCCTCGATCTGCTGGAGATGATCTGCCAGTCCGCCATAGCGGGCAAGCGAGAGGCTTTTCAGAAGAACAATAACTGCTTGGCGGAGGGGCATCGATGCTTGTTTCCAGACTTTCACCAAGCTTTGCACGATCAATGGCACTGATCGAGCTAGGTCTGCCTGGGGACCGGACTTGGGCGAAGACGGGGTGAATGGCGAGTCAATTGCAGAGGATGCTCCGACACCAGGTTCAAAATCGACCATGCTGGCATCACTATCTTGGCGACGGCGCTTCCGAGAGTTCTTAGATCCTCCTACTGCCTCGAGGAAGCCGTTTGAGGTGACGATAACAGAACCTTCGCTTGTCTTGCGAACAAGAGCAGTCAGAGTTGACACAACTTCCAGTTTCACACTCTCTTCCCGTTCCTTGCTGATACGAGAGATCAATGCCGGTGAAATCTTTTGGTACAAAGCAGAGTCATCGAGCGCCCTACTGTGACCATGTGTGGAAATGAGGGAGTACAGAAGCTTCGCGGCACAGCGGCGAACCTTCCAGCTCATGTCATCGATATCACTATATCCATCTTCTTCTTCAAAATCCTCAAATTCATCATCGCTCATGTCGGGATCCTCAGTGGCATCGTCATCACTTCCATCGTCTTGTGTACCACCCATTTCTTCGTCATCTTCATTTTCGGCGACATTAGGATCATACTTGAGGAATCTGAGGGCGGCCTGGGTGGTATTGACTAGATATGGCTGCATCTGCTGATTGCAAGAGCTAATCAAGGCTTCAAGAGTAACAAGGGCCGTCTCGCGGAGCTCGTCCGCCTGAGGATCGTGTTCCTCGTCGTGTGAATAGACCGACATTTTATCCCGAGTCTGCGAGGCTATATTCGGTAAGCTGTAGTAGATTTCGAATGGTAGGAGTTTGGTTCAAGTTGGCGGGGGATCAACACCAAAGCTGGCGGTGGTGGTTGGAAATCAGGAAGCTCCGCGGTCAAGCAACACTCGCCCCGCGTCCAGAGAGCCGCGCCCGGAAAAATGATTGGCCGAGAATTTGATGCTTCACTGTAAAAAATCAAATAGATCAAGTGAGGACTGAGAGCTCTTTTTTGCGGCTAAGAGAGCTTGTAGACCTCCCTGTTTACGTGCTTTGGCTCTCTTTTTGCTGTTAGAGTTATCTGCACTTTTTTCAGCGTGAGCTGCCACAGAATCTGTAGCTGGAGGAAGATCCTGCTGCGAAGAAATCGCAGGTGTAGATGGCGCAGGAGAAGGAGTTGATGATACAGCTGGAGCTGTAGCTTTAGTTGTAGTACCACGAGAAGAATCCTTAGATGGACCTCTTGGCGCAGACCTTTTACGCGGAATCACAACACGTTGATTGCAACTCCCGCATTTGTAGACTGTAGCACTATCACGGCTTAAAGCTTTCGGTCCTCTTTTAGGCTTCACCCTGACGAGCTTGGAAGATTTACGTGTCCTGATACTCCCACATCCTGCACAGTGATGCTTGGTCTGGTGTGAGCCCAAGGACTTGAACTCATTATGGAGTATATGAGTATGGGCCGTCAGCAGATGCGCTGTTGTTGACGGGCTGCTTCTCCCCAGCAGATTGGCCGCATCCTCAAGGAATCGCAAATGAGAAGACTCCAAAGGAGGCATTATGCAATATCAACAATATAAAACAATTGAGTGTAGGTGCGGAGATCTTTAAAACATGAACATTGAAGCAAATCCTTGGCAATCGTCAATTGGGTGAGTAGTAACAGGAAGGAGCGACCCCCGGAGGGAAACAGGCGGTTGCCAGTTTTTGCCGCGACGCTCCTTCCTAAACCTCCCAAACAGTCAAACCCGCCAAACCCGCCCAACTTTGTTCAACCGTCGCCTTTTCCTCTTTCCGCTTGACTTCACATCATTCACTGCTGCTTCACTGCCGGAGGAAATCCGCCACTCTTCCCTATTCTTTCTCCCTTCTTGTCTTTTTGTTTTTGTCACACTCTTTTCTCCCATCTGGAACCACCCACTTGTTTCATCATCAACGACGTTTGTAGTGCAGAGCTTCCTGATTCATCTTTGTATTCCGTTGTTCTAGATCTCGTTTCTCCTCAACGACGATGTCGGTGTCAGGCATCCGGGTGGTGACTGTCGGCTGTGTATGTTCAAGATTTCGATCATTCTCCGGGCTTGCTGTATTCGATTCTTTTTCATCCGAGGCTAATTTGCATATAGGGCCACGGTCTACTCCACCAAATTTACGAGGATATTGCTCGCGCTGCAGCTGAACGCGGCTGGGACAACGTTGATCTTGTCATCATCGGTGGTGATTTTCAGGTGAGTATCTCCTCATTTGGTGAATATATACAAGCTAATTAAGATAGGCACTTCGAAATACCGATGATGCAGCATGTCTTTCGGTACCTTCCAAATATCGCAAAATGGGCGATTACCATGAGTACTACAGTGGCCAGCGGCAGGCCCCTTATCTGACCATCTTCTGTGGTGGCAATCATGAAGCAAGCAATCATCTCTTTGAACTGTACCATGGTGGCTGGATTGCCCACAACATCTACTACTTGGGCGCCGCTAACGTCATTCGTTTCGGACCACTGCGTATCGCTGGGATGTCGGGTATCTGGAAGGGCTATGATTACCGGAAGCCTCACTATGAGCGTATCCCGTACCGCCCTGAAGATTTGCATTCTGTTTTCCATGTCCGCGAACTCGACGTTCGTAAACTTCTCCAGGTTCGCACCCAAGTTGACATTGGTCTTTCCCACGACTGGCCACGTCAAGTTGAATACTGTGGTGATTACAAAAAGCTCTTCCGTAAGAAAAGAGGGTTCGAAGAAGATTCGCAGCACGGTAGACTTGGAAATGCGGCCGCCCGTGAGGTGCTTGATCGCCTGCGTCCTGCATACTGGTTTTCAGCACATCTCCATACTGAGTTTGCTGCGGTAATTCCTCACGACAACATCCAGACCAAGAAGATTGATTCGAGTCGAGACATGCCTGCTGCCTGGGGTGTTGAAGTCGTGGAACCTATGACTCCCTCGGAAAATATGAAACCTTCCCCCATCGCCGAGACTTTCAATAATGCCAACTTGGAGAATGGAAATGCAGCGCACGGAAGCACGGCCGAGCGGATCGCCGCCTGGGGCTCATTTGAAGAGAATGATCTCAGAACTCGCGAGCAGCAGTTCCTTGATATGATGCACCGCATGAGCGACGACCGACCCGCCACAGCTGTTGATGTGACTTGGAAAAAGGCATCATCGGGCGAATGTGCTGTTGAGCAGGATTCCCTCGTTTATGCCAACAAACGAGTAAAAAATGACGATGAGATTGATTTGGACTCCGACAACGAGTCGGCCCAGGAAAATTCTACACCCCTCAAGCAATCTGAACCAGTGCCTGCCCCAGAAGAAGATAAAAGTAATCCCGAGCCCCCAACTCACGGCTGCGATGGCGCCGATGACGAGCCTTCTTGGAATAAAGATAGGGGAATACCCCTTGTCGAACAAGCTGTATCGGAAAGTCTGCGAACGAAACTCCCAGCAGCTTTTGCTCCTCCTCCTGCAAAGGAAAGCCCACGCCCCAAGATCACCCCTCCCGCCATCAAGAACAAGCTCACAAAGTTCCTGGCCCTTGATAAACCTAACAATCACGATCGGTACTTCCGATTGTTGGATCTTGCTCCCGTCTCCGACCAAACCGCCACAGATAATCATCACCCATATCGTCTTCAGTATGACAGAGAATGGCTCGCGATCACCCGCGTATTTGCTGAAGATCTTGTGCTTGGTGACCAGAGCTCGAAAGTACCTGCCGATCTGGGCGAGGAAACCTATCTTCCTCGCATACAGGAAGAAGAAAAGTGGGTTGAGGAGAACATCGAGAAGAAAGGAATGATGAATATTCCTTTCAACTTCACTCGCTCAGCCCCTCGATTCAATCCACAAGGCGACATCCAGCATCCCACTATGCCCATGGAATACCCCAATTTACAGACGGCCGAATTTTGTGAGCTGCTCCAGATAGAAAATAAATTCTATCTAAACGAGGAGCAAAGATTCGTCAATTACCAGAGTGTGCCACCTGCTCAAATGGCTTCTGCTGAAGGCGGCGAAGACCACCGCCGAGGGTCGGGTCGTCGGGGCGGTCATAGAGGCCGCGGCCACAGGGGCCGTGGCCATCGTGGGTATGGCCGGAGAACGCACTGAAAAGTTCTCACACCAAGATTCCCTTGCCACGTTTTGTACTTTTATTAAATAGCCCGTGTACTCGGAGTTCTGCGTGGATGTATCTCGATTATGAAAATATGAATTTTTTCTGATTTTTGCTCTAATCCATGATTCAACCCATGATCATCTCCTTGTTTCCTCGTATTTGGTTCTCGCCTCCTCGTTTGACGTAAATCTTAGTTAGCCCACAATAGAGCAAGAAACTTCAAATTTTGTGCGAGGAAGACATTTCGGAATTAAGAACTACTCGATCTCTTCAATACGCGGTCTCCCAGATCCCCCAGCTATAGGATCAACACTTAATCCAGCGATAGAATCTCCTAGTTCTAGTCTTGGTTCATCACCCTCGGATTGCATACCGATTCCCCACATAAGAGACTTCTCCAACCAAGCCTCCAGACTTTCAATGAGAGCTCTTATATGCCCACGAACAATGACGTCTGTCTCTCGGCTCTCTACATAGCCCAGCGTCCGTAGCATGTGAGGAATGTTACCAATGGTAGATGGAGCATCAGTATCAGCATTTTGCACATCGAAGCCGGTAGAGGTATCCGTTAAAGAGAATCCAAATCCAATGTCTTTGCCTCGTCTTGATTCACGGGCCGTATCGAGTGCTTTGAGGATATCGAGGATGAGGACCACGCTGGCACGCCGGAGAATGGCACTTTCAGGGGATTGTTCGAGGGTGAGTGTCTTCAAGGCTAAATCAACTGCCTGTGACAATATCCCAGGGCCCAAGCCGAGAATATTCACCTGCGCTGCTGAGGCAAGTATGGACAATGCAGATGCGCGAACACGTAAGTCATCTGGTTCATCATCCGATGATGCACCTGCAGCCCAGGCAGCGACTATATTCGCCGCGTGAGCCGTTTTTTCTGGGGATTCCATATCGGAGTCCTCATCTTCTGCATCCTTATTTGGGTTTGTAGGTCCCGTGGAGAACTTCCACCCCTCAGGCATGGCCGGTTCTCTCTGTTTCCGCTCTTCGCGCTCTCTCCGGCGCTTCTCTTTCTCAAGCTGTGATTTTCGCTCCTTTTGCGATTCAGGTCTTTGACCGCGTCGTCCCGCCACTGTGATCATGACATCGCCCAAGATCTTAGCCGTCTCACCGGACAATGCGTTGCCCAGGTCCTGAACGGTTCGGAGAAGAGATTCGCCTATTTTAAGGCGTTGATCCAGCGTTCTTTGCTCGGCTTTGTCGGCGTAGCTTTGGGCTAGGGTTTTGATGACGGTGCGAGGATGACGCGAGGCAAGAATTCCTATCAATTTGATGGCATTCAAATAGATGAATTCTTCATTGGCGGCTGACTCGCTGGTGTCTGTGATGATTGATAATAGCAACGTCAATGTTGATGGAATGTCAAGTACAGGTGACCCTTGCAAAACTAGCTTTGAAAGCAGCGAGAAACCCTCTGCTTGAACGGGGGGAAGATCAGAATTGAGATTTGTCAACGCTTGACGATGTATATCGAGATCGGCAAGATGAGGTGCCGCTGGCTTTGTTTCATCATGCTCTGGGTGTGTGAGTTGGATTTCAACCAGCATGGATGATGTAGTGGCTGGCTTCGATAGTGCGGGAGGGAGTAGAGGAATGAGTTCATCTAAGCGGCCCTTGATAGCTTGAAGAGGCGGCTGGGTGTCCGGCGAAGTGGTAAATTCAGGGGAAGCCAAAACGGTGGACAAAAGGCTGAATGCCGTGGAAAGAGACTCGGATGATTCATTCTCAGATGCATTTTGCGCTTGATTGCCGTCTTCGGGAACGATGTTGGCGAGGGAGGATAAAGAGACCTTGCCCTTTTCGTCTCGTTTGGCTGATGCTTGGCCGCCAAGCCTCTTCAACTCTCCGTCGACAATATGCTTTATGAGCTCCAAAACCCGCAGGGGACGCCTCGACAGAGTATCTTTGAAATTGTCCAGCAGTTTCTCGGCAACTTTGGCACTGACAAGTTTCTGGATGATGTTTTCTGACTCGCCAATGGTTGCAGACTTCGCCGTTCCGCTGGTAGTGGTGGATTGAACCAACCACTTCTCGCTGACATAGAGGAAAATATCACCAGTGCGTTCCTCGCCACTGGGATCAGAGCCCAGGAGGCTGACGAATGTTTCCGTGCGACTCTGCAAAGAGTCGATTAGGCGAATAATGTTCGATTGATCATCTTTTTGCTTCGTTCTTCGGACCAGAACAATGTTCCCTCGTCGATCCATAGCGTAAGTCCAGGAGACACCCCCATCCCAGAGAAGGTTATCAACAAGCTTTCTGAGGGGCTGCACGCCGACAGATATGCTGAAGTACGTTTGAAGAAGCTCCAACGTCTTTCCGTGCAACTCTTTGAGTTGTTTCTCCTGGGCATAGCATATCAAGCCCCAAAGCGGAATTAGGATAGGGTAAATGATTCTCTTGACAAGGCCCGGATTCGGATGCTGAAGGGCTAGACTCCTCAGCCTTTCTACCGCAATATCGATCATTGCATTGTTCACAATGATGTTTTCTTCGCTTGGATCCTCTATTTTGATTGGCGGAGAAGTTTCAATTTCTGCAGACTGTCTCAGCCAACGGGACGATTTATCGTCCAGTTCAGCAGTCAAAGCGGCAAATATTGGCTCCACAAATATTGAATGTCCAATGGTTTCTGGGGCCCCATAAGCACGTTTCCCCAGAATTCCATTGCCAATAGCGTAGGATGCCGTCTTCTTCAAATCAAGGTCCGTTCCATCCAGCAATGTGAGTAGCTGGGGAGCAATGGTTGTAAAGTATGGGGTAGGTCCGATATCCTGTGGAACGGAGGATAACAACCGAGATATTTGCATAATGGCTTGTAGGGTGAAATGGGGCCCGTTTGAAGGCTCGATTTGGGCTTCTTGGCCGAGAGATGGCGCGAACTGAGATGCAATGAACATAATCGTCTGTAAGACCCCGCCATTCCGTAGCGGTACGCGTGCAATTTGACCTGATATCGTGGATTTGAACCAATTCGTTGTATCTGACTGAAGGAAACTAGATAACGTCGGCAAAAGAGCGACACTGGGTGTGCTGCAAAACGTCAATAACAAGGTCCATGTACAAGTGCATTTACGAGACAACGCACTCTTCGATGATCTTCATAAACCCGAGCCTATATTTTTCTTGGTCCATCGACGAAGAAACATTTGGGTTGAAAGCTAAGTCCGCTGTGCCACTAATGATGTCACTCAAGATGCGGGCTCTTATGACGGGTTGGATGCTCGGGGTAGAATCCAACATTATATTGAGAAGAACGCCCATTATCTGGCGAAGAAGAAGCTCATCGTGGGGCTTGCTACTCGCCGGAACAGTACTTTGCTTGGCAATCACCCCAGCTGGCAGAACTGAGATTACTCTCTGTTGCAGTGGGATTCCAACGCCCGATGAAAGAGATGGATAAATCCCCTCCAGGGAAATCAAGTCCAGCAATGCATGCAGCAGCCGACGTCTCCTTGCATCCTCCAAGGCTGGATCCTCTCCCTCGCCGGCGGTGCTATCAACTAGATCATGATCTTCCGAGGGCGTTGTAAATGCTGTGTGAATCTGGCTCAGGGTATCCAATGATTGACTGATGACAGCCCTTCTTTTAATGCTATCATCGGCACCTACATCCTCCGTAGATTGAGTGAGTATATCTACCAAACCTTTGCCCTGAGACTTTTGTATTTCATCTTAAATTCGAATCAGCTTCTAGTTCAGCATAAAGTACGAACTGCGTTACGATACCTCGACTCAGGACTGGGCTCAAGAATGCGTTGGCATTGTCAAATGCCACTCGGACCTGTCTTGGATCTCCCATCATGACCAGTGATCGAGTTAATCGCCATTTATTCCATCGTGGACGTGAATTCAATCCTTCATCAGAAATGCTCCTCCAATGAGACGTCAGTCTTGGCGGGACAATCGTTGATTAGTAATATCGATAAGAGATGACATAAAGCGCGTCCATCACGTGCTCACCCGTCGCGACGGACGCCTCGGCGCGTCATTTGATAACCTCAGCGAGTCTCTTTTGCCTTTGTTGTGTACAGTCAATGCCCAACCCGACTTTCTTCAACATGCCCAAGGACGTTTTATTAGAATGGAAAAGCCTCTGTCTATCAACCAACATGGATTCTGCTTGAAGCAATACAATCTTCATTGCACCCAACGTTTTGTTTACCAGCGCCGGAGTTTCGCCCCGTCTTTCGAGGATGTGGAGCCACCAAGTTTCTAGCCATCCAAGGCATACAAGTACAGCGAGTCCTTCTTTGATCCGGCTATCAACCGAGAACGTCTTTTCTATGTTCAATCGAGCTAGATCATGTCGTACGGGCGATGTTGGGATCTAACCCTAAGACTTATCCAGTCGTCTTGTCTCTCGAGGCAACAGTTTCACAGAGAAAGAGCACGCCGGGTACCACGATTAGCGCAATTTATCTATGATGGATTAGTTACGCGAAAGTTGCTCGTCATTGCCAGAGCTCTTCGGGGTTTAGAAGACGGTTTTACTATGCAAGTGTCCACAAGGGCCATGCGTCGGTTCTACCAATGCTGGATTTGCGTGCTGGTCAAAATCGGATGGTCAACCTATGCTTCGAATGATGCATTACCGTGGAGAAAAGAGGGGTGGAACGCGCCGGGTACCTCAGTATGAGACTGCCCTTTGGAGGATCAACCGACAATGCGGCAGATTGAATTGAATTGCGATGTTCCAATATCGAATGCCTAGGGCATCAACTAAGATGGATCAGAAATGCGGCGCCTAGAACACAACAGTGACCATTACACACAGCATTGTGACGACAATTTAAAAGAATCCACTCGTCAGAACCATCCATTATCTCCCTGAACTTGTTCCAGGCATTTTCATAGGTATGGATGCCGCGAGGTCCTTCTATTTTGTCCGTTTCCATGGCTCCTTGAGTCAATTTCAAGGCTTTTGGACTGTTGGCACGTTCCGGCCTGGCAATGGATTTCCCCATGCTAGTTTGATGTTTTTTGACATGGTTCGTTTGCGTTCTTTTCGACTCTGTTTTGCAAAAGCTGTCGCCCGTCCAGCGCGTGTTCCCACAACGAAGATTCCTGGAAATCTTGCACCTTTCTTTCACCTCTTCCAGTATCGCAATTCCTAAGCTTCCAGCAGCTAGGCACCTCGTTTTAAGGCGACCGCCATCGATTCGACTTCCGCGGAAGATCCAGACCCTCTGTGTTAACCATCTCTTCGTGAATACTTTTTGCGAATTGATTGATGGGCGTCGACTACAACAACAATAACTTATGTTCGTTGTCCTTCCTCAGGAAGAAGGAAGCGGTTTTTTCTGGATGTTCTTTGTTCGCTTCATCAATGCCCTCCTGTGATACTTCGCGGTTGATCAGGGGAGGAAACAAAAACCCGTCCCAGAGGGTACTGTACCACACATAAGAAACTGGCTCGACTTGCTCGGCAAATCGCGGATGTACACGCATTGGCAGCTTTGAACGTTCCCGAGGGGATGGAGATTCTGCAAGCTTGGATTCGGCTGATCGTCAAGGCCAGTCCCAATCACGATTTGCTTCTGTGGTGTGCGGAAAGGAAGGGTGTTGCATTGATCTTCCTGCAGCTTTCTCTCGATCTCCATATTTTCTTCAACTCTTCTGGTCTTGTTCTGGTCGGCAGAGCTCTCAAATTGATCTCACACAACGCCGTGGCTCTAGTCGAGTTCCAAGGCATTCATTTCTCCCGAATCCTCTTTCTATATCTTCATATAGGACCAGTCCCGATTGAGAAATCTCGTCGTTCCTGGCATGCTTGCGTTAGGCAGGGTAGTATGGGACCTCTCTCGAGTGAGGATCAAAGCTTTGGCTTGTCCAGACTATTCATGTTGCTTCATACCATTAGCTATGTGACCTCAATCGGAGCTGATCCGGCGTGAGTCCTAGAGTGACGGGATAGAATCGCCTTTGATCTTGACTACCAAGGAGCTGCTGGTGGCTGCTGGGATAGAATCTCTGTTTGACTTGGCATGACGGGGAGCAGATTATAGGTACCGTGAGACGGCCGTTGGATCACCGTTCTCTCTACTTCGGTGGAGAGGACCATTTTTTCCTCGATAAGTGTTCCTTTCTTCAGTTATTGGGATAAACCGGAACTAACTACTATGCATCTAGAGAAAGGGGTTCAAGTTACCTATTCACCAGCGTTTATGTAGCCGACCATTATTATTCCCTCAGCAAAAATATTGAATCATATGCATAATCACAAAAATTTTTTTTTTAAAAAAAAAAAATTGATTTACTTCCTATCTTCCACTTCATATACTCCGCTTCTACCTCGATCTACATAATGTATGACATCGGGCATGCATTAGTCATGTGCCCCCTCCAGCCCCGCCACCGCAGAACGAAAAGGAATGTTCCGCCGCGGGAGATTTTTCGCGATAAGAAATTCTGCCACTTCAACCCCTCCACAATTAACTTTCATTTTTTTTTTCCTCTCCTTCTTTTTGACTGAAATTACTGGATATTTTTCTTGTTTTCTCATTTACATTTTCATTTCTATATAGCACAAAATGTCCGCCGACGAGAAGACCACGGCTCAGTCGCAATTCGACAATGCCGTTGAGTCGCAGTTCAAGAATATCGGAGAGATCGTGGAGAAGGGAGAGGGCGACGATGAGGATCTCGGCCCTATGCAGGTTGAGTCGATGTGTATGAACTGCCACGAGAATGTAAGTTTTGACTGCGACAATAGAAATGATTTTGAAGTCTTGCGTATACTAATCGCCAGTCGTATCATGATAGGGAACTACCCGTCTGCTTCTCATCCGCGTGCCTTATTTCCGCGATATCATTCTCGAATCTTTTGAATGTCCACACTGCCACTTTACCAACAACTCGATCAAGGCTGCCGGCCAAAGTACGTGATCAATTTTCTCAAATTTTCCAACTAGAGCAAAGTGCTGACAATGTTCCCAATTCAGTCCAGACCCAAGGCGCAAAGTACACCCTGACGGTCGAGAGCCAGGATGATATGCAGAGACAGTTAATCAAGTCCGACCAAGGTGTTCTCACCATCGACTCACTCGGAATTGAAGCTCCACGCGAAGGAACCTTGACCAACGTTGAAGGCGCCATTCAGCGTATCCACGAAGGTCTTTCCAATGATCAGCCTGCCCGCAAGGAGCAAGCCCCCGAACTCCACGATGCCCTCCAGCCTCTCATCGATAGCCTCAAGAGCTACCTTGACGGTACCGGTTTCCCCTTCACGATCTCCCTCGACGACCCCACTGGTAACTCCTGGATCGCACCCAACACCCAGGACCGTGGCAATAAGTACCGCACCAAGCTTTACTACCGTACCCATGAGCAGAATGAAGAGCTTGGAATCGCAGCCGACCCCGATGCGGCGCAGGCCGAGGACCCCGATTCGGAAATTGTGGATGGCAAAGAATACTGCCTTCCCGCGGAGTGCCCCGGTTGCAGCAAGCCTTGCGAGCTGCTCATCAAGAAGGTCAACATTCCTTACTTTAAGGAGGTTTACCTGTGGAGCAACGTCTGCGAGCACTGCGGACTGCGCTCTTCCGATGTCAAGACTGGCGGAGAGGTTCCTGAGCTTGGCAAGCGTATTACTTTGACCGTGAAGAATGAGGTTGATCTTTCTCGCGATATTCTCAAGTCTGATACCTGCGCTGTGCACAGTGACGAACTCGAGATCTCTATCCAGGCTGGTACCCTCGGCGGTCGATTCACTACCCTCGAGGGTCTGCTCACGGAGGTACGAGACAGCCTGAAGGGCCACCTTTTCGACATTGGCGGCGGTGGTGGTGACAGTCTTGAGTCCACTGAGAAGGCCAAGTGGGACCGATTCTTCGAGCGTCTTGAGTGGGCTATCAATGGTGACTTTGAGAAGTTCGGTGGTCAGTTCGTGGTTACCCTCGCCGATCCTTTGGCCAACAGCTACGTCCAGGATCTCTGCGCACCTGCTGCGGATCCCCAGATCACTATTGAAGAGTACCAACGCACGGACGAGGAGGAGGATGACCTTGGCCTTAAGGACATGAAGACCGAGGGCTACGAGGAGGATGCGCAGGAGCAGAAGTCATGATCCAAGTCTGCTCCATGATGTTTACCGATTTGCTTTTTTTCTACTTTATATCCATTTTCATGATGACGCGATTGATTTCAGTGTTTCTTTGCATGATGGCGTCTTGACGGTACTATGTACAGATTTTTAGATATCCGGCGATGAGGGGACGGCTGTGGAATGATCCAAAAAGTTTTGGGGTGTTTTGGCAGATAAAAGAATTCATTGGGTATCTAGTAAATAAATTATTGCACTCATACTGATATCTCTCTCCTTGATTTCGCAACCAGTCCAGTAGTATATCCTTCCTCCGGAATATAACATTCTTGTGTTCCAGCTGCGGAGCGATTTGGCAGGGATTTTTCATTTCTTGTTACTTTCAGTTTGCCTGGCAGAGAAGCTAGCAAGGCATGACCAGACTGTACACGACAATGTATTGAGTTGGCAGTGCAATTTCCGGTCAATTGAGCCCTTCCAAGCTCATGCAGATGGATTGAGTGATGTCAATTTTGCATGGGTGTATGTGAACTTTTCAATCGAAAATTACATAGCTGGTGTCCCTCTCCAGGGAGAGGTAGATCAAAGGCAGCGCTTTCGAATGCAATTCTTACATAAGGACCCTGCTATTCTAACCCCGGGTTGAAATAACGATATGTCCAGTCTCTCACTTCGCAAATGGGTTCGCATGCATCGTGACATGATTGATTCGAAGCGCTTCGAACTCTTCTCCCTCCTTGGGCTGCGATACCTTGCCCTTCTTATCAACCTTGACATTGGCCTTCTCAAGCTTGGTCAAGACATCACCACCCTCATCTTGAGCGCTCAAATTAAGAACCTTCCCAAAGACGGTACTGTTGCCATCTAAATGTGGCGCCGGGGCAAAAGTAATAAAGAATTGGCTACCGTTAATCGTCGGGCCTGTCGCATTTTGAGACCCGGGTGCCGTCTTATCCTTCACCGGGCGGGAAGCCATTGATAAAATACCGCGCGCGTTGTGACGGAGAGCAGGGAGATGAATCTCTTGGTTCAGAGCCGAAGGGTGATTTATAGACGTGCCACCTTTAGGAACCTCGAAGGGAAGCATGGGTTTGTTGGAGGCAGAGGGTTTTCCTGCGGGGCCAAGGGAGATATCTCCCGTCTGAATCATGAAGCCGGGCATGATTCGGTGAAATGGGATATCATTGTATGCGCCACATGCGCAGAGGGCGAGGAAGTTCTCGGCAGTTTGGGGGACTGCTTCGCAGAATAGCTCGACCTTGAGGTCGCCTTGAGTCGTGTGCAGCTAGTGAAAAGCAAGTGTTAGCCGTTGTTGAAGCAATATACCTTTTCGTAAAGCACAAGAAGCCCGAAAATATACACGGAGTGTCTACTTACTGTGACAGACATATTTGCGAGTTCTACTCTTTGTAACGTAGTAGAAAGAGACTGCGAGGAAGTTCAAAAGTTGACCCAGCGATATCGTGATTAGTCATGGACATGCGGCGTGGCGTCGGAGAAGACCAACTGAGACTGTCAATTGTTTATTCCTTGGAAGTCTTCAATTCCAGGGTGAGACACAGACAACCCTTGGATCTATTGTGATATACTCTCGGCGAACCCCCTCTTACTCTTGTATACGAGTACACCAATACCACACTGTTATCCATCGCCAACCTCCGCATTTCACAAGACCGTTGAGATCTGAAGCACATCGCCAGGATGAATAACCGACCAGTTGAGCAAGCTTTGGGGATTTTGGTGCCGACACATGCTGCAGACTTACCGCAGGAGCTATTAAGCCTATCATTGAGCCTCGTCGCGCAGTCCCGAAGCCTATCCAGTAGCTTGAAGCCGGAGGAAGAAATCGCTCGTCCCTATGCTTGCGCCGAAATTGCTTGCAGGAGGTAAGCCAGCTGCACTTCTCGAATGCTCATATATCTCATTGGATCACTGCTGACGCCAATTGGTAATCCAATCAGATTGACTCGCGCTCTCGGACTTCCTCCACTACTCGGACACCCGCCATGCCCACCGCGCGTATACAAGAAGCTCTACGCATGGCTTGACAAGTCTCTTTCGGCAAGCTCAACGGGGATGAAGCGCTCAGCCAGTGGATCAGTTGCTGGCTCACCATCTCGAGCTGCATCCGGACAAACTACACCCACCAAGGGCTCGGCCCTTACACGATCACCTAGCAAAGTAGCGCCAACACCACGCGGTCTACAAAATACACCTTCCAAATCTACTCCTCTGAAAAGAAGCGTCAGTGTAGCCAACAAGCTTAGCTCACCATCGAAATCCGCAAGGAAATCCATCACGGCTCATCCAAGGGGTATCACTAAATCAACAATTATACCAGATGCTCCGGCATGGGCAATGGCCGCTATTCGAACAATCTGCAAGACTCTCGCAACTCCTGCTCCACGAACTACAACTTGGTCTCGTCCTCCGATTTCTAGAACATTACCGCCTCACATCTTTGCTGGAGTCTCATCTATTCTTTTCATGACGTCTAGCATGTCAGTAGATGAGGAAGGGGTGGACGAGGAGGTTCTGGATTTCCTCGAGCCTATCGTCTCTATCAAACCCGCCGGGAATGATGACGACTTCAAGGAATTAGTCTATGCCATGGCTGTCGCTGTTTACTTCCTTGTACTCGCGAGACGGCGGAGCCCAGCACCCTCTGAAGAAATGGACGATGCAAGTGCCGATGCCCAAAAGATGGACAAGAAAACATTTACTGAGATGCGCCAAACCGCCTTGACTAGTCTTGGACTTCCAAATGATCGACAACATCGTGATGATGTAGATCAATGGATTGCCATCATCATGGAACAGGGGTGGGCGAATGGACAGGAATGGTTTGATAATATTCCCTATGCGGGGGAGTTGGATGGTGAAGATGAAGAAGGTAACTCTTATCGAAATCTTGATGAGGAGGATGCGGCTCTTAGAGGCGTGAAATTACCCAAGCGTAAAGATGGCACCGCGACAGCTCGTTCTAACAATGGAAATTCTCACGGCGGCCTTCTGCCTGGGCTGGGCACTATGATGCAGGATCGGGTGGATTGGTTGAGCGAAGATCGTCAAGAGGATTTCGTGGAATGGAAAGCGGATATCATGTCTCGTATCGGACAAGCCGCTGCTTGATGTCTCCAACTGTTCGGTGGCATAGTTGGCGCTAGGAAAAAATTGATACCCTTTTACTATACAAACACAGCAATTATCCCTGTTTGGGAGTCATAATAGTCCAATAATCAAATATCAAGAATCGAAAATTGTATTGTATGAGGTTTGTAATCAGTACTATAACTATCTAGAATAACACCATCGATGTCACTTATCTATCCTCCCAGTTCAAGTTCGATGCACTGTGTCGCGTGCTTCCAGGGCTACACGACCTGTTCAAGTTTGTATATCCAAACACCAAGGGTAGGCTCAAGTATATCTCGAAACGCCGTCAAAGAAGATAAAGAACCAAAAGTAATCAGTACCAAATGCTCCGAGTCCGGTGATGAGGGATACTCTCGTTGTGTTCCTGCTCAAGGTTCTTCATCGTATCGTACAGAAAGAAATCAATTAAAATGGCATTGATTCCGTATGTTTTGGGGGACTTCTCTGTCTCGGTTTTCTCTTCTGCAGTCTCCATTCCGGGCTCGGAGTCTTGGGGCGTATTTTTTTCATAAAGAAAAACACCTTTGCGTCCAGCAGCTTTCACTTCGGGGTGGCGCTTTTCAATTTCACGTTTGATGAGCTCCACACACCAGATACTGGTGCCGCGAAGTTCAATTTCCCAGGTTGAGCCTGATGGGATTGGCTTGAGGGCTCGAATATGGCTCTCTAATGATGGAGAGAGTCGAAGACAGCCAAGCTGGTGTAGCATTTGGGGAATGCGATAGTCTAAGGGACGTGGTTAGAGGGCTAATATTGTTGCAAATAATGAGTCCGTTTCTCACCTGCAAACATAGTGATCTTATCGATGTCATTAAATTCTCCGAAATCCTCGCCATCGAAGCAAGCCCAAAGATCTGCAACAAGGATCTGAGCGCGCTTATACAGTCGGACTCTTTTTCCATTGAGCTTTGTCTCATCTCGGAAGCAAGCAAAGTTTTCGGTGAGCAGGTTGACCAGGCCTGCTGCGGAGAAATTGGCATCTTCAATGCAGGTAACAAAGCTTCCTCCAAATTCCTGAGTAGTATAGCATTAGGAACCAATTTTCAGTAGATCTCGCTAGATAATATTACTCACATTGCAAAGGACTTCACCTGCTTCTCGCAAGCATTGCATTCGTTCTTTGAACAAAGGAATTTCCTCATCAGTCGCGGATCGGAAAACATGTCGCAACAGCTCCTCCGTACATTGCTCTTCATCAATCCAGAAATCCGGGGTTGTGATGGGAATTCCCTCTTCAAGCGCCCTCTGCAACGCCGCAACCAAACTCCAATAACCAGTCCATCTTTTACCGCGATACTCGATGCAGAAACGCTTTGATTCATCTTTCTGATCGGACCAAAAGCTAAAATTCAATAGATCCATTGTGAAAATGAAATCGACTGTATTTTCATCTTTGGTTTGCGGGTGTAGTTCATGTTCTGACCAGGTCTTTGTTGAGTAGGCCTTTTTCTGCATCAATCGCCATATTGTCTTGGCTGCTTCTTTGGTCTGTGCTGGGCTCAGTGCCACGTCGATGGCATTATCAAAGATATACTGGGCCCCTTCTAGAACTTTAGTCTCTGGTGGAAGGTTGTTCTGTTGTTTGCCACCCATTCCGAGATGTTGGCGTAGAAGTTCCACTAGTTCAGGGTCTGCTTCATCGTCTGAACCCCCATCTGGTAAATTGGGGTTTCTATTAGGGATTGGCTCTAACGAAGGCATGGTGGTTGATGGATGTTTTCTGCAAATTGCGAATTGAAAATTGACACGGTGAAATCAGTAATCGCTTCTGTTGTCGACCGTTTCTCCTTTTTGTGATGTGTTCTGCAGGGTGACCTTTGTGGGACAGCACAACTTGGAAAATTGACCGTTCGATAATCTCCACAACTCCCTTTGAATGAACTACTTGATCAAGCACGGATTGCTGGAATGACTCTCCGGAACCCGATAATCTGTCAGGTCAATAGATGAAATCGAATTGCTTGTCAACTCGATTCTTTTTTTTTCGAGTTGTCGCCACGGAGAAAATTCAGGTCCAACGTGCATTATGTAAGCATCTAGTCGGTCCGAATAATGAGACATGTTTTTGATGGAAGACAAAGCAGGGCTGATAGAGTGATTATGTAGAAAAGACTCTGTTAAATGATTATTCTAGAGTTTTTTTTTTTCGTCTACACTAGAGCATTAAGTGCTGACTTGGATGGTTCGTTGATGTTGGATAAAGTTGGTGGGGCATGGTCGAGCGATGCAGTATGTAAAACCGATTTCAAGGTTGTTATCACCAAGTTGATATTTATGAACTTGATGACATGAACAAGCCCTTGTTCATGGCGCTCGGGAGCTGACGGGCGAAAATCATTTCTGGCTGGATTTAGACCGGGGGCAACAACAGATCTGTATCAGAGTTGGCATTCATAGAGTTAGCTTCAAGTCAACATTGGAAGTGTCAAATTCAATAACCAGGCGACAGAGTTCTAATTTAGCATAATCCTGCTTATAGTTGAAAACCCTGGCTTACTCCTAATGGCTTTTACTTTCAAGAAGATATTTTTGAAAGCGCCACCACACTGATTCAACAGTATTATCCATGGGCGCTAATCAATATAGAGAAGTAGGTATACCACTGGACAACATCTCACGCTGCCATTATCTTGGAAGCAGCAAAGTTTGTAATCCGATCTACATCGCCGACTTTTGTACTAGTACGCAGCTTCTATCACATTTGGTCCGTCGTTTATGAGGTTTATTACAGACTGCTAAATTTGAGTGTCACGAGTTGAGGGTGAGAATGTTTTTCCAAAGCACCCTGATCGGTTAGCTTTGATGCTTTGGTTGGTCCACAATTTGTTTCTTCTTTCTTTTGCAGAACATAAATAACACTGAGGTTATCAAATACATAATATAATTTTAGCCCAATTGACAATTGAAGTAGTAATGATGAGACTTTCTAGATGTTGATGGACGGAATATCGGCCAATTGCCGATGTCTCCACTAGGGCCAAAGCCGGGATAAGTTTCTATTCCGAGTGCATCCCCAGTTCAACATTGTATAGAGCTCTATTCCGGCCGGGGTGCATTGCATGACCCCAGATTTGAAAAGCTAGTTTAAGAGATGTAAATGCGGGGTGGCCCAGCCTTGTGGCATTTGTCCCATCTACTGGCACTTTTGTGTTGTTTTTCTCCTTTTTCCCTTAATATTCTCCTTCCTGTGCGCAATTCAATTTCCTTCCCGTCTACTGTACGATTATCGAATATGGGGAAGAGATTCTGGGGCTTGAGAGGGGAGGCTCTATCTCTTGCTCAAATACTTGCTGTTGTAGGACCAGCATACACGCTTTTCGGATATAACCAATCTGGCTTGGGAAGTCTAATCTCCTTGCCTGACTGGGTCAAGCATTTCCCAGAGATCGATACTGTCAACACCACGGGAGCAAAGGCGAGTCACAACGCGACGATTCAAGGAGTCGTAATTGCGACATTCACACTAGGTGCCCTCCCTGGGTGTTTGTCCTGCTCATATACTGCGGACAAATTTGGTCGCCGGCCTGTCATTTTCATGGGTGCTTTGCTGGCATTGATCGGCCAGGTTCTTGAAGCATCCGCGTTTCAACTTGCGCAAATGGTCGTGGGTCGCACTATCCTAGGAGCTGGCATTGGTATTCTCAGTGGCACTGTCCCAACATGGCAGAGTGAATGTTCGAGCTCAAAAAATCGCGGGAAACATGTCGTGTTGGATGGACTCTTCATCGCGTTCGGGTACATGCTGCAGGCGTGGATAAATCTTGGGTTCTACCAATATCAAATGAGCCCGGTTACCTGGAGACCTCCTATCGCTATTCCAATTGCATTTTCCATTTTACTTATGGTCTCGATCATCTATCTTCCAGAGTCGCCTCGCTGGTTGGTTCGTCAAGGCCGGAGGGCAGAAGCCAAAGCCACACTTGCATCGCTTAGAAACAAACCCGAAGACGATGCTGATATCGTAGGGGAGATAGTTGGAATTGAAAGCTCGCTGGAAGAAACTGCAAACAGTGCGACTTCGCTTATGGATCTTCTCAAGATGGGTGAGGATCGGCTGCTGTACAGGTTTGGCATGTGTCTTCTTCTGCAATTCTTTCAACAAATGTCTGGTGGGAACTTGATTTCCGTTTACTCAACTGTGATCTTCGAATCGGGCTTGGGAATGGATGCTCAGACAGCTCGACTCCTTTCAGGCGGTACACTCACTTGGAAGTTTCTCTCATGTTTCGTTTCCTTCTTTACCATTGATCGATTCGGTCGTCGCTTTGCCCTAATGGTAAGCGGGGGTGGCATGGCAGCTTGTATGCTCGCCCTCGCGGTTGCAACATCTTTTCCTCATACAAATTACGCAGCCCAGATTGTCAGCGTTCTCTTTGTCTTCTTGTTCAACTTTTTTATCCCTATTGGATTCTTGGGTGCGAACTTTCTGTACTGCACGGAAGTCGCTCCGATTCGGCTTCGTGTTGCAATGTCGAGTATCTCCACC
This sequence comes from Penicillium citrinum, assembly GCF_028827155.1. NCBI lineage: Eukaryota > Fungi > Ascomycota > Eurotiomycetes > Eurotiales > Aspergillaceae > Penicillium > Penicillium citrinum. The sequence continues at coordinate 2,609,125 of NW_026622691.1, forward strand.
GCAAATCATTGGCTATGGTATGTATTCTAGAGCGACACACTCGAGTTCAAATGTTGACAAGTCTTATTCAGGAACTTTGTTGTTACTATGATCACACCGGTTGCAATTGATAGCATTGGCTATCGCTACTACATCGTGTTTACTTGCATCGGATTTTGCATACCCTTATCAGTATACTTTTTCTATCCCGAGGTATGTATTAGCTGTTGTCTACAGTAATATTCATGACCCAACTAATGGGGTTTAGACTATGGGTCGCACACTGGAAGAGATTGACCTGGTATTCCGTGACAGTCCTTCGGTTTGGGAGACAGTTCGCTTTGCCAAAAGAGGCTGCCAAAGGATTCAGGCTGAACAGGCACAGACAAAGCATGAGGTTGAACACGAAGAATACTCAGACGAATAAACATATAGGACAACTATTTCCCGGACGATGAAATGTTGTGCTATGCAAATACCTTTCTGGCTGAAAACTCCAACTTCGAGACAGAGCAGCTGGGCTTCATAGCAATAATTCAATTTTAAAAAATTCCTCGAAACTTTGTTGTATTCAAACCCTGTCGTAGTTATTAAAATGCGGCATTCGCATATGCTCTTGGATACCAAATCAAGCCTCTCCGCTTTTTTCTTCATTATCTTTTCAAGGAACTACTCTGCAAGGGTCGTCAACTGCTGTAGACAAGCTTGTTCGTGGCGTCTCTTCGCAATTTCGATCAGGATCTTTGGGCTCTCTGGTAACTTGTTCTGTTGTCTCAATCAAAAGATCTTGCTGCCTTTTCTTTGGAATTTTTGAGGCTTAAATATATACTCTGGAGAGCAAGATTGGTAGCCTCGTCTCTAAAGCTGCGGGATATTTATACAAGCCCAAAGAGGCTGAGACTTACTGATATTGTGCTAGGCACTTTGGATCAACATAATAAAGTCTTCTCGGACTGCTTACTATGAAATGGCGTAATATATGGAGTATGCGAGTTACCCAAGTCAGTAATTTTAATACGCCCGGAGCCTCGACATCCCGCTGGAATGATTGTTCGGAATATCATTTGAGTGGCTGCTGCTCGAAAGTTGACCCCAAGAGGGTCCACTCTCTCGTGCTCGCCACTAACAGTCAGCGAAAATCCGTTTGTTGTACGGTAATCGTTTTCGGTCCACTCGGATATCAAACGGCTAGGGCGATAGAAGAGATCCACAATTCTCCAAGTAAGCTCTATATCCCACCCGGTCGATTCTTAAGGACTTATATCCTGGTAGTACTCAGCACTGGCAGTATTGAGCCCGCTACACATATAATCTTTAATAATTATGGATGTATCCTCCGGAAAGTCTCGTCGAGGACGCCCAGAAAAGGTCTGCGCTCTGAGTCCACCATACATTTTTCCGCGCCAATTTGCTCATCGACGGAACCACAGGCCTGTCAGTCTTGTCGAATTCGAAAAATAAAATGCGAAAGGATCCACAATGCGAGCAAATGCAAAACGTGCTATGAGCGCCGTACAGAATGCAAGGCAATAGAGACTCGGAAAAATCGCCATTCCAAGTCTCAGAGCCGGAAACGAGAACTCCGCTATGACAGCCCATCGGTAGCCAACACGCCGGCGTCTATCCCAACTCCAACTATTGCCAGCACAGAAGATATCGCCCAATCACTTTCAGATAGTTATGGTCAAAGCGAAGCATGCTTGGCATTCTTACCCTGTTTTACATTGCCCAGGTGCCTCGTAGGCGCTACGAGTGTGCAAAGTATGAAGATCCGTCCAGCTCTAAATTACACTTATGTTCATGAATACTAATAACGTATAGCACCGTTTCCCTTTTCACTGTTCTCGCCAGAAGGAGCAGAATGGGTCGCTGCAAAGGCACCGCCAGATGCATTGGATTCACCGGAGGCCCAGCCTATTGATATGCCTGGTGTTGATCATCACCATTCTACTCCTCGACTCCCCTGGCCAAACCAACCTTATATTGCATTACCGCCAGCGAATGTCGCTCGCCAAATATTTAAAGTCTTTTTCCACAGCTTGCACCTATTCTGTGAGATTTTCGATGAGAAGGAGTTCATGGCTCGTTTTGAGCGTGACTATCCTCCAAAGTTCCAGCGTTCGCCATCGTGGTGGAGTTGCGTTAATGCAGCCCTTGCATTGGCATATACCCTAGAAAACCGATTCAATCCAACAGCTTGGATGTATTGGAAAAATGCTAGTCTTTCTCTCGATAGCTTTCTCACAGGACCGCCACGTTTGCTCTCGGTCCAAGCTCTTCTCGCCATGGTATGTTCCACTGACTGATCTGATGCAAAATCAAAATGCTCATCCCTCCATTAGACATTGTTCTCTATGGCAACATTTCATGGTCAACTACTGAGTACCCTTATGCCACTCGCTATTCGAACTTTGCAGGGACTTGAACTACCACAAGGACAATCCTCGCCAGTGCAGCGTCGGCTTTGCGCGATTGGATCGGCTATTGATATAGAGTATGATAGACTCTTCGCTTTCTGCATCGGATGTCTTGAGGTTTCAATTAACATTATTTGATTCAGTCGCTCACTCCAACTCGGCGTACCGCCCTCTCAAGTATTTGATACAGGGCTCTCCACAAAGTTCCGAAATGAAATAGCCGAGCTATCCCCTTTCTATTCGCCGGGTAGAGATATCGCGGTCTTTAACATATACTATTCTTTTACTGAATTGACAGCTATCAAAGGTGAAATATACCGGCAGCTTTACTCTGTGAAAGGCCAAGACAAAAGTGACGCAGATGTCATTGCCACAGTTAGTGATCTCGACTCTCTGCTGCAAGAGTGGACGAACTCTGTACCGCAGGGCTACGTGCCAGGTACGCTCTCGGCAGAGGACCTTGTGAAGGGAGACACGCACCTCAGCATGTGTTACATGCATTTCAGCTATTATAATTGTCTCTTGACATTACATAGAAGAGTAGTCACTCGCGCAACATGGTCTATGTATCTAGACCCATTTTGTGGACAGAGTCAATCTTTTTGCCCCGACAACACTCGACCTTTTATGTCGAGAGAGTTGTGTGCAAAGGCAGCACGCGCAACTATGCAGCTCGCTCTCTGTATTCCAAAAGACCATCCACTCTGCCTAGGGTAAGCCATGTCCTCTACCCAGTTCCCCATTTTTCCCGAAAATGAAATAACAATGACGATTATAGAACCGTGATATACTTTGTGGTGTTCGCCATGATGATCATGGCTATCTTGATCATACAAGACCCATATACCGTAGAAGGTCAACGAGACGTTGAACTCATGAAACGTGTCGAAATGAGCTGGGCTGAGTTATCTTCAGAGAACTTTGACGAGGCTTTGATCCAGCTCATCCATAATTGCTCTCAATATCGCGAAATCGCCGAGAAAGAGATTTTCAAGGCCATGACGATGCGATGCTCTGGTAGCTCGCTATCTCAGACCATGTGATATCCAATACTATCAGAACGCTCAACAAGATATGAGAATGATTGAGGCTCAAAAATTTTCATCTCTTCTCAATCAGCCTTTAGATTAGACTAATAAATATGACAAAAATCGAAACCAAACCCCCATTTCAGCCACAGAATGGATCTAGTTAGGTCGAAACAATAATCGTTGACACCCGTCAAAATGCATCATTCGTTTATCTACATGATATCTCATAAAAGAACCACAGGAAACATTTGACTATAGCCTCTGGGAAGTGTAGGAGATATGCAAGCCTAGGCCAACCGGGAAATCATGACCGCCAGGGTGGGCGATATCCGAGTGTACTAATAGGTAAAATTGATTATCGATCGACTGAAAGATCCCAATAATGTAGCCATAGGATCCACATTCCGGCAAACGGATCTTGCGCCATTGCGTAAAGTAGAATGGCGGATGTGGTCTTCTCCGGGAGGCCCTTCTCGGGCCCGGTCGAATGTGAAGATGGAGCCGAAGGAAATACGGGAAATTCAGATATCAACCCTGATTTCTCAGCTACCACCGAGATTTCCGTTATGATGAGAAATTAGATTTATTAAGTAGTATGTCTCCTTTTTTGGTTCTGACTTTTTCATACCAACTTTCTTGAAGTGAACGGCTGCCCACCATGGCTGTTCTGGGAGGTATTCCCACTATGGACAACTCGTTGCTGCAGCAGCAGCAGCAGTTGGGAGTTGTCCACCAATCAGCTGGAACTGATAGCTCGGCCTCCACAGTAATGGAGGATACCAAGCATGAGAATGCAGTGGATATGGAAGATGAGATAGAGGAGATGGCGAGGCAGCTTACTCGTCACTCCACTCATTTTTCCACCTCCAAAACACGAAACCCATTCTTCGAAGATGATAAGGAAGCAACTTGGCATCCTGATAGTTCATCTTTCAAAGCGAAAGATTGGGTTCGAGCTTTGATTGCCGCTCAATCACAAGACCCCGAGCGATTTCTCCAACGATTGGCTGGTGTGGCATTCAAAGACCTTTCTGTGCATGGGTTCGGGAGTCCAACCGACTACCAGAAAGATGTTGCCAATGCCCTCTTGAGTATCGGTGGACTTGTGCGTAATATTGTCGGTAGTGGAAAGCAAAAGGTTCAAATCTTGAACAACTTCAACGGATTAGTTCGTAGCGGTGAGATGTTGGTAGTCTTGGGACGACCAGGAAGGTAAGTCACCATCCTTCGAAGTATCAAAAGTGGAAGCTCATAGTTCTCTTAGTGGTTGCTCAACATTCTTGAAAACAATCGCCGGAGAAATGAATGGTCTCTATGTCAACGACGACAGTTACCTCAACTACCAAGGTACGAAACAACAAAGCCAAATATATCCAGTTTATTCATGATACTGGGGTCTAACATGACACTGTAGGAATTTCTGCACCTATCATGCACAAGCAATTCCGTGGTGAGGCAATATTCAGTGCCGAAACTGACGTTCACTTTCCGCAGCTGACAGTCGGGGAGACTCTCACATTTGCTGCCATGGCGCGAGCACCAAAGTCGCGTTTCCCCGAATTGTCTCGGAAGCAGTATGCTGAACACCTGCGGGACGTGGTCATGACTATGCTAGGTCTTCGACATACATTTAACACACGCGTTGGCAATGACTTCGTGAGAGGTGTAAGTGGAGGTGAGCGTAAGCGCGTTAGTATCGCAGAGGCCATTCTCAGCGGTGCTCCACTTCAATGCTGGGACAACAGTACAAGAGGACTTGACAGTGCCAATGCACTTGAATTTTGCAAGAATCTCCGATTGATGAGTGACTATACGGGGACTACTGCATGCGTTGCAATTTATCAAGCCTCACAGAGTGCCTACGAGGTAATTCCAGCTTCAAAATTCAGATCTATAGAGCATCACTCAATGAGATACTTACGATTTTGATCAATACAGGTATTTGACAAGGTTGTGGTGCTTTATGAAGGTCATCAAATCTATTTCGGGCCCACCGACAAAGCTCGTGATTTCTTCACCAACTTGGGATTCGACTGCCCATCTCGTCAAACAACAGCGGATTTCCTCACTTCTTTGACTAGTCCTACCGAGCGCAGGGTGAAGCCAGGTTTTGAAGACAAGGTACCTCGTACACCGTCGGAGTTTGCACAGCGATGGCGGAACAGCCCAGAGCATGCTCTTCTCCTGCAAGAAATTGATGGTTTTGATAAAGAGCACCCAATTGGTGGCGAATCCTTGACCACGTTCAGTGAAGCGCGTCGTTCGATGCAGTCAAAGCAGCAGTAGGTTTTCTTTTCCTGTGTCTTTACAGGACATTTTCTGATCTCTCTAGGCGGTTGAAATCCCCATATACACTGTCGGTTTTCGAGCAGATCAATCTCAACCTCGCTCGAGGATTCCAACGACTAAAAGCGGACATGACATTGACCTACACTGCACTATTTGGCAATTTCTTCATCTCACTCATTTTGGGAAGCGTGTTTTACAATCTCTCCCCAGACGACTCTAGTTTCTTCTCACGACAGGTTTTGCTTTTCTATGCTGTTCTACTTGCAGCATTTGCTAGCGCACTCGAGGTACGTGTTGTCGATCCAGCCGGAGGGTGATATTTCTCTAGTGAAGTTTGATATGCTAATATCGAGATTCTAGATCTTGACACTTTACGCCCAAAGGCCCATCGTGGAAAAGCAATCTAGATATGCATTCTACCATCCTTTCACGGAAGCAGTTGCCTCAATGATATGCGACCTTCCATATAAAATAACAAATTCTGTGACATTCAATCTTCCGCTCTACTTCATGGCAAACCTGAAGCGCGAGCCTGGTGCCTTTTTCATTTTTTGGCTATTCTCAATTGTGACAACACTCACCATGTCGATGATCTTTCGGACTTTTGGAGCTGCATCGCGCTCATTGGCTCAGGCCCTTGTCCCAGCTGCTCTTCTGATTCTAGGTCTTGTTATCTATACGGGCTTCATCATTCCTACCAGAAATATGCTGGGTTGGTCTCGCTGGATGAATTACCTTGACCCAATCGCCTATTCGTTCGAAAGTATGATGGTAAATGAATTCCGAAATAGGAAATTCAAATGCTCGAGCTTTGTGCCGTCTGGTCAGGGCTATGAAAATGTCGATGTGATGAACAAAATTTGTACGACCGTCTCATCTCAAGCAGGAGATTCTGAAATCGATGGAGACGCCTATCTGGAGACCGCATATGCATATTCCAACGGCCATCTCTGGCGAAATCTCGGTATCATCATTGGCTTCATGATATTTTTCATGTTTGTTTATCTTATTGCGACGGAATTTATCTCTGAGAAAGCTTCGAAAGGCGAAGTCTTGGTTTTCAGAAGAGGCAACCAGCCCAAGCCTAATATCAATGATACTGAGGCAACCAGTACCGCTGCCTACAGAGCGGAAGAGAGCAACTCAGCACCTGGAACCAACATTCAGCGCCAGACTGCTGTGGTCCAATGGCAGGATCTTTGCTACGACATCAATATCAAGGGCGAAGACCGTCGCATCCTCGACCACGTGAATGGATGGGTAAAGCCAGGAACAGCGACAGCTCTGATGGTATGTCAAGTTACGAATATCTATACTTACTTTCTGTTTTCAATGAGCTAACTGTAAAAGGGTGTCTCCGGCGCGGGTAAAACTACACTGTTGGATGTCCTTGCGACTCGGGTAACTATGGGAGTCGTCACGGGTGATGTTTTGGTTGACGGCATGCCGCGAGACGACTCGTTTCAGCGCAAAACTGGATATGTTCAACAACAGGATGTCCATTTGCCCACTTCAACTGTCAGAGAGGCATTACAATTCAGTGCTATTCTCAGACAGCCTGCCCACATAAGTCGCCAGGAGAAATTAGACTACGTTGAAGAGGTGCTGGAATTGCTTCAGATGCAAACATATGCAGACGCCGTTGTTGGTGTTCCAGGTGAAGGTATGATTCGACTTCTGTCAAATCTCGTGATATTCAATATACTTGGACTTTTGTTAATAATATTTTCTAGGCTTGAACGTTGAGCAGCGCAAACGCTTGACAATTGGCGTTGAATTAGCTGCCCGACCACAACTACTGCTATTTCTGGATGAACCGACTTCAGGCCTAGATAGCCAGACCTCGTGGTCAATCCTCGATCTTATTGAAACATTAACTAAGCACGGGCAAGCGATTCTTTGCACGATTCACCAGCCATCCGCGATGCTTTTCCAACGTTTCGATAGACTATTGTTTTTGGCCAGAGGAGGACGCACGGTATACTTTGGCCAGATTGGTGAAAATTCATCAATCCTGGCGGATTACTTTATGCGAAATGGTGGACATGCTCTCTCAGAAGGCGAGAATCCTGCAGAATGGATGCTTGATGTAATCGGTGCAGCACCTGGATCCCATAGTGACATTGACTGGCCTGCTACCTGGAATGAAAGCCCAGAAAAGAAAGCAGTTGTCGAGCATCTGGACAATCTCAAATCTTCGCTCTCACAGAAGGAGAAAGAATCATCCTCGAAGGCAGACTATCAGGAATTTGCATCGTCAGCGGCTGTCCAACTTCGAGAATGTCTGTCTAGGGTGTTCTCACAGTACTGGCGCACTCCATCATACATCTACTCAAAACTCATTCTTTCGATTCTAACAGCTCTGTACAATGGATTCTCTTTCTTCCACGCGGCGAACACTCAACAAGGATTGCAGAACCAGATGTTCAGTATTTTTATGCTAATGACAATTTTTGGAAACTTGGTACAACAGATCATGCCAAACTTCCTCATCCAACGATCCATTTTCGAAGTTCGCGAACGACATTCCAAGATGTACTCTTGGCGTGTTTTCATGGCTTCCAATATCATCGTTGAGTTGCCTTGGAATTTGCTTGTCGCTGTTCTGATGTTCTTTTGCTGGTACTACCCAGTTGGTTTATACCGAAACGCTGAGCCAACGGATGCTGTACATGAGCGTGGTGCTTTGATGTTTCTCTTTTTGTTGATGTTTCTGTGGTTCACATCAACCTTTTCACACATGGTCGTTGCTGGCGTGGAGAATGCAGAGACTGGAGGCAACATTGCAAACTTGATTTTTGCTCTACTTCTTCTTTTCTGCGGGTAAGTCTTCTGATAGATGCTTCTTGGCTCACTTTATACTAATCACTCTCATCAGTGTCGTGGCCACACCGACTGCTATGCCTGGTTTTTGGATCTTTATGTATCGCGTCTCCCCGTTTACCTATTTGGTATCTGGCATGCTTTCCACCGCGCTCAGTGGGACAAGCGTTACATGCAGCTCGATTGAAACACTTATCTTTGATCCTCCTGCTAATCAGACGTGCTATGACTATCTCAACCCTTACGCAGTCGCGACGGGTGGCTACATTGAGAATCCGGATGCTACCAGCTCATGCTCATACTGCACTATGTCTAACACAGATACCTTCTTAGCCCAGGTGTATTCCTCTTGGTCTGATGCATGGCGCAACTTTGGACTTATGTGGGCATATCTGGCTTTCAATATTGTCGTTGCCCTTGGAGTCTATTGGTTGGCTCGTGTTCCTAAAAAGAGCAAAAAGGGTGGTGCCTGAGTACCACGAAATATGGACATCTTTGAAGTGTCTCGCTCATTTGTCCAATCTTTCGAGTCACTTACAAGTGAATACTTTCTTTTGATTTTGATTTCCTTTTCTACCCCTTCTTCTTCACTCTCGTCATGAGAACTTCCTCCTTCTTTGTACACAATTTCTTATTGTCCTTTTGTTTCTTTTCTTCCCTCTCCTTTCTTTCTTTTCTTTCTTTCCTTGAATTCCTCACATTTGTATTGTTGTCGACGTACAGCAATGTCCATTACTCTCTAGACCTTTTAAACTTAAATTATAGAATGAAACAGTTTGTTACCTTATATCGGCTGGAACGCCAGGGTACGGCGCTCTATAGCCGCAGCAAGTGCAGTCAACCAGTATTGTTAGTGTGGTTATTTTCAGAATAAATACACTCTTCATTACTTGGTCATTGTTTTTGCGAACTTAGGTAAGTATACAACTGATAAACTCGTTCGAATTCTCTGTCATAGCCCTGGAGGATGTAACATAATTTCAGTCATAATACTAAGTAGCTACTTAATGAAACGGGATAGGATGCTCGAGGCAGCACGGTCAGTACATGCAGTTCGAATGGGGCAGAAGGATGAGGGTAAACAACACCCCAACAAGAGCTATCTGCTAGCACTCTCTCGAATAGGCTGGAACTCGTGTAATTGATCTCTGTGTGTTGCTAAAGGTGCTATCTAAATGAATGTATATAACCCCCCCTTCCAAATTAGCCCAATTCCCTTACATAATCCTCCTACTTACAGGCAGGCCGATACTCCCCACTACACTAAGTAGATACCCAAAAATCGGAGATATATTATATTTTACATGGAAGTCTGTATTCAATACAGACTTCCATATTAAAAGCTAGAATAAATATAATAAATATATGCTAATTATTCCAATAAGGGATGGAGTGGTTCTATCAGTAAAAACAGTGATTCTTCTAACAACACTTCTCTACAGCACCGATTGCGGCTATAGAGCGCTATAGCCTGGGATGTTTTGTCCCGGTTCCAGGAACAATATTCTAACCCACATCAACTAGGAGTGGCGAACAGTGGGTTGACTGAAAGAGCCGAAGTAGGAACTGATAATTCAAAATTGAATGGATACTAATTCTTGTTCTGTATAAGTAGTAATAGAACGGCATTGTAAGTCTCTCGCCTAAGTGATCAACTTGTCTTCTGCTCATATGTCGACCCCACCATCTCTTCTTCATACCTCGCATTGATGATCGCGTTCATCGCATCCTCCGATCTCAGGTAGCTTTTATGACCCTTGAAAATCCAGAAGCTCAAGGCGATGATGAGCATGACTCCGAACACCGCGATGGCATAGTTCATGTCACTCGGCGAAGGAGCTGGACTGTCTGGAAAAAAGAAAAACACCGTAGTAACTATACAGTATATCACACTAATCCAATTGATCGTTGGGCCAAATCTAGCCAGTCGAAATTCTCCGGGTGGTAATCTGTGACGACCCACAAGCAAAAGTGACAGAATAGGGATACAGTATGAGATTGTCAGTGCTATTGTGCTCACACTGAGGATGGCCTGTAGGACCGTGTTCACGCCGAGGTATAAAACGCCCACCAATGCAATCAAGAGACCTTGAAGCCAAAGGGCTCGGACAGGCATTTTCCATGTCTTATCGACGTGGGTGAAATATTGGCTCCAGGGCAGTCCGCCATCACGAGCAAATCCCCAGGTCAACCGAGAAGACGTAGTCATAATACTCACAGCTTGACCTAGGCCATTGGCAATGAACAACACCATCAGTACGATTCCACCTTTAAGGCCGATCGTACTTGTGATAAGTTCCATAAATGGAAGACCGGAGGGCGAGTCCAAGACGCTATCCAAATCCTGTATACAAAACATACAGATAATCATAAATATCAAACCAGTGATAGCGCCAGTTATGACCGATAAGTAGATTGTTTTTGGGACATTCTTTCGAGGCGCGGGTATCTCCTCTGCAAGGTGAATAACAGAATCAAAAGCAGTCAATCCATATGCAGCTTGGACTAGACCAATGAACCAAGTTACCCCATCGCCCCAACCTGTTTGATTGATCCATCCACCAAACACAAACTGAGCTGATCGGAACTCTAGGTTTTCCCTCGTCGCCACACAGACTACTAACACGATGCTCATTAGTAAGAAGAGGCCCGCAAACCATATGCCGATAATATTGTTGAATACTGGCAAGGTCTTATCACTTCGGCAGGATACCAAATTGACCAAAATGAGCATGATAGTAACAGCGACATAAAGCAAAAATTGGACCCAGCCCTCAGACGCACCAGCCCAAGAGTTGTCAAACATTACTTTCGTTGCCAGTAGAAAATTCGTCATAAATGCAGCGGCAGAGGCCGTGAGAGTCCACCATCCAAAAGTGTTGATCCAAGCACACATATAAGAAGCGAAACGGCCTGTTGGGGTATTCCAGAGTCTGTAGGTCCAATAGGCCTGTCCCAGTGCCGTTGGCATGCTGCTGCATAATTCTCCAAGTGATAACGCAACGCAGATATTGCACAAAGTGACGAGTAAAAGCCCCCAGATTATTCCCACGGGGCCTCCACTCTCCAATCCAGTAGCAAGATCCTGGGCAAATGTTCCCCAGGTTCCCAGAACGCAAAACCCGAGGGCTAGCATGCTACTTAGGTTGAATTTCCGAGACAAAACTTGATCATGACCGAGAGCTGCCAGGTCATGTGCATCGAGGACAGCCTGATCGATCGAGTCGCATTGTTTCAATGAGGGTCTGACTTTTGGGTCCATATTTGCAAATAGGGATGGGCAGTCAGAGTAAAACCATACCATACAGCGACGATATTGCGGGCCGGACACAATGCTTTTTAAACAGAAGCAATTGATTACCTGACCTCACTCGACCGGCGGTCGGACTCCATGGAGCTACCTCCAAGCTTCGTCTCCTCTTATCAGTTTCGACACTCTCATTCCGATCCAGCAATAGCATCCTGATTGAATCGGTTCCCCGCATTTGACACTCCGCATCTGAGCGGGGATGACTGTGATAATCGCGCCTGGACTTGCTACTTCGAGGGTAGCAGATAATACCTTCGAAGAAAAAAAAAGCTTGTAACTTAAAGATGAGCATCATTGGATTTTTGTACCTTGTCCCAGCGATGCTTTCTGGGGTGGAGACAGAGTCCCGTTCGGGAAACTTCTGGCATGAGAAGCTTGGCTTGGCGTGCTTTCGTAGGCTAGCCCCTGAGACTGTCTGAGATAGGACTTTTGACAGATTGAAAGCATGGAGATAAGACTACCTCAAGGTCGAGGAGTGCATAATGTGACTCAAGATGTAAGCAGCGTTTCCAGCCTTATCCACGCAGTCAATTGACCAACGAACACCTCCACGATGCAGCAGCCTCTCCTGTTTGGTTGGACGTTGCAGTTGATGCAGGTGAGCCATCATATTTCAGATGAGCCGTGCAAATAAAGACAACGAGTGAAATTTTTCACAGTCTGCTGAAGGTCCATCATTCCAAGTTTTCCATCGGGATAAGGGGGACAATTCAACCAAAGGCCACTTGTAGGTTGTTATTAAAGCCAATTAGATATGACTATTTACTATTTATATTCACCACCCATTTTGGACATCGCATTCAGCCGAGGTGATCGTGGGAGAGAAAGAGAGAAGAAGGAGCAAAGAAGAAAATACGAGGAAGCAAACAGTCAATATAATCAATCTAAAAATGGAAGGGACTAAAAGGGAGGGAAACTGCATATACAAGTATGTACATAATCCATCGCACCTTCCCTTGGCAAACTTGGCAGTGGCCCATCGCACCTTCCCGCGAAAGAGGCTCCGCCCAGCTGCATTTGCCGTCATCGTCGACCCTCACCTCCGGGCTCGGCCATCGCTTCCGGAATCTCTTTCTTCTCCACCTTTCACTTCTCCGATTCTCTCAACCACATAATCTTCCTCTTCATACTTCGATTGAGTTTATCTACACTTACTTCTCTTAACTTGCGATCCTCAATCCTTGTTGGCGCATCCGCACCGCAATCATGCGACCTAGCGCCATTAAGCGCTCTCTTGGGGTCGACATGGCTGAGCACATTCAGAAGGTAGGTTGTCCAACATTATTGCGTAATACACGGTGAGGGCTTCTGTGAGAATTTATTATGGATGCTAATGCATATATTTCCCTTTACAGTCGCGCGTTCTCCTCGTCGGCGCTGGTGGCATCGGTTGTGAGCTGCTCAAAAACCTCGTACTCACAGGATTCGGCGAGATCCACATCATCGATCTCGATACTATCGATCTCAGTAACCTCAACCGCCAATTCCTTTTCCGTCGTGAACACATCAAAAAGTCCAAAGCCTTAGTTCGTCGCCCGATCCCTCAGTCCATCCTCTCCGCTCCCTTGCGAAAACGCTCCCGCGCCACACGCGCAACTCTCTATTTGGCGATATCAGAAAATGCTAATGATAACTATGTGGTGCACAGATAGCAAAGGAGGTGGCACAGAGATTCAAACCCAGTGCAAAGCTTGAAGCATATCATGCGAATATCATGGATAGGCAATTCAACATCGACTGGTTCAAGGGGTATAACATTGTGTTCAATGCGCTGGATAACATAGCGGCACGAAGGCATGTCAACCACATGTGCCTTGCTGCGAATGTTCCACTTATCGAGAGCGGAACTACGGGCTTCAATGGTCAGGTGCAAGTCATTAAAAAGGTAAGAGACATCTGCAGACTCTCTTGGGGTTTGCCAATCCGTTGTCGCGCATTGCTGACCAGTGAAGGGGGAAACCGAATGCTACGACTGCAATGAGAAAGAGACGCCGAAATCTCACCCTATTTGCACGATCCGTAGCAATCCGACTCAACCAATCCACTGCATTGTCTGGGCGAAAAGTTGGCTGATGCCGTAAGAGCTTCCGCTCCTGTCTTTTGCTGCTGTGGTTGGCTAACAATCATATAGCGAACTGTTTGGGGAGAGCGAGGAAGACCCCGATGCGATCGATGCCACGGAAGATGCGGATAACGGTGAGTTTTGAGTCGAGTGATCTAAATACATTAACGAGCCGCTAACATCGGACCAGCGGATGAGATTGCAACATTGAAGCAGGAAGCATTGGCTATGAAAGAAATTCGGGAGGCCCTCGGTACTGTTGACTTCTGTCGCAGGGTATTTGAGAAGGTATTTAAGGGTGATATAGAACGCCTACGTGGCATGAAAGATATGTGGAAAGAACGTCAGCCACCGGAAGCCTTGGAGTATGACACATTGGAGGAAAATTCGGCACAGACAAAGGCAACTGTATCACGAGAAGATCAACGAGAGTGGACACTCGAAGAGGCTTTTGTGGTATTCAAAGACAGGTACTGCTGTTCACATTATATCTCTGAAGCCTAGTGTACTGATCAAAAGACAGTGTGGACCGCCTGAGCAAACGTTTCAAGGCTCTCGAAGCAAAGCCCACTTCCGATAACCAAAAGCCGATATTATCATTCGACAAGGACGATGAGGACACCTTAGATTTCGTCACTGCCACGGCCAATCTGCGTGCCGCAGCCTTTCACATTGATCAAAAGAGCAAGTTTGAGGTAAAACGTAAGTAAAAAATCTAGCCCAGAAGCCGAACATCCTAAAAAAAAAATCTGATTGATTTAAAACCAGAGATGGCTGGCAACATCATTCCTGCGATTGCGACCACAAATGCCATGACGGCAGGCCTTTGTGTCCTACAAGCTTTCAAAATTCTCCAACAGAATCTCAACCAGGCGAAAATGGTAAGTTTAAAAACAAAATTTCCTCGGCGCTCTTATTGACGATCAGCTAATTCGACATGCAAAGATATTCCTTGAGAGGGGAGGATCGAGAGTTATCAACTCAAACTCTCTTGAGCCTCCTAAGTCAACTTGTGCAGTTTGTTCTGCTGTACATGGTAAAGCATTCGTAGATAACGAGCGCGCAACACTTAGTGACTTGGTTGGGTTACTACGCTCGGAGCTGAATTACGGAGAAGAATTTTCCATCGTGAACGACAAAAAGGAAGTGATCTATGACCCGGATCTTGACGATAATATCTCCAAGAAGCTGCGGGATGTCACAAATGACTTTCATTATGTCACAATTCTGGATGAAGATGACCAGGATCAAGATCCTCGTACTACATTGGAACTCTTCTTTGTGGAAAGGTAGCTCGAAACCCATCAAGTGCACTATAGCTAACTACATGCTAATTCTACCTCTTAGAACGGATCCGTCCGATGGCTCTAAGCCGATCGAACTGGAGCAAGCACTTGAGATACCTCGAAGACCCAAGCAAACTACAATGCAGTCTTCTGAAGAAATCTCAATATCCAATGGTACGAGTGGACCAGGTAAGCGCAAACGAGACGAAGACGAAGAAATGACAAATGGCCACGTTTCGAAGAGGGTTGCCGGCGAGCAAACGAATGGCGATGCCCATGAAGCGATTGTCCTCGATGAACAAGACGATGGTGCCATCCTCATCGACTAAAACAGTATCCCATCTGGTTGGCTGGTCGCGTGTGCTTCTTAGAAATAGACGGGAGAACACCGTCTGATCTTTCTTTTTCTTTCTGAGTTGTCTGTTTGGAAATGTATCATATGACATTGCATGAGTCTTCAAAATCAAGAGACTCGAAATTACGAAGAATTTGTGATTTTATTATGAATTGATTGACTAGACAGCACTTAGTCCGCCATCAATGTTAAGCACGCAGTTGTTAGCATACTCATTCTGGGCAAGGAAAACTGCTGCGTCTGCCACTTCTCGTGGGTCTCCGAATCGATGCAAGGGTATCGTGTCTTTCAAACGGCTCATTTCACCAGGAGTAAAGTCTGCATATTCTAGTTAATACCCTCTCTGGTGGAATTGATTGGGGGGTTACCAACCTGCAATCATCGGTGTCTCAATGTATCCTGGAACAATGGCGTTTGATCTGATAATCAAGTCCTTTAATGAAGACGATGCCTCGACAGCTACAGAACGGGTCAAGCCTAGGACACCGGCCTTGGAAGCGGCGTAGGGTACAGCGCCAGTGCCCCCCTTCAATGCTAGTAAGGAGGAAACGTTGATGATACACTTTGAAATAGAATTCGCCTCTTTAGCCTCGCTCTTGCGGGTTCGAACCCGACTGCGGATTGCAGCGCGTATTAGTGCTCGGGAAGTGAGCATTGCACCTTCGAGATTTGTGCGTAAAACATGAGAGATATCCGTGGGTTCTGATCTAGGGAGAATGCTTGAGAAGGAAACTCCAGCAGCATTGACAAGGATATCTACTGTTGCCTGTATACTAGTCATCAAAACATAGTCCGGTTCATTTAGAATGTATGGTGATATTCGAATACGTGCGTACCATTTCCTGTTCCAACTCTCGCACCCATGAAGCGACTTCTCCAACATCACCGACAAGTAGGCGAATCCGATCAGATACATTTGAAGAGGTGATACCTTCGGTGCTATGGACATCCCCCGTAGACGAACGGAGATCATTCGCAGCAGCCTGTAGGCGTTTCTGTGACCTGCCCACCAGAATGATAGACGATGCACCCTCTTGTAGGAAACGCTCTGCAATGGCATAGCCAATCCCCGATGAACCACCAGTGACCATACATGTACGGCCAGAAAGTCGATTTGCAGGCTGAAAGCGGGTCACTGGAGAGTTTTGAACTGATTGAGTAGACGAAAAGTAGCGATGACGCCTTATTCTGGCTATAGAAGGGCACCCCAATCTGATGTCATTCACCGGCCTGACAAACAAAGATGCACCAGACATCCGTACTTTAGTGACAAGAGAGACCGTCATGGCTTGCAGACTTTCCTTTCTCGTCTTCCTTCTCTCCACGTCAACCGATATCTTGCCGAATTGCGACTTCCGCAATATTTCTCCACTCTTGAACAAGTTCAGAGAACAGCTTGAAGTCACCACGAAAGAATACCACCTGAGGCATCAAATTTCCCCAACCGCGACGCGCCTTATCGATAAGCATGATTGCGCACAGGCCACGTGACGGCCGCTTGCCCGCCGAAGACCGTCGACTTCGCGACTTGCATGATGCGACTCGTTCGGACATCATGGCATCCACTCCGTCCGAGTACGTGACATTGGTGTCCTGCGATGGCTTTGAGTTCATTCTTCCGCGCAGTGCTGCCTGTGTCTCGGGCACGATCCGCCGAATGCTCGATCCTTCCAGTAAGTGGCTCAATCTTGTTCCAACACCTCTGTCGAAGCTATGCTGATGACCTGACCCTCTTACTTACATCACAGGCAAATTCTCCGAAGCTATTACTGGTCGATGCATATTAGAAACTTTGACGTACGTGTTATCCCCATCAATTTCCTGCGTTGTCGGTGTGCTATGCATTTCGATCTGGTCCACCGCTAATTCTGATCTCTATAGTGGCATTGTCCTCGAGAAAGTTTGCGAATACCTCCTTTACAATGAGAAGCATAAGGATCAGGCGAATGTACCAGACATGGACATTCCGCCCGAGCTATGTCTGGAGCTTTTGATGGCTGCTGATTACTTGGATACTTGAAGTGGCCACACGTTCGGTCTTACGAGCTACCCGTATTTGGCCTGTCGTGCTCGGGCTATATTCTCTGAACCCCCCCAAAATTCCAAGTCGAAGTTTGGTTTAGGTTCTTGACGCACTGGGTTATGCGGCGCCATCATGGTTCTTTTTATGAGGAATTACGATTTTCAAGAACGGGAATGGTCCCTGGCGTTTCATTGTGACAAAATTATTGCTTCGCATTACATACTATTATCTTCACCGGACTGCCAAAAATTCAAAAACCTTTGTGCAATTTTCGTCAAATAAGCTGTGGCGCCGTTAGAATCAGATACCCGCAAGGCCATCCAAGCATCAAAACATTCGACCAAATATCTCCATGGGCGAACGGTCTAAAATGGATGGCAGATAAAAGATGAAACTCCGCAATTTTCGTGCCCGAGGCACTATGGGCTTAAGTGCCCGGGTTTTGGGATTTGCTAGAGACATAATCGTAATGTTTCTCTGTATTGGCAGTGTACTAGTATTTGCTCGTTATAGATCCACCTGGACACTATGTACCGGAAGAGGCTTTGAAGGTACGCCGAGTGGCCGTCTTTACCCTTCAAAGTACAGTCATATAGTAATCAATTTGAGCGGATACTACTGGCAATATAGTAAATTGCCAACTTGACCTTGACACGTTCTGCACACTCTTGGAGCTCTTCAATCAACATGTTCTCGTCAGTTAGGTGCAAGTATCTGCGTTGTGCCGTAGTTATATGTATTTAGCCTCTAGGTACGTTCTGGTATTGTATACATTCAAGTTTCATTGCAGAAGCTCCACAGACCATCTCATGGATTTAAGAATTTTAGTTATAGCTTATCTGATCCAATCTTCCTAATGACAAGAGCTTCTGTCTCTAAACAGTGATCATCGTCCTCAAGTTGCTATTTATTCTGCGGTTGGATGTTTGCCATCTAGTTAGTTACCTCGGCCTCATGACTAAGCCGGAAAGCGGGCCGCGAGTGTCCCCAGTTCATTCAACATTCACGACATTTCATACGCCTTGTCGGTATGCAGTTTGCAGGAGCAGGACTCTCTGTGATTCCCTGTCGATTCGAATGCAAAATAAATCTCACCTAGTCATCTTTTGACCCCCCCTGTCTGCCACTAACGAGCGTGGTGTGGGGGCTACCCCATTCCAATCCATCCGATCTCCCCGGATCGTTGATAGTGACCGATAGAGGAGTACCGTGAACAAGGACACAACATGTCAAGTATCCTTGACTCGGCAACAGTGCCAAGCACCACAAATGCAGCCTCGTTGTCACAGACTATCAGCGCGTCGGCTTCCGCAACGTCTGCAAAATCGTTCCTCCCCAGCTCCCCGCTTGAGCTGATTACATTTCCCCTGCGCGTCCTCAACCAGGCCGAAACATTCGCGTTCAGTACAGTCCCCAGACACCTCCTTCGTATTGCGGGCATCGACAATATACAGATGAACTTCTGGGGCGGGGCTGCGGCGACGGCAAGTGATGCGGGTTTCGCGGGCGATGCAGCGCAGGCCGCAACGGACCTGGCGAGCGATGGCGCTCAAGCTGCAGCGTTTGGAGATAGTTGGTATGTGAGCGAGTTCTTAATGGCTGCGAAGAAAATTGGTGGGTTCTTTGGGTACCTGACCAGTGTATGGTCATTCGCCTGTCTGGTAGAGGTAAGCACCATCTGGTTCTAATCTTCACTTGAGCGAAGCTGATGCATGTTTAGGCTCTTGTTCTTAACCGCATCACAATTTACGCTTCCACACGTCGTCACCTTCGTCTGGGCTGGGAACGACGGCTTGCTTTGCGCTTGATTCCTATAGTGCTATTCGCGACCCAAATATTATCCTTGCTGCGAGGAATCCGGTGTCAGACTGCTCCATCCTACTCCACAATGCGATATGGTCGACCCGGAAACCCATTGATTTTTGACTATGCACCCGGTGGAGGTACTCTGTATTGGCTTTCCTCGAACCTACTGTCCTGGGAGACAGATGAGCAAGCTTGTAGTGCCGTCAATATGGCACGAATGCCAGGCTCACAGGAAATTCCTTACGGGACATTCTCATTACTGTGGCCTACTTTCTTGCTTCTCTGTTTGAGTCACTTCATGGAAACCCTGTCATGTGCATTGCAAGGCAAACCTGTCATGACCGAGACTGGAATGTCTATATTCGAACACTCGCTTGCGTTCGCAGAAGCGGAGTCGATGATCAGCAAGTCAATCGGCTTGGGACTTTTTGGTCTTCCGAAACAAAGTCCTCTCAACTCGGCTACATCTGTCGGCGATGCCCCAGTGTCTCCTTTACGGCTTTTAACGAGAGCAGAGGTTCTTGATCGTATGAATGTGACCCCTGAGTTACTATTGATTGTCTTGATTTCGTGCTCCAACAGCTTGTCATCTCACGTTCTTGACGTTCTCGGTAAACAGAGCCGATATCGTCTTTTCAACACTACTCTATGGGGCCTCTGTTTTATGGCCGCCATGTCATGGGGACTCGAAAGTGGCCCTCCTGTTAGTATTGAGACGGGTGTACTTAAGTTCCCGACAGTCTGTATCGTCGGCTTCATACCCCATCTACTAGTATTGCTGGGAATTATTGTTTGCCTGGGCATATATGGACTGGCTTTGACCATAACAGCCTTCTCTCTGCCGGCTGACGAAACCCAGAACATTTCTCTCAGGCAGCGATTCGCACTGGCCCACGAAAATATGCAAGGTGCCAACCAGATTCGCAGCATTCGTATCAATAGACACGAAGACTTTTACACAACTTTGCTTCGGATTGGGTACGTGGCATTGACAGCAGCTAGCGAAGCTGTGTTCCTCAACGAAGGCACGGCCGTAATTGCCAGACAGATGACTTGGCTTGAGAAAGACCGCCTCGCAGAGATTGAAGCCTCTCGCCAACGGAATTCATATGGAAATTGGCCCAACCAATCACGGGGTTCCCCTTTCGACGCAGTAGGATATTCAGGATTTGACCTTCCTATGCAATCCGCGGCATGGGAAAGTGGATATGGCCGAGAAAAGAAACCGGAGAAGCCCAAGGATGGCGCCAGACACATGAGACCTCATGCTGAGATCGGAGGCGTGGGTGCTGTGCAAGCATCTCTCCGGCTTTGGCACGTGATTTCATTCTTTCGTTCCATCTTCTGGCTTATTGTGCGATGGATTGCATATGGCGCTAATCGGGCCCTTGATCGATTAGGAATCAGTGCGCGCCCACAGTGGCTGAAAAGATTTTCCCGAAACAGACAAGATAAGTCTGGTCTTCGCGGTGATAATCCACCGGGGCTTGACTTCTGGATCCTTACCGATGACGGCGAGCTCGAACTGCCTGATGATCGGGAGTATGATGTCGAGCTAGAAATGCGAAAACGAGTGCGCCCTGCTAACTCGAACTGGGAACGGAATGATGAAACCCGCCTTGAAGATAAGCTATACGACTGGTGGAAGATTGGTGGCTCGTGGGGCAACCAGGATCACACTTCAGATTACAATCCTTCTGTGGTTGATGATGACGATACTACGAGTATAATCTCTATGTCGACCAATGCATCAGAGGATGACTGGGAGGATGAAGCTGATGATGGACGTCGAACTCCTACCCAGAGGCACCCTTTCCCTTCGTTTTCCCGGGAAGGCACTCCTCTTCAAGACCCGGTCATGGATATGGGCTACCTCGCTCGTCTTCTTGATCCGCAAGATAGTGAGAGCCGAGAGGAGGCACGAATTCTGGCAGCTCATCTCAAACCGGGACAATCCTCCGGTGGTATAATGACTCGCAGCCAGTATCATCGTCAAGTGGAAAGGGAGAGATCGCGTGTTCTCTTTTCGTCTCGCTTGCAAATGGAGTCAAACTCCCAAGGCGAGAAACGGAAGCCTACTGCAGAAGAGGAGTCAGATGTTCTTGAACGACTGATCCTATCCCGTCGCGCCGAGACAAGCTCCAGCGCCGATCCCAACACTTGGCAATCCGGTGCTATGGGCTTAGGTGAAAATGGCCCACCTTGTGTCGTTTGCCAATCGAACCCACGATCTATCATCACCTGGCCATGTCGCTGTCTTTGTATTTGTGAAGATTGTCGTGTTGGTCTCGCCATGAGCAACTTCGGCACCTGCGTAACCTGTCGCCAAGAGGTTGGCGGATTCATGCGATTATGGGTACCATGAGTTTCGTCACATTTCAAAAATTTTCAACCCCGTTATTCAACAAACGTTCGTCTATGAAAACAAGATATTTCCAGAATAACTACACTATATCCAGTATCCACATCCAGAAGCGTGTAACATATTGCATTTACATCACGACATTGATACTCAGGTTCAGACTCGGACTGCGAGCTGTACTTCACGGCATTGGTCAGCACGCCATCTTTTTTCTTTCTTGTACATAGTTATCATTTCTTTTTATCCTTATTTAGGGCTTTGGATTAATCAAGACTGACTATCAAGACAATAATTCATTCAAATTGTAGCTTCAAATGCGCAATCTCGGAGTATCGTGAGCGTAATTGACTGGCCAATGCGACTTGACCTTGACAGTGGAAAGTGAGACAGAATATCGTTTCGTAATTCCTTCAATAGATTCATCAGTTTCACCCCTTGACAAGAGGTAAATAATCAGCCTCCCACATCTGCTCCCGAATCCACTGCTTTCGTTCGTTGTCCCCAGAAGGAATGGCTTCTCGCTGCGAAAGTCCTTCTGCCACGGAGCATTTGATCACAGCAGCAGCAATATCAACACTAATATTTCGCACATTCTCAACGTCAGGTAGAAGGGGCTTTTTTGGATCCGTCAATGCAGGTGATTGGGCCTTGAGAGCCTCGGCAGCCGCCACGAGCATCTTCTTACATACAAGGCGGCTTCGTGAGAGAACTGCTCCAAGACCGATTCCCGGGAAGCAAGTAGAATTATTGCATTCGGCTTGAATATTATCAGCTCTAGAACAGGTCCACCTCTGGATATTGACTTACCGATTTCATATTCAACACCGCCATATTTGACTGGGGGAAAGGGACTTCCTGTTGCGATAAGTGCTTTCCCATCAGTCCACTCGTAGAGATCCTGCGGTTTTGCCTCATGGAGTCGTGTCGGATTACTGAGTGGGAATATGATAGGTCTTTCGACGTGTTTGGCCATTTCTCGGATAATCTCTTCTGTGAACGCTTTGGGTTTCGTCGAAGTACCGATGAGAACGTGTGGCTTAATTTGCTGAACGATAGAGAAAAGATCGCGTTGGCTACTTGACCAGTCGCTTTGTTCTCGTGCAAATGGTGTCTGAGCCGGTGTTAAATCATCCCCGTCAGACTTTAGTAGTAATCCCATTTTGTCGAGGCACCTAATTTCAATTGTCAGATCGCAAACGGTCCCCGAGTATGGATTGATCGCTGTTACTACGGTAAGACATACCATATTTGCTTGATTGCTTCCACCTTAGGTTTTCCTGTCTTCGTCGCGATAGTATCGGCGATCTGGTCTGCTATTCCTGTACCAGCTGTGCCAGAGCCAAATATCACGACTCGGACATCTTCTATCTTCACCTGGCTGACTTGCAGAGCTGCCATCATTGCAGCAAGAGTGACGCATCCTGTTCCTTGTATATCGTCATTGAAACAAGGAATCTGGGATTGATATTTGTCCAGTATTCGACGCGCGTTGTGAAGACCAAAGTCCTCGCTACGATTATTAGCTTCAGATTTCGAAAGGTCTTGGTTTCCGAACTAACAAGTGGATGTAGGCTTTTGGAAAGCGATTCCTAGCACTTTTAACGAAAGTTTCCACAAAGTCGTCATATTCTTTGCCTCGTATGCGGCGCTGTCGTAAACCTAGATACAGCTCATCATTAAGGAGCTCTTCGTTCTAAAGCAATATTAGCAACACTGAGTGCGCTATGACCAAGCGAAGATTCGTGCATACATCTGTCCCACAGTCCAGTACAACTGGAAGTTGCTTAGCTGGATGAATGCCGGCACATAAGGTGGTGAGAACAAGCTTGGCGACCGAGATGAGAATGGCACCGACGCCTTGATCACCAATGCCGAGGATCTACTTAAAAGGTTAGCCAATGATAAATATAGACAGCATAGAGAAATCTGCAGTTTACCTCTTCTCCATCGCTCACAACGATGTAATCAACGTCATCTTCGTTTCCGAAGTTAGACAACGACTGCTCAATCATGTCCTGGTCTTTAATATTAAGGAAACACCCTTCTGGCTTTCGGAACAACCGGGAATAGTTCTGGATAGCATCTCCCTCGGTTGGAGTATAGATTATGCTAAACATCTCTTTGAGGTGCGTTTGTAGAAGCTGGCATTTAGGTCAATTTGGATGTACCTTATGCTGGCGATCTTTAACGTACCCGGTAGTACAGCACTTCATTCTGTGCCTTCATACTGGCCATGAAAGTATTCTTGGCGAGATCATCTTGTCGACTACTATACTGCTGATATGCGCGTTCCACTTGCTCATTTAGCGACTGGTGGTTTGGAGGGAGCAATCCTTGTAGGCGAAAGGTTATTCGCTCTTCTTCGGAGAACGCGGTGCCTTTATTGAAGCGTGAAGATTGCAGTAGTGCTGCACCCTAGATGAGTAACGATAAACAGTGAGAATTGCACATTTGCGAGCTCAAAAGTAAAGAAATTATTTTAAGAAATTGAATAATATTTTCCCCCTCGACATACCTCGTATGGGCATTTCAAAGACCGAGATTTGGGGGGAAGAGAATAGGACATGATCACAGGTTTACTGGTCGGTTATGAGATGCAGCACAATTTCGAGTTGATCGCCGAGGCACTTCAATGCTCCCAGGAGAACCATGTATAATATGTAAATCAGAAAACAAAGAAGAAGTAAATGTTGGAGATGTTGGATTGCAAGAAATGAAGTGGGAAGACGAAAAGAAATCCGGCGAGGGCGCTGATGTCATTCCCTTTTAAGCAGCACGTGAATTTCTACTTTTTTATACAAACGAGCATCTACAAAATTATACAATATAATTTATAGGCTATTATGGGCAGGTTATTCTGGAAGTAAGTATTATTATGGGAGATTATGTATTCTAGTAGTATCTTCTGATCAGAAAATTTGATGATTATAAGAGATAAATCATGGCATGTACCCTATATCAGAAATCTACTTGCTATCATTAAGATCACTCATAAGTTTTATTCCAAGCCTTTGAATATAGCAACTGTGTTATGCACTTAGCAATTATCACAAAACCGCAACAGTTTTGGTTAGATTTTGGTATGAAGAGAAAAGGTGTAAACGCCGGCTCCTAGAATTAGCCCAGGTAGTTGACCACCTGGGCTAGTCAAATAATTCTGTATCGTATACAGTAATATATAATATCAATTAAGCCAAGGGATAAGCCCTAAGCCTAGTACTGCTAAGTAATAATGAATTCATGAATGAATACCTTCAAAAAGTTCCAGGGTCGTTCTGTATACGCTGATCTGTCACTATTAATATTGAACAAGATCAGTTGCGGACCCCCAAACTTCATGAACAAGTTTTGCAGAACTAGAATCCTGATTCGGATAAAGACTAAAACTGAGCTAAGCAAAACCATTGATTGTTTCCACTACTAAAGCCTCTGTTCATGCTATACTGCTTAATGCAAGGCTGTAGAATATTTCTGCCTCATAATACTGGCATACACAGCCCACCCGCTTAGTCAAAAAACGACTTGCGCATCGAACAACACCGCAACAACAACTCAATCCAAGTATCATCAGAGAGCGTACAGGAATTAAACGTTGTAAAACCGTGATATTCGGATATATCCGGCTTATCTGTTCAATTGGAACCTCGACAATTGGAGCCCCAACACCCACTCCACTTGTTCTTATCACATCAAATTATGGCGGACGCTTTCCCCGCGACCCTCGCAGGTCCAACCTCCAAGGAGCGCAAATATGATCGTCAACTTCGACTGTGGGCTGCCACAGGCCAACAGGCCCTTGAAGACGCCCGTGTCTTACTGGTAAACTCTGACGGTCCACTCGGATCAAGCAGCACTGGAGTTACTGGCGTGGCAGGCGTTGAAACGCTCAAGAACCTCGTTCTGCCTGGCATTGGTGGTTTCACGATTGTCGACCCAGCAACTGTCACCGAAGCCGATCTGGGCGTCAACTTCTTTCTGGAAGAGGAGTCCCTTGGGAAGTCTCGTGCGGATGAGACGTGTCGTCTGCTACGCGAGTTGAACCCAGATGTACAAGGGTACTCATATTCAGAGGTATGCTGTCACTTGCTCTTCGCTAATTTTTATATAACATCTCACTCACACTTAAGTAGCCAATTAATGACCTACTACAAGACCCAAGCTTTTTGCCCCAGCACAAGCTGGTCATCATTTCTGGTCCAACCAAGCGTTCTTCACTGGACTCGCTCTGCAGGACGGCTCGGGAGTTGGGCATCCCAGTCCTATACATTCACTCAATCGGCTTCTATGCAACATTCTCATCTCAATTGGCCTCAGAATTCCCCATCGTGGAAACTCACCCTGACCCTGAAACAACACAAGATCTGCGTCTTCTAAACCCCTGGCCTGAGCTTGTCAATGCGGCGGAAGCCCTCGGCGAATTAGAGACCATGGATGACCACCAGCATGGCCACGTCCCATACATCCTTCTTCTATTGCGATTCATCGAAGAATGGAAGCAATCTCATGCAGGCAATGCACCGGCAAACTACAAAGAAAAGACCGAATTCCGAGACTTCGTTCGATCGAAAGCCCGCACCAACAATGCCGAGGGTGGCGAGGAGAATTTCGACGAGGCCGTATCTGCCGTTCTCAAAACAATCTCGCCTTTCATTCTACGCAGTCCAATCCGAGAGATCTTTGAAATGGAACAATGCCAAGAACTCACGGCAGACTCGGCTGACTTTTGGATCATCGCGTCGGCAATCAGCACATTCTACGCCAAACACAATGTCCTACCTCTACCGGGTTCTCTCCCAGATATGAAAGCGCAGTCTGCAGACTACGTCTCTCTGCAGAATATCTACAAGAGCAAAGCACGCGCAGATGTGGAAGAGGTAATTTCCACGGTACGACAACTCGAATCTCAGCTTAGCCGTCCCACAGCTCCCATCCCCGAACGCGAGGTTGAGGTGTTTTGCAAGAATGCCTCTCACATTAAGGTTGTTCGGGGACGGAATATCCCGCAAATTAGCAGTGACAGTGATTCGGAAACGCTGAGCGCAATTCGCAACCAATTGAGCATGGGCCAATTGGGTCTACCAGACTCGCTTGTCTCTATCTTTATCGCCACCCAGATTCTAGACGCGGTCGTTGATGAGATCCAAAGTAGTTCTTCGAACAGTTCTCTCTCAGTTGACAACGAAGGGCTATGGAAGAGTCATACGGAGCGAATCCTCGCTCTACTGCAAAGAGATGACCCGACGCCTTTGGACACGGAGGCGAGAGAGTCGATTGAGAATGCTATTCAGGAATTGCGCAGAGCCGAGGGCGGTGAGTTACACAATATTGCTTCTTTGGCGGGTGGTCTTGTTGCACAGGAGGCTCTCAAGGTGATAACGAGACAATATGTACCCTTGGATAATACTTGTGTTTTTGACGGTGCCCGCAGCCGGAGTGAGATGTATAGGTTGTGAGCATTGGCTACTATAATGCAGTCTTTTAAGTGGCATTGTGTAGATCTAGGTATGAAAGGTCTATTATGAACTTATGAGTGATGAAGTGACATTGCCACTAGATTTCGAACTTTCCAAGATTATTTCCTGGTAGATTCCGGTCTGGTTGCTTTGGATTCAGCGTCTTTTGCACAGCTGAGCAGCACATCGCTGATCGTAGCGTGATATTTCATCACCAGACTGACTGTATAGAATCACGGTTGTATCTGCGAGGCATAAGTGACGCCAGCAGCTACGGCAAGCTTATGGCTGGCTCTCCGTGAATGATTTGAGCAGATCAAGGGGCGCTAACTGGCACCAGACTTGTTCCTGTGCTAGACAAGCACCAGCTTGATAAAGTCATGATGTTCCAGTTGGCAGGTATGTCTTTGATATTCCACAAACGACAATCCAAGCTAGTGGAATCACCTCTTGCCGCGATAATTTCCATTCTTTTTAGGACCCATGGACGCACTATGCGTTTCATAAAGCTTCTCCTTTCCAAACGCCGCATCCGAAATTCGTAAGTAACTAGCAATACCTTGGTCCACTACCGCTAGAATAACATTGCGGTAGCCATGTCGTAGCCGCATGTAGACCATTCGCTTCATTTTCTCACCATGCGGCGGGTCCAAGGGCGTAGTCTCCATCAACGCGCCAAGTTGGGCGAGAGTAGGAATGGACTCTGTCTCGCGGGTATTCACTACTGCGATGCGGAAATCAGGGGGTGGAAAGGCACTCTTCTTGATCGGAGTTGAGGGTCTGTAGGCGTGGAAAACCACTCGGAATGGAGGAGTAGTGTCGAGTGGATCTCTTTCAATTGCGACACTTGGATCATACCATGGTATCATGGCGAGTTTGCGATAAATATCATCTAGATCCAATGTTAGAAAGAAAAAAGTCCACTTCGTCCGTATGGAGAGACTTACTATAACTGCGGTGCATACCACATCCAACCACCGGACCAGCCGCCGTGGAACTGGTACAGAAGGGATCCGAAACCCAGCTAAAAAGCTGATCGAGAATACCAGCCAATCCCGGGCCACGCTTCAAAGGATGTCGAACAGCAACTTCCTGCTTCTGGTCCTTCAACAACGCATTCTCCGCCTGAGCAGTATCATCCCAACCAGGTGCGCGCGCCAATGCATAACCAAGACGCTTCAACCCCGTGAAAACAGTATACCTTTCCAAAGTCAAACCAGAATGCCCAATAAAGCTCGCATACGCCGCCTGCAAACTCATCGGAATAGACAATTCCTCTGCACTCTCACCGGCGGAACCAGTCATTTCATTCGGCCAGCGAATATCCAGACTACCCCGCTCAATTAAGAAAAGTGCTTCCTCAGGTAATAACCATACTCGATTCCAGCGATCACTTTGACCCATGTTTTTGAAATATTGTCCCTTCGGGTTCGGCACGTATACACAACTTCCCAAATGTACATTCACGCCCACGCCCTTCCCTCCAAATTTAGCGGGATCTTCAATGGTCACGCCTGGTGGTGGCGCAGGTCCATCCGGAGCAAAGTATCCAATAACCTTATTATTGGCATTATGCAGACGTGGATGCGCGAGGGCATTGTGCATTGCCTGGCGAGAAGCGGAGAGGACATCGGCCTGGTATTCGGTTGGGTTAGGTTCGAAATCTTTTTCGCCGCGTTTTGGGAGTGTGGCGGAATTTGAATCTGTGAGGCTTTGGAAGATGTTAGTATTGGGTTTTGCAGCGGTGCTAACGCTGGTGCGTAGTTGCGAGATCTGGTGCGCGTACAAACTGAGGTGATTTAAGAGGCGGAAGTCTTGTGTTTCGTCGGAGAGATCTGTTTCGATTTGAGTTGCTTCAACTGAAGTGCCACGGATGGCATCTTCGTCTTTGTCCGCCATTTTGCGCCGGAAGTAGTCTGCGCTTGGTGGTATGAGTTGTGGTTAGAAGTCTTGGTGAAGTTGTAGAGTTTGGCGGAGGAGAAAATCGGAGATTGGGGTTTATCGATAAGCCGAGTCATTTTCCTAGAGTGGCTCCTTCAACTTGGACATTCTCCACGCACCCTCGAATTTGAGGGTCTTATGAATGTTTCGAATGGATTCAACAGTGAAAGACTACAATGAGACCTTACGGAAGGTAAGTTTAGCTAGGGAAGCTCAGCTCGAACTGAGTTGTCTTATTATAGTACCCTGTAGCCTGTAGGTGAAGGCTTACAATATATCCAGATATCAAAGAGTCTAGAAAACTCCCTCGAAACATTCGGTCCCTCATCAATTCAATACCATGCGATTCTTGAGATTTTACAAGATTGCCTACGAGACATCGAAGAAGCAAAAAGGAGATCAAGCCAGCCCAATGTTGATCCCGATGTGCTCAGCCTCGCCATGGGCTTTTTGAAAATCGCGGAGTAGCGAAATGTGCCAGCGGGAGTTTGCTTTTTGATACCATCACGCACGATGAGCGATTGTTAAAGGATTGATTTCTCATTGTTTCCAATTGTATAATCTATGCATGTTGGGTTTGGCGCTGACATATACCGTATGTTGTTTGCGTCTTTAAATCAAGTTCATTATCAAGTGGTGCTCCATACTAAGTATTCCAATACTTGAGCAAATTCAACTATGAACTGTACATTCCCAAGCATTATTCGCATTTAAAGGCATTTACATTGCGTCGATTGTTCAAGAAGAGAAAACCTGAGACTATCGCCGCAGGATCATTAAGTAGCAAGTTCTCTAGACCATAGCTCGAGAAGCGAGAAAAAGAGAAATAAAGCCTACCAGATAAGGTCAGGCCCTCAATACCCTAATGTTTCCCCATGAATGAACAAGCTTTCGTCAATGCCATGCAACAAACTCCAAGCTCTATGCAGTCATAAGACGTGATATTTTACCTCCGGACAGAACCGAAAGCTCAATGATGGTCGCCCTCAGGCTCTGCGTATACCTCGAGGCCGTCGTTGGTTCGACACAAGTAGATTTCAATTAGATGTATGCCCTGTTCATGTCAGGGTGATGTTTTAGATATAGATATTGTATCGCATAAAACCATGCTCAGTCGATCAATGGTTTCTTTTGGTTGCCCACTAGGGCCACACCCAGATGATTGAGAGCATTGAGATCGTGGGGTCGGACGATCGCGGGTAGAGGTAGCATTGGGTTGTCGGGGTTCACATGGGCTGCATCACGGGCAGCTTGCTCGATAGCTTCCATTTCCTCTTTGCAACCCGCATGGTCAAGTGGACAGACGACAATCGGTTGTCGGATTGTGATGTCCCTCGCAGATGTTAAATGTGCCTGTCAAGTATCGTATTAGACTTCATTTCAGAAGGTTAGATTTTGTTCAATTCTTCAGGTAGACCTACCCGCACTGTGAGGTAATACTCGATTTTATAAAGACTGGCCGTGGTTGTGAAGCCACTCACACCGTACATGGGAAATGCTGCACGACTGCGCGGCAGGATACCCTCGGAATCGCGCATATCTTTGGCCGGAAATACCAAGCCCAGGTTCGTCAGGTATCCCGACTGTGGTAAGCGCACACCAACCGCTTCGGTTTTTTTGGTCAGGGTCTTGATTTTGCGTTGGGGCTCGTCGCCCTCGTGGTTGTATATGATTTCTTCGTCAATGCCGATAGTGATCTTATTGATGGTGACTTTGCGGGCTTTGCCCATCCAGTCTTGATTTGGAGATAACTTGACATAGACGCTGACGGGATCTAAAGGTCCGTATGACCACCGCGGCAACGAGATGGCCAAGGTTACAAGGTGATCTGATACACGCTCCGCTGATTCGGGGCGATTGTACATGCCAAAGGTGGATAATGTGTCGTAGCGGGCGATGGGCACCGGAAATGTATATTTGCGCTGCTCGGATTGACCTTGTTGTACCATGACCACCATTTCGTAGTATGTTTCGGCTGTGCGACTGGGTAATTGTAGACTCGCAGGAGGTACCCGACGTGAAGCATCACGGCCCCCACGACCAAACGGGATGAAGAGAACAAATGGGAGATCCATGGCGATGACCTCCTCGAATTCCTTGCCAGCAGGACATCGAAATAGGAGCATTTCTTTGCCGACAATATCAGCCACCTCCTTGCGAGGGGGAGCGAGGCGTTTCTTGGTGACGGAGTCGGCCGAGGGATGGATGGTTTCGCGACGGAGGAGGGAGATGGTGACTAGAGAGACATTGACCGGGGCTGATATCCCGACACTAGGCCGGATCTCAACTTTACCTTCGATTCGAGGCTATACAGAAGAGATAAATTGGTAAGTATTTCAATATTCCGAGTTGGGTCGAGTCGAGTTGACTCCGACTCAACTCGATCCCAGGGGATATTCCCCCTCCGAGATATCAAAAGAGAGCGCTTACCATGGTGGCCGAGATACCAGGGTAACCGATCAAGAAATTGCCATTTGCCGGCCCTGAAACGCGCACGAAGGCGGCCATGTCGAAAGCGCAGTTCCCACACCAGCATGGACATGCGGTGGAGGAGGCGCAGGGAAGTTGTGGGGAATCGACGAGCTAGACCCTGTCGCACAGTTCATATGGGCCCTTTCAAATCAAATCAGAGACAAGGCGTTAAGATAGACCAAGACGATACAAGCCTAGACTTGGTCCTGTATTGTATAGATTGGGGGAGAGGAGAGTGGTTGAAAGAGAAGAAGTGGGTGGGTCGAGATTGGAAGAAAGTGGAGGAGTGAGAAGAGAAGAGAAGAGGCTGATGTGATGATCGAGCTGAGCTTGGATTGTGTGGATGTGGGGGAGTACAGTAGAGTATGTACTATGTATGTGGTATTAACTAGTTATAGTTAATAGGTAGGTGATTATAGATGAATAATCTTTAATTCATATCATTGAGAATAATACACTTCTGATCTACTACACACTGTAAATATTGAGTATAATTATATACTGATATACTCACAACTATTGCATTGTTCTTGATCCTCTTTTCTCCCTTTCCCATTCGACGTCATCGGCCCCATTATGAATCATTCCCTTGAATGGCCCCCTTCTCTACTTATTTTCCCTTCTTTTGGAAAAGAAGTAGACACATAAATTGAATGCTGTAATCATAGAATCTCCCCACAACATTCCCAAACAAAGAAATCTAAAAAAGGTACGAGAAAGTGTGGGAAAAAAAAAGAGTGTCCCATGGAACTTCCGCGTGCGGCCAAGCTTTCTGCCGTTGCCAGGCGCAACAACCACTTCTACCCTTCTACTTCACTCTTCTCTCCACCTTCTTCTATCTCGCCACAGTTTGTGCCTGACGATCCATAATTCCCCCGATACTGCAGATACTGCATTGATTGCCATCACATTTTGAAGATCGAAGATTATCTTGTCTTACTGTATTTCCTCCCATCATGCCTCCTCGTCGTCGTACGGCAGCCTCCAATGGCCAGTCTACACTATCCTTTGGCACACAATCCCGAGTGACCAAACCATCTACTGCCCCTTTACCCGGCAAGAATCAGAAGAATCAGAAGCCCAATGTCGAGCAACTGGTGAAGGAAGACACCAAGGAAGACATCTCGGACTCACAGGAGGAGCTTACGTCACAACCGTCCAAACCCCATATCGCCGAACTGGTGGTCCGTCAGCAGGCCGCAGAAGCTATTCAAGAACCCCGATCAAAGGAGGATCTGAAGGCGTTGAAATTGAGCAAACAGGATTTGAATCGATACTGGAAGAATGAAGAACAAAGTCGCATGGCACCTCGAGGTTAGTAGACTTGAGTCATGCGTGGAGGTCGAATGAACATTGCTGACTTTTATAGTCCACCAGAAGGATATAGATTTAGAGGAGAAGATTCTTCGCCATTTCGATCTATCAAATCAATATGGAGTAAGTTTCAACACACACACACGGTCTCTTTTTGACTTGATCGGAACTTGTATACCCTGAGGGGTATATCTTTAAGAATGTGCTAACATGTCCAGCCCTGCATCGGTATTGCTCGACTTAAGCGATGGCGCCGGGCCAACAAGCTCAATCTGAACCCGCCTCTGGAAGTTCTGGCCGTTCTCTTGAAAAATGAAGAGGCGAAAGAACGGGCTCATATGGACGAGCTGCTTTCTTAGGATGAAAGAGGGTGTTTTGGATAAGTGTCTTTGACTGACTGCAACTGTACATAGAGTAATGAGATACGGATGAATTACCATAACCAACATGGAAGATATCTTCTAGTCCCCTGCGGACTTTCAGCCCCTGCAGACAGGGTCATCGAGTCATCGAGTCCCTGATTATTTTCGTTCGAGATCCAAAAGTCTGTGAATGGCATATGCTTGACCGAGGTGTGGCGTATTATATTAGAGTGTTCAAGGAATGAATCCTGTGAAAAGTCGCAGAAGTAGGTCAAAGTCATTGCGGAACTATAAGGATTAAATCCGAGACTATGCCGGGATCTTAAATTAGTGAAATGAATGAGATAAAAATGGACGAATGGTTGGTTCTATACTCCAAATCCGTTGATATGATCAATCTCAATCTCCGAGAGATGATTTTCCCCTACCATGTAACCACATCCTGTAATCCCATTATTCCAATATCAACAAGGTTGTTGATATGATTAGTAGACTTGGATAATAACTCCTCTAGGCTATGTATAGATTCATCTCCACCCTCCCCACTACCCCAATAAATAACCTTAACGGACCATCAAGATGATTTTCAGGTCCAGCCGAGAAAGATGCAACATACCATATTTGATTAGACCTAAAGGCCAGGGATAACCCCCCCGTGTTGACACCCTGGTATACCTTTCTCGCATGGTCCAGTTGTCATTCCACCATCACCAACTTGAATTGACTTTGAAATAGATTAAATCCTTTCATTTTCGGAATAACTTGACTCCTTAGCAACTCCGGCGATACGATCCCAGCCTGGACCTTCAATCATCCCATGTGATCATCGCTGTCTTCTGTTCCTGTTTGCCCCCGCGCTGGTCAGGCTTAGCGTTACTTGGCGTTCAGCTAGAATCGACGGGCATTCCAGTCACAGCAACTCACAGTAAGCCACAGCCATAGACGAAGAGGCGAACAGGGAAACGTGCACTCCACCATCGTCGCCACCAAACGAAAATGTCTCACTTGCTTGCATTTTGAGTGGAAGGTTGGATATTTGGACCTTGTCAGTCCATAGTACACCCGGGCCACTCAGGAAACCTGGACTTTGTGGACTTTGTCAAGAGGAACTTGAACTCGGTCCCTGACCATTCCATTCCATCCCATCGCTTAATCCAGGGGGAATGGGATTGTGCAGAGTTTGTTCAATAGTCAAGAGCCACCGCTTACATGGTGCTTAGCCGATGGCCGATGATTCTCATGGTCATGCAGGTACAAACAGCCTCAGATCATGGGAAATAATCCCCCCCCCAAGGAGACCAAGCTGCAAACCAACCTCTCTTGCTTTCAACTTGTCCTTCAATTTCCCCGGAGATCATCTGGAGATGGATCTTTCTCAGTCCATGGCCCACGGACCTAACTGCTTCACTAAAAACTCCGTATATACATAGTACTTCGTACTCGATCAACCCCGCGACGACCCACCCCCAGGATCAGTCCAGTGTCTTGTGGATCAGAGCTCGGGAGCCCCGGATCCTCCGACTCTGCTAGTCGATCAAAGGCATTTTCATTTTCATTTCATCAATGCTGCACTTTGTAATCTCGTGCTAAATAAAGATCTCTTCCAATGGCGATCGGCGTGGACCAAAATGGCTCAGACCGCGTAATCAACTTGACTCAACCACACCCGACATTCTCTGTGCAACTTCGCCAGAACGACTTATTTGGAAATAAGTCGGTTCTCAAAGTGGATTGATGGCGTTGTGGGGGCTGACGGGTTGTCGGCCAAGGGTCTACTTTGAGAATAGTTGGATGCTACGCTATCCAAAACCCTGTCGTTAGCCCTTGTTAGAAATATTGTTTCTGATTGGTTCTGACTTCCCCGGATTTACTTTCGGACTGCTACATCCGTGACTGGAATTGCGTTCGGTCACTGGTTGGTTTTATCTGCAGTGTCTCATGGCCATGAACCAGGAATGGAAGAAATAAAGGTTGGCATTACCTGATTTTTGAATAGCTTGCGTATGCACTATGCACTCAAGCAGTTCGAAAATTGATCTTTCTTTTATAGTGGTACTTTGGTTCTGTACGGTTACTTCCATACTTGTTACGTACAGTGCGTTGAAAATGGTGTGTGTATGCTTGTACTACCTCCATATGTCGTCGATTGCTTGGATCACTCCAGGGTCTGGCCATTTGGCCACCAGTGGAAATTAAAGCCTGCTGCAGTACGACTAGTGCGAAGAATACCTGCATTGGTAAGATCATGTACACCAATCGAATGATTCTCTTCCCTTTTCGCCCAACATCGTCTACGGCATCAACGGATCCGAAACGTATCGCTCAGACCTACAATATCCGCTTTCCACACCGTATACTGAATACGCCTCCGTTCATACACCAGCCTTCCCCAAAGAAACTAAGATGAACTAAGACCCTCGGGTCCATATTAATTTATTCCTCCACTTCTATCAGCTGCATTAGGTCCAGGAAGGATCTAGAGCCCGTCATGGTGGCTTGGCCCTGCAATGAGACCCCCCCCGAAATTTGGACATGGGTGATCTGAGTCAACCGCGGCCATGGGCTCTTCTCGATTTCCACTTCTTTGTGCTAACGGACATGTGATGAACATGGTTAGTGTTAGTGTTACCCTGAATGGAGACTACGATTCCATATCAAAGCTTATAAAAGGGTAGATGCATCCCGGCCTTGGATGAAGGTTTTTTTTCTTGTCCCTCGATTACCAGCCTCGTTCGTTATTCCTTGACTGTCGCTTCCGGCACGCTATATAATAACCTCTCTTTAAAGAGTCATCATTCCAATCGACACAATGCAGTTCTCCACCGCTCTGATTGCCCTCGTTGCCGCCGGCCTGGCCAACGCTCAGCTTCCTGATGTCCCCAAGTGCTCGGTATGATTGGATCTATCTTGTAAACATCAGATGAGAACTATGTTTACTAACACGATACCACGATATAGCTCAACTGCTTCGTCTCGGCTCTGACTTCCGATGGCTGCTCGGAGTTGACCGACTTCGCCTGCCACTGCCAGAAGACCGAGCTGGTCAGCAACATCACCCCCTGTGTCCAGAAGGCATGCGAGGTCTCGGACCAAGCTTGTATGATTTGAATGACTTTTTATATATACACTGTATACTAGAAAGTAATATACTGACCCCATCTAGCCGTCTCCAACGTCGTCGTCTCGCAGTGCTCTGCCGCCGGCCACCCCATCTCCATCCCCGCCATCGAGACTACCTCCTCTGGTAGCGGTTCCACTGCCACTGCCACTGCCACTGACAGCGGCTCCGCTACTGCTACCGCTACTGCCACCGACTCTGGCTCTGGCTCCGCCACTGAGACTGCCACTGCTACTGGCTCTGGCTCTGCTACCACTGGCGCCACCACTCCCGGTGTCACTCCCACTGGCAGCCACTCCACCCCTGTTGGCTCTTCCACTCCTCTGCCATCCCAGACCAGCGGTGGCTCCGGCTCCGGCTCCGGCTCCGGCTCTGGATCTGGCTCTGGATCCGGCTCTGGCTCTGGATCTGGCTCCGGCTCTGGCACCGACTCCGGTGCTGGTGCCACTACCTCCCCCGCCTTCAACGGTGCCTCTGGTGTCAAGGGCAACATGGCTGGTGTTGCTGCCATTGCTGCTGCCGCTGCCTACATCCTGTAAATATACATACCTTAATCTATGCTTTTGTTGACCCTCATCGTTGGCTTGGATATGGCAGCATGCTGTATTCTTTGCCAAAGGTGATGCGAGTACAATAGTGTCTCTGTATAGTGGAATTAATATAACTTTGCCTCATTGTGCTTTGAAACCCACAGATATTGACTCTACACAATCATTTTTGCATATTTAATAACAGTAGTTCAATTAATTCTGACAATTCAATTGTTGAGAATGAATGCCTAGGCGAGCCCTACGTTGATCATCCACGCTTGGGATGGAGCTTTGGTATCGCCACACAACCTTGAAGTTATTTGAAGAAATGCATCACTCTATCAATGTCAGTATATATTGACAAGAGCACAATACTTACGTTCAATTGGCACTCATTCAGACAGGCAAACAAGGCCTGTAGATGGGTTACAGAGGGAGACCGTCATCGGGCAGCGCACTCTTCCGTCAGCGACGCATCAAGGTAGACTATCAAAAAAGCACGACCTCGTAAGGCTGAAGGTCAATCCATTGATTTCCCAGTGTGATATTTGATCGCCTGGGTATTCACAATGCATCAGAGTTCAAGCCACCTGTCAACGATATGGGGATGAAATGACACGATGTTCCTGAATAAAACTCGCATGACGATTACAAAAGCTCGTCCAACTCCTATTCAACCGCTGTCTAAAACTCACCCAAACCATCCCAGCACCTTGTCTGGTGAGTGACAAACTCACCACGGATCCGAACTTGGAAGAGCCTATCAATTCGAGGGTGCTTAGCTGCTTCATGTTTTATTTTTCTCATGGCTTCTCCCTCGACTACTTACGAGCAATGTGCAAATACCAAAAAACAAAATAGTTGTCTGAGGAAGAGTTTGGAAACCGTAGTACTGGCCTATATAGCAGATGAACATAACCATAAAGACCTACGACAAATGGCACTAGTGGTAATGTATATTATATGGCGGAAATGAATTTGAAGAAAAACCGAACTTGGTCGAACACAATGGGTAAAAAGCAACATAGTATCCATACTGGATATTTCGAGGCCCATTCCCAGTACCCATTTTACGAGAAAAGAAAGCGATATTCGCGGTCATCGACCAATGGACCTAAGCCATTCGCGTCATCTAGGACGCATCTCTCGGTTTTCGCAAAGATGCTTTTTCTGGAATACTTTGACGTTTTCCATGAGATTTATGATAGTATCGCAAATCTCGCCGAATGTGTTCTTCGGTTTACCAGTATCGAGCAAAACCGTTACCACTCAATGAAATGACCGGCGAAAAAGCGGATGTGGTTGTGGTAGACGGGACAAGTCAAAGAAGTCTGCGAGTGTTGCAGCTACTAGCTCATGGCTAACCACCTCTGTCTGACTTCAGATGCGGGAAATTTCTTTCTGATCGTATTCGACCAAGCATCGTCATGCCATATGATGCAGATCTCATTCCAAGACAAACCTTTCGTTCCTCATATGGATTGCCATGTAAATAGGGCCCGTATTTCTGTACGAGTTGATATGGATCTGCTGCTCTAAGCCAAGTTTGTTCCTTGTCCTTGCCTTTCAGAAGATAGTTCAAGGCATAGAAGTCGGAGATGAACCATCCCTCGTTCTGTGTGCCTGCATTGGCGATGGTTGGATGGGTCGCCGCGAGAACAATAGTGTCGCTGTAGAGACATGGTAATGTGGAGGATATGAACGTCGAAGGTACCTACCTTCTACTAGCACGTCCAGATACCTCAATAAGCAGGGATGGAAGAAAGATATGGAAGAGAGAGAGAGAGAGGGAAGATGGGAGGTACTAGAAGGTGGAAAGTGGAAGGTGGATATATATATATCTATATCGAAGGCAGGAGCTTCTAGCCATAGAATATCGTGAGAATACCATATATTGCTAAAAGAAAATACTAGTAGAATACTATAATGCAGGCAAGCTACTGTTGCGGCTACTTATTCTACCGTATCTGCCCTAAAATACCATTGCAGCTACCGCATCGAACCGTATTCTCAGAACAGGTGTTCTGGCGACATGGTCTACAGCCCTGTATGGAGTATTGTAACTTTCAAGTTTCAAACTAAAGGTTTAGTTAGAAACAACCCTTCTTTTTGTCATTCTTTCTCCTATTCTTTCTACCGTCTCAGAGTCTTTGGATCGATTGTAGAAGCGGAAGACGGCGCGTCAAACAGTCAATGGATCGTTTCGAATTTATATTATACCAATCTTCACACTTAAGATTGGTATATAGTAGATATATAAAATCCAATTTATTGCATAGCTTCTAATACTATACTATCCTGTGCTACTAGCACTAGAATACCGATTCTATAGAAGGGAATACCCACACCAACTGAATCCGAGCTGTAATGCTCTAAATCCTACCAATCTTGGATATATTGTCACCCAGCGCTTCGACTTACTCTTTGCAAATGACTCCACTCTGCACCACCCGGTTGGCTTATCCAGCGAGCGCACTAAACTGCGTCAATCGAATGTCCATGCAATGCATGGTGCCCGGTGAGTGTGGAGGGATTTACTGCTGTAGCGTATCATAGTACATCCATAATGGAGTATGTAAATGTATACTGGCAGTACTACTGGTATGACAGAGATGGTATGGTAGTCCAGCATTGAACCACGTCAATTAAGTCGATCCGATCAAGAGATCGGAAATAACAGATGGAGATAAAAATGAAATTTAAAAAAGTCAACAATACATGCAAAATAATAAACCAATGTACTCCCTATTAACTGCTACACTACACTAGATAATGTACATAGAAGTACGTCTAAAATCGACCGAACCCCACACGAAATGACGCTCGCCCTACAAAGTCCCCTCAACGGCAATCAAACCCCGGAATCCTCCATGAGCCCGCGATTTTTCTGTTCGTCTTTTCTCTCCTCCTTCCGTCCTCTCCGATCTTTTTCTCTCCCTTCGTCCCTCCTCCGCAATTCGTCTCCCCTCTCCCCCTTCGCTCGTCTACAGTCCACCATGGCCGACGTTGAATCCGCGAAGCGCGCCGCCGCAAGCACCGCCGTTGCCAATCACTACCCTAAGAACGCGCAGTGGGTGGGTATTGGCAGTGGTACCACCATTGTATATGTCGTCGAGGCGATCAAGGCCCTCGGTGTCGATACTTCTGCTACTCGTTACGTTCCGACAGGTTACCAGTCTCGTCAACTGCTCGTCAACGCGGGGTTGACGGCTGTCGAATTTGATGCGATCCCCCGAGGCACTGTTCTGGATGTGGCCTTTGACGGTGCGGACGAGGTAGATGATAACTTGAACTGCATCAAGGGTGGTGGTGCTTGTCTTTTCCAAGAGAAGTTGGTTGCTATGCAAGCAAAGGAATTCATTTGCGTCGCTGGTAAGATTGCCCCTCCAACGGTGGCCGCGCAGCATCGGCAGCAGCAGCAGTAGCAGCAGCGGAGGACTGAACGCCGAAAGATCACTAAACAACTATGATCTTACTTTGTCTCTTAATCTAACTCGCTATTTCAGACTCTCGCAAGCTCCAATCTCGCCTCCTCACCAACTGGAAGTACATCCCCATCGAGGTCGCTCCCATCGCCGCCTTTCGCGTTCTGAGAAAATTGACCGAACTCGGTTCGATCAACCCGGTCATTCGTTCCAACTCCAACCCAAAGGAGGGAAATCTGAAGACTGACCAGGACTTCTTCATCATTGACGCTCCCTTCCCACCCTTGCTGATCCAGGCTGATATTGCTGGTGGCCTGGATGGTTCTGGCGCCGGTGGTGTCTGGGAAGTTGATCGTCTCGCAAGCGAGATTAAGCAGATTGCCGGTGTCCTCGAAGTTGGTATCTTCTGTGGTAAGACTGGTCCCCAGGCCACTGCTGCTGGAGGTGTTGGTGGCCAGCG
The DNA here is from genome assembly GCF_028827155.1 of Penicillium citrinum. Lineage (NCBI taxonomy): Eukaryota > Fungi > Ascomycota > Eurotiomycetes > Eurotiales > Aspergillaceae > Penicillium > Penicillium citrinum. Next base: position 2,649,943 of record NW_026622691.1, read on the forward strand.
TCCTGTTGCTGCTTACTTCGGTATGCCTGATGGCAGTGTCTCGGTGCGCAATGCCATTCAGTAGATTGGACGATTCTCGGAGACGATATAAGTGATATGTTTACTAGATGATACCAAGATGCGATGTAGACAATGGACGAGAAATGAGAGGCTGAGAACAGCCCTTTAGCATGACGATATTGTCGGATCTATCGGATATCTACGTATACTTGTAAATTGGGAGAGATTCCACATTGAATCATTAGATTGTGTTTGGTATCAAAAGTCCGCTTTTTCATTCAACATATACATTCCAACTTATTTGACGCCCTTGCCTTTCGCCTCCGTCTCGCCCAACTCGCGCACATGTATTTGAACAACGCCCTCTGGCACATCATCCTTTCCATCCTCAAAGCCAGGGCTGACCGCAATGGCAAGATACTTGCCATTGCCACTGAAGGCAACAGAAGCAACACTGGAAGGGTATTTCTGGTATTGACGAATGCGACGCTTAGCAATTCCATCCCATAAAGCCACCACACCATCACCACCACCAGAAGCGAAAGTGCCGTAAATGGGATGGAAGGCGAGGGCATTAACCGGGTAGACGACATCAACATTATCCTCTGCTGTTTGACGGTGGCACTTGAAAGCGTATTTGCGAGCTTGTGACTCGGGCGACGGGTCAAACCATTCCACAGCAACACGACCTTCGATACTAGACGAGGCATACCCCGCGTCATCAGGCATGCAGGCAATACACCGAGTCATGAACTTCAAACTGCTTTCACGCCGTTGCCACGGCTCAATTTCCACCTTGTTCCCGTTGGTATCGGCGCTATCAGCTTGTGCGGTGAGAAGGGCCAGAGCCTTCATATCGTAGATGTGGAGAGATCGCGACGCCATGGCCACGACCAGCTTGGTAGCTGTCAAAGACAGCGAGAATGGTTTTGATGGGAGGGGAATGGTCACAGGGAGTCCATCGGGGCGATGTACGTGAAGAGTTGAGTCCCAAGAGCCGGAGATAACGAGGTTGTGTTCGCGACTATAGACAACATTCCGCACGCCGGCTTCGTGGCTGCTAAGAACGGTCTGTTCGGATGTGTTGAGGTCGATCCTGGATATATTAGTACTTTCTGTACATGTAGAAGACGAAGCTTTCTATAGCTTTTTCTCGATCCTGCGCAGCTCAACACTTACTTGCGAACATCCCAATCCAGGCCAGCTGTGTAGATCTCATTCTCATTCTCGCCGAAACACACATCTAGTACTGGCGCACGGTGCTCAAATTTCTGCAGAAGTTTGCCTTCGCCCACGGCGCCATTCTCATCGCGCAGGTCGTATAGGTAGACGTTCTTATCCCATGACGAAACAACAATTCGTGTGGAGTTGGGATCGGGCGAGAACTTCAATGCGGAGATGGCGTCCGATGGCGGCGATGCCACGGTGAATTGATCTATAATAAGTCTCACGTTAGCAGACTACTTAATTGAAGCTTATCGTTGGCGGTGTGACTCACTTGACGACATCTTGGCTGGGTATAAACGGAGTTGAAGCAGTTCAATCGGCGGAGCTTCTTTGCGCTTCTGATTCTGCCGGTTCCCACCGACTTTTCTAGCTGGTCTACTGCGAATAGCAGACTTTCAACGAGACAGTTTCATCATGATTTTCTTGGACAGGATTTTAGTTGGCAATGTCTGTTTTCAAGCTCTCACTTTGGACCCTACGGGCTTGCCGAATTCCAACAATCTAAATCTATACGGGAAGAGTACACACACCTCTATTGGTTCTTCGATCCTCTCTACTACCTCCAATACATGACATTCGGAACAAGCATTGCTTAATAATATTTTATGATCGCAACACTATAGCCCAGTCCCACGTCATTGCAGCTGAAATTCCAATCTTATCTTACAATGAAAATCGGGTTGGTGTGGCAGCACAAGTGTACAATGATCTACTGAAGCTGACTCCGTCATTGATGGCTCTCAAATATATGAAAGACCATCCCCCTACCACCCCCGGCTGTTTGTATTGTGCACCAAGACACGCAGGACTTAATTCACCGATAAAAAGAAAGACTTATCTTAAACTGCAAGATTTGCATGATTATGCCATATACCCAAGATATCATGCTTCCTTCTTGGTTCATTCTCGAGCCCTACTCGGTTACTCCCCACCCTCGGTCTTAGCAGCTATCTCGGAGAGTGTGATGTCCAGGTTTGTCAAAACAATCTATAACAATGTGTCTTTAAGCCCGAACGTATGCATACTATTCACTGCTTTCATCCTATTTAGGCCTAATGCCTTATACAACCTAAGCAGTGCTCGTATCTTTTTACTGATTTCGAAATACCTGCTGCCACATAAGATTGCTCTTAGCCTTTAAATGATATAGTAAATAGTGCTCTATCCAGTCGAGACAACAATTTACTCCAGGCTTCAGAATAACGAAGCTATCTACTACAGCTAACGAGAAACTAAAAACATGGAGCAAAGAACTCATACTAGTATCCACACCAGCTTCGCTCCCCAACGAAGCTCTATCAGACAGCTGTTCAGCACACACACCATACCCCTCCCGTCACCATCATTTTACGATAGCAGCACCATCACACCTGTGTCCCTCCAACTCTGCGGTCTCATAACCTCCAATTTTGGGGAACCAGTAGAACTAGCAGGATGAACTTCCAACTTGAACACTCCAGCCATCATCACTCCAGAGACGTCCGGCAAAGTAATCAGAGGTTCCGGCACATTCATCCATGACCTTTTGAGTCACAGAGCCCACGGTCTTCCAGTTCTTCAGCGGGTGATCCTTGCCATCCTGTAGACTCATTAGTAAACTGACTTATATGATGGATTTAGAGCAAGCTTACATCGGAACAAAGGCTGATTCCCGAGCCATAAGAGCAGCTGACACGGTTGCACTTCCCAGCCTCAGCGGTAGGTTGTCCAGAGAGACCATTGAGATAATCAATTCCCTCCTTGATGGTCTCTACTTTGGCCAAGTTATCTGGGGTACCAGTACTTTGACAGTCGATATCGTCAGCAATAACCTATAATTGACTTGGTTAGTACTGTGTTCCTATGTATATGACATAGTAAGAATAGATAAGCTTTACCTGACTGGTGATAGCACCAAGAACAAACAAAATTGACTGCCACTTCATTTTGACAAAGAAAAAGAATTAGTTCAATGGCCTGTTCAGATAATTTCTTGCGAGAGGATGAATATTCTTGTGAGAGGTTTGATAAACAATGAGAACCCAAGCAGTCTTAACCCTCCTTCTTATACTTTTCTGGCCCATAGTCTGTTGTATTTCATTGCATCTAAAAATATTCTACTACATATCTCTATCGAAGTGTATTTCATCGTAGGGTATTCTACAGCAGGGGGCCTTATTTTTGGGGCCACTTAGTAAAGAGCGCGACATTAGGAGGCCTGAAAGTACCAAGACCATATAGCCAAGAATATAGAGGCAGTGAATCACACCGTGGAAAGTGAATTCAGAATAAGTATTGTGTGTAGATTACATGTGTATGTAGAGATCTACATGATCAATCCCTGAGATTGTTATAGACCCGCCCCCACTAATCGGGACCCAAATGGAGTCTTCAGGGCCAACCATTGTGACATGGACCACGATCACATATGTGAAATGACAGGGGCCGAGAACGCCACAGGGTGGCCCCGCGGATCGTCACAAATTATACTACTTTATCCAAACGACGGGACAGTTACTGGAGAGCCAGGAGCAGGAGCCAGTGGCACCAGCCTCGACAACCGGGGATGAATACTACCCTAACAAGTCAATAGAATCCTGTCCCAAGGATAGAACAGCCTGTAATTCTTTCAGCAACTATTTCCTAGTTCTTCGCATTCAGTCTTATTGATGCATCTCCAAGTTGTTACCTGTAACCATCATATTAGGATCAAAACTGTACTGAGTCTGTCAGACCTGTTGCCGTGTTTAATCAGTAGATATTACAATGGAGTGACAAAAATCACCTCGGGCTGACCAGGTGCCAAGCGCAATAAACTCGTATTGTTCCCTTCAAAGATCAACTAGCAAGGACGGATTAGGTGTGCGCAGCATATATCTGTCACTTGAATGTGGAGCAGTATCTGCATGCCTAGACATCTCAATGTGCTACGCCCCAGAAAGCCTCCACCGCGCTACGCTATATCTTTACCGATTAGGTTTTACAACGCGCTACGTTGCTATATTTGCTAAAATAATTATGAGGCGTTGAAATAAGCAGTCATAAATCGCCCCTGAATAAGGCCCCCTGCGATCAGGCACCGGACAATAACTTGCTGATTGGACCCTTCCCCCGCAAGACACTGAGGAACGCTACAATAAGGCCCCCTACATACTACAATAGAGAAGCATAGTAGTCAATGCAAGATCAGCTAAATACACTAGGTATTAGTAGACAATTATAATAATTGGGTGAGAAAACTATAAGTAGAAGACTTCAAGGTCTTGGATTCTTACTCTTTTATCTATCATATCACAAGAACCTTGATAACCACACTCAGCAGACTATCCAGCTACTCTTTATCTTTTTCAAAATGAAGTTCCAGGCCATTTTATTCATTCTCGGTGCCCTTGCTGCCAGCCAGGTAAGACTGATATACAACCCTTCAATTATATAGGAAGTCGGAACTAATTAATTCGATTATAGGTCAATGCTGCTAATGGTGATACTATCAACTGTGATGGTAATCCAGATTCTCAATCTGTTCGGATAGACTATCTTCAAGACGGAATTGATTATCTGAATGGTCTCTCTGGTCAACCTACTGCAGAGGCTAACAAGTGTAACCGAGTTAGCTGCTCCTATGGTGCCGGTATCTACGTTTGTTCCGATGTAAGTACTAGTGGTACCTAAAACTATGATAATATTTAACAACGATTTGGTAGGATGGCGAGGATCACACTCTCAAGAGCTGGAAAACCGTGGGATCCGTGACCACATATATTATGAACAGATGCCAGGAAGCTGACACCGCAGGAGTGGTGCGTGGACGTCTACACAGTCCCGATGGCTGGGGTGTTCTTGTCCAGGAAGCAGACTGCTAGTGTTGGGTTACCGAGTGTTTGACTAATTCTGATGATGACGCATGTGTCTATTTTGAGTTTTATTTTATTACATGCTAGTGGTAGAAAGTGTTGGAGGTATGACCATCTGTCAAGTTACCTGAGTTGGGTGATGGCGCCGATATGAACGCCGACTCCTCCATATACCTATCCTGTCATTAGCTTCAGTTCCTTTTCCTCCGCAATCTAGTACACTTCTGTCTCCTGGGTATCAGTTTTTGGGTGTAAGTTATAAATGTCAACATAAATAACTGCTCGTGAGTCTACGTACCGATATTAGTGCATCATGACAAAGGAAACCAAAGGCTCCGGCACGATACGTGGAGAAATAGGTAAGAAAAACTACCACACTGGTGTATATCATGGTATATGTTCCACATACTGGTTCGTTCGGCGAATCTTGACTGCCAATGGCAAGATTGCGTCTGCGTATCCTGCTGCTCACGCCGTAACTCAACCGTTCTTTTCTTTGTAGTGACAATCTTATGAAGATGCAAAAGGCATATTGATGTTGAGTACTATCTATATAAATCTCTTTGGGCCAGTAGAATAACGCTTGCAAGGTCTACGATACAATCTTTACAGGTATCCAGAGCTGGACAAGGTTGACGAAAGCCAACATAGGTGCCCACAACACATTCCATAGCGATGAAACTCACCTATATAGCCATATACTACATTAGACATGAGGAACACTATTACTTCAAGCAAATGACCCTAAATAAACGTTCCGCTCAAAAATGTTCTTGCTTTACATTCTGCAATAAAGCTACCTTAATTCTAATTTTGATAGAAATCGAATTTCACTCTTGAAATCGAAAGTAATATCAATGTGTTTACATTTACTAAGAGAGTAACCAATTGCCACTGATGATAAGCTAGAAATCGCTAGCACGATGCCCCCTGGATGATCACTCCCCAACCATCAGAGCTATGCAGACGGCCGTTGATAGTCTCACCCGAGATACACTTGTCGGAAATCTTTTGGCTCACATCTGCTACAGTGCCCCAGCTCTTGAGTGTGTGATCCTTACCATCCTATACATTCATTAGTATTCTGGGTCAAAGAAAACGTCTTCAAGCAATACCCACATCCGAACAGACATAGATCCCCGCGCCGTAAGCACAGCTGACACGATTGCATTTTCCAGCTTCGGCAGTAGGTTGACCAGAGAGTCCATTGAGATAATCGATTCCTTCCGCAACTCTGTTCGCACGGGCATATTCCTGATTAATGGTGCATTTGATGGTGTCCTCGCCAGCGAATGCCTAGGAGAGATTTAGTCACTGCTTCACGTTTTATATCATACTAAATGGGCAATTAAGTCTTACCTGGCTGGCAATGGCGCCAAGAATAAACAAAGTCGACTGCCACTTCATTTTGAGAAATATTGAATTGAGCTTCGGGTTTGTTAAATGGGTTTCTTGCGAGATATGAGACCCGGAGTCTGAGGACTCTTATTTATAATGGTCTTTCCCAGAATCTACCGTGATCAATGTGACTTGGGGTCTCCCATGATTCTTTTAGCTCAGGCCACCCGCCGTCTTGGAGGCAGATCTTGTATTTGAGATTGTTGTAGGCATCTTCAGGGCGTATGAAGGATTTGGTCAATGCGCAGCTTGGGCTTATACTTCAAGTAATACAAGTTGTATTCTATGTACTTCGCTTGGAGTATGAGACTATTTCTCGGCATCGTAGTGCTGACAGGGTCCCTTTTTTGGATCAATGTTTTTCGATGGCTTCTCTGAGAATTGGTAGTGCTATTCCTTGAATCCTTGGTTCGTGCCTCAAACAGATGACTTTATTGGCTTGATTCGGTCCCCAAATATTCCGCAGCGACTGCCTACCTTCAAGCAGAGCCAATATCGATGCATGATGTCTATAGTTCTATTTTGATTGCCTTGGCATGCGTAGGTTCCCAAGGCGCAGGTCTTGGACAAAACACATGAAATGCAGGTCCCCGCGCAACAAGAGATACAGCATGGGGTGACTTTGGGGGCTGATTACAATCTGTAACACCGTATCTGCTGCATTTGCTCGGCATCTTACGGCATAAATACATATGATACCGTGGTGAATAATGGTGGATTCCGCCCCCAGGTGGCCTGGCATGAAGTATGTACGTATGGTTTCGGCGCGCCATCTAACCAGATTCGTTGGTAAGGCTAAATTATTTCTCCGTAAAGTTTATCTCGACGACTGATTTTGGCCCCAATCCATTCTGCAAAGTACATTGCCGATCTTCAATCTGACACTATGAACAGCCACGGATTCCGAGTAATCAACGGGGGTATTCTCAAAGTCCTCGGTTGGAATTTGAGATCGCAGTAAGAAGGAAAGGCAAAAAATTGGGGCCAGCCGGGATCGAACCGGCGATCTCTCGATATCACTAGATAGTGAAGATTGAAGTGGACTTCAGTCGAACGCGTTCCCAACTACGCCATGTCCCCACGTGACATTAGATGACTCAGATTTTGACTACATGAGCCTGAGCCACAATTGTGGCAGAACAGCCAGAATAAATGGATATGATTGGTCGACTCCAATTAAAATGGACCGCTTTATCATCCAAGCTTATCCAAAAAATAGTTCCGAATGTGAAGGTCATCATAAAATCAAACTCCCTCATCTTCCACCTCACCTCAAGAAATGCCTTTCGCGCAACTGGTCATCGGGCCACCGGGTGCTGGTAAATCTACCTACTGCAATGGTATGCACCAGTTCCTGGGAGCTATCGGGCGCAAGTGCTCCATCGTGAATCTCGACCCCGCCAACGATAAGACTTCGTACCCGTGTGCGCTGGACGTGCGCGATCTCGTTACTCTTGAAGAGATTATGGAGGAGGACAAGCTAGGTCCGAATGGCGCAACTCTCTATGCACTTGAAGAGTTGGAAGAGAATTACTCGTGGTTGGAAGGTGGGCTGAAGGAGCTTGGAGGTTTGTTGCATTGCACCTGGTGATCCCAATATCTGAGGTCATTTTGCTAAAATATCTCTGATTAGAGGATTATGTACTTTTCGATTGCCCCGGTCAAGTTGAGCTTTTTACACATCACTCGTCTCTGAGGAATATCTTCTTTCGGATTCAGAAGCTAGGATATCGGGTGAGCAACACCAACACTGGTTAATCAGTACATATTTCGGAATATAGCTAACCAAACATTACCAGTTAATTGTCATTCATCTTGTCGACAGCTACGCCCTCACTTTACCTTCCATGTACATTTCCGCTCTCATTCTCTCTCTCCGCGCCATGCTACAACTCGACCTACCCCACCTGAACGTCCTCACAAAAATCGACAATCTGTCCAACTACCCCGATCTCCCATTTAACCTAGACTTCTACACTGAAGTCCAAGATCTCAATTACCTGCTCCCGCACTTAGAATCTGAATCCTCCCGTCTACCACACAGCAAGTTTGGCGCCTTGAATACGGCTATTATGGACTTAGTCGAGGAGTTCGGACTAGTCGCTTTCGAGACGCTGGCCGTCGAGGATAAAAAGAGTATGATGAATTTACTTCGGGCTATTGATCGTGCGTCTGGATACGCGTTTGGTTCTGCCGAGGGCGCGAATGATACTGTCTGGCAAGTTGCTGTGCGTGAGGGGATGGGTGTTACGGACGTACGAGATGTTCAGGAGCGATGGCTGGATATGAAGGACGAATATGATGATCTTGAACGAGAAGAGTTAGAAGAAGAGGCTCGCATGCGTGATGCGGCTAGTAAGGCGGCTATGGGCGAGGGAATGGATGAAAATGATGATGAAATGGCAGATTGGAATGGCCCGCTGCCGGATAGTGGAGTAAAAGTGCGACGGAAGACGTGATATACATAATCTAATTACTGCCTACATGATGGGCATCAGTTTAGGATGCCGATACAAAACTTTGGACCAATGGCCATTGGTTGTACAATATGAGATATGTGCAGAATGCAATTCGAATGGGTATCATTGATATATATACAACTGATGTAAAGCAGATAAAAACCACTACCAGCACTCAATCATCCATATCTTCATCTTCACTGTCATCCATGATATCCCTCGTAACAGGAACAGTACGTTCCACCTTTCCCTTAACATCCTCCCCTGAAATCAAATCTCCCAAAACACCTTTCTCCTCAACACCTCGAATACGTACAATCTCCCTTCTCGCTCGATGAATCGCTTCCTCCTCCGCCTTCTTGATCGTTCCCGATACACGCAGTACACGAAATACACAGGGCCGTTCTCGACCCCCATTAGGTCGTCTTTGTGCGCTCGGCCCGGGCTCCGGGACATGGGACATGTATGTTAGTGCGGACCAAACGAGACGGAATGATGCGCGGGGACAACGAATGATAGCAGTTGATGTCGCAGGAGAAAGGTATTTCACTGTATTTTTCGTCAGTGTCAACGTCATACTAATGACCGGATTATATTCCGAGAAAGCTTTTCCCCCTCATCCTCAGAGTGCAATGTAATAGGCAGAGGCAGAAACATACCATTAAGCCCCGTTGCAGATGCACCGCCGAGTTTGCCTACACCCCAATCCCCATATAATTCAGCAACTTCCTCGCGGATCATTTTCGCGAGCAAGCCTGGCGTCAACGCGTCGGAGGTCGGGGAGTGAATGGCTAGTTGTGCGGAGTGTGCGGAGTTATGTGTCGATTTGGTTATGGACGGCCATGTTTTTGGATCTGGGTAGAGTATGTCTAGTAGGAGATACCGGTTTTTGAGACGAACCATTATGTATGAGGGTTGGTGGTTGGTAGTTGGTGGTTGCGGAGGAAAATTAGAGTTGAAATGGTGCTGATAAGCTGATAAGGGGATCCCGGTGAGGGGTCCCCTGGGGCAGGGAGGGATGTACCATCCAAGATACATCCTACATAGTATAGTGGAGTGTTTTAATAGCTGGTCTTACAGAGTACACTGAAAGTGAATTTTGAAATACGATAAATTACTATAGCAGAATGATCAAAACATAATGTCATCATGCAATGGGTACGTTCATTAGGTCCCCAAAGGAGTCTAGTCATCTAAACAAATTAAATCAAGAACCGTAGTCGGGCGTTGCACCGTTTTTTCCATGGGCGAGCCTTCTGGCGTCGCCCACCGTTAACCCGGTCATGCTGGGTAGCGCAGTACATGGATACAAAACTGCTGAGAAACAAAAACCAAGGGATCAACCAAACTCCACCGTCCTTTCGGGGACGGACTGTATGCCACCAGCGGACGGCGCTGCAAATCATGTCCAAGAAAATCAAACGCTGACCTCGACACGGCCCTCGGCACCTCCCTTCTGCAGGGTAGGGAGCAGATAGGTGATGTCGTCCCAGGGGTGACGGTACAGGCCAGTACGCAGGCGCTTCTGGTCGAGGTAGTGGGCAATCAAACCGATGGAACGGCCGAGAACGAAGAGACCGTTGAGGACACCCATCTTCAGGTAGTCCTCAGCCTCCTCGGGGCTGAACGCACCACAGTTCTTAATCATATCAATGAAGCAGACAGCGACACAGCCGTCGACGTTCAGGATCAAGTTGTCCTTCTTGGAGGTGGTGACGGTCTCGACGGCAATGGCGTAGTCGAGCAGCTTGGTGCTGGGGAAGTGCTTCTTGGCGAACTCCTTGACGAGCTCGACACGCAGATCGGGGTTGTTACGGGACTTGACCTTGTGGCCAATACCGGGAATGAGCTTGTTCTCCTTGCGCATGGTATCGACGAAGTCACGGGGGCTGAGACCCTTGTCGAAGGCCTTGGTGAACTCCTCGGCGGCACCGTCCAGCGCACCACCGAAGCGGGAACCAATGGTCAGGAGACCGGAGACCAGAGCGGAGATCAGGTCCTTACCGGCACGGGTAGTGATGATGGTGTTCATAGCACCGGACACGGCGGGACCGTGGTCGGCAGTGAGCATGAGAACCATCTCCAGGAACTTGCTGGCGTACTTGGGGAGACGACGACGGAACCACAGCAGGGACATGACACCGCCGATACCGATGTCCTCCTTGAAGACATCAGAGATGGGCATACCGGCGTAGAGCAGCTCCTGGCCACGGTCGTCGGAGATGGTAGAGATGAAAGCAGCGGGCTTACGAACAAGGCCCAGCTCTTGGGCCCAAGAGTAGTCAATGGGGATCTTGGGGACAACGGGCTCGGGAGCGGGGGTGATGGTGCCCTTCTTGAGCTCAGCGTCGTAGACCTCCTTCAGGGTCTGGGGAAGGTCCTCGAAGGTCTCGGGGACGTGGATGCCAGCCTCGCGCATGGCCTTGTTCTTGTGAACAGCAGTCTCGAGCTCCGAGTTGGCGGAGGCACCGGCGTGACCGAATTGAACCTCGGTCTTGAACATGCTGGCGCAAGTACCAATGGCCCACGCAACAATGGGCTTGGTGATAGTGCCGTTCTTGACAGCCTCAATGACGCGGTACTCCTCAACACCACCAACCTCACCCAGGAGGACGAGGATCTTGCACTCAGGCTCAGCCTGGTAACGGACCAAGTGGTCAATGAAAGTGGTACCGGGGTAACGGTCACCACCAATGGCAACACCCTCGTAGACACCGTCGGTGTTCTGGGAGATAATGTTGTTCAGCTCGTTGGACATACCGCCGGACTTGGAGACGTAGCCAACGGAACCCTTGCGGTACAGCTTGGAGGCAACAATGTTGTCCATCATACCACCAGTGTTACCGATCTTGTAGGAACCGGGCTTGATACCACCAACGGTGGCAGGGCCAATGATGGTGATGCCCTTCTCCTTGGCAGTGACCAAGATCTCACGGGCACGACGCTCGGGGACACCCTCAGCAATGATGGCGATGGAGCGAATCTGGGGGCAGTTCATCAACTCCATGGTGGAGCTGTAGACGGAACGGGAGGAGGCGAAGTTGACGACAGTGTCAACGTCGGGGTGCTTGGCCATGGCCTTCTCAACGTCTTGGTAGACGGGGAGGAGGGTCTCGCTGGTACCCCAGTACATCTTGCTAACGAATTGGCCACCGAAAGTGTAGATGATACCGGCCACGGAGGGAGTGGAACGCTTGCAAATGAAGTCAAAGTCGAGCATGCCCTGCACGGCTCGGGGTTGCATGCCACTATGCCATTGTTAGATTTCATCCAATAAATCTCATAATTGTCGTCCACAGAGAAAGTAGGAAGAGGTAATTCGGACGAATTGAGATGGAACAACTCACTATACGAAGCATCGTGTCTTGTTGTGGAAGAGAGCGTGGTTAAGAGGAGAGAGCACACGGCTAGGGGGGGTTGAAGCGTGTGATGTTATCGTTGGCGTTCTGGGCGCCGGTGCCGGCGGACAGTGAAGTGGCAGGCATTGTGAATCTGATAATGGTGGGGGATGTTAGAATTTGAGGATCACACGAGATGAATGATAATTCTCAGGATGGCGGCACACTCCCAAGGAGATTGAGGAAGAGGGAAAAAGGGAGAAGGATAAGAACATACGTATGTGAATGAACACCCGCTGAAAGATGGGAATAAGAGAAGAGAGAAAAGGAGAGGAGGAGAGAGAGAGAGAAAGGCAAAAGAAAAATCGGGGGAAGGTGAGTACTCGCAGGTACGGTGTACAGCTCCTCCCAACTCAACAGTTGCGGTCCCCAAAGTACCGGGTATCCGTGATACTTGTATTACAATTACCATGCAGTATACAGCGGGGTATACCTTAAAGATAAACAATACATTATATACTCAAGTATACACGTCGTACAATAACATATATATAAAGTATACATAGATTTTCACACAATTGATTCATCATACCAGATACATCCCCAACTGTATTTACCCTATACACTATATATCTATATATACTGCCGCCTGCATGCTGATGTACCTCGGCGAATAACCAAACATCAAAAAAATAACGAGGGGCTGTAATACAAAGTGTACACACCGACTGCCCCAACAACCCCACCTTTTCCACTCTTTTTTGGTCTCAACCGCTCAATTGTACGCTGTACTCTCCAGCACAACTTTTTCTCCTGTCTACGCTGTATCTTCCAGTCTTGCAAGAACCCCAGCAGCCCAGCAAAAAAAAATACTACTCTTTCTTTTTTTCCCTTTTACTCTTCTCCTCTCTTTTCTTCTTCTTCTTTCACCCTCCTCACTCTCACATCCACATATTCACACATCATGTCCGCCAAGTCTATCTTCGAGGCCGACGGCAAGGCCATCCTCAACTATCACCTTACTCGCGCCCCCGTCATTAAGCCTTCTCCTCTGCCTCCTTCGACTACACACAACCCTCCTCCTCGTCTCGCCTCCCTCCACTTCCCTGAAGACAAGGCCGTCAAGGATGTCCTTGACCAGGCTGAGGTCACCTACCCATGGCTGCTCACCCCCGGTGCTAAGTTTGTTGCGAAGCCCGATCAATTGATCAAGCGTCGTGGTAAGAGCGGTCTGCTTGCCCTCAACAAGACTTGGGCTGAGGCCCGTGAGTGGGTTGAGGCCCGCGCTGGCAAGGACGTTCAGGTCGAGCACGTCGTTGGTGTCCTCCGCAACTTCCTCGTTGAGCCTATGGTTCCCCACGCTCAAGAAACTGAGTCTTACGTCTGCATTAACTCCGTCCGTGAGGTATGTGCAAACCACTCTACAAGAGAGATAGTAGACCAATTGAGCCAAATCATACTAACTTTCGCAATTTTAGGGTGACTGGATCCTCTTCTACCACGAGGGTGGTGTTGATGTCGGTGATGTTGATGCTAAGGCTGAGAAGCTTCTGATTCCCGTCAACCTCAAGAACTTCCCCTCCAACGAGGAGATCGCTGCCGGCCTGCTGAGCAAGGTGCCTCAGGGTCTTCACAACGTCCTGGTTGACTTCATTGTCCGCCTGTACGCCGTCTACGTCGACTGCCAATTCACTTACCTCGAGATCAACCCCCTTGTTGTTATCCCCAACGAGGATGCCACCTCCGCTCAGGTCTTCTTCCTTGACCTGGCTGCCAAGCTTGACCAGACTGCTGAGTTCGAGTGCGGCACCAAGTGGGCTATTGCCCGCAGCCCCGCCGCTCTGGGCCTGCCCACCATTGCCTCCACCGACGGCAAGGTCAACATTGACGCTGGTCCGCCAATTGACTTCCCCGCTCCCTTCGGTCGTGAGATGAGCAAGGAGGAGAAATTTATCTCCGACATGGACGCTAAGACCGGTGCTTCCCTGAAACTGACTGTCCTGAACGCCAGCGGTCGTGTCTGGACCCTGGTTGCCGGTGGTGGTGCTTCCGTCGTCTACGCCGATGCCATTGCCTCTGCTGGTTTCGTCTCCGAGCTGGCTAACTACGGAGAGTACTCTGGTGCTCCCTCCGAGGGTCAGACCTACTCCTACGCCAAGACCGTTCTGGACCTGATGCTGCGTGCTCCCCAGCACCCCGAGGGCAAGGTCCTCTTCATCGGTGGTGGTATTGCCAACTTCACCAACGTCGCCTCCACCTTCAAGGGTGTCATCCGCGCCATCCGCGATGTTGCTCCCGTTCTGAACGAGCACAAGGTCCAGATCTGGGTCCGTCGTGCTGGTCCTAACTACCAGGAGGGTCTGAAGAACATCAAGTCTGCTGGTGTCGAGCTCGGTCTGGATATGCACGTGTACGGCCCCGAGATGCACGTCAGTGGTATCGTGCCGCTGGCTCTGCAGGGCAAGAAGACCGACATCAAGGAGTTCGGCGCTTAAATGTCATAAATAAAAAAGGCTTTCTCCCCTGGTGTTTTTGTCCCTGTTTTCTTGTTTCTGCAGCGTCTCCATCGTTGCATGGGTTTGTGGTATAATGCATGGCATGATATGAACTTTGGTGGGACCCCTTGGGTCACCCCCCTCTCTCCCCTCTAATCGAGGGTATGGCGTTTCTTCTCGCCCGGACGAAAAGACCGGATACTTGGTGCCGACGTACATGATTAGATTTCCTTTTATGTTCCACCGGGAGATTTAGATCGTGATGTCCCGAATAATTTATCAAGATGATACGAGATTTTTCCAAGAGTAGATGTACAGTAGTAGTTCTACCATCCTGAGTCTTCGCCACTAGTAGTGTAGTAAACGCGTATGAGTGAGCAACAAATACAAAAAAAAAATTCGAGTTCTGAGAGAATGGAATGCATGAATGTTTCAATCTGACATGGTGAGCGGTAAAATAAAATACACATAAATACCAAAAATACAGGTTGTATGTATGACAGCTCCACACAAGCTCCAGCTTACCCCAGATTCCAAGCTATCTAGCTCGGGGATACGATCGACAGGAACAAGAAATAAAGATAAGGTAAGGACCGTGCAGGATGGAGTAGTACATATCGAGGTTGTGGACTGGATTGGGTTGGAAACATGGTGGTTGACCCGAGGTGGACTTGGGCCTTCCGTTGAACCGAGATGCGGGCCGGACGAGAGGAGGCTTTTCCGGATGGAGTGTAGTTGCGATGCAGTTTATACCTATAAAGTTATGGGAATATAATAAGTAGCTGGGATGTGAAGGTTGTATGGAGTTTGTAGAGAGTAGTTTATTTCATACTATGAATTAAGTATATCAATGTGAGTTTGATGTTTAGTCAATTGACTTTGATGTGTAAGACTGTTAGTTGTATATTACAGTGAGATTACTTGGGTATTCCCGAGGTCGACGACCCTGGCGTGCGTGTTCAATAGGTATATAATATTTTTAATCATGATGTAATACGTGCCAGATTGAGAAGAAACAAGTGCATTAGATACTCGATACTAAGCTTGGAGAAAGGATGAATAGAGCTAATGGGTTGAGGAAGGTGAGGCCTGGCTGCACGTGATGCAGTCAGGGCCGAAAAGGGAATGCAGTCAGAACAGAAGTATTACACATGATAGAGATCTAGTGCTCCGAGCACTAGATTCTGGTTTCAATTTCAGTAAGTTATTCCAGACATCTCTTAGTTGGAACGAATCAGCGGCCCTGCTTATGTTTCATAATATCCATATTTCACAGGTATGGATACCTGTGAGTGCGGTTATATATTGTTCCTACATCAACCACTCATGAGTATAGATACTCCAGCACATTAACTATCTACTACAACTAAGTACCCCCGGGTACGTACTGGCATTCATTCAAGATGATAGATTGTGTAGGGTTGCAGATTAATTTTGATAATATATGCCAGAAACATAATTATTATATAAAGATAACCTCGTTAATTCATTGATGATCGCTTGGATGACGCAGCGCGCAATGATATCCAAGAAACCATCCGATCCATTCATATAGCTGAGCAAGCGAGCAACCCACAAATCAATTTCCGAATCGTGCAAGCATAGCATCAGCGGATGGAAGAGTTGATAGGATAGTCGACTGTCGCGATGCCTGCGGTAGGCGAGTTCGGTGCTGGGGGTTCGGATTTTGTACTATACATATAACTTGGTTGAGGCCAGTAAACCCAATTTATACCAAGAGAACTTACAACAAGGCGATTTCCAGTTTGTTCGGGCTGCTGGTGGTAACATTGCCGTCCCTCCTGGGGTCTTTTTGACAGCTCGTTTGGAGCTGCCGGTGCCACTCCGTTGATATCGATGTATCTGCTCCACACCCTCGGGGCTTATGGGGAAAATCGGAGTCTTTGGCCCACCGGGGGTTCGAGCCTTTGGCTGTGTGGTTGTAAGGGTGTGACTGGTTGATACAGTAGGTTCCGTTCGAGTTGAGAAAGTGTTGATGGTTTGAGAGACGGTGTCTGAGGCGGCGTTTTGGAGCTGAGTTCGCCTTGCGCGCGCTTTGAGAAGATTGTAGAGATTCGTTATCTGGGAGAGCTTCTTGGACCTTTCACGATTCAGCTCAAGCAATTCTTGGTTCTTCTTTTCCAATTGCTCATGTACACTTTGCATATCTGATTGATTTAAATAAAATGTCAGTTGAGCTAGGACAAGAGCAGTGGTATTAAGAACAAACCGGAGACTTTGCCGTGCAGAGTTGTGATTTCGGAATTGGCGTTGTGAATCAGCTTATCCATTTGCGTGTTAAGACTTGCATATTTCTCAGTGAGGCTTTTCCCAAGGAATTCTTGATAGAATCTGAAGAAGTCATTAGTCTCGAATCTTCATTTTACGACTTGAGCACAACATACATCTCCTGCGTGCTTTGGTATGCCCAGAAACCCAATGCTCGTCCAGCACATTCCATGATCGTATTCGGATCGAGGCCACTCAGAACACTTGTCTTGTAGTCTTCAGTAGGATTCAAAATCGTAGAGACAGCATCATCTGGGTTAGACAGGACTGTCTGGCAAGCAGGGCAATGACGGTCACCGGCAGCGGGATGAGAGAGTCCAAGATCGCCAGCGCATTTAGAACAGAAGATGTGCCTACGAGGTCAGCAGAGCATGAGTGAGTTAAGGCAAGCGACTTACGAGCATGTTGTGACTACTGCTCTCTCCTTCAGCTGCACTCGGCATTTGAGAGAATTGCATCTCAGGTGGAAATCCATCGGTACACTGTGCAAGTATGCAATGGGTTCGATTTGGGATAGGGTGGAAGAGAAGAATGAATTGGGAGGTGAAATTAGAATTGGTGGAAGTAGAGTTAAGGTGGTGCGGTCACCCGAGGCGAAGATACAGTATCTCGAGGACTCTCAGCCAAATGAAGTGTCAATTGAGTAAGTCTAGTATTTTCCCCATCACAACGCCTGTAAAAAGCTCAGAGATCATTGAAGTATTAAAAAACAGCTATTAAAAGAAAAAGGTATTTCCCTGTGCATCTCGTCGTGTCGATGTCATCTTTTCTTCAAATTCTGGGCCAGGCTCGTACTCATTCCATAGACTAGCCGGGTATATATGCTTGTTCTTTTCATACCATCGGCGGTCGACCACCTTGGTTTCTGTTCCATCCTTGTCGAAGCCCTCTAACTTTTCCTCACTAGGATTATACAGAGGGCTATCATTTGGTTTAGTCGGAGGAGGTGGTTTATTCGAATAATCGAACAATAGGCCACCTGCTTTTGAGAAGCTTGATACTTTGTTGGCGATGAAGTAGTAGAATTCATAATGCTGAGAGACCTATCAGTAAAAGGTCCATTAAAATGGCATCGCAAAACTTACATGAGGGACAATCACATCGCCTTTGACTAGCATCAGGTCATCCACGCTGACTCGAGCCCATTCCCGACGAGCCTTTGCCGCGCCAGTGGCACTGCGGCCTCCTAGTTCAGCACCGACCTTGCGACATCTGTCCAAGAATAACCAAACAGGATCTCCCTTCTTGATTTTCACTGAGCCGGCGGGAACACTTGTCCCGTCAAAGAGTACGAATGGTATCAATATCTCGGTATTCCTGACGGCTTCTTGCATCACCAAGAATTCCTTGCGTAATGTCTCGCGCGCTGCTGCTTCGGCCTCCATTGAAGCCTTCGTCATTGCTTTAGGAGGTGCCCGTGCATTAGGATTTGCTTTCATACGAACGGAAGAAGAAGGCGCTCCTTCGTCGTTAGGGGTTTTCGAGCCAGATCGTGAGATGCTGGAGTCACGCGGAGTGGCAACTCCTGATTCTTCGCCCGTTTCCTCAGTGTCGTCGCCAAAAGAGAGCTTGCTCTTTGCGAGGGCTTTCTTCTTTTTCTTTTTGGGTGGAGCGTCGCTCTTTGGAGTCGAAGACCTGTGACCTTGCGATCAGTTTATGCGGGGAGACGAGTTATGCGGCGATGCCTTGAAGCTTACCCGTCAGTTACGTCGCCTGTGGAAGGAGTTGCACTTCTTGAATTACCAGATGCCAATCGCCCCAATGACTTGTCATGCGCCTCGCGCTCCTTCGCCTCTAAAACCTCTGCACGGCGCTTGCGAAAGTCGGACAGATGCACGAGACCGACGGTTTGCGACTTAAGCATTTCCTCGGCGGAGATACTTTGGCCGGCAAAGGACCGCGGCGTGGAGGCCTGGCTGTCCTGTTCTGAAGAGACCATTCTGGTTGCCTTAATGAAGCCAACAATTCAAAAAGCAGTTTAGTTGAGTAGATATCGAGTTTATCAAAAAGAAATACTTTCATGCGGTAATGCCGTCTTTGCAAGCCCGCACGTGACCTGTCGTATGCGCTCATTTGCGGGAGCATCTTGATCCTGTAACTACTCTTTTAGCTACCATTTTATAATACTGAAAAGCAAATCACCATGGACGAAGAAGAGGATGATTTCTATGACCCCGTTGATTCGGTATCAGCGACCCAGACCGCGAATCATGGCGCCAATGCAACTTCTGGCCAACCGCAGGAGAACGACATGATGGAGGAGGAAGAGGTCGAGGTTGAGTCGGACGACGTGAGTGACCAGCACTTTGACTTCTGCAGTAAATGTTAACTGTGGAACCATCCATAGGACGATTTCAATATTATCACAGAAGCACCAGCCGACGCACCCCCTCAAGAAGCGTAAGATACTTCACCTACGCGCGCGAGACCTCTTCCTAACTTATCTTTAAAGGTCCCATCCACGCCATGCAAGCTTAAGACAAGAGCCGCAAAGACCTTCCTCGGCCGATTCATCTGTAGTCTCAAAGTCCGCTACTCCTTCCGCTACACCTCGTCCAGATGCAGCAACACCTGTAGTCGCGGCCGCCCCGGCCGCCCCCCCCGGCCGCTGCTGCGAAGCCCGCTGCGCCTCAGAAGCCTGGCTCGGCGTATCCAGCTATCCATAGCTCTACAATTGATGTGAATGGAAATCCAGTACACCATACAACAGGGAAACCCATCATGTCCACGGACATGGACGCCGACTTTCCTACAGACGATAAACCCTGGCGACGACCGGGTTCTGACATTTCAGACTACTTCAACTATGGGTTCGACGAGTTTACTTGGGTTAGCTATTGTCTCAAGCAACAAGGAATGCGGAAAGAGGTTGGTGATCAGAAGCGACAAATGGATGACATGCAATCCTTCCTGGGAGTGGGCATGCCTCCGATGCCTGGCGCGCCTCCAGGACCCCCAGCAGCTGCCAACACTCCACAGCCCATGCCTGGGATGCCTGGGATGCCCGGTATGCCCGACATGAACCCAGATATGATGCAGGGTATGCTACAATCCATGATGGCCCAAGGATTAGATCCATCATCCATGGACCCCATGGCCTTTATGCAACATGCGCAAGCAATGATGGGCGGACAACCCGGTGGTGGTGCTCAACAACCTCAACCTGGGTTCGGCGGACAAGGACAAGGACCACCAGGTTTTGCCCAAGGAGGACAAAGCCAGATGGGTTATGGAGGCTATGATCAACGCGGAAATTATGGAGGTCGCGGACGCGGCAGGAGGTGGTAGTTTCTGGCGATAGCTTTACTATTCCTATGAGACTGCCTGGGAGTTTACGTGGTGTCCATCCGATAAAGCAATTGGGTCTTGTGGCGTTCTTAGCATTTTATGAGAATCTATCTCTTTCAAGTTTGGGCCATTGAGAGCCGGGGTATTTGGAGCTTCGGCTCGGGAGAACGGAGAGCTGTAGCTGTAGAGTCCACTTAAGAATATTAATGAATTGGCTCTCGTAGCCAATTACCCCAAAATGAATAATTCTATAGACCTAATTAGTAGTAGAACTACCCCCAAAACTAAATACTGTACTACCTACTGTACTGTAGTTAGCCACTTGAATTGTCCAATTGCGTTGGTCGCAAGTCGGTCCCAGTCGGGTTGGCCTCGGGAGAGCTCGCGCGGGCTTGGCATTCTGGAAATTTCTCCAGTCGATTCCCCCGGACGTTTCTCTCTTCACTCCCTCTTTCATCCCACGAACATCACTTCTTGGCCTCAAGACTCCATCTCTCATCACAATGGTATGTTCAACAAAGTGAAGCATCATGTCTGATCATGCAAATCGCATTATCAGCCGTACTGCCAAGCTCAAAACCCTTGGTCTGGTCCCATCGGATGTCGACTGTCCTCCGCAATTTTTCCCCCTACTCCCAATCGATCTCCTAACACACTACTCGCGCATCCAAAATACTGACATTCTTTATTTGAAATAGTCTGCCCTCCGTAACATCAAGTCCCTCGCCCCCCTCCTGGACCGCGTCCTGGTCCAGCGCATCAAGCCCGAGGCCAAGACTGCCTCTGGTATCTTCCTCCCTGAGAGCAGTGTCAAGGAGCAGAACGAGGCCAAGGTTCTCGCCGTCGGCCCCGGTGCCTTCGACAAGGACGGCAAGCGTCTGCCTATGGGTGTTGCCTCTGGCGACAAGGTCCTGATCCCTCAGGTACGTTTCGCGATCCCTGTTTCCGTGTCCTTCCGCGTCGCATCGACTATCTGGCAGATGACTTCTACCGTGGTCCTAGTATAATCATAACAAGCCCATGCTAACATCAACCTTTCAATAGTTCGGTGGTAGCCCCATCAAGGTCGGCGAGGACGAGTACACCCTTTTCCGGGACTCTGAGTAAGTTTTACCAAGCTTTAGTATAGTATCAACCCCTTCGATCTTACTAACACCGGTACAGGATCCTGGCTAAGATCAACGAGTAAATGGATTGACAATGATGATTGTTTCTCGTTTCATATCGTCTTCTCCCCCAATCTGTTGGTGCTATTCCCATCTACGTGACTGTAAAATTGTCACGCAGACGTCGTCCGGCATTCAGCTTGTATAATATTGAAGCGAAGTCACGAGCTCGACCATTTTCAACGATCTCAAGAACAGAAAAAAAAAATCAAGAAAAGAAAACAAAAAAGCAAAATACTCCTAAACCCCTACACCGTGGCCGGGCCAAGCTGCCCGTCCTCGGCTCTTTGCATAATGAGTTTTTGAAGCGCTGGATTGGCCCTGGGTCTTGCATGTCTTTGTCCACTGTACTATTAAACCAAATCACAACTTGCAATTTCTCTGTTTTGTTTTGCAGAGTGGCAGTTGAGTAATTCAGAAGAATCTCCTCTCAATTGTAATGTTTTCCAAGTGAAAGATAATAAATGGGAGCACTGGTGCCAGAAGCCCCTTAGTCGAATTACCATATCCTACTCGATTTCCCCTTGTCTCTGATGGGCTACCAGTCTAGTCAGACCCAGCGCAGGCGAGGAAGCATGGAAGCTGGTAGAATTGGAGGATGGTGAGAGCCAGGAAAATTACTGAGATGCTACAGGATGAATTCAAGTGAAAAAAAAATGACCAAATTCAATGAATTAACTACTTGATGGGTCCCGCTAATTTGCAAACGCTAAATGATTTATGAGATATTTTTGCCTAGTCGTTATAGTTCGACTGTCGAGATCCATCCTTATTGACTGCCGGCAGTCCATACAAGGCATTCAGCTCTTCCTCCTGGGATTTACCCGTTGTCTCCAAAACAGGACGCTCGGCATGGGTTGCAACACGGACTGCGTGCCGTCGATGTGGTGTGAAGCCATAGGATGCAGAGTGTGCCTGGGTTCAATTAGTATATTGTAAAGTGTCATTAGATAATGTCAAACATACTGTCGTTCTGTTATCCCAGATAGCGACATCATCTTTGTTCCACTGGAAACGAGCATGAAGCTCGTTCGTTGTAGCAACTACGTCGGTGAGGTATTTCAAAATTGCATCGCTCTCAGCTTTGGGGATACCGATGATCTTGGTGACGAAACCTGGGTTGAAGAATAGAGCGTTCCATCCGGTTACTGGGTTTGTTCGGATCAATGGGTGAACTGTTGTGATGGGGTCTCGACGGACTGGTCGTCCGAGTGCTTTTGAGTCGTTCGCTTGCATGTCTGCGGAGTGAAGGGCAGTAAGGTTTTTCAGGTAGGTCTGCATGAATGGAGAAAGGACATCGTAGGCGGCGTATTGAGATGACCACAGTGTGTCACCACCGCCACCACTGGGTGGTCCTGTCAGGAGCTTCAATGATGTGTAGGATGGTGGCTGGATTTCGTATGTAACCTTTATCTCGTTAGCAGCGGCTCAATGGATCGACTGAGAATCGGAACTACTCACATCTGAGTGCCATAGGAAACTAGGGCTGAATAGGGCACGGTTGTCGCCGGAATTGTCTCCGGTATAGACGACATGAACATCTTCGAGGCCTTCCTTCTTAGGCACTGAAGTGGTTGCATGCTGTACAGTATTAGATACTACTCTCATGATGTTGCCCATGTAGGTATCAAGCCTACCTTGTGAAGTTTGCCAAAGTATTGTCCAAGAGCCCGTTGAGATTGAATGTCGAAGTTCTTCTGAGACCGGAAAAAGACTACACCTCGATAGGAGACAAGACGTGCCAAGTCATCCTTCTGTGCATCTGTCAGGGTTGCCAAATCAACACCATGGATCTCCGTTCCAATCTTGGGGTTATAGTCGAAGACAGCTGTTGCATCTTGCAGCAGGTTACGGAATTTGGGATCTCCCTGTATTCCACGATCTTCATATGCATGTTCCTCAATTGGGCCCCAGTGGACGTCAGGGAATCTGGGCAGAAAGTCGTCATGAGGGTAGTCGTCGTGTTTCTCAACAATAGTACGGCCTGGTACATAACCGAACTTGTTGTCATTTGTAATGGGATTGATCTTCCCCTTGATGGGTAGACCAATGTTGCCCAAAGACGGGGCTGAGGGGAGAATAGGGTCTACCAAAGACGGAGCCATGGCGAAGGTTTATGATCCACAATAGATCGGATCAGATTAGACCTTATGAAGGAAAGAAATGAAAAGAGGTTGCACCAAACTAGAAACCAGATATGACGAATGATGAAAAATAGACGAAAGTCCGGGTCGAGGAGCGAACTTCCTTTATAATGTAACGAAAGAAGACCCAGAAATAGGATCGATGGCGTGAGAAGAGCTCGAATGGATTCCACATTGGATGAGTCAACCCCAGAATATCCCATTGACTCTTGGAAGATCTTGCGTGATCAGACCCGGACTGGACGGGATCGCGCCATCGACTGCGTGGATTGCCCCCCCCCTCGAGTCAATTGTAAAACATGGGAACAACGGGGAATGGTTGAATGGAGTCCACCGGTTCATGGACATTCGCCAGTAGAAACTGGCCAGGATTCTTGTTCCTTCAATTCCAGCTCATTTGGTTGTTCTTTTTACTCCCAGAATCCGGTGTGATCACGTCATTTCGACTGACGTTGATGGCAACGTTTGCCATTGTCGGAGTTCATTCCCCTAAGAATGAACATCTCACCGCTGAAAAGAAGAGTAGAAGGAACATTCCTGCGGCCTGTGGGATGTATGTACTGTAACATGCTCGAACCTATTCTCAAACAACCTTTAGTGGGTTCAAGTTGACGATCGTGGAGGGCTGTGGAGGAAGTGGAGGTTGGAATTAAGCAGTTCCCGCAGAGTTACGCGCTAAAAGGCGATCACGCAAGAGTGGCGGATTATCACGGACTTTTGCACGCCACTACCCCATAGTCTGAGTAAGTGTGAGATTGAACAATGAGTGTGTCTATGAGAGACAATTTGATATAGATGGATTTAGTTCTTGTGGTTTGATGGTCTGACAGCGGCGTTTATTTTCCCGTTGAGCCATTATCAACCTGTGGAGCCATTACTACAGTACAGTGTATAACTAGTAGCTCTACGTCAACCCTAATAGACTGTAACTTTTTATATCTTATCATCCAAGCCGAGAAAGCTGAGATCAAGAATCTCGTAAGCAGCCAGAGTAACATAAGCAGGGAATATGTCGTTTCATGCTTTTTTTTATTTTTATTTTTTTTATTTTTTTTTTTTTTAAAAAAAAACCGCTCATTGCATTAGTGTACATAATTGATCAACACCCCTAGGACATTACAGTCCAAGTCTGCCCTCTCCATTAGCCAATGGACCGAGAGTGACCTCCTGCACTTGCTCTGACACACCACCCAACCGGTTGGCGACTCCAAGAATTCCTGCTTCGACGTCACCCAGGACAGCGGCCAAGTCGTTGACCGTAGACTGAGGGTTCCGAGGGCCAGCGCTATCGCGAGATCGAGAGCTGACGAATTCGCTGATCTGGCGGTTCAAGGTAAGCTCCACACCGTGAAGATGGTCTTCGATCTCCTTCAGATTGCCCTTGTAGCGGTTGAGCACACCGCCCATCTCATCTGAGCGTTGAGAGAAATAGTCCACTAGGTTCACAGGCACGCCATGGACAGCGGTAGCAGTGGCAGGATCGGCCTCCACGTCGTCGGGAAGAGCAAGGGTATTCTTGCGAGTAGATCGTCGGTCTGGAACCTTTTGGTCTTGAGACCACCATCCGTTTCCACCAGCGGATTGATACTGCAAAGGCAATTTGAGGGTGTCGATAGCTCGGAATGCGACCTGGGCCTCGGCCGCATCCCTTGTAACAAGTCCGCGCAATTGGTCAATATCTTCCGCATCATTCTCTAGTGCGTGTTGGATCGTCTCCAACTTGCTTTGTACAAAGTCCACGTCATTGGGGATCGTCGAACCCTGCGACTCGATCGTCGGGAGCATATCGGAAACCTCATTACATAATTTCATTTGTTCGAGAATATAGTTATCGATGTTTTCAATTCCCTTTCGTACTTGCTCGGCGCAGCTCTCGAACTTGGTTGTAGGCAGAAGCTCGTCGAGGTTCAGTGTCACTCCAGGTGCGACTGTTCCGGTGGCCACACTTTGTTGTAAAGGTTGCTGGGTACCTTGTGTCGTGCCGGGATTTCCAAAGAGTGAAAGAGTCGGCTTCTGAGGAGGTTGTTGTTGCTGGGTGTTTTGAGTAGCACCACCGCTGCCGCCACCACTATATTGACCAGGGTTAGAAAGCTGTTTTCAGACCGACAAGCAAATGGTTTAACTTACAAGAGTCCACCACCTCCAGTAGTTGATGTGCCAAGACCGAGAGTTGGCTTGGCCTGGGTTTGTGTCGTCGAGCCTAAGCCACCACCAAATAGACCCCCCTCCTGTTGTGCCCGCCTGGGTTGTAGAGGTACTCGCTGCACCACCGAACAGTCCACCGCCTGTATTCCCAGCTGGTGTAGGGTTAGTACTGGACGCACCGCCGAATAGTCCACCTCCTGTGTTAGCTGCTGGTGCAGCGGTAGTGTTGGATGCACCACCGAACAGGCCGCCTCCTGTCGATCCAGCCTGCGTGGTGCCAGCACCAGTACCAGTACCGGCACCAGCAGTACCAAAAAGGCCCCCCGACGCGGGCTGTGTGGTCGTCGTAGTCGCGGGTTTTCCGAACAAACTTCCTCCAGTACCAGCCGTGCTATTTTGCTGCGTGTTTCCCAAGCCTGAAAACATGCTGGACCCGGTGTTTTGCGATTGCGCTGTATTTCCACCTCCAAATAACCCTCCAGCTGGTTTATTCTGGGTCGAAGCTGTGTTTCCGAAGAGACCACCTCCAGTATTACCACCGCCGAGTGTAGAAGTAGAAGTATTTTGGGTATTATTGCCACTGTAGTCAAAAGAATCAAGCTTGTTAGCTTTCAAAGAGTCCCCGATTGAGAAGGTCCAGTTTACCCCTGCGACCCGTACACTGGATCATCATCGCCTAGCTGGTACAAACAGGGATGACGATCCGTTAAGCTTTGGTCGCTAGTCCCTGGCTATGGCAAATGATAGTTTGGGCCATGATGAAGCTTGAAGAGCTACATCGCGAAGCAGAGGCATGGGTCGCATCGACAGACAGGTTAGGAGTTGCGAGTATCACTTACAAGAGAGAATTGGTCGAGTTTGTGTTAATGGTGAGGCCACCAGCTGATGGAGCGGAGGTCTTGGGCGCGAACATGACGATCGGAGAATGTTCAAATGCCGCAGCGCCTTAAGAAACAACAACCTTCGAGGCGCGGTGCCGATAAGATTTGCGGCGTTTGCGGAGAGGGTTTTTCCGCGGGCCGAGACACCGCGACGATCGTCGAGAGCTCCATTTACAACGGAGAGAGTACAGCTAGTCAATATACATACTCAGTTCTTGGGGGATTCTATGATTGTGCTTGGTCCCAATTTTGATTATTATTCTTTATGACAGTGTGAATCCAAGTTAAGTTGAGAGCGTGAGCATATATAGTTTCTCACACATCGCATATCTGGGATTCATATGGCTAGCGACAGGAAGCTCAGTCTCGTCTGCCCGGTATAATGGCCAAGGATGAGCCACAATGCGTGGCTTCAACATCTCTTAGCGAGAACCATTTCAAAAGCGTACAATGGTAAGATATACAATTCGAAAAAAGAGAGGGCATCTTGCTACCAGCTATATGCCTTGCTCAGTCTACTCTGCCCACAGATTCATGCCCATGAATTGACGCCGACGATGATTCATATTCTCACATTCCCCATTCTTGACTAGTCTAATAAGCTTGTCAATGTTCTAGGACTCCAGATGGTACCAGTCTCATCACAGACTCAGCAGATCATCATATTCGAACTCATATTTTGTAAGGAGTAGTCATTAGCCAAGTGCAACAAATCAAGGTATAATTAACTCATTTCCCAGACCACCAGACTTGCTCGAAACTTCTTCACCTCATGAGCTCTCTTCATATTCGACACTCCCATCTACTGAGCCAACATATGCCACAGCAATCTATCCGTACTTCAACCTGCAAGACCCATCAACCACTTTGCTTCTCTCTTCTGTTCGAGACCATCCAATTCGGTTGTCGTCTGCCCTGGCACCAACCAATGTAGCAAGCTACTCATTGGTTAACCCAACCACGGAGGCTTTTATCACTCCTCACTCCATCATCTATCCTCAGACAATGGGCGGGACTCACTTTGTCACCGGGTCAGACTCTCTTATCTGCCTCTTCGATGTCTCACGCCCCGGAACTGACGGGCCTATCTCTTGGATGCCAACCATCCCCAGCAAGAAAAAGCAGATTGTCGGTGGGGGAATTGGCATGAAAGGTATCGTATCCGCCATGGCTAGTAATCCTACCGGTGACGGAATCCTCGCCGCTGGAACATTCACGCGGAATGTCGGATTGTATAGCTCAAACGGCGATGGTGAGAGTCTGGGTACATTTAATATTGCCAAAACCGAGGCCAATCGGGACATTGGCGGCAAGGGAATAAGCCAACTGTTGTGGAGCCCATGTGGGAGATATCTGTATATTGCTGAGCGCAAGAGCGATGGCATTCTGGTATACGACATTCGAGTTACTGGCCAGATGGTTGGATATCTCCGTGGTCGAAAAGCCTTTACGAATCAACGAATGAATATTGATATTGTACCCTCTGGCAATGATGGTTCCCATGAGATTTGGGCTGGAGGTACGGATGGCTTTATGAGGGTGTGGAAAGACCCGGCGTATACTGTCGGTAGTCAAGATCCCGATACGGAGTACCGAGTCCACAATGGTAAGCCTTGTCTATCTAAAGGGCAGCCTGTCTTTCCTTGCTATGTACATGAAGCTCATTTTTCTATTTCAGATACTGTTACGGGAGCCGTTTTCCATCCCATGGGGACTGTGGTAGCGACATGCTCTGGCCAGCGCCCACAAACCCAGGATGATGAAGACTATGATTCTACGAATAGTGGCAATTGGGGTGAGAATAGCCTCAAAGTCTGGTCTATGCCATTTTTGGCAGAAGACGAGAGTGTGCCTGATCCTTCGATCGAGACTTGATAGTCACAACAAGCATTGTTCCAGGAGACACTCATTAAATTGAACAATTCTATTGACGCGTGACTGGGAGGCTATTATGACTTCATATATTCACTGGAACATTCATTGACAGCCCTACGCCCCCATGATTTTCCTTTTTCGGAAAGGCCAACTGTGAATGATCGACGTATTCGGCAAAATCAAAATAGAAAGGCGCCTCCCGTGACTCACTCGACAATCGTTCTTTCCCTTTCCCAGCCTCCTATTTGAGTGCTTAATTGGAATTCTCGCAATATGATTGGCCAATTCAATTAGTGAACCATCAATGCCTTCTCCGATGCCAACCTCTTCTCTCCACAATTTGATACACTCTCAATACCAGTGCTGCCAGTTGAATATGAGCATATTTGAGAGAGAGGCAGTCTCGAACACAAGTATGTCTTCTATAAATCCAGTCCAGTTGGGGTCGGCTTCTCTTGTCCAACTCCTATCTCAAGTAAGACCACCCAATCACCCTTCGGCTTCACACTTTCTTCTGCTTCTGTCTGTGCCGTAACTACTTCTCCCATTTTCACATTTCCCTTCCCATCTGTCTCTTCTCATTCTTGTATTCAATCGAGGTGACATTCGTCTCTTCTTCTGAATCCTCTGCTATTCCGTCTCAACAAACTGTATCGCTTTCGTCTCCACCGATTTCCTCCCAAATATCTTGCTGTGGATGCCAGCTCACTTGCGAGCTTGACAGTACCATGGAGCACGGCGCTGGCTACCAAATGGGCGCTACCAATAGACAGAGAATTTGCGAGCCTTGGATGTCTACCCTCGATACTTTCATGCCATTCGATCAGAGTTTCCAGATGAGAGAAGCGTTTGGCCATTTTGTTCGCCCTGTTCCGCCAGTCCATGAAAGCTCCGTCTCCGAGGAAGAATACAACGTTTTCCTCGCACAATGCACGACATTCGGGCCAAGCAGCTCCTCTGATGACTATCATTCTTCAAATCATTCCCTCATCGAGTCCTCTGTCCCTGCGTGGGCTAACCTCCCCATCTGCGATTCGAAGCTCGATGAAACTTTTGGCAGCCTCAACGGCGAACCTCCTAGGGGTGGCTTGAACGTCATGAATATGCTGGACGGCCCGATAAGTCCCGCCTCTGATATCTCCTCTGCTCCCGTATCTCTAGTCGAAAGTGCTGCGAATGGCCTCGACACGCCCTTTGGCGATTTCCCTGCTGCAAAAATGGCCTCTACGCTTCCTCGCCCTGAATTCAATACAACGGCTGCCCGTTCTCACCCCATGGATCCGGACGCACTTTCGGCAACATCTCGCAGCTCACTTCCTGCACTGGACGCGGACCTCCATTCTACAGGCCTCATCACTCCTGATACAAGTCCTATAAAGACTGTCGGGACAACTTGCGCCAAAGGTCGGCGTGGAAGACAGAATCCCCCAAAGGCGAAGGATACCACAGATACGAAGCCCAACAACAGAATTCATCGTGAAGCTTCAATCGACGAAAAGGAGTTTTCAGAATCTGAGATTCCACCTGAGGAAATAATGGGGATGACATGGGGCGATATCCAGCAACTGCAGATCAATGGCAAACGTCGTTGTCCGCTGCTCTTTACATCCCGAGCCGAGGCCATTCGCACGCAACATGATACGCTCCGTGAAAACGACGAAGATGAGACGATTCCAATCACTTCAGTGGAGAAGCAATTACTCGTCACACTCATAATCATGGCCATGAAGGATATCAGTATCGCCCAAGACAGCAAGGCAAAAAAGTCTCAATGGTCAACCTTTATAAACAAAATTGAAGCTGCGGAGCAACTCGAGTGGGGGAGCTGGACACTTCTGGTAAACAACCCTCCTTCATAGCTAGACCACCATGTACGAACTGACGTCTGACTTTTCCCTTTTCTCAGGAGACCATCGTCACGGCCCAGAATAGCTGCAAGAAGCACATCGGTATCCGAAGTGCCAAGAAGCAATACGCGACATTCGGAGATCGTTTCATCGCAGTTCTTGCCGCACTCAAGAGATCCAAGTGCCTTTGCAAATCTGCCGTTTACCCACATACGACCATACATCTCGCGGAGAACCCACCTAGTGCTTTGGGTGGTCGCAAGTCCAACAAACGCCTCAACAACCGGAAAGCGGTCCAAATTAAGGCCGGAAAAGTTGCTATGGCCAAGGAACGTGAAGATATTGTGAAGGACGAAGACACCAGTCCTTCGCCTGCTAGCTTGAAGCACGAAGCTCAAGAAATCTCCGAGGACGAGCGCATTTCTCACGGCCCCACAAAAAGGGCTCGTGCCTCATGATGTTCAATAACGAGAGGATATGGTAAGTGATGAGGTAGACAGATAAAACCCACTGGGAGGAAGGAGGCGTTCAATGTTTAAATTTTGTTTCATGATCTGTCAGTTACTAAAGGATTTATGACCAAGTTGGTGCGTTTGACGGGGTACCGGGTTTTCTTTATCAAAACCGCAATAGTGGAGTGATACCTAGCACACAAATCAACGAATATTACTAGTTTTCAAGAAAAGCTATTCGATTTATTATGAGGACACAGACTACATACTTCTATGCAAGCATTAGTCCCCGCACCTGGACATTCAGTTCATCTGAGTTCATTCGCAGTGAGAATCTATATTCCCTCGCGCCAGCTTATCTGACCCTAAATTGAATGTGCAGTATGATTTATGATCTAGTCCAGTATGCATATGCTGAAAGAACAGGTCTAACTAGGGTAGTTGAATACCATATCGCGCATATGGGAATTCTTCCAAAGTAGAGTAGAGCACACCAAATCCATCACCAATAGTGCCGGGATTTCCAGCACCCTGCACACGCCAAGACTGCAACTCTTCAGCTTCCTTCTCCGATGAAGTCTTTTCATCTTCCTTATGCTCCCCCGTCCGACCAGCTAGCACCTCATCCTCGCGACCATTGTACGCCTCCAGAAGACCTGGATGAGGAACCCAAACAACCTGCATACCAGCGCGACGACCAGCCTCAACGCCTGGAACAGCGTCCTCGAAGACGAGACATTCTTCAGGCTTGATTTCTACCTCGCCTTTACTTCGGAGGTCTTCGTTGATAGTCTCCAAGGCTAGAAGATAGATGTCGGGTAAGGGTTTGCCTCTACCCTTTCCGATACGAGGGTCGTCACCTAGAACACGGTGTGCTTCAGGGAATGCCTTGAAGAGATCTGTTAAATGGCCTGATTTTAATTTGAAGTTTTTGCTGTTAGACGAGGTCGCCAATGCAATGTGAACGGGCTGGCTTGTGGATTGCGTTGACACAAGATTGGACAGCAGAGCAGGGACACCTGGCAAGGGCGAGCACTGCGGGAAATATTTTTGCTGTAGCGAGGCTTGCTTTGTAACCATCTCCTCCGGGGTAATGGGGAGTTTAGCCCAGTCATGAAAGATTTTGCTAGCCTAATGTGGAATGGTTAATTGTCGCCTGTAGCTGTTTAACCGGGGATATATGCGGGACGATACGTACCTCAGGCTGGGGGCGCCCTTGAAGCTGCGCCTTGATTGACCAGGGGAGTTTCGGCTTGCCATACATCTCCAATACCTCGTTCGTGATCAAGGTGTACTTGTCCTCGGAATCGATGAGCAAGCCATCCATATCGAATAGACATGCCCGGATACGGGGAAGACTATTTTCTGCGTCAATTGAATGTCCAAACAATGTCATAGAATGAGTTCAACTCACTCTTTGCCCTGCGCCATGCTGTACAACGTAGTTTGATCTGAATTGAAGGGAATGCAAATGGAATGAGTCCCACCGTTGCGGGCATTTCGTTTGTTGATAAGACGCGGGGCGAGCTTATCGGACATCCCCGTGATCGACCGCCTCCAACTTCCCTGCGCTTCGCATTTCGCACAAAATGACGAGCAACAGCGATTCCCTGCCCAGACAAGGAAATCCAGTGGAGAAGACTTCAGCAGATAAGGCTGGGGATAGTGATGATGAGGATATCTTCCACGATGCGCGATTTCCAGCCGAAGAGGAACAAGTGAGTTGACTTGACCACCTGATCATGAAGGTGTGAGAACGGTGGCTTATTGGAGGTTCAAATCAACAGAGGCTGCTGAAAGAAGCGCACGAAATAAAGGTCGAAGCCAATCAGCTTTTTGGCTCGAAATGCTACGACCAAGCTATCTCTTGCTATGACCGAGCCCTATCCTCCTGTCCCAATTACCTAGACTACGACGTTGCCGTGCTCCGCAGCAATATTGCCGCTTGTTACCTGAAGTTAGAAGACTGGAAGGCCGCGGTGGAGTCAGCAACTGCCTCAATCGAGCGTCTAGATAAGATCATTCCGCCTACCTCCCAGGACAAAACCAAGAAGGAATCGAGCGAAGCTTCGAAGCAAATGACTCGCTCACAAGCTAGTGAAGAGGTGGTTGAGATATCTGGCGATGATGACGAATCGGAGGAAACGCAATTGAAGCGTCTGAAGGAACAGGATGAACAACGAACCAACGTCAACCGTATCCGGGCAAAGGCATTGATGCGTCGGGCAAAGGCTAAGTCTCAACTGGGTGGCTGGGCAAATTTGCAGGGCTCCTTGGAGGACTACCAATTCCTGGCTACTATGGATATATTACCTGCGGAAGAGAAGCGCATTGTGCAGCGGGCTCTTCGTGAGTTACCCGAGCGTCTGAATGTGGCCAAGGAGAAAGAAATGGGAGAGATGATGTCGAAGATGAAAGACGTGAGTTTCTTGGGAATCTTCGTGTGAGTGTATATTGGCTAACTTGCGTATGTTTTAGCTTGGAAATGGCCTTCTCAAGCCATTTGGTCTTTCAACCGATAACTTTAAGTTTGTACAGGACCCTAATACTGGTGGCTATAGCATGAATTTCCAGTCTTGAATTAGAAGGCACTTTTGCATAGAAGTGTCACAGGCGCTCATAGAACGCATATACACTACCAATTGAAAGCATATTCATTCTTAAGTTATCAAGAACTTGAAGTGGATATGATACTTTGAGCAGGTACTACCTGCCTAGTAGGCAAACCCTCATCAATGTAGTACGTTGTGGAACAAGCGTATGGGCAAGGCCATTCATACTCTAAGTACAGCTAGGTAGCTAAGAGGGGAGCGTAGAGTCCATCGGGCGTGTTGTTGTGGTAATAACTATCATGAAGACAGTGCCGTTCCACAAAATCCGTTGTGGAACAATGTATAGCAGTCGGTAACCAATCGTGGTGAGGCAGCCGAGGTGGAACGGTAGTGTATTGGAAATCATATCCAGGGCTTTTGCGTTTTGTTTCTGCCCAGGACTATTGGGACCCATCACTCGATGTGCCTCGCGTTCCCCAGTAATGCGTTTGTCAAAGACGAACTTGATGGTGTACTCTTCGAGAAGAAATGAACTAGACTCTGCCTGTCATTCCTGGTAGACTAGCCACTTTGAAAGATCCCCCTGGTGTTGTTGGATGCTCCAATAGGAGATATATCCCTCAATACGAGTGTTGTTAGGCAATTGAAGAATCTGGCACATATATCTGTAGCGACTATGCCTAAAACTTCATAATTCAGAGAGTGTTCTGCATCACGGGCGTGGTGCAGAAAGAAAACCTGCCAGCTGATTTCCTGCCGCACCCATGTGATAGGAACACATAGGTGTAAAGTACCAACTCCTTGTCTCTCCCATTCTGTGTCAAATCGCGGATTTCTTATACTTTGGGTTTGGCATAAAAGACCGGGGAACCATTCCTAGGCAGCAATTAGCATTCGCCATCC
Source organism: Penicillium citrinum (assembly GCF_028827155.1). Taxonomy (NCBI): domain Eukaryota; kingdom Fungi; phylum Ascomycota; class Eurotiomycetes; order Eurotiales; family Aspergillaceae; genus Penicillium; species Penicillium citrinum. The sequence goes on from NW_026622691.1 coordinate 2,684,235, forward strand.
TGAGAAAATGTTATTGACCTTCTCAGATAACATAACATACTTCCATTTTACGAGGCGGCTGACATGCATCACTTGCCCAAGGCTATTACCTGAGTAACTTCATGTATTGAGTTGGTCGAGCCAGAATCTTTCAATATTTCTCAGCTCAACCTTGTCGTCGTATTTATCTGCCAGAAGAATGACTCTTCAGCCCCACGAAGATCTACAAAACATGATTGTTGTCCTTCCAAGAATTTCTAGCGGAGAGGGAGTTCTTTCAGAGGAGCTGATTTTCATCCAGGAATATCAATAATCGGGCACCAGAGGGAGTGTTTCGCAACTTTTGGAACGAAGTCAAGACATCTGCGTGCACAGATCCATTCCTGGCCCTTGCTTGGAACATGGAAGGCAATGGTTTCGAGAAGACTGCCCAGGGCATAATTGACGATTTGTTCGTCTTGAGCTTTAGGGATAGCCTGGACTGAAGCTCCACTTGACTATGCGTTGAGATCGGTGGGAAAGATCCAAAAGGCCCCTCCAATCACATTATCCTTTCTACAACATTCCTGTCTTCTATTGTGCTGCTGCAGGCTCGAACCAACGCTCTTCTACCAATGACGCCTTGATCTCAAGTTTGACTCGTCTTATCTGAAACGGAAAGTATTGGCGCATTCCTCAAAGGGCCTGCTACCCTCCGCTTTGCAAACACAATTTCAATTCTCTTCCAAATGTATGTGATGCTAGACAGCACTCGTATTCCGATAAATCTCTGCCAAGTAATTTGGATACTGCCACGAAGACAAGAGATCGTAGTCCTAGTCGTATGTGAGGTGATGAAAACATTTACGACATTGCAGAAGATCCTTTGAATGTTTACATTTTGCCACGCGGCTCTCGTTTAATTCCAAAAGTTGGAAAGTGCGATTGACCTCCTTCCCCTTTAGATTCATTTTTTTTTCTTTTTTTTTAAAAAAAGAGAAAGGAGCCACTCAAAACAAGAACGTCCTTTCCTCAGTCATCAAATATAGAACGTACGAATATCATACTAAATCTATCGATGGAAATTGATTTTGTGAAGAAGTTCCTCATTTTTCATATCATGTCTCTTTTGTGCACTTCTTATTCTTGTTTGGGACTTCTGGTCTCCTTTTAAGACTCTTCTGCTATTCCTGCTATCCATTTGCACCTGCAATTCTATTGGATCAAGTCAATGTTTTCCAATTAGATAATTTGATTGATTGATCGATTATAACGTACTTTGGATGCATGTTGTGTGCCAGCAGATCTCTTCCCTGCACCAACATACATCTGAGTTACATCATGCGAGATAGTTACTAGCTCATCTTCTTAAAACCATTACATTCTACCATTGCCAGCCTATCATTGGCCAATCCTCAAGGGGAAATTTATACTCCTCTAAGGTGAAGCCCGGTCATGTGATCCATACAAGGCCAAATGATCACGGCTGAAAAGAGATCATAAACCCGCTGTTCATTGGCAGCACATGTCTTTAAGCCAATCAATTTGATTTGAAAATATGAAGACCTGGTTTGAACCAGAAGCGATCCATTACCAACTCTCGTCAAATGATTGCAGATTACAAGATTCGCCATTGCAATACGGGGCAAGCTATCGGTGAAGGTTGCTTCGACCCCACATGAGTTAACCCTAATCCAATTGTTGTACGAAAGCAGCGTTGTGGACCCAAGAGGTTTGCGCATTGAGATACACGGGCAATTATAAGATAGACCTTGCTGTCCGTTTTAATTAATATTTTCTCTTTCATCCCATATTATTACCCTCAATTTATCTAATCACATAAGTTGATCGTATACATCTATTGCCGTATTCTGGACGACAAGAAAAGACCACATTCAATAAACTCGTGCCTTGCACATGCAAATGGCGTAAAGAATGTGAAATCGATTTTTCCCAAATGCAGACAGCAACAACCCAACCGGAGTCACCCTTCTCTATCCTTTTCGAGTCTCGCCGAATTGACCCCACTCAGTCGCATTCCAGCAGCGCGCCTTTGAAACCCGATGGCTCCTATAGCGACAATGACAGAGTAGAGATCGGGCCAACTCCACTAGCCTTCGCAGAATGGAAGGAACTGGGTTTACAGCCGCCCAATTTAACGCGAATGCGAGAATATCGCTTGAAACGTATCCAAGATCAATTGGTCCAACGAAAGTTAGGCGCGATTTTGTTGTTTGACCCATTGAACATTCGCTATGCCACTGATAGTACGAATATGCAACTTTGGACAACCCATAACCCTGCCCGCGCCTGCTTTATTGCAGCCAGTGGTTATATGGTATTGTGGGATTTTCATGGTTGCGGCCATCTGTCCAAGCATCTGCCCTTAATAAAAGAAAGACGCATCGGTGCCTCGTTCTTCTACTTTGAATGTGGAGACCGGACGGAAGAGCATGCCGGTCAATTTTCTATACAAGTGAATGAACTTCTCAAAAATCATGCCGGTAACAACCGCCGGCTGGCTGTGGACCGCATTGAGATAGCGGGCCTACGTGCCATTGAGGCACAAGGCATAGAGGTTTGTAGTGGACAGGAAGTCACTGAACACGCGCGAATGATCAAAGGCCCAGACGAGATCCGTGCTATGCGTTGTGCAATCGCCTCGTGCGAGGCTGCGATTGATGAAATGCGTCAGGCCATGCGGAGTGGTGCAACTGAAAACGATGTCTGGGCTGCTCTACACGCTGGCAACATTCGTCGCGGTGGCGAATGGATCGAGTCTCGTCTTCTGAGTTCCGGACCACGTACCAACCCTTGGTATCAGGAGTGTGGGCCACGCGTTCTTCAAGATGGGGATCTCGTCTCTTTTGATACCGACCTCATCGGCGTCTATGGAATTTGTGTCGATATATCACGTACCTGGATCTGTGGCGATCTCGAGCCTACAGCAGAACAGAAACGCCTTTATCGTATCGCACATGAACATATCACAACTAACGCCCAAATGGTCAGGCCCGGGGTAGGCTTCACAGAGATGACACAGAACGCCCATCGTCTTCCTGAAAGCTGTCGTGCACAACGTTATGGCTGCATGTTTCACGGTGTAGGTCTGTGCGACGAGTACCCGAGTATTCGCTATCCCGAGGACCTGGAGTCGTGCGGCGTCGAAGGCAAGCTAGAAGCCGGTATGGTGTTATGCGTCGAGGCCTACATTGGTGAAGTCGGCGGTAAAGATGGCATCAAGCTGGAGAACCAGCTACTAGTGACTGCGACAGGCTATGAGCTACTGACTCACTATCCTTTCGAAGAAAGCTTTCTGCGCGACTGATCCTGGACCAGTTTTTCTATACCGTCTGGTTCTGATCACAGAAAGTTTCGATAGGCTTGAAGTGAGCGCACATAATATCACTAGGCTTCAAGAAATTTAACCCCAATTTTCATTTTCAACAGTAATATCAGATAAATCCTTTAGAATTTGGCCTATTGGTCTCCCAGACTTCTTGAATGCGTCACCCAGTTTGCGATGTTCTTTTCCACGTTATCTTCAGTATAACATCATTTCTCATTCACCGACCGCGGTAAATCTTAGCATAAGTTTTCGTCCCCGTGGTCGAGCAATGAAAGCATAGTCCTGCTCGATGCCCTCATCATCCACAATGCTAGTGGTGTAATTGGAATAAACAGCCGCCATTACCAATTTGATTTCTAAACAATTAGTTCCCTTCTTTCATATTGAAGATATGGAGATAAACATACCTTGTAATGCAAAGTTGCTCCCTAGACACATGCGTCCTCCACTTCCAAATGGCCAAAACAAACGTCTCATGTCATGGATCTTGTCCCCTGCCTCGAGCCATCGTCGGGGCAGCCATTCCATTGGACATGGGTAGACCTCGCTAATGCGGTGCAAGGAATAAGAGGTAGAACTCACCCTCACCCCACCGGGAATATTGTCATATCCGTGCAATGAAGTGCCCCCCTCTGCGTTCGGGGTGATACGTGGAAGTTGGGCCGGGGCTGGCGAATGAAGACGGAGAGTCTCGCGCACCATCGCATCTAGAAGGGGGATTTCATCAACTGCGGAAGCAGGGGGAATGGATTGTTCTCGATCTGCGTTTTTCCACTGAAGAGATGGAGATAAAGTAAGCAGTTCCTTTCGTAGCTCCGCCTGCAACTCTGGATGCTGCGACAACTCCCACATCATATATGTGACCGTGATCCCAGTTGTTTCGTGGCCTGCAACAAGATGGTCCAACAGTTCTGACGCAGTTGCCAGCTTCACGGGACGAGGGTCATGCTCTTTTTGATTGATGAGACTGTTGTAGAGCTGCTCATAGACAACTGGGTTAGTAAATGGAAGCTTTCCTGCGGCCTCATCTTTGCAAACATCCTGTTCCATGGACGCCTCTGTACGCTCACATAACCCTAGACACCAGCTCTCAATAAATCCCATATACCGATCTTCCCGACTCAAGTACTTGAATCGCTCGTACTCCTCCAGCCACACCTCCCATTCGGGAAGATTGAAAACATATTTCGTCCCTTGTCTTAATCCAAAAAGGAAAGACGAAGTGAAATCCATCCCAAGAGCTTGAAATAGGGGTAGAACATTCAGCGCTTCTCCACTATCTCCTGCAATCTTCAGGACAGGCATTATTCGATCCCATAACATGGCTTTTGAGATGTCATGCAGATCCTTGGACTCACACAGGGACGACTTTGAATAGATTTTGCTCAGCATGCGCTTTTGATGAGCATGTGGCGCATTGTGCACCATTCCAACCATGTTTTCTGTTTGGAAGTTGACAAACGCCTCATTATAAAAACTATGTTTCTCAAATGCGCCCGTATAGATGACTTTGAGACCATGAAGAGAATTGACGCTCAGCTCCTTAGGGCCGAGGCGAACAATTGGGCCATGCTTCTGGTGGAGGGCGTATATGGCGAGGACTTCTGTGCCATTGTTACGTTGACGGTTGATCCACCAGCTGGAAAGTGGCGAGGTGGGATGAGCATTTGGAATAGAAGATAGCGAGGAGAGAAAGTAAGGGTCTATAACATTGTGATAGATAAGGTAGCATGCGATGAAGAGGAGGATCAGGGGGATGAGAAACATGATGGCGATGGAGAGGTGAGGTCAGAAAGAAATTCCAATTCCAATCAAACGCCCACTATTACCATCATCACCCGCAATTGAGAATCAACCTTCATGGCAGTCGGGGTCTCATGCAAGGAGTTTCGTCCGCGTCTCCACCAAACTCGCCAAGATGTTGATGGACTGTGGCAATAACAATCCCGGTGGAGTCACAATCAACACGAAGCCCTAGTTTACGCTAACATGCAACCATCCCTTAGTTCATCCTGCGCGACAAAGTCTCTCTTTCACCTGCCTATAATATAATTTCAGATGAATATTGAATACTCCACCATCGGCTAGATGCCGTCTGTAGATTTCCACTCGTGGGGGTCGGAGAATATTCGACCTTTTGGAATGAAACATTCTTATACTAATGTGACTTGCCATTATTTGTGTTTTCCCTTCTCCCAATCCTCGACGGATTTGCGGTTGATAGTTGGATATGGACTGGAACAAAGACGCTTCAGTCGTCACTATGACTGCGACCGATGATATCCCGTCCAGAGGTGTTGTCGCCCCCAAATGGCGAGGCACCTTGGCTGACCAGGCCGACATGAGTGCATTGGGAAGAAACCAGGTGTTGCGGGTATGTGATTTCCTCACTCCCTGATATATAAATCGAAAAAAAGCTGACTATCTAGCGTAACTTCCGATACGTTTCGATCGTGGGATTTGGCTGCACATTGATCGCCACATGGGAGGTCGTTTTGACGTATGTCATCCTTTACTACCGACTTAATTCACAGTTAATTTACTGACAGTCCAGTCTTTTGGAACAAGGTCTGACAGATGGAGGAACTGCTGGTCTCATCTGGGGTTTCCTCATTGTTGCTTCCGGGTTCCTGTTGGTGTTTCTGAGTTTGGCGGAGATGGCATCTATGTGAGTCTACCATAAACGTGATGGATTCTACATTCTGCATCTGTTCTGACTTTTTAGGGCACCTACCTCTGGTGGACAATATCATTGGGTGTCTGAATTTGCTCCTCCTAGCTGCCAGAAGTTCCTTAGCTACATGACGGGTAACTTACAACGTCTAATCACTGCCATCTTGCTACATTGGCGCTAATTATGCACAGGCTGGTTATGTGCTATGGGCTGGCAGTGCGCCATTGTATCTATTGCTTATCTTGCTGGAACGATCATACAAGGCTTGATTGTTCTCAATCATCCGGAATATGATGCTCAACCATGGCAAGGGACCTTGCTGGTTATTGCCATCACCTTGTTTTCTATCGTGTTCAACACTTTTCTGGCGAAGCGTTTGCCCTTTGTGGAGGTATTAATTCTTATTCTACACGTTTGCGGACTATTCGCAATCATCATACCACTATGGGTGCTTGGTCCTCGGCGTAGCGCGAAACAAGTCTTCACCGAATTCAATAATGGTGGTGCTTGGGACAGCGTCGGAACAGCAACGCTCGTTGGTTTTTCGACCACTATCACCGCATTACTTGGATACGACTGTGCAGTGCATATGTGTAGGTCTTCTCTTTCCGCAAGCCGGCAAAAGCAATTGCTGACCATATTACAGCGGAAGAAATCAAAGACGCTTCTGAGACCCTTCCTAAAGCAATGATCACTTCGGTTTGCGTCAATAGCGCCTCTGGCTTTCTTATGTTAGTCACGGTCTGCTTCACACTAGGAGATATCGACGATATCCTTGCATCTGCAACGGGTTATCCATTCATTCAAGTTTTCTATAACGCAACAGAAAGTTTGCCAGGAACGAACACCATGACGGCCATTTTGGTACTTACCCTGACGGCGAGCACAATCACAGAAGTGGCAACGGCATCCCGGCAATTATGGTCTTTTGCGCGAGATCGCGGCCTTCCATTTTCTGACTTTTTTGGATATGTAAGTATTCTTTTATATTTTTTTTTAGAATGACAGCACTAATAGAGTCAGGTCAATCCTAGCTGGAATATTCCATTGAATGCTGTGATGGTTTCTCTTGCAGTGACGGTTGCATTGTCTCTCATCAACATCGGCTCTTCAACGGCGCTCCTCGCCATTGTCACCCTCACCATTGGGGCGATGATGTCCTCATACATCATTACAATTGCATGCGTCCTCCTGAAACGTATTCGGGGCGAACAACTTCCACCTCATAGATGGACACTCGGTCGATTCGGAATGGCCATCAACATCGGTGCATTATGCTTTTTACTCCCAGTGTTCGTGTTCGCCTTTTTCCCGCTTACTTCGACGGTCGAGCCGGACACCATGAACTGGTGCGTGGTCATGTATGGTGGGCTCTTGATCATTGCAGTGTTGTATTATGTTTGCCGAGGACGATACCACTATATTCCGCCCGTGGCACTAGTGAAACGGGAGGCCTAACCTTTGAATTATTAAATCGACACTTGCATTACTCATATTCTTTTTTTTTCTGTCTATCATTTCCCTTCACCTGTACTAAACGGTTCTAAAATCCAAGTTAATCCCAAAAAAAAGCAGAAAATACCATAGTATGGTCCCTCTTAACATCCCCTCTGGATAGTATTTAGACTGCACCTGATCAAGATGAGTGGTTTAAAATGTCATGACCATTAAGACATTGAGATTGTTCAATATGACTTTAAGAGTCAGGAGCAGCGAATGATTTGATTTACATTCCTGCGCTGGTATTTTTAACAAAACGTAGTAACTATGGGGTCTAAGTATAGTAGTGCGGCTCTTGGCGGGAGTAAGCCACAACCGGTGGTCGGTCAACACGGCATCCCGAGAACGCTAGTAGGGCGTCAGAACCTTATTGATATTTTCCTAGACCGGGATATCTTGTTCGATTATTTGTTAAAGGGGCTCATTTAAACAGAGTCTATGTTTACAAAGCAAAAAGAGCTAGACTTAAGTTCCATAATGGCTATTGTGTAGTAGTATTAATTATTAATGGCTTCAGACGCCAAGTCTCTTTATTTCATGTTGGTGTCCAAGGCTACGGTAATCGGTAGGAAGGATTGAACACTTTACCTAATAAGCAAAATGGGGACCTCGGTACGACTGGTCAAAGTCAAAAGGTCGTGGGCATAGGCTCGAAGGATCATTTAATTTGCTGTACAGCAATTGCAAGCTGACCGGCCGAGTCGCGCGATCAAGAATAAGTCCCCACTTCAAGTTCCCAAGGCTGTCATTTAGATGGAGAGCGTTTGGGTCTAATGCTGCCTGACTCCATATCGTGAGCTCTTGGTGATTGTTGGTGGGTCTGACAGTATCCTTGTCAGTCAAGAATGTTGCAATTGGATATGGCCAGATCTGTCCAAAGCATATTGGCTAATCTGTTCCTGTTCATTGGTTAAGGCTGGGATAGAATATCGCATGGACCCATCTAAGCAGTATCCATTACGCGTGGCTGGCTAAATTGGGGGCCAAATCCCTCTTATACCCACACTATGGATGGCCCCCATAGATGGCTCGGAGAAGGATTATACTATGTACTCCGGGATAAGCAGTGGCGCACCAGATTCAACCGAAACATGTTGCATAAGGATCTAATTAGCTTTTTTTAAATCGAAAACTTTGGCGGCCAAAATATAGAATATGTATTGCTTTCGCCTTTATCATGAACTTTGACCGATTGCTGTGCTTTGCTACCATCCAATTCCAATGCTGTGATGGCTATCAAAGTACCCTCCGGTCAGTCGCCGCCTTTTGAGACGGTGGATGATAAGCATCATGCTGGTATAATCATCATAACCGCAGCTATATGCTTGACTATCTCGCTGGTTTGTTTATTGATTCGCGTGTACGTGAGAATGTTTCTCAGTCCTCCATGGGGATCAGATGATATCATTCTTTTGGGTGCAACTGTGAGTGTTCTAAAAGCTTCCACTTAATCTGAGGCTGAAATTCAAGACACAGATATCTGCCATCATCGAATCGATCATCATATTTCACGCCGCGAGCATAGGTTTTGGAACCGACATATCACTACTTCAAGAAAAGGCTGTTGTCCGTATACAAGATGTATCTCTTAGCAAACACCATGTAACATTCAGGAAGATCTCACGCTGACCAACTACATAGTCTCTCGTTGGTGCAGATGTTCTCTATATTTTAACACTGTACCTCTCAAAATGTTGCATAATTGCGATTTACCTACGCCTGACCCCCCGCAAACGCGATAAGAGCATTCTTTGGGCAACTTTCGCTCTCAGTACTGTTGGTGTCGTTATGTCGGTGTTAATCGTCGTAATAAATTGTGAGGGAAATAAGCCTTGGCCTATACCCTCTGAACACTGTGACAATCTGGTATGTCCAAGAATTAATGAATTTTCTCGTTGTGCGAGTGAATTTTGTGAGCGAAAGCTATAACATGAAAGGAAGTAGATCAGTACTGACGATAGTAGTTTGGCCGCTGGCAAGCAATTACCGCACTCGATATTTCGACAGAAGTCTTACTCTTCACCTTCTGTATAGCTCTTGTTTGGGATCTACAAATGCAAGCCTCTCATAAAAGCCTTATTATGGTTTCCTTCGCGGCAAGACTACCGTAAGTTATCTCTGGGCTCAAAATATTCAGAACTTCCAGAGAATTAACATGAGTCCCAATCATAGTTTGATTGTATTTTCTGCTTTGCGCTTATCAGCTTTCAAAGAATTTACGATCTCCCAGAACCCAACATTCTCCGCAATCAGACATACAGTGTTCACGCAGCTCCATCTCAACTACAGTCTGATAGCTTGCACAGTCTTCTGCCTTCGCCCCTTCATGAAAGCCCTAACTACATACTACGGCACAGCTGGCGACACAAATCTTGGTAGCAGTAATGGTTATGGATGCGGGTCCGGGTCTGGTAGACGGGAATTGAGCGGTTCCTACGGATCAGGCAGGCCAGGAGATTTCCAGATGGTGAGACTGAAAGGAAGATCGGGATACAGATCGGGCGGTCAATTGAGGGAAATACCAGAATTGGGGGATAGAAAGGAAAGAGGGAAGGTTGTCTGCGAGGCTGGTTCAAGTTCGCCATTGCCATCGTCAGAAGGGAGAGCTGATGGAGACTGCGGCAGTTTACACAGTGGGAGTGACAAGAGTACGAGGATGATCATTAGAAAAGACGTAGAATATTCTGTCTCTGTGGGTAATGCATAGACACGGTTAGCTTAATTTCCGACGTGGCGTTTATCCATTTCAGGATGCGGACCGTAGTAACAATTTAAACTCGAATACCAGCTTGAAGTCTTGGATGTACCGGCCACTTTAGTAGGCTCGATATGTACTAAGACTGCTATAGTTAAGTGTGGTGAGTCACCTACTATGTGTCTACTAACCTGGAATTCTAGTACCCTTTCAGGTTAGTAGTAGGTGAGATCGAACATTTATACTACCCAGTACTACGCTAATTGTGGTGATATAGATCTTTGAAAACCAGGATTGATTACATTGGTGTTTATTTTAGCGAGAGATCAAAAGTTTCTTTGCTAACATAAAGAGTCTCAAAAAAGAATACAAGACCGCTACTTGGATACTATATCTACCAATTCCCTTTCAAGAGTTCTTTTCTATTCAGTATACTATTTAGTCGAGTTCAAGACCTAGAAATAGCCGATGTCATCAGCCGCACGGAAATCCCCCCGCGATCGGCGCTCTCCCCACACTCCCGCAAGACTGCCCACGTATTCAATTTCCTCAGTTATCAGAATAGTGATTTCCGCTAATTCTTCGGCCCACTTGAGAACCGGTTCTGGATTTAATCAATCATACATAGTCTTCTACTACTACTCACAAGCACTCAGTTAGCCAGGAACCCAGATCCCATCATGACAACCGTTTTGCAAACACAGAATTTGGGGGATATCCGCGGGAAGGATAATGGTGTTGTTTCCCAATTTCTTGGAATTAAATACGCTAGCCTGAAAGACAGGCTGTCTGAGGCAGTCCTGATTGAACAAAGGAGTGGTGGTATTCTGGATGCGACGAAAGATGGGTAAGTAAAGTCTTCTTCTAGTGTGAGCGACAAAGTTCCCCCTAACGTCTGAACCAGGCCAATGGCCGTATCACTTCCAGATGCATGCCAGATAGAGCTCGCCCATGTTCAGCACAGTCTCCCCCACAAAGAGCTGACCCAGTCTGATATTGATTGTTTGAACCTTAATATTGCTATGCCATCTACTGCCACTCCCACATCAAATCTCCCAGTCCTTTTCTTTATCCATGGCGGTGGACTTTTCATAGGGGCGAGCTCATGGCCGCAGTACGACCTCGAACGCATGGCGGAACTTTCGATTGAAAAGGGGTTTCCAACGGTGATCGTCGCTATCAAGTGAGTTATTTGGTCCTATATTATTCCAAAAAGTCATACTCTGATACCGAGAAGCTACCGTCTCGGGGCTCCAGGATTTCTGACATCGAACGAGCTACGCAATGCTGGATACAAAGCAAATAATGGGCTACGAGATCAACGTGTTGCACTCAAATGGGTAAAGAATCATATTCATCAGTTTGGAGGAGACCCAAATCACGTAACAGCTTGTGGCATGAGTGCTGGCGGAGGTATGGAATAGCGCGGCAGGCATTGAGAGTCGAGTTTGAGCTAATGACTTTCAGCTTCGGTGACATACCATCTTCATTCCCAGGAACCACTATTCAAAAGAGGAATTTCAATGAGCGGAACATCACTACTCAGCAAGGCGTTGTCGTATGAAGAGCACGAGCAGAACTACCAAAATGCAATGATGGCACTAGGGCTGGCTAGCAAGACTCCTGCTGAGCGCATCAACGCACTCTTGGAAATGCCCCCGAGCGAGCTCATCGGAAAATTACCCCCTTCTATCCGAACAGCTCCGGCTATTGACAGCGATATTGTTATTCCTGGTGTGACTTATTCTGGAATCGCGGATCTTGGTTCCAATATTCTACCAGGAAAAGCGTGGTGCACTGATCTTCTAATTGGGGACGCAGAAGTAGATGTACGTTCTTTTTCTTCTCATATCCATTCCAAGTACCACGCCAGTCATTAATCTTCAAAAGGCCAGTATTTTCCTGTTTCTTCAACCTCAAATGAAGGAGAACTGTGCGACAAAATTCGTTGCCGCAGTGAACAAGGTCCTAGGGACCAATTCCGATACCACCAAATATATTCTAAAGAACTACAACATCTCGGAAGACACGCCCGACGAGGAAGCTATTTTTCCTCTAATTGACTTCATGGGCGACATTATTTTTCATGCACCAGTCTTAGCGTTCGCCAGTGGGTGGCGCGGGAATGCCTATGTGTATCATTTCAACGAAGGGAATCCATGGGATGGACAGTGGAAAGGCCGCGCCAACCATATCCTTGACGTCGCCTATCTATTCCAGAACTTCCGAGAATATCTTGGCCCAGAGGAGAACGGGACCTCCGTCGCTTTTGCAGAAGACTTTTTCAGGTTTTGTCACGGAGTTGTGGAGTGGCCTGCCGTTACTCCCGGAGAAATTAATGCCGGGTTTTCTGCGCGAATTTATGGACCAAGCCATGAAGGGACAATTGCCGGCATCACAAATGTACCATTCGGTCAAGACAGCCGACGTCGAGGAGTTCTCTTTGATGCTGCTTTGAATGTCAGCCTTGATCAAGTAGCAGATGTTTTTCTTACCTTTCAATCTGGATGAGGTGATCTACTAATCTGCCCGGGCCTCTGATACAAATTCAACCCGTAAATTAGATTTTATCGATCAACACTTAGTATATTGTTAGCCTCTTTATTTCGTATTTCGCATACGTTGTAAAACTTTCAGGAAAAGGGGCGATGCTACCTAGGCGTGGGGTAAACCCGGTGGTTTTCTGCAGCTGCAAAAGGTGGGGCCTCAGGGTCTTTCATCAACTACTCAACACTTGCTAGGCGTTAGCTTGTTTCATATAACTTCGAATTCTCCTTGGCTCATCTCCATGAGATTGGTGTCTACCTGTCTGGGAATGTATGCCGGAACGGTCTCGAGAATCCCCACGCGGCACCACGAACCATTTGCGTACCACCAATCAGTCCCAAGAACGAGAACTATCTCAGCCCTATTGGCGGAAAATCCCAGCGGCCATGGGTTTACATCAAACTAGCACAGCTCGTTCTATGAACCTGTACATAATTTTCTCCCGAAATAAAAGGTCGATCTACCTACAGAAAGAATGACCAGAACCTAAGAGCAAGACATTGCTGGAAATTCATTATATCGCCAAGTCATCATGCATATCTACAACATTCTTGGGTCAACAATATTGGCCAGTCTGGCCTCTTTTGCGATAGCCTCGCCTGCTCCGGAGCCTCCAGCTGTCACAGAGGCACCTAATCTGGCAAAGCGAGCTACTACATGCACATTTTCGGGTTCATCTGGTGCATCTTCAGCCAGTGTATCGCAAAAGTCTTGCTCGACAATTATCCTCTCCAATGTTGCGGTTCCGTCCGGAACTACTTTGGATCTCAGTAAGCTGAATGATGATACAACGGTACGTTAAATCCACTGTATGCTCAGCTGCCTTCATATACTGACTGTAAATCAAGGTGATTTTCAAAGGAAAAACTACTTGGGGTTACAAAGAGTGGGAGGGACCTCTGTTGAAAATTTCTGGTACTGGGATCACAGTCAAGGGTGATACTGGCGCATACTTGGATGGTCAGGGAGCACTCTGGTGGGATGGAGAAGGAGGTAACGGTGGAAAAACCAAGCCCAAGTTTTTCGCCGCTCATAATCTCATTTCGTCCTCTATCACGGACCTTCATATCCAGAATACGCCTGTGCAGGCCGTCAGCATCAATGGCTGTGATGGGCTAACAATTACCGGGATGACCATCGACAACAAGGCCGGTGATTCTGGTGGCGGTCATAACACGGATGGCTTTGACATTGGAAGTAGCAACAATGTGGTCATCACTGGAGCAAATGTCTATAACCAGGACGATTGTGTCGCAGTTAACTCTGGCACGGTAAGAGCTTCGTCTTTCTTGTGCCATTGTATCCTACTAACCATGAACTAGAAAATTACCTTCAGCGGTGGGGTTTGCTCTGGTGGCCATGGGTTGTCGATTGGTAGCGTTGGTGGTCGCAGTGACAATACTGTGGATACAGTCACATTTGATAACAATGTTATCAAGGACTCTACTAACGGTAAGCTTCATAGCTGAATTCTATAGTGATACAAAAGCTAACGCATGACAACCAGGTATCCGTGTCAAGGCAAAGAAGGGAGAGACAGGCTCCATCAAGGGCGTCACTTACTCCTCCATCACGTTGTCCAACATCTCCAAGTATGATTTATTATCCAATTCGATTCGTGCTATGACCGAATGAAGCTAATGAGATCACAGATACGGTGTGCTCATCGAGCAGAACTATGACGGTGGTGATCTCCATGGCGACCCGACTAGTGGTATCCCCATCACCGGTCTGACACTCAAGAATATCGCCGGAACAAGTGCCGTCAGCTCCAGTGGCTACAACTACGCTATAGTGTGTGGATCTGGTGCTTGTTCCAACTGGACCTGGTCCAACGTGAAGGTCAGCGGTGGTAAAAGTTATGGTAGCTGCCAGAATGTCCCCAGTGTTGCTAGCTGTTAATTTGGACATGAAATCTAACGCGGGACTACCGATATCATGAATTTCAAATTGAGTTTGGTTCATGCTGTCTATTCTTGAGGTTAAAATGTCTATAGCATACATGCGGTACTGGCATCTAGATTTAATTGAATGGACTTGCGGTGATGGCCACCCTATCAGTGCCAAATGAGTTATATTGTAAAAAAAAAAACTGGTGGTTAGTTCACGAACAAAACACAGCACCAGGTTTTTCAACATTGCGACCATATCAAATTACTATTCTTCTTCGAGATGAGTATGATTTTCCCAGGACATCTAATGGTTGTGTGGGCATATACAAATCTTGGTATCGTACCTAGGCCGTACTTAATTGGTTTACTAACCCGACCGAGGATGTGATCTGGGCCGAGGATTCTCAGAAACTCTCCTAGTATCGTTGCCAAGATATATTGACGGAAAATGCGGAGACCCGAGAGCTTCCCCGGATTTCAGGGATTCTCATAGGTTCACTCGGGAAAAAGCGAGTCCCTTGCGCTAGTCGGCACTCGAACCGGCAAGGGACTTTCCGATTATGATATCCGATATTCTTAGCCACGGTAGAATGGGTGGACATAAATTCCTGAGCTCTCTTTACCAGTTCTCACTGGCTCGAATAAATATTCCTTTGGCTGCTCCACGCTATACATACATCCTCAATTCCACGTGTTCTGCATACAGCTTTTGTTATCGAAATGTCAGTCAAAATTTATAGATCGCCATACCCAGATATCGATATTGAATCGATCGATCTTATTTCCTATCTTTTCTCCAATCCTTTCAACATACCGGCTGAAAAACCCCTGTACATTGACTTTGCTTCGGGGAAACAATACACATTCGAAGATGTGGTGCAACGGACGCGATCGCTAGCCAATGGACTTCAGGGGGGTTTTCGCCCTGAAACCAAACGACGTCGTGGCTCTTTTCAGTCCAAATACGATTGAGTACCCGATTGTATGCCATTCAATCGTTGGCTCAGGTGCAATTGTCGCGCCTACGAGCGCAGCTTTGACAGCTTTAGAATTGAACGCACAGCTGAAGACAAGTCGTGCCCGGCTGATAATTGTTCATTCCTCTCTCTACCAAACAGCCGAGAAGGCTGTGAGGGGGACTTCAGTCGAGAAAGTAATCCTGCTTGATGGTGCTTTGCCTGTCGATGGTGAAACCACCTGCGAGTACCTGGCTAGCACATGTACTCCTCTACCCCTGAAAGAGATTTCCCAAGCGGAGGCTTCCACCAAGCCAGTTTTCATCTGCTTCTCCTCAGGCACTTCAGGTCCCTCTAAAGGTGTGGTGACTACACACCAAAATCTCACATCCAATTTACAGCAATGGCGCTCGCATATGCTGGATTCAGGTAGCTCTGACCAACAAGTCAAACGAAACACCACTATTGCATTTCTCCCGTTCAGTCATATCTACGGTCTGAATCTTTATATGTGTCAATGTCTGTTATGGGGTACGACGGTCGTAATCTTGCCACGTTTTGACTTGGATCAGTACCTCGAGTGCGTCGAAAAATATCGGCCAGATGAGCTCGCTCTCGTTCCACCAATCGCTCTCATGATAGTGAAGGATTCTCGTGTTTCCAAGTATGACCTACGCAGTGTCAAACGAATCATGTCAGCAGCAGCTCCTCTGACCAATGAATTATCCTCCGCTTTGGAAGCCAAATTCAAAGAATTGTATCAGACCGAAGTCTTCTGTACCCAATCGTGGGGTCTGACCGAGACATCTCCGATGGCGACAGCTGTCCCAAATGATCGCATGGACAAGAGGGAGTCCGGGGTTGGTTGTATTACGCATAACATGGAATTCCGTTTTGTTGACCCCGAAACCATGACAGACGTGTCCACCAATCCGGATGGAACTTCCGAGCCGGGAGAAATTTGGTGTCGTGGGCCAAATGTCACGAAGGGCTATTACAACAATGAAGAAGCTACAAAGGCAGCGTTCCATGTCGAACCTGACGGAACCAGGTGGTTCCGCACTGGTGATATTGGCGTCATTGACAAGGAGGGATATGTTTCGATCCAGGATCGAATCAAGGAAATGATCAAGTACAAAGGCTTACAAGTCATTCCGAGTGAACTGGAAGGGAAACTAATCGACCACCCGGACATTGAGGATGCCGGAGTAGTCGGGATGTGGGTGGATGAGATGGCCACTGAGTTACCTGTTGCATTTGTTGTTCTCAGCAGTGAAGCTCGTGAGAGAAAGTCTAGTTCCGTTCTAAAAGAGATTCATACCTGGCTGAATCCGAAGATCGCTAACCATAAAAGGTTGCGTGGTGGGATCCATGTAATTGATCAGATCCCTAAGAGTCCCAGTGGTAAGATTCTGCGGAGACAATTGAAAGATCTTCTGAAGAGCAAGAAACCAAAGGCACAATTGTAAGGTAAATCATTGTGTTGATGGGAAAGGGAATTTTCGGTTCAACGGGGATTATCCTGCAAATTATACGAAGTACTTCGTTTTGTTTTGTACTATATTCGTCATGCCGCATTCCACGTATTCATATCAAATCGACGAAGAAGAAGAGTGAGAATAATTAACTGACTCAACATTGTTTGTTTTCGCGAGTGTTTTCCATTTTATATACTTCCATTTCCGAATTCGGTCGGTCTTCTCTCGGGCCCCGCGGGTCCCGCTCGTTCGGTGTCCGCGGACCGCATTAGGCAAGTCTCGTCTGCGCTTAAAAGATGATCTTTCGAGCTTCCGAAGACTTCTACTTTTTCGTCAAGTTCACAGTTACATCTCTGCAACAGTATCTAATCTGATCTTCTTGGTCTTCTCTTGGCAAATCTGGTCTGGGCGATTGCCGTCCATTGCTTTTTTTCAACTTGGGCCCCACTTCTCATCCCCTGCCCATTATGGGCGCTAGGAGTTTCTGGCCATTTGGCAGTGGGCAAGAGCCCATAAGACCAAAGTTCGTGGAACAGAGATCTTCAACTTGGTTTATATTAGCTGTTGTCTCTTTTGCAACTGCTACTGTAAGTAGCTTATCTTTGTGAAACCCACGGGTGGTGGTTGTGTTTAATTTGACTAATGAGCCAATAGGATATTTTCATGTACGGTTTGGTACGCATTTACAAACACACATTTGCTTTTTATCCCTTACGTCTTTCCGTAATACAATAATTTGCTAACTTTTCACGGAAAAGATCGTACCTGTAACACCAACGGCTTTAGATCGTAGGGTTGGTCTACCAGCTGACAAGGGTAAGTTCCACTTCATGAGACCATATCTTCGAAAGCGCGGCTAGTCTAACACTTTCCAAAGTTCAATCGTGGACGTCTATTCTACTAGCATTATATTCTGCATCATTATTAGCTTTCTCGCGTGGGTGCTTCATTTCCATCTCTCGAGTAATCTATCTCTTACTTACAAATTTCAAGCAATTGTCGGGTACATCGCAGACCGAGCTGAGTCTCGAAGATGGCCAATGATAGTGGGTTTGGTCGCTTTAGCAGCAGCTACTGCTCTTCTATGCGTTGGAACGAATATCGGCCTCTGGATTGCTGGTCGACTATTCCAAGGTGCAGCCGCGGCCGTGGTCTGGACGGTCGGTTTGGCACTGATGGTTGACACCGTCGGCAAAGATGGACTTGGTCAAGCTATCGGATATGTTTCCATGTCACTGAGTCTCGGAACGATGGCTGGTCCACTTTTGGGTGGCGTGCTCTATCAGGATGGCGGCTATTATTCTGTCTTTGGTCTTGCTTTTGGATTGATCGCTATCGACGTTGTTCTTCGCTTGGCTTTGATTGAGAAACGACACGCTCTTCCGTGGATCAAGCAAGAGAAGACAGAAGACAGAAGTGTTGATCAGCAAGATGACGAAAAGAAGGGTTCCTCTTCAGACAGTGAGCCTAGTGACACTCCCTCAGCTCCTATTAGTTCAACACCAGAGCCTCCCACGATGATCAAGAAGACGCCGGGCCCTCTGGACAGGGTCAAAATTCTTCTGAAATCATATCGTCTTGTTGTAGCTGTCTGGGGTTACTTTGTGATGTCGCTCGTCATGACCTCTTTCGACAGTGTTCTACCCATTTTCGTTGAAGAAACTTTTGGATGGCAGCAAACAGCGCAGGGATTGATTTTCCTTCCGTTCATGATTCCACATTTTCTCGACCCCATCACCGGGTTTATCATTGATCGATTTCCCAAATCGCCTCGTTACATCGTCGCTGCCGGCTTTTTCGCCTCGGTACCGATAGCTGTTCTGCTGAGGCTCATAACGGAAAACAACATGCATGACAAGATCCTCCTTTGTGCGCTACTCGCTCTTCTTGGTCTCTGTTTGGCGGTTGTGATGACTCCTCTGGTTGTGGAAGTGACTAAAGCCGTCGAACAAATAGAAACCGAATCACCGGATATTTTTGGCCGGGGTGGTGCAATGGCTCTGGCCTTTGGCCTGTCGAACATGGGCTTTGCATTGGGGAGTCTCATCGGTCCATTCTTTGCAGGCTTCATCCGTCAAAGCGCCGGTTGGGGGACAATGGGATGGGCTATGGGTTTAATAACAGGGGTTACTGCCATACCCTGTTTGTTGCTCATTGGAGGATGGATTTTGAATAGCTCCGATTCGAGGCCCTCAGAGGATGTGGATCAGTCACATCTTGAGTAACTTCTAGACTTGGAGGATATATGGCGGTTTCTCGCAAGTTCAAGTTTCATTTAAAGCGATGCATTCTCCACTCATACAAAGCCTTCAAGTTGGAGTGTGAAATATACATAAACATCTGTTCATAGACACATCAGTACATAGCATATCATTTGTAATCAACCTCGAAACACTCATCATCCACAATCCAGTATCGTTTAACCGCGGAATGAACCCAACCCACCTTGTGGGGTCCCCGCAAGAGCCCCACGCCGATCAAATTGGAACGGGCACTTTTTGGCGCTTCAAAAGTGGGCACCGCTCGGGAGTTGAGGCAGGCCAAATTAGCCGTGATTTGTCTGACGATTTTTCTAGCTGCTAGTTCTCTTCATTGGAGGGGTAAAAGTAGTAAATATCATATCTCATCTCGATTCCATTTCTACATACTACATCTTCATATACTCACAATGCCGGGCCCAAACGTGCACCTTCCGTCCTTGAATGCCACTTTCACTGGAATTGTGCGAGAGGACCAGGGCACACAAATTCATCAGTTCCTTGGAATCAAATATGCAAGTGTGCCTTCGCGGTTTGAGCGGGCTGAGCCTGTAGGGGATTTTGAAGGTGCCGTTGTTGATGCAACAAGATATGGGTAAGCTTGACCTCAATATAATCAGATATCTTCGGATGCTAATCGTATTTGCAGCCCGAGATGTCCTCAAGTTGACATCGACGTCCGCCATTTGCTTCGTATTCCCAAGGAGTTTGACATCCCTGTGGAGCCAGAAGATGAATTTGAGTGTTTGAATCTTGAAATCACCGGTCCACCGGTTTCAGTGTCTGCTGAACCTCTTCCGGTACTGGTTTGGATACACGGTAGTTCAAATCATTTTATTTGTATTGGCCAATTTCTAACATATTTCCAGGTGGCTCTCAAGTTGTCACTTTCTGCTCAGCTGCGTCTAAGATCTGCGGTTAGTAACTCCGGGCATCTTATACCTCAGCTTTTCTAAACAAGTCTATGATCAGATCCTGCAAAGATCGTAGCAGATTCTATCAAAGCAGGAAGTCCCATGGTTTTCGTTTCTATCAATTATCGAGTCAACATCTTCAGCTTCGGGGATGGCAAAGAGAAGAATCTCGCGCTTAAAGATCAACGACTTGGAATTGACTGGGTACGAAAGAACATTGCATCATTCGGTGGAAATCCTGTCAGTATACTCATCTCTTCTACATACATCTGCAAATATTAATTGCTCATCAGGATGAAATCACTCTAGCGGGCGAAAGTGCCGGGGCTGTATACACTCATGCGCATCTCATCACAGGGCCATCTGTGAAACGAGCAGTTCTGGCATCAGGAAGTTTATACCTATCATCGCCACTACCAGTTGAGCGCGGCGACAGTCTTATACAGACTCTCGAGGCAAAAGTAAAGGGACTGGGCCAGTCTTCACTTCGTTCCTCGACCGTCGAAGTTCTCATTCAAGCTCTAAAAGACTGCAACATCAACACTATGTGGATTCAAGAAGAGCCTGAATTGGCAGACTGGGAAACAAGACCAGAGCAGGTCGAAGAACTTCTTATTGGAGATACTGAATATGAGGTATACCGTCATCTCCTCTGTTACTTTATACTGCTTACTGACTTTGTGTAGTCGGTTATATGGCGCAATGGCGTTGAACAGCTAGATGGAGAAATCATTGCGAATGCGTTTGAGGCAGACGCAAAATGGGGCGAAAAGCTTCGCAATATGTATCAGGTAGCTGGCGACCGTCCAACCGCTGCGAAACTAGGTGCTTTGGATCTTGTCAATGATGCTCGCTACGCTCTTCCAGTGGAAGTCATATCAGAAAAGTTAGAAGCTACTAACAAACGCGTCTACAAATACGTGGTTGATCAACCCAATCCATGGCAGGCCTCCAGTCGATCCCATCATGCAGTTGATCTACTTTTCCTGTTCGATGGAGTAGATCTATCATTTAACCCTGCTGCTTATGCAGTCGGTAAAGAAATGCGACAAAGATGGATCAGCTTTGTCTCTGGCAAAGCTCCTTGGTCAGCGAGTAATCGATTCGCTTTTGGGCCCGTCGGCG
The DNA here is from genome assembly GCF_028827155.1 of Penicillium citrinum. Lineage (NCBI taxonomy): Eukaryota > Fungi > Ascomycota > Eurotiomycetes > Eurotiales > Aspergillaceae > Penicillium > Penicillium citrinum. The sequence goes on from NW_026622691.1 coordinate 2,705,581, forward strand.
AGTGCAAGGAGATCGATGAATCACAATTCGCTGCTCGCCGTAGGGTTAAACATATGATATTGCTACGGGAGGTTGGAGCAGGCGTGTATATGCCCATCGTCTTTGCTTTGACGGCTGGTCGTATTAGTTTGCTTAATTAAAAGCAGCATAACACTAGTTATAATTCATTTGCATATTGAGCTTCGGCTAGTCAATCGATGGATTTCGAATGCCAGTCAGTCGATCCCTCCGACTCTTTCTCCTTTCGTAATCCCTACTGTAGATCACCGGCACAGTCCCGAGTCCCGATTATGATGTGTCTGGCCTCATTCGAGTTGTATATCCCGAGGCTGGGATTAGGTTGGAGACCATCCCATTATACCTCATGATCCACTCCATTTGTGTCCATTTTCCAGGCTCTTCGGCAGTTCAAGAGATGAATTATTCCCGCGCCGCTCTTCCCAGCCGCTCAAAACGAGACTCGGGAGCATCTCGACCCACTGCCAGTCTCGATGACAAAAATCAGGCGTTGAATAAAGAGAGTCAAAACTTGTCGTCTCCCCCACGTATCGCCGTTACTCAGCCCTGACTCATGTGGGGTCGCTTTCGCCCGCAAAGCCAACTGCTGGCGGTCAATAAGGTCCCAAGTCAACTACTCCACTGCGATGCGCGAATCGAGTCCCACTGCCCGGGGAGGTCGGCAAAGCGAGCCTCTATCGACATGCCGATGTCTAAGCATGAAGGGGTTTCGTTTCGAGATACCCGAATATTCGCATCCACGTCCTCCTTTTGGGCCTAGCTGATGAAGCTCCGCCATGACGATGTACTTCGAATTTCTAGACTAATTTATTCTCTCGGTGGTGCACGAATCATGTCTACTATACGGGATACTCCGGCTGTTCATCTTGCCTTGTTTAGATACACACTAATTTGTTCATAATATTTGACCCCACAGACCTCTCTTGGGGCGCCTGATCGTGTCTAGTATAAGTACTACTCGTATACTATAAGACTCGGGGTGTTCCCACGGTTTCTTGTCTACACCATTTTATAAGTGCCTATCTATTTTATATTCAGCATTCGATCAGTGCCAACTTATTCAAAATGGCTTCAACAGCCTCTTTGACAGACCCAACAGAATATCAAAAGATCTTCCACTGGGCAGAGACCCAAAAGGATGGGGCAATTCCTTCCTTCAACACACGACGCAATGACCCTTACGAAGTACGTCAATGCTATCCTAGTACCAATGATTCCCTTGGCTAACTACTAATTTAGTACCAATCTGGTTTCGGAAACGCGTATGATTTTTTCTTTTCTTCCGTCTGGCGATTCAACATGCTGATATAGCCGCAAATAATAGCTTCGTATCCGAAGCTGTTCCCGGCACTATTCCCCAGGGCCAAAATAACCCTCGTAATGTCAGATTCGGACTTTACGCCGAACAATTAACTGCTACTGCCTTTGTTGCGCCGAGGCATGCCAACAAAAAGGCCTGGCTTTATCGTGCACGTCCTGCAGTAGCTCATCAGGGATTTGTATGGGTATCTTCCAAACATAGGCAATATCCAAGTTACTGACGAAATATGCAGACCGAGCTTCCCGATAATAAGGATACAGAGTCTAACTTCCTACCTCTGAACCCGAGAATCCATGTCTCTCCTACACAACTGGCATGGCACCCATTTGAAATCCCAGCCTCTGACGAAGTCGACTTTGTATCGGGCCTCAAGACTATTGCCGGGTCAGGAGAACCTACTCTCCGCGAGGGTCTAGCTACACACGTCTACGTCGCGAACACGAGCATGAAGCAAAAGGCCTTTGTTAACTCCGATGGAGAATTTTTGATTGTTCCTCAACAGGGGGGCTCTGGACATCCAGACTGAATTTGGCCCCCTTTACGTGCAACCTGGAGAGATTGTTGTCATTCAGCGTGGACTCCGATTCCGAGTTGAGTTGCCAGATGGGCCCTCTCGTGGTTATATCCTTGAGGTCTGGGGTTCATGCTTTGAACTTCCTGAATTAGGTCCATTGGGTGCGAATGGACTTGCAAATGCGCGGGATTTTTTGAGTCCGACTGCTCATTATGAGATCGCTCAAGAGCCGTGGGAAATTGTTTATAAGTTAGGTGGGAAGTTTTTCAAGAGTACCCAGAACCATAGTCCATTTGATGTTGTTGCATGGCATGGAAATTATGTGAGTTATCACGTTACGCTTTGCTTTTGTCCTCACTATCTGACAATATTGCTTTCAGGTTCCTTATAAATACGATTTGACAAAGTTTGTCAATGTTGGCTCCATTTCTGTGGATCATATTGACCCTTCGATCTTCTGTGTCCTCACGGCCAAGTCGCGAGATTTGACGGCACCATTGGCCGATTTCCTTATTTTCTCACCTCGATGGGATGTTGCCTCTCGTAAGTTCTTATAGTTTGCCATCTCAAACGCTTCTATTAACAAATTCGTAGATACCTACCGTCCTCCTTACTACCATCGTAATGCGGCTTCCGAATTGATGGGTCTCATTTACGGCGGATACGGAGGTAGATCGGACGACTTCAAGCCCGGCAGTGTTTCGTTTGAGTGTGGCATGGTCCCTCATGGTGTTGCATATGAGGAATTCAAAGCAGCAAGCGAGAGTCAACCCCCTGTTATGCAAATCTCTGAGGCTTCAGTCGCCTTCATGTTTGAATCGAGTAGGCCATTTACTATCACGGAATACGCATGGTCGAGCGATAAGAGACATGAACATGAGCCCAAGATGTGGGATGATCTTGTGGACAACTTTTCAAAGCATGCGAAGGAGGTGGAGGAGATACTAGCGAAAAAGGCTAAGAATATTTCTCTTTCATAGGCCTTTCCCTTTCCAAGCAATTCATTTCTTAGTACCATGTCTCTTATATCTTCGAATTCGGTTCTTTTATTCTAAACACTCTCCAAGTAAGAAGGTGGCGGCTCTCTAAAAGAGGTATGATCTGGCAAATTCCGATGGGACTGCCATCGATCTGAAGCAGGCAATTCGGCAAATTCTCGCTCGCTTGAAAGTTCCGCCAGACCTCGTATTGACATGGCTTGTTGCTGAGACTGCCAATTCATTGTTTCTTCTGGAGATGGTAGCTCCACTGGTAAATCCTCCAGATCTGCTGGAGATGAAAGAGTTCTTCTATGCCGAGCTGGGAATGACGATTGTAATTCTGCGGGTAATGGCCGTTCCAGCTCGTGGAAACGAGATATGGGAATGTCGTATCCAAGGTGACGTTTGAGTATTTCGTGTGTGATCATTCGCTCGGGGATGTGCCCTTGGGCTGCGACGAATGACACTCGGCTATTAACTTCACTCATTCGGTTCAATCTGTTTGCGGAGCGGTGATGGTTCAGACACCCCTCAGTGCCAATTAGTAGTATCGTGACGTACGCCCAATGAAGGCCTATAAGCTCCAATTCGAATTCATCGATGTCGTTTGGCTCCCCATTCAAGATCACAAAGGCTCTTAACCGCGACGTACGTGGTCCTGCTTGCCACCCATATTTCGAGTGATAAGTTGCCGTTGCAGAATGCTTACGAAAATGTAGTTCTTTCAGTTTCTGCCATCCGGTCATAATTTGAGATCGTCCGATGAACCTCATTTCTTGCCAGATTTCATCAAGTTCCCAGCCGTGAACAGTACCAATGTACTCTGCGGACTGGGAGAATGTTGTGAGAGGATAGCCTTGCTGGCTGTCGTCGTACTTCCTCATTGCTTCGACAAACCGTTTCATCATCGACTTGGCAATGTCTAATGGTATATGTCAGCTGCTGGTATGATCAAACCAAGTTCCATTAACATCCTCACCTTTCCCTTTTGGTTGGTCGACCTTATGGTGCGAGGTGATTAGATAATTGGTATATTCTGGCGACATTGGGGGGTTGTTCATCGAGCTAGATGTATCTAAAAGAACCATTGTCTCGTCGCTCGACGATATTGGGGTTCTTATTCCGTGTAGTATAGGCGGAACTTGTGTTGTATAACGTGGTGAAGAATCCCGGGCCGCTCGAATTTCGTCTGAAGATTCTGGCGCCTCTCTAGGCTCGACAGCCTCAGCCATACGTGACCGGGCCATGTCAAGTTCATGGATGAAATGAAGCTTTGAAATTGGCCTTTTTCCATGTCTATGACGCAGGACCCAGTAGAGCCGCTCCTCGGCGATGGTCTTGTATCCCCTCCATGTTGGTGTAAATCCTCTCCACCCAGTCGCTGCATCGATGATAAATCCAAGTAGACTAGGGGGCTGCCCATCCCAAGATGTTATAATGGGCTCAAAGTATCCCGCGCGTAGGAGATGAAGATACTGTACAGGCCGGTGCTTTCGTAGCTCGACGACTTGCTGAGATATACCCATGTTCTCTTGGTACGTAGCCACAACCTGTCTGTCCGTGCTATTTTGCCATCGACCTTGCTCTTCCGCGAGGATTTCATCGCGTAGCTCAGTTGATCCGGCAAACTTTTTTCTCATCTTCGCTGCCGTTCGTTCATCTGACGACTTCATTGAGAAAGCTTTTTTGAGCCCGGTTCGTTTAGAGGCTCGCTCGATATCACTGCCGTTTGTAAGAGATGATCGACGATTTGTCGACATGTTTGATACCAGCGACTCCAGCTGTTCCAAGTCCCAGATATTAAAAGATGGTTCTAGGGCTTCAATGGCTTCTTCTGCAATTTTATTCAGAGCCAAATCTTGGGCTCGAGTTTGTTCAAGGAACTCAAGGTGGTAATATGGGTCTGGTTTTGCCATTCCTGTCAATGGAAAATTTACCAGACTGAAAGGTGATGTGATCTTGAAGGAATATGGGTTATGGTTTTTGAAGCGGAGACGGGTGCAGTCATGATATGCCTTCTCTCCGGGGTACATGACTGCTCTTGACCACTGGTCCTGGACATCTAGTCGATCTAGTTTGCGTTCCCAGTACTTGTGGACTGCACAGTCACACATCAAAGTTGTCTCATGCTCTGGCTCGATTTCTGGGTTGTATATACGACAAGCTCGTTGGGCAAGGTGGAAGAGGGCCCTGGTATCTGCCTCATCGCGTGCACGTACTTTGGCCGCTTCGATGACAGGATTTGTATGAGGACGAGGAGAAGATACACTGCTTACTGTAGTCATTGACTGCATATGGCTTTCTGAACTCGTAGTCGACGCAAAGTGACTCGACATGCTGGGCGAATATAGCGGCAGAGACGTGGATGTCATATCAGTAAATCCTGCGACACTGGGAAGAGTGGGGATGGAGCACTGTGAAGAGCTCCTCATTGGAATTCGTAATGTAAAGACAAGGTAGTAATAGTAATAATAGTGCAAGAGGTATATGACTGGATTGTAAGTGTATTGCTATGCTTCACGATGATTGAATTATCATCGGGAATAGGGAAGTAGAAAGAAGATCACACCCCATAAGCTGGACTATATCTTCTCCCTTGTCTTCTCTACTTTGCTGGCTCTCCTTCCCACTTTCTATGGTCCAATTGCAATAACAGTGTGAAATACTCATCAAATCATGAAAATGCACTGCCTTTCTCACTCTGGTGCCACATGGTTCTGGCAGCCTGCAAGGGCAAGCACGTGCGGGCATTCAAGCACGCCGTTGGGGGGGAAACCCGGCGGTTAGCGTGCGGCTCAGGGGAGGCCCGAGCTCTGACCCGATGACAGTTCCATGGCTCATTTCGATCGAAACGCTCCGGAGTTATTTCCACGCAATTGAATACTCCGTAGAAGTCTGAATGATAATAGCCAAGGAGCTGGCATTCTCCATCTTGTTTGTCTCAGCCACCACATCCATCAATTCCGGTTAACATAGGCGAAAGCTACTACTTGAGGACTTGAGGGGTTGTCACTATAACCCTCGGTTGGAAGCCAGGCTGACGATAGGGGAAGAGGTGGAGAGCCCAACTGCCACAGACAATCAAACCAAGTCTTTCCTGCAGAATAAAAACTATGTCATTGACGGGTTCAAGCTGACAAGTCAATGTCTCCATATCTGCACGTTCCTTGCGGTTGACCATCAAAGCTTCCGGATTGCACTTTTCCCTCCAAGTCCATATCAGATAAGACTTGGGTGGCCGGTACCGTTTGACTTGAAGAGTACGCGGAGTTTGATGCTAGTTTGTTCCGCATTTGTCACGTCTGCTGATCACTTTGCTCGTTCGCACATTGGTATAAATATTCGCACTACCCTAGAGCGAATATGAGGATTATGCAGATACGACATTGCGACCTTCGTTTTAGACACCCAAGCCCAGCCCGAGCTCTTGGAAAAAGAAAGGGTCCGAGCCCATAATGATAGAAGCATTTGGTAACTCTATTCGCGTTCAAAAAATCGCAGTAAATAAGACATCAATACGTGTATCCGAGGCCATAGCCACGGTCTGAGAAAGCGGACCCCAACAGCCACCAGACTCACAAATCCCAGTAATGACACAAAAGATGAAAATATCATGAAATTGTTCTTTGGCTGTGTCTGATCATTCGGTGATTCGATTCCAGAAACAATTTCCGACTGGGGATCTTTTTCCTCAGTGCCTGCTGTATCCCATTGAGTTCGAGATACCCCAGATCGGCCCAATGGAGTACCTTGCTGGTCAAGAGCTTCAACGAATACCCAGTCTATATGGCCTTTGGCAATATGAACCGTTTCGAATCCTGTCTTTTTGATATTCGCCATCAAGTAAGGTTGTTGATTCTCCCGGTCCTGAGCGTATAGGTTCCAGGATGTAATATCAGTCGCACCATTCCAACTAAAATAGATTGTGGTGCTTTGATCATTTTCCTCGGATCCAGTAGCTGACGCCACTACTACCGGGGGATAACCTGGGCGACCAGCAATCTCGTATTTATAGGCTCGGTAGTTGTAGAAACCCGTGGTCATGAATTGGGTTTCCATCAAGTTGTCGCCTTCAGATGAAAATTCGGACATGTATCCATTATCACTCCAGCTTACAAAGACGTTTCCATTCGGTAACTTTTGAGCGCTTCCACGCAGCCGACTCAATTTGTTGTCTGGCCGGTTATAACGATGGATGACCTTGGCGGTCTTGGGGGAAACACTCGTGTCCAAGGCCACAATTAGTACCGAGGATACATTCTCTGAATTCTCCCTATCATCGGAAGCATTGTTGAGGAAGGATATGATGTGGTGAGTCTCGTTTGATTCCAGAAAACGGGCATCATGCTGTTTGGAAAAAGTGAAATCCTGGTCAAAGCTGGTCTCATGTCCGCCCAGACGCCATTTGATGGAGCCGTCTTTTCCAGAGATAAGATAGATAGTGTTGGTGAAACGCATTGAAGCCAGGTAATCGCCATTATCGTTTTTATCGACCGAGTTGATGTGCACGTAATCGTGTCCCGGTGATTCCTCTGACATAGTGGAATTGTCAAGGATAACAGATTCATGAAGGGCGATGTTCCCCGGAGCGGATGAATCCCACCAAAACAATCTCTGACCTGAGGCGATATCAAACTCGTAGAATCCAGCCGCTTCAAAGAACGACTGTTCCTTTGGGCGTCCAAGATCTTCAAGAGTTATCTCCTTGGTCCAATGGGCGCATGCTAGTGCCGTTTTGCCACCGGGGAGGATCTTAAACTCATGAATGTCGAACACTTCAAAGTCTTCTGCACCAGAAACCTCGAATTCTGTCTCGTACCTCTCATTTAAAACAACTGCCCGCCCCCGCGGAGCATCTTCACTTGGTGCCAGAATCAGGGACAGGCGAGGGCTCTGGTCACCCAGGCGGACGGCTTTGAAATCGTACGCATTGAGATTTTTGAACATCGATGAACCTGCCCATATCAAGGTCTATTGCATATTAATTCTTATTCCTGTTGTTTGACGTGGTAAAGGTTGCATACCCCGTCTTGGTCAAAAATATACGGACCCGTGTAAAAGACCTGAGCCCCGGTAACCGGGTTTTTGGGAAGTACTCGTCCATATGGGGCGACGAACCAATACCCCGGGCTCACACGTTCAGGGGAATGATTTTTGATATTGAATCTCGGAGCCCACACATCTGGAAGCTAGACATTGGTTAGAGATTTCGCCATTTGGGGTCGGAGCATGCCGTTCCTACTGTGATATAGGATTGAAACCCTTCGGAGTCAGACTGTGCGATGGTCACGCTTAGAAGGGACAATAAAAGCAAAGTCAAAGCAAGCATCCTTTACGCATCATGGATACATCAAGTCAATAGGAACGAACTGTGGTGAGGTGTAGAGGTGTGGAATGGATCGGCATTAGATGAGGAGAAAATCGTCCAAGCTTTTTCTACCAAATGGGGCTAACCGGGTATACTAGCAAGACCATGATCAGCCACCTGCATCACATCGCGCTACTAGTTAGTATGTATGACTGACTAACTATGATCTTAAACATCAGTACATTTATATATGAATATATCACCATCAATTCAATCTTATTATATTTCTACGAGATATCTCTTCTCATACTTCGAACTCGTTTCTAACTTTCGGCCTCGGCCCTTCGGCCCTCCGTGGAACTCCATCGGCGCGTTTCTCGCCGACTCGCCGATATGCAGTTTGCGCCAAGAAACTTCCAACTCAATCAACCAACCAATTTGCTTCAGCTCCTTCTGATCGCAGCTCCATTCTTTAGCATGGACCCTTTGGCCAGTATCAGTCAATATAAATTCTGTTCTGTCTCGGCCTTTAGATCGGATACTGCAGAACGCGTTCCCCGTTAATGATCGCCCAAGTCGCTTTCGGACTAACCCACAAACCAGGATGAGTTTTACAATTTCAGGAGATGCGACTGTATATAGAGATCGCAAGGCCCTCGTAGGATGATTCTCGATTAGTATCTAGGAACTAACTTGGCAAGAACCTGCATTTGATCTGACCTAGCAAGAAGATCCTCCGAAGAGACTAAGCCAATATCGATATTATCAACAACGACCTTAGTATACAAACCATCCCCTACTTTGAATCATCAGCAATGGGAGGTCCTTATGCACCTCGTGTTGCTCTCCTCGGTGGCCGACCAACAGTTCACGTCGATGTGCCCATTTGCGCTGTCTTTCTTGTCCTCTTCCTCGCATTCGGTATATCACATATGGTAATCTTCCGACGCAATCTATCTCGAGGCCACAAATTCATACCCTCCGCCGTAACCTTCGGTTTCTGCATGTCGCGTGTCATTGCAAACATTATGCGAATCGTGTGGGCTTGTTATCCGGATAATGTGCGAGTTTCAATAGCTGCTCAGATCTTTGTCGCGGCGGGGATATTGCTTCTCTTCATTTTGAATCTTCTCTACGCACAACGAATGCTTCGTGCGGCTTTCCCGGTCATCGGCTGGTCACCAGCTGTGTCATATGCTTTCAAGGCTCTTTATATCCTCGTCGTCCTGACTATCATCATGGTGATTACATGTGTTATTCAGACATCATACACCCTCAACCCGAATACTTTGCGCATAGACCGCGACATCCAACTATACGGCGTAACCTATTTCGCCATCGTCGCTTTTCTTCCGATCCCAATTACGGCCCTTGTCCTTTTCTTTTCCCGTGGCAGGCAAATCGAGCATCTCGGCACTGGTAGCTGGGCAGCAAAAGGGGCCATCGTCCTATCTGCTGGCATACTCTTATGCCTGGGTGCCTCGTTTCGCGCTGCCACGAATTGGATGCCTCCTCGCCCGGCCACTTATCCTCCCCTATATGACCATAAGGCCTGTTTCTATGTCTTCAATTTTGGACTCGATCTGTCTGTTGTCGCTCTTTTTCTGGTCACCAGAGTTGACCAGCGCTTCTGGGTGCCGAATGGTAGCTCTGCTGTACGCCATTACCATGGAACGAGTGATGAGTATAAAAGCTCGCCTCTCGATGGGAGTGTAAACAACCAAGATGTTGAGGGCAATGGTCACGCCTTGTCTAATTTCCCGACTCCGGTCAAGCTTGAGGAGTGAAGGTCGCAAGTAGTTCTTGCAAAAGTGTGAGCCGTCATACCATGACGGCTAATTTTGGAGGAATACGTTGACATTAGCGTTGTACCATAAGAACGATATGTAACGATACTAGTAATGTATATTTATGGCGGTTTCCGACCTACCACTTATGAAATTGAACTTCTTATAGAAAACTTGTAACTTGTAACTTATACAGTTGTACTTTTTAAAGTGAGTCACGGCATTTGGATAGGACCCGTCTGTCTGGGTATTAATGGTATTGAAGGCAAGTCTAGCATCACACTCGCTATCTTGGAAGCTTCAATGAGTATAAAAGTGGTATGAAACTACTAGGTAGTACTCACCAAGCACCCTTCACTTAATAGGTACTAATCATTCAGGCTCATCAATCTTGTGTTTGGCTAGTGCTCTACAAGTTGTGGAGGTGGGCTGGCTGCATGCATGCGCTGCAAATACAAAAGATAACGACTTATCAACTCTTCGTCCTATGAGAATGCGATTATCCATTTAACTTCTCTAGATCATGTCCACGCTGCGTATTATGATTCTGCGCAAGCCCAGGCTTGACGCAGCCAGTCCTCCTCAGCTGTATCAATTTCGATCTGGCGGGTTTCCAAGGCCTTTACAGATTGGTACTGGCGAATGAATGAAAGGTTCGAGAGAAAGGATTAAATCTCGCAAAGGGTCTTTTATTTTCATGATTGGTATCAACAGACGGCAAGACATCGAACCATACAAAAATTAAGGAGGCGAGAGCCTCGTTCGTACGCAGCCCCCTGCCTCCACCGGCCCCGAAGCCTCTGAAGGACAAAAGATGAAATCTATCACAGGAAGTAATCGGGTGTCCGTCTCGATACCATCGGTTCACCCGCTCGGGGGCAGGGGTCAAATTGTAGACTGAGAAAGATTGAGTTAGCAATGCTCAACAATATGAAAGTAATTGCAAAGGGGGAGAGAGCTCACAATGTGTATTTCAAATGCTCATCAATCTCCATAATGGCGGCCTGGTTGCCGCAGCGGTAGCAGTAATTGGGCGCTAAAAGTCAAGTCAGAATTTGCTATCCTCGCCAGAACGTTCGCAAGAAAAGTAATCATACCAGAGAAAATGGTAACGACGTTCCGATCCTGTGACCAGTTATAACCCTCCATCACCAGTTGGTGTGCTCGTGCAACCAGAGTCAAGCCGTTGTTGTGGTTGAACGCTTCTGAGATATCCTGTCCGAATGTGTACCCCGCACCGCGAGGAGAGATTCCCCAGCCACAGCGATCATCTGGATCACTCCAAAGCAAATCACACATGGGTCCCTCGTGTGGGACTTCTTGAATGCGATCCAGGGACCGAATGTTGTCGAGGGTATCAATGGACGGGCTCAGCCCACCGTGCAGACAGAAGATCTGGTTTTCAATGAGAGCAGTGAGGGGGAGGTAGTCGAAAAGGTCGGTGAAATATTTCCAGACGTTGGCGTTTCCATATTTGCGGAGGCACTCGTCGTAGAAGCCGTAGACCTGGGTGATCTGACGGGATTCGTGGTTTCCACGAAGGATGGTAATACGCTGGGGGTAACGAATCTTCAGGCAGACTAGGAGAGTCACGGTCTCAACAGAGTAATATCCTCGGTCAACGTAATCACCTAAAAGAAGTAGACATCCGAACGGTTAGTAAGGATTGCCCAACCGTGTAAACCTCTTGAACCCCCACCTCCGACCGAAATCGGAACAGGACTCACCCATGAAGAGGTAGTTTGTGTCAGGATTAGGTCCGCCAATGCGGAAAAGCTCCATCAGATCGTGGAACTGTCCGTGTATATCACCGCAAACTGTCACCGGGCATTTCTGATGGGGTGGAAAGTGTCAGTTGTTGACGGGCAGCCCGACCGGCGTGGGGGGGGGGAGGGGGGAGCGGCGACAAAGGATGACGAGACATACCACTGGCTGAACGTTGGATTCCTCTTGCAATACTTCTCTAGCCTGTGTTGGAAAAAGATAAATCATCAATTCAAAATCAAGCAAAGTATGCAGCGAGGCAACGCACCCGATCGCACAGCCGCCGCACATCTTCCTCCGCTAATTGCTTGCACGTCATCAAGCTCTCAATCCAGCCATCGAGAGTGGGTATGGAGCCCGGGTCGCTGGTCGGGGACAGATGGTGTGGCTCGGGAGATCTAGCAGTATCGATTTCCATGTTGTTATCCATGATGGGCACAGCTGGCGTAGGAAATAGGAGTGAGGGGCCAGCTGGAGGGGCGGTCTCGTGAGAAAACACGGAATTTTTTTTTTTTCGCGCAGCGATCAAAGGTGGAGGAAGTCGTAACGGAGAAGATGGATAGAGTGAGGATCAAAGCAATTCAAGCAAAGAAATCAAGTCCCAAGAGCAACTCAAGGGATGATGAGGGGGCTGGAGGGGGAAGACACGAAAGAAAGGGAGAAAGCGCGGGAGGTTCAAGTCAGGTTTGGAGGTGAGTTCCGCCACAGTCAGCCACACTAGCCACACTCCACTTAGTAGTACGGCATACACAGTCTGTACTGCACAGTATGTTTGTAGTACATTCATGTATAGTATCAGTTGATATTTTATCCATATCCATATCCATGGTAGGCGATAGTATATATATATATCTATCTATCTATATTGTAGTCACTGTCTAGACATAACAGTCATAACTTGAAGTCAGAGGCACTGATGCTTTGAAGGTTTTGACAGTATTTAATCTGTAGGTACTTAACCGCAGCACAGTAATGTATACTGTACCAGTAGTGGCAGGTACTATATGGAAGCTCCGGAGATTTCACAACGCTGGCCAGAATTCCAACTCTGTTTGTTCAAGGATGAAATGTTCATACTGGTTAAAATATCAAAGTCTCTTTAAGATTTCATGAGAGAATTAGGGTACTAATATAGTTAACAAGTATAACTCCACTGCATAGTGTACTACTGGTAACTAGAGAATAGTACATGTGGCTCTTAAAACGCAGCGTATTAATGTGAGTCAGCTCAACCTTGATTGATGGTAGTTCTAGGCGAGCGAATTGTACTGTTCTACTATGATTGAGTCAATAATATCACCTAATTTTGAATATTGGGCAACATTCAAACAAACTAGTAGTTATGCCTTCAGGAGAAAATTCTCAACAAGCATATATCGACGAGGCCTACTACGTATCCAATCAGTAGAACTTCCATACTATAAATATGCGATTTTTCCCCCACTTTGACATGACCATAAATACTATTAGTATATCAATTATCAGATACATATACAAACTAAGGTTAATTTACAATATTTACAATATCTTCCACATATGGTATTTTGTAACTATGTTAGTTGGAGTAGATCTATAGATCTGTGGAACAAACATGACGTCAACAGCTGAACAGCTTTGTCAGCGAAGATGGAGGGGCAGTCCATCTTTCACCGCAAAACAAATAAATTCATTGAAGCCATTGATTGATTCTGAATATATCTAAAAAACAATATCTTCAATTGTCCTTGTATCCATCGTTAAGATGTCTGCCACCGCAAAGAATGTGATCGCTACGGGTACTTCCTCAGGCCTGGTAATAACATCGCAATCCCGCTTTCCAATCACGAATGAATTGACCTTGGCAGCTAACATCAAAAAATAGGGATTCGAGGTCATCAAACAACTGCATGAGAAAAATGAGCCTTACAACTTTATCTTGGGTGCTCGGGACATTCCGAGAGCCCAGGCTGCTTTTGATGAGCTGAAATTTGATAGCTCCAAGCATACATTGTCGCTTATTCCCGTGGATTTCACCGATCTGCGCAGTGTACAGCTATTTGCACAGAATGCTCTCACTAAGTTGGGTCCAAATAAGCTCGATTATCTCTTCTTGTGCGCAGGAATGGTTGCTAGTGCCGAAGGACCTGGTCCTCATGGCTCACAGTGGTGCGCCGGGTACGTCGTGAACCATCTGGGTAAGCAGTGACTATCCAAGCTATATCACGTGTGAAAAAAAAAAAATATCTGGCATAAATACTGATTCGCTATTTAATTCAAAGCCCAGCATTATCTCATTCATCAGCTTCGTGAGACATTGGCAGCTTGCAAATCGAGGATCGTCGTGGTATCTTCTGGAGCCATTCGATCTGTCAGGAACCAAGATCCAAGTGCGTAACAAGTCATCGTGACAAGTCATCGTGGGCAGAAAGATAAAAGCTTTACTAGGATACCAACTGACTCGCTGATTTAGGTACCCTTGACGTTGACCTGAAAGCAAACTCTGGAGCAGACCACAAAGTCGTGTACAGTGCCTCCAAGTTTGTCCAGCTGCTGGGCGCACACTATTGGCGACGTGAGCTGCCTGAGTGTACGGTTGTAGCTGTTTCACCTGGCTTGATCCCAAACACGAAGCTTGCTGGTAAAGACATGGGATTGACCATGAGTATGCCAGATGCCAAGACTATCCCTGAAGGTGAGAAACCCCAATCCAAGTATCAATGACGAGATCCCACTGACATTCGTACCCCCAGGTGCTCAAAACCTTCTCCGTGCATGGTTCATCAATGATTTCCCCGAGAACCCGCAGCAGGTTATGCTGACTAGCTGGGGTGAGTGGTGGTCCACCGATGTTATTCAAATGAGTCTGGATCCTGGATTACAGAGCAAGTGGTGCTTGAGCAGAGAGCAGATTGAGAAGGAGGAGGGATTGTCTGCTTAGAAAGATGGACTGGTCACATTTGTCATGTACTTGGAATAACAACAGAAGTAAATAAAATAAAATCAAGATACTGAGACTACTTAGCCACCATTCGCTGTAGCCCAATTATCTACGAAGGGAGGGAGGTACATACCCTATGTACAGAGTAGGGTACTCTGCCGAAATGGCTGTTATCAGCGTGTGTCAGCCGGCTTTGACCTCAACCCCGAGATCCGTCAGCTCCCCACAACTCGGTATACTCGGAGTGCGAGTTTGAATGTTGGTCAGCTTGAATGCAAGATATCGCTAATGATCAAGGAAACAGCAAACCGGTTTCAAATATCGCTCAACTCAGGGATTTCACTTAAATAGAAGGTTTGCCCGGTCTATTCATAATGCAGTACTTAACAGATTCCTCAGCTCCCTAGTCACAATAACCCTACAAGCTTGGAATATGTCTACCATTTTAATAACAGGAGCCACTGGAAAACAGGGAAGCTCCCTGATCCAAAGCCTCACCCAGAAAAAATCCCCTTTTCAGCTTCTCGCTGTGACCCGCAATACTCAGTCTCCATCTGCGCAAAAGTTGGTCCAAAAGTTTCCCAACGTGAAACTTATCCAAGGAGATTTAGACAACCCTGGTGAGCTTTTCGAAAGGGCGCAAGTCCTAAGCTCAGCTCCAATTTCCGGCGTATTCAGTGTTCAGGTAAGTAGCTATAATCTCGAAAATCATCAAGCGTGACCCTAGTTCTGACTATGCGTACTTGATAGCTTGCAATCGGAAACACCTCATCTGAAGAATCCCAGGGCAAGAATCTCATCGACGAAGCTCTCAAATATGGCGTTAAGCACTTCGTATATAGTTCCGCTGATAGAGGTGGTGCAAAATCAATCAATAATCCAACTGATATCCCGCATTTCATCAACAAGCATCACATTGAGAAACATTTACTTGAGAAAACCAAAAACGGCGAAATGGGCTGGACGATTCTACGACCCGTTGCGTTTTATGAGAACCTCTCGTCGAATTTCTTTGGGAAGGTCTTTGCTACTTCGTTCAGGATGTCTTTGAAGGGTGCTCCTTTGCAGATGATTGGGGTTAGTGATATCGGGACTATAGCGGCGGAAGTCTTTCTCAACCCTGAAAAATACAAGGGACAGGCGATGTCTCTGGCGGGGGACGAATTGACATATTCTCAATTCGAGACTATTTTTAAAGAGAAGACTGGGAAATCGATTCCGACTACGTTTCAATTCCTCTGTGCGGCTTTTATGGCTATGGTGAAAGATATGGGATTCATGTTTAGATGGTTCCATGATGAGGGATTCGGAGCTAGTATAGAGGAAGTCCGCAAGATTCACCCCAATTTGAAAGACTTTGGGACTTGGTTGGAAACCGAAAGTGACTTTGCCAGGCGATAATTGATGACCTGCAGGAGTGGAGGTAGAAGGATGGGAGAGAACATGAAAATCAATCTTTATAATCGCTTCGAGTTGTGTTTAATTTACACATTCATTAGCAGATACGTTTTGATACAGGTCAAAGTACATGTTGTTCATATAATCAATCATAAAAATCATCAATCATTTCATTCAAGTCGTGTCAGCAGCGAAAGAAGCTTAGATGATGTCGCCTCCTCCGAACCCACCGAATCCCCCACTAAAACCTCCACCAAAACCGCCGCCAGGACCACCCCGACCAAAAGGCCCTCGTGGTCCTTGATTACGGCCCAAAGGGGGGTCTCCAGGACCGACAGGATCGTATCTTGCACCGGGTGGTGCACGGGGGTCATAAACTCCACTGCCACCTCCAGGACCACCGAACAGAGGATCATCAAAGGTAGGGTGCATACCGCCGCCAGATCCAAAGCCAGGACCCATTGGACCTCGGAGAGGGTCGTGCGGGCCCATACCTGGTGGATATAGATCTCGGTCTCCGATATTATAGGGACTTCTCCCTCCGCCTAGACCTGGGGGGTATCCTCGGGGTGGTCGGTGGATCTCGAATTCATCTTCGAATCCGGGCGGGTCAAAATCCGGTGGGTTTGGCATACGAGGCCCGGAAGCGAGAGGGTCATCGAATGGGTATGGACGAGCAGGTTGGGGACCATCACGGAGGGGATCGTGTCGTGGTCCTTCCTCAGGTCTGATGCGGGTTTGTCGGCTGGTATCCTCGTATCCTTCTTTGTATAGTCCTGGGGCCAGTCTCTGGATCACATTTATTTTGAACAATGCGATTAAATCATTTAATCGGGCAGAAGAGATGAATACATCTCGTAGGGCGTTTGTGATGTTCTCTGTGGCTGACAATGGAACTGCAGATCCGGAAATATAGTCTTTGACAGAGAGATCGAACGAGCTGGTACGGTCATCGCCTAGAGCCAGCGCATTCACCACAGCATTGTTACCGAGTCGGCTCACTTTGAGCAGGAATTGCATGGACGATTGCTCGTGTGCGTAACGGAAGGAAAATGCGTCGTTAGTGTTCCATTCTGCCGGGAGGGCGGGGCTTTCTGTAGATGAATCTAGGATGGTCAGCGATGATTCTGCAAATCGCGAAGAAAGAGTGGTTGAGATAAGAAACCCACTTAGATTATGTTCCTCTCCGAGTCCCACCAGCCTAAAGCCTACAGCCACCATACAGGCATGCCCGATCAGCGCGACAGCTTCATAGGATGTCTTGAGACTCGGTTGGCCTTCGCCTAGAGCTTTGACAGCTAGGTCGAGGATGTTTTCGGAGCTAAGCGTTTCTGTCTCTACCATAGCGATGTTCCTGCTTCTTGAATGTTTGGAAAAATAAGATGTATCAGCAGCAGAGGTGAGCGCATCGAAGATGAAGTTGAGGTTGGAGGCTGCATTTAAGTTGATGTAAGAAGCTGACGTAAGGTGACGCCGCAGTAGGTGCCCAAGGCAGACTCGGTTCCGCGTGCATATATGACCATTTGAATTCGGTTTCTTCAAAGATTCGAGAGCTAATATTTGTGGATGAAGTTATATCGGAGTGAGAATGTTATGGGCAGCATCGGAAATCAAAATTATCCTTGAAATGGTAATAAAATGTATTGGTTGAATGGGATATACTAATCACAAATGTACTATGTCTAAACCGGCCTTTACAACATCGACTTGGGGAACTTCTTCATGGCCTGTCGTACTCCCAAATCGGCCAAAATCTCCTCAGTGCCACCAAGAATGGCATCAAACTTATATGTGCGGTGGAACATCTCGATAACCTTACCCATTCCAGTCTGGGTAATACCACGTCCACCAAAGATGTTTGTGGAGTGGTCGGCAATCTCTTGCGCGGATCGAGTAGCGTGGGATTTGAGCAAACCGATTGGACCACCTAGGTGTGCTGACTGCTCGGCGTAAGACATGTTGCACATTTGATAGGCGATTGACTCGAGCCAGGCCTGGCAGGACTCGGTGAGAGAGATCATGCGAGCCAGTTTCTGACGGATAGCGGGTTGCTCGACGAGCTTCTTGCCGAAGACGATGCGCTGGTTGCACCATTTTAGACATTCCTCCACGATGGTCATGGACATGCGGACGACGGCAGCAACCATCATGAATCGTTCGTGATTGAAGTTGCTCATGATCACGATGAAGCCCTTGTGTTCTTCTCCTAGCAAGTTCTCAACGGGAACCTTGACATTCTCGTATTGCACGAAGGCAGTTCCGGCGGCGGTAGAGTAAGATGTCTTGATCTGTTTGGTTTCGATACCCTCGCAACGAGGAATCAAGAGCACTGAGAAACCTTTTTCGGTCTTACAGCCGGTGACGAAGTAGTCGGCAAACATGCCATTTGTGATCCATTTCCTTTCATATTGTTAGCCATGGCTTTGGAAAAAGTAGAGAATGTAAACTCACTTGGTACCGTTGACAATGTAGTGTTTGCCATCTGGAGTCTTCTCAGCGGTGGTCTTGAGACCAGCAACATCACTACCAGCGAAAGCCTCAGTGATCGCAAGACACATCTTCTTCTGTCCGGACAAGACCTCGGCGGTAACCTTTTCCTTCAAGGCAGGGTTACGAAGCCACTCCTTCACAGCAGACAAACTAATCGCCATACCAGCCATATTTCCATCTTGGAAACCTCGGGCATTGGCACGAACCAACTCTTGGGTGACAATCATATCATGAAGATAGTCGAATTCCTTGCCATCAACAGCACCACCCAGTAAAGTCTTTCCGTGAAGGTGCTTTCCAGGACCCAAACGCATAGCCAGCACGCCGTTCTCTGCCATCTTGTTAATCAGCTCCTGACTGATATAGGTACCATCTCTCTCCTTTTCCTGAGCTTCGGGTGTGACGTGTAAATCGGTAAATTCACGAATAGCCTTCTGGAGGCGACGGTGGCTTTCCTTGAAATAAGGACTCTTGAACTGTGGGCGTAACCACAGTGGTTCTGCGTAGGGGACAGGGCTCAGTGCCCCGGCCTTGGGCTGGATGACCTCGGGTTTTTCACCCTCTACTGTACCAATGCAAAGTTGATCCCGGTATTTCTCTAACACCTCCTGTCGGTGCAGGTTATAGAAATCGACCGTGGCATCTTGACCGGCGACCTGCGCCAGAACGACACTTCCACCGGGGTGGGCATCGACGAAATCGGTGAGATCATAGACCTGGTGGTCGATGATACACCAGAGGGAATCCTCTGTGTTGTGTTTAGCGACCTCCGCACGGGTAAGGACTTCAGGCATTTTGTAAAAGGAGATTTGAGGGGGAGAAGAGAAGGTGTGAGTGGAAAAGTGGAGGTGGGACTGATGCGTAAATGTAAGTTCCCCGGATTTCACGCAGGCCAATGAAAGTTGCGGCGATGTTCAGCCGAGGTGGACGTGTGAACCGAGGAAGTTGAGTAGTTCTTGATTGACTAATAGACAGATTATAACTAATACTAATTACCAGTATACCGCTGAATCTATTTAGTTTCTAGCTTGATTTCTGCAAGAATCAGTATTTTCCAGTATAAATAAAATACAAAAAAATAATAATAACTAAATTATAAAACCAGTCCAATACTAGCAGTCCAGCAATTTGTATCAACCACAAAATCAGCGTGAATGAATGACTGACCTCGGCCCATCCTCGACGTTGCAGAACTAAAAAAGATGGGCCCATTTGAAGCTGTGCGAATGAAAAGACGAGAAATTGTCATCTTTCCAAAGTTGACCCACTACGATCGACCAGGGCCAATTCTAGCCTCGACCGAGGTTGAAGATCACGTTCTACAATACTATTAAGGTGTATACAAAATACAAAGTATACATTAGTATGATTATATTATTAGACTACCTACTCTGCAATGCGAAGAACTTATAAAATATACAAATAGTGTATGTTAAACTATATGCATATGTACAGATACTATTCTCATGACGTGTTGATGCTCAATGCCGCAGAGTTCAGCGTCCAGCGCTGTCCCCTCTTCAATTCTTATGTTTCTTTTGAAGCTGTTGAAACTGCTCTTCAATCAACCACATACAAACAGGTTGTGCATCACTGCCGACCCGCCAGCTACCCAGTACAACTCCATGGTCTTCGAGAATTCCGCTCGCCCGCTCCCAGCGACGTCGCCAAAGTTCTTCGCGTTTGTTAGGGAGGGGAGCAGGTGGCATGCCTGATTCAGTTGTCTTGTAAGATCCGTTGGTGCTCGACCTTCCCACCAGAGATTGGTTAGATGCCGTCGGTCGTAATCCAGGATTTGGTAATGGAGATGATGACAGATTGAGCCGCTCAGTGGCATACTGGAGAGCAGCTTGAGCTGCCGCTGTTGGATATGATGCCTTTGCCGCTGGTGTTTGTTCTGGCCGGGATGAGCTCATATGGGTAGATGTAGACGTAGAGCTCGCCGTCGACGCTGCGGTATTCGTACGCCGAGGAGGAGGTACTGGCGGCGGAGCCTTGTTGCGTGACGAGGTACCCGTGGTCTCTTTGTTGCCTCCTTCCACGACCGGCTCAGTCTGGGTGCGGGAGATAGACGGCGATGGATCCATATCAATCAAGGAGTCTATCTTGACCGGCGAGTCTCGGCGAGGTGGCAGGGGAGGCACTGGCTTGCGACGAATAGCGTCCTGCGAAGGTGTTCTGGAATTGCTTGCCGAGGGCTCAAGGATACCAGGAGCGCCTGATGCCGTCCGTAACGAGGACGGCTTGGAGGGCTTCGTGGGGGGAAGACGCGGCTTCGCAGGCGCCTTAGCAGCATCCAGATTCTGCGTCTTTTGATCTTCTTCGTCATCCCTTAAATCGATCAGGTCCCCATTGTCCAGACTTTTTGCATCTGCTGGCTGCTCAATATTTCGACGTGGTGGCAACGCAGGTCTTTTAGCAGCAGAATCGGACTGGTCCACGGGCTGTGGGGTACTGCGACTTCGCGCGGGAGCTGCAGCTGCTTCTGGATTGCTGGTAGATTGTTCGAAGAATGGCTTGGTTTCTGGAGTGGTCACATCCCGGATAAATATACCTAGAATTCTGTTGGGGTTTGCAAGGACAATATCAGTATAGACCTCCAGATCGGCTTCTCCGCTGTCGCCGACGAGAATGAATTTGCGATCGGGGAAATCCCCAAGGATCTGCTCCAATGAACCTCGTTTTCTCTCGGCTGTAGGCTCAAAGATACCCTGCAGCATACCGGAGTATTGCTTGAGATGGAAAGAACCTGGCGGTAGTCCGGCCATTTTGAAGTATCTCTCAAGCAAAGGATATAGCTGCCAGGGGGCATTAGACACATAATGCATTTCCACTCCAAGTTTGGCGACCTGAGTGTACCATTCACTAACTCCATTGACCTGCAATTCCGCTAGCTCGCGGACGAAAGTGTTTCTAAACATCTCCTTGGCACCACTGGCAATGGCAGAGTGCTTCACCGTATCATCAATATCACTGATGAGACTGACACCAGAAGGGTCGATAATCTCGATGGGTTTTGCAGCCGATAGATCTTCAGATGCGAGCACTCGCACGTGAGTTGGTATGAATGGCAAAGGGGCTCGCACATTGAAGTGGCCGGACTCATCCGTCATGAGGTTACGAGACTCGCTCTGGTTTTCATCAAAGAAGAATATCGTCACAGGCATTCCGGCAACCGGGTTTGTTAAGAAGGGTCGAAGTCTTTCCATCAAGTGAGCATTGGCCATCGATATCTCATCTTTGGTCAGCTGCGCAGCTTCCTTCAGACCATCTCGAGCTCGTTCGGTATGGGGATGGGAGCTCTTCCAAGCTTGGTCGGCATCTCGCTCTGCGGTATCGACCAAATTTTGCATCTGCTTGTCCACATACTCGTCTTCGCCTTTCGCGGGGAAAGGCTCAGGACTATCT
Source organism: Penicillium citrinum (assembly GCF_028827155.1). Taxonomy (NCBI): domain Eukaryota; kingdom Fungi; phylum Ascomycota; class Eurotiomycetes; order Eurotiales; family Aspergillaceae; genus Penicillium; species Penicillium citrinum. Next base: position 2,727,486 of record NW_026622691.1, read on the forward strand.
TCATTGGCAGTCCCGGAGGGAGCAGAAATCCCGCTGAGTGTTCGAGCCAGCTTGACCATCAAGCGATGTTTGCGATTCATGGGACCCCGGTTTGGAGCATAAATCCATCCGCGCACATCTACGTCAACGACGGCATTTTCGAGATCCGGGTTAGGCCAGCTGGTATCGAACCGGTCACTTTCCTCAGAGACACCCCGATACTCATCGATAGTTTCGGTCCACGAATCGCGTCGCGGGCGCATCTTAGACTCATCCGGCTTCTTTTCAGGTAATTTTCGTCCATAGCTCGGGAAGAGCACCATCTCTTCCTCACCAGATCGTGCAATCTCAACATCGGGAAAAGCACCAGGGGTGTGGTAATAATCTTCTTGCGTATCACTCCTTTGACCAGTCCAGCGAGAGGTATATGCCTGACCAAGTTCGTTGGCAGCCTTCAGCCATTCGTAGGCCTTCTTGCGACGGCTGCCAGGGGCGGCGCCATCATTGCTTCCTAAACCCCATGTTGAGGAGAGCCCAGACTGCGCCATCGGGCCTCTTGCAGCATCGCTTGGCCCTTCTGTCGGACCCCTGATTGCCCTTGGCCGTGTTGCGAGAGGGCGCGCCGAGATCCCAAGACCTGTTTTCCCACCCCGCAGTCGACGCCTCGGGCCAAGAAGATAGGCAACGAAGCCGCCACCGAATCGGCGATTGCGTGCCGCAAGTCGTGCCTGGCGGTTTACAATTGCACGATATATTCGAGACTGTGTACGGTGTCGAATTGCGGGGAGGGATTCGTGTCGGAGGTTCCACAGGTGATTCTGTGCACGGCGGACAAGGACACGGAGGAAAGTTGATAGCTTGCTGGGTCTGTTGTTGCGGCGAAAGAGTGATGACAGGGTAGGTTGAAGACCGGTTGAAGGCAGTCGTCTTAGAATCGAATGCTTGAAGTGGAAATTTTGCCAGCGGAATCGTTTGGGAGCCAGGGTCTCGAATCGTCTCAAGGACGGGTTGATGATGGTCAGGTAGGTGGGGGAGGTTCAGCCCTACGACTGATCGAATAAGAATAAATCTGTGGTCGACAGAAAAGGTCAGACTAGCCTTTCAGCTATATTTCTTAGCCGATATACACACTGAAGACGCAATGAGGTGTCGTAAAGAGGTCGAAGGGGAGAGGAAGTTGAAAGGGAGAGAAATTGAAACGGCGAAGAAGCAGAGTGGATCAACGAGAGATCAGATTAGCCCGGTTAGTCCCTCATGACGACACACACATGACTGGATATATTATATAGTTATGTACTATATAGGTTAATCATTAAATGAGATAAATTAGGAAAATATTACACGAGTGTAGATAGATATCACTAGGAGTATTCAGCTGACATTCCCACGTCTGGTCATCAAAAGACAACTGGAATGATCTGGTCATGTAAACAGTGCCAACTATATGTAATAAACTGGATAAATCTCGAGAAACCGGAATTCAACTACTACCTAGTTCCAACTATTGTTTATATTTGGAGTTTACATCATATTGACTAGCTTGAATTGACCATGTTTAGTACGCTTCAGAAAAAAAAAGAAAGAAAGAAATAAAGAAAGAAAGAAAGCAGATAACACTGATAATCTAATGAGGTTCTATACGTCCATTGCGATCCCCACGAGCCTTGACCCAACTCCGAATAGCCTCTGCATTGCGACAAGTATGTTCGCGCTCTGTCTGTCCAAGATAAAACACAACTGGATAGGGCAAAGAAGTGTTTGCGACAACGGGCTTCATTGTGACTGGCGTAAGATCGCCATGACAAAGTAATGCCTGCCGGAGGTGATCTACACAATGATCTATATGCATTCGGCGGTATTCCTTGGGGAGAGTCATGGAGGCTTCGTAGTATTCCATGTCTAGATGTTTTCTGATCGCATTTAAACAGTGAAGGCTGTGGAGTACATCAGGCCCCCCGTAATAGCCTCCTTCTGCGATACGTTCATTCTGCGGCATCTCTGTAAGGGCTGCAAGTTCTGCATCTTTATTGAGAAGGGAAACCTCCGAGTCTTCTAGTCGGAAATATCGACCTATTTTTATGTCTACTCGTTAGCCGGGGCCCTATTGTTGCAGTGGCTATCTCAAGTTCGATCAGCAGTCTCTTACCAGCGATAAGCTGGTTCCAATTCTCATCAATCTCACGGCTAGGGAGACCGACGTATGTTGGCTCTCCTTGATGGCTGAAAGTGTAGAGATTACCATCGACATCGTCGCGGATAGCGGAGGTAAAACGCCTTTTTTCGGTTCCGAAAAGATATTCTGTAATATCTGAGTGGTTGTTTACTTTAGAATTTGTTGGTGACAATATTACTTCAACATTCCAACATGGGAAATAGTAGGACGGATGCTCAGGTGGAGGCTAGAAAAATCTGTCTGGAAACTGACCTGGATCATTCGGAGTCCATATTAAATCAGCATCTCCCTGGCAGCCTTCGTGTCGTGGTTGTCTCCCAATAGTAACAAGCAAAAGAATGACGGTGATTAAGAACCAAAGGTTGGGATAAAATGCTTGCTTTAACGGCGTTGTGTCTGCTTGTTTTGATGCAGAATCATTAAGTTGAACTTGAATTTTATCGTTATCCACTTCTTCAGTCAGTCCACTATACGAGGCATGATTTATATTGAAAATTTTGTTCCAAAGACGGCGGGAAAAACTGGGTTGCTCCATTTCGTTGACATCCCGAGGTGAACTTCCACGGATAGAACACTTGTGAAGTAATCATCCGTTTGTCTAGGATAGAACGTAAGCCGATGATACATCTATCACCAAGACTACATCGGACTTGCTACTTTGAGAAGATCTGCGCGAGAAATGGCCCCGTGGAGTCATCTCCATGAGTAAATTGCAAGGATATTCCATTGCACGGTCTGAGTGAGGCTGTTCTAATACAGGAGTAATAATATGTCCAACGCCAATTGGGTAAATACAACCTGAAGAAAGCCTTGGGGAGGAATTTACTGCCTTGCAAGTCGGGTTGGCCCACAACGAAAGGTTGTATTGAAGAGGCTGTCCTTCAGAGCCTCATCCACTTGTATGACGACCTCGTATATGCATGATACCCAATCAGCCTCATCGATATTTTCTTCCTATTTGATGCTTCTGAAGCATATTAGGACTGTATGAATGGCTATGTGTTTCAAAGTACTTGCAAGTAGACAAATAAAGCGGGCACTACAATTGGTTCATCACTTTGTATATATGTTCCTTTGATAAATTAGCGAAACTCACCATCTCTTTTCGAGTAATTACTGCGAGTATGCATTTGGCCCCCCTAAGTGATGAAGAAAGGGAGACAATTCGCCATTGCAAGGGCTAACTAGGCTCTTCACGAGCTGAAAGGCGCGTCAAACCTGTATCACACTGGTTACGTCCGAAACAGGCTTGCATAGTCTCGCACTAGAAGGGTCCGCGATATACTAATGTACGAGTACTATTTTGATACTTACCGCTAGTAAATAAGGTATCGGTACTCTAGTGTAGTAGGTAGGTCCTGTCAATCTATAAATTGTTGACTTCGACGCCCGCAAGTTGAAGTTTCGAACAGATACCATCATCACTAGCCATTTCCCATTACCGTTCAAGACTACTAAGTACTAGGATCATCTAGATACCGTTTCACCCTCGACGTGAGACCACCTAGGTGCTTATATGCTCAAGCGATCCCAAATTTGCTAACGATCTTCTCAAACATAGAATGCAAATCAGTACACTTCTTCTTGCTTTAGCAGTGACCGTCTCCGCAGCCCCAATGGCGGTTGTCGATTCTGAGGCTTCTATTGACATTGCTAAACGTACCAATGAGCCTCCCTCTGTCCACATTGCTAGACGTTCCGATGAAGCTTCTGTCGATATTACTAGACGTGCCAATGAGCCCTCTGTTGATATTTCCAGGCATTCCGATGAAGCCACTGTCGACATTGCCAAGCGTACAAACTTGAAACTGCCGTCTGTCGACATTGCTTAGATTCTAGCTGGCCACTCGAATTGATAATGCTCTTCGCTGGACTGGCGAGTGAGGCTTCGATCGTTCCGATGTCTCCATATACAGAGAGAAGGTGGGAGGCTCCGATCAGTCACATAGTGATTGCTGATCCGCTAAACGAGGTCAGAAACGTACTCGGGACTCTTCAATGAGAAAAAACGGTCTACGGAGCACTGAACCCGGAAAGGGAAAGGGAAATTCGGTATGTAGGCGATAGTAAATAGTTGGGAATTAGAGCAATTTGGCCCGATGATTGGGTCATGACATTGACTAGTGATTGGTCTTGGTATCTATAGCATATCGTACAAGATTCGTGGTTATACAGTAATCAGGAGTTAAGCCAGGCTATTCTTCGGTGTAGTTGACCTTCTTTGCCCGGCTGCTCCGCCGAGACGTCGTGGTTTTCGTAGTGACCTTGTCCTGCTCCACAGATAGACTGCTGAGTTCTGACTCTGGAGTCGACACTATCTCTTCTGCTTTCCGTTTAGTGCGTGGCTTGGTTGATGTTGGAGTTCGTTTCGTGGCACGAGCGGGTTTCTTCGCTGGTGTCTCTGGTGAGATATCTGTATCAGCAGGCTCCGTCTTGATTTTCTTCGCTGGGCTAGGTGCAGCCTTGGGCTTAACGATTTTCTTTGCTGGTCGAAGCCATTCTTCCATGCCAGGTGGCCAGTAGACTCTCCTCTCTGGGCCGCCCATGCCCACCTCGTCATCGGGTATGGTACGAGGGGGAGGGACAGAGCCCTCTAGGTCAACGAATCCGCCATTCTTCTTCGTCTTCTTGGGAGGTTTGAAAGGTTTATTCTCATCTGTTCGGGTATAAGGAATTAAGTCGTTGAAAAGATCGTAGCCAGGGAGTTTGAATGTCCTCATCAGCTCAAAGACAGCTTGTTCTTTGTCTTTGGCCTCGATCATAAGATCCATGGTTGGGTTGCATGGTGGCAGGGTTGCCACTCGGTCACTATGTTTGCGACGCTGACGGGGTGTAATGGCTGCCGCTGTTTGCTCTGAATAGTGCATCTTCTGCGTGATATTCTTGCGAGACCATGTGGCGGCGATGCGGTCGTAAAGAGCTATGATGTCTTGCGTACCTTCGCGGACCTCGTTCGCATCAAAAAGAATATTATGGTGATGGTAATCGAGGACGAGAGGGATATTCAATTCCTCGCAGATCGGCAAGAGATCATGTACAGTCCAGCTGACATCATCGTTCTCGAGGACTAATCTGTTCTTTATATCCTCAGACAGGACAGCGTAGTTCTCGCGAAATCGGTCCAGGGTAGCTGCCTTGTCTCCAAATACTCCACCCATGTGTAAAATCATAATGGCGTCGCGATCTTGCTGAGGTGGCAGCTTGAGTAGTTGCAACAGCTCCGAGTGATATTCCAAATCACGATAGGAGCTCTCGACCACTTCCCTCTTGGGAGAGCCTAATTGCGTGAACTGGCCAGGATGGACAGATACTCGATGACCGAGCTCTGCTACTACTCGACCTGCCTCGCCTAAGACCTCAGACGCGAACGGCGTCAATTTATAGCCGTATTCTTTATGACTAGCAAATGGAAACATCTCGCTACTGAGTCGCATGAACTTAATGCCATACTTATCATTCCATCGGATGAGCTTCACCAAGTCGCCAGCGTTAGCCAATCCCAGGGACTCGACAAAGGCTTGCCCCCGTGCTATGTCTGCTGGCTGATCTCGGTCTGGACGATTCTTTGTAGGATGGGGAGGCTCATCGGGACTTTGAAGAGGGTGTCGATTCTCAAGAATGGACGCGATTCGACAAGTTCGAGAACAAAAGACCGGAGGGGTGGAATATCGCAGGTAGGTATTTAAACAGGCCTACGAGTCTCAAAATGAGAATGATTCGCGAACAATTGAATTTTTCCAACGGCAAACTTACATATCCAAGTCGTCCTTTCCAAGGTAAAGGGAGGTAGCTGCTGTTCACGGGTGGTGGGCGCCCCAGAGCATCTTTGAGCTCGTCCGCCTCGACAGGAACATCTTCATCGGACTCCGGATCCAATGAACCCTCTGCCAGACCAGCAGGCAGTTTCGCGTCCCCATTAAGGATGTCTGCGGGCTTGGCATTCGTGTCTAGTATGTTTGTCGCCATGTTCTCGTCTGCGCCGGTCACTAAGCTATCGATCTGTTGAGTGGGGAGCCGAGAAAAGTCGCGACGCGATGCGACAATGTTGGATGTAGAGCGAAGGGAAATTGAGCGACAATTGAACGAGTAAGGAGATAACAAAACCGGACTATTGATATGACGATGGTCTCGAACCGGGGCAAGCGATCTGACGTTCGCCACGACAAGCGATTTCGATCGATCGGGGAGATTCAGCGATGATGAGTGGCGGCATCCGAGGCCAAGCTTGAACCTCAACTTGAAGCCGGCATGCTGGACAGGTAGGGCACGCGGCAGTCGAAATGACTGACACATCCAGCGAGCCTCCTGTAAGGATTGGAAATTGGAATGAAGTCGAGTTGGAAGTGATCGTTCACTCTTCCTGGGAAGCGTTTAAGAGTTCAAGCGGGAGGAAATCATCCAAGCGACGTGATGCCGCGGAACTAAAAAGTCGCGTGACGTCAAGATACTAACTTATCAATAAACACTTAATTAGAATATCATGGTGATAACCATGATGGTGATCGATATTCCAACTGATCAACATATATATATATATGTCTATGTGAAGCCTAGTCTAATAATGGGTTGCAGTACCTTTCAAGTTACTAATTTGTCTTGAAAGGTTGAAGACAAATTTTAATGATGGTCATACTGGAATATACAACTGGCATCTCAATCTTCCCTGTTACTAACTACCATACCTGTAGTATACCTATAGGTATAGGTATACTATACCTCATCAACGTGATAACCAAACTCGTGATTACACCCTGACTTACTGTAGATTCGAGACTCTAGACTACAAGTACAGCCAACTGCTTGCACAGACCTCCATATACAGTTCCACTGCTCTCCGGGTATGAAGGGGAAACCAGGGGTAGAATCAACAGTCCCAGGAGCCTCCATGAGCTATTAAGCAAACCAGATCCACACAAAACCGGTTTTATTCAGGGCCACGTTATCCTGGCAGTGCTTGAATTACCAGAGGAATGGACGAGACAGGTAAAGGTAGAAGATTCTGCACTATAGTCGTCTTCAGTCTGCATATAGTGCGCGTTTCTGCAACTGACATCACCGAATTCCCCCCATGCAACTTGGCTTGCGGAGATTAATTTCTGTCTGGAATGGAGTTAGTTACCCCTGGCGGCTTCTGAGTTTGCTGTTGTTGTTGTTGTTCATGTGGGAAGGGGGTGAATATGGTTTGAGTGAAAGCATCCGAGGAGCAAGGATGCACTACCATGCGAGTTGATGCTGTAAAATTGCACAACAATATTGTACTTGCTCGAGTCTTAACATCGTCTCACTAAATCCATGATAGTAAATGATTACTCTCTAACTATGTTACTGTGATTGATATCCCTGGGAGCACATCATCTCAATGGCAACTGCGATGGCTCCAACATTCCTCGCGTTGCTGGCTCGCAACTCGTCGCTTGGGCTTGAGCCGCGAGTTGATGGCATCCGCCATTCCTCGAAACAACACTGGAGAATGTTGGACAGACTTCAGGTATTTATTATAGCTCGAGCTCGTCATTTCTGACCGACCTTTCTCGTTCCTCAATCTTTCTGGTTCTGGACAAAAGTAACCCTGGTGGTTGTGAGCCTAACAGACTGTTGACCCTCTTCCTATTCTTCTGATTGATACCCCGTTTGCTACATACTGTGAGTATCCCCATGGAAATACATGCATTAAATACATTCTAACGGACACAGACTATATTCAAAATGAAGGGTCTTGCTCTCCTTGCCAGTTTGTTGGCCGGTTCGGCCTCTGCTCACATGCAGATGGCTAAGCCCTATCCCATCCGTAGTCCTCTCAACAAGGACTCCAAGGGCCAGAAGGACTACTCCTATACCAACCCTCTTCAGTCCTCTGGCAAAGATTATCCTTGCAAGGGCTACGCCAAGGATGACTTCGAATCCCAAGCTACCTACAAGCAGGGCTCGAAGTATACCATGGAGCTGGATGGCAGTGCTACTCACGACGGTGGCTCATGCCAATTGGCCCTGACCTATGATCAGGGTGAGACCTTCAAGGTCATTGAGTCCATGCTTGGATCCTGCCCCATCGCCAAGAAGTACGACTTCACCATCCCCGCTGATGCTCCTGATGGTGAGGCTCTCCTGGCCTGGACCTGGTTCAACAAGGTTGGCAACCGTGAGATGTACATGAACTGCGCCATGGTCACAATTGGCGGCGGCTCCAAGGGCAAGCAAGTGCCTGCTCAAGATGATGCTAAGAAGCACGGTGTTGAGGAGACACACCTCGTCAATCACCCTAACCACCCCCATCACGCCAACCACCCTCCCATGAAGGAGGCAGCGGCTCCTGCGCCTGCTCATGAGCACATGCAAGAGAAGCCCACTGAGATGGCGCACGAGCACGCTCAGCGCGACTCAATGGGTGTCATGAAGACCGCCGCATTCGATAGCCTCCCTGAGCTCTTCGTCGCTAATGTCGATCAGGCCGGAAAGTGTGTTACCATTGAGGGCGAGGCCGTCAACTTCCCCAAGCCCGGTGACAACGTCATTGGCAAGGCTGAAGGCAAGGGTTACAAGTGCGAGAGCCAAGCTCCCTTCCTCAACAGTGATGACAGTGGTTCCTCCGACAAGAAGGACTCCGAGAAGACTGATTCCAAGAACAACGCTTCCAAGAACAACAACTCCACCCGCAGCACCACTACCACTGCCACCGACGGCAACGCTCAGTCGATGTCCAAGATTGCTTCTGCCTTCGGTACTCCCTCTGCTGACCCTCGCGTCCTGTCGAACCAGAACACTCAGTCCAAGGAAGCCTCCACCAACAACGCCTTCTCTGCCTACGTTGACGGCTGGCACTGCACCTCTGGCGAGATCCTGTGTGCCCCTGATGGACAAAGCTGGGCCATGTGCTCCAACAGCCAGCCTGTCTATATGGGTCTCGTTGCTGCTGGCACTGTCTGCCGTTTTGGAACTATCGTCGCTTCTCAGGGCTGGTAAATCTTCACTTCTTCCATTTCAACTTCACCCGACTGAGTCGGCTCTTCACACCCCGCCTTTTCGAAATGTATTAATTCCAAGTGTCTGGCGCCCTGCTGTTCCTTGATCAGTTTATGAGCAAGTAATGTTAATGTCGATGCTGATGTCTCTATGTTTATCTGTATTCCTATTATTCTTGATTGGTGGGCGTCTCTCGGAGTTTCTGGTCATGTTTCGACGGATGCGGAAGGGGTCTTTGTACTTTCTAGTCTCAGGAACAATATAAACTTTCTTATAAGCCTTCCAAACGACAACATGCTCAGTGACTATAAATAAACAATATAGAACTTTCTTCAACAAATGAATCTTATTATATCCTATCTGGATCTTAACCAGCCAACTAATTCAACCCTAAGCTAAATGACTTTGGCGTGAAGCATAATCGCCAGTCTTATTACGTACATGGTATCACAGCACAAAGCGACAGATTTTCATACAATCATCGACCAGTCAAGATGACCAATCACACCAAAATGAGAGTAGCGATGTGATTTGACATCACATTATTTAAATGTTACCGGTGTAGGCAGAGTTGCCGTAACCGTAACCGTTCTGGACAGCACCGGAGCCATTAGCGACAGGGGCAGCGGTGTTGTTGTTCTTGCGACCCCAGGAACCGAACCAATTCTTCTCGTTCCTGGTCTCGCCGTCCATCTCAACCTCACCAGGGGTGGGGTGACCAGGTAGCGCGTCAGTGGCCGAGTCGGCGGGGGACTTATTGCGGCGCCACCAGCGACGACGGCTACCGGAAGTGTAGCCGTTTGCGGGGGAGGGGCCGAAGCGCTTCTCGCGCTTGTGGTGACGGGCGAGCAAGACTTGGAAAAGGATGGAGATGAGGAATAGGAAGCTATTAGTCAAGTTAGTCATGTTCAAAAGTTGTCGTGATAATATTTCAGGGCTGTAGATTATAATACTCACATTCCAATGATAGATACTGCGAACGTGACCTTCTCCAACTTGCAGGCCATACCGTAGGACAGCTGAGCTGGGGAGTCATCCGATGCATTTCCTTCACCGAGGGGGGTGTTCACAGTTCCAGTGCACTGGTCAACACCGCGACGAGTGAGGATGGCGATGGCGATCATAGCACCGGTAAAGCAGACATCGAGAACGACACCCAAAAAGGCGAAGAAGGATATACCTCCAAGACAACAAACGAAGATTATGCCTAGCAGGCCGTATAAAGTCGCAGCACCTGATAGACCTTCGACGGCCTTGAGCCATGTGGCGATGGTCTGATCATGACGAGAGAGGATGGCGAGGTAATAGGAGAATATACCGAGAATGACGGCTGAGGCTAGAAACTGCAACACGCGTATAGCGAGACTGCAGAAACGTAAAATCACACCCCCAATACCCATGATGGAGGATTTTGTTTTCTTATTTTTTTTTTGATGTGGATGAGTTGTTTAAGGGTCTGAATAGCGGGTACAATAAGGTTAAAAAAGGTCGAAGTGAAGGCAACAGGATTCAGGGCGGGTTATAAGAGGACTCCAAGATGTCGACGCAATAGTCGAAGATCAGTGGGGAATCTGTGGATGAAGACAAGATGACCCTTGGTTGATTTCGTCGACGTGGCTGGCCACGCCATGGTTCCACTGGCTGCTTTTGACATCACTTGACTCCACTTAAGCATTTTCAAGATGTTTGATTGGATGAATGACCCGCCACTGCATGTGAAGACCGGGAAATTGGAAATTCGCTGCAAAAAAAAAGAAAGTTCAATAATTCATTTTGGTCAATAGTTTGCCATTTTTGAGAGCTTCCCCAGCCACAGCTTGGCCCCCCAGTGGCTGCGCCACGTCTATTTTCAGGCGATTTTTTTTTCAAAGATGACCGTGAATATGTACACAGTAGTACAGCAGTATAGCAGAAATGTAAATGTATGTGCTGATCAATGTGTCGATGAGGCAACTACTTTTCTGCCTTTCGAGTGCCGTCAGCCTGTCACTCACCCCCATAGGCAAGGGCGAAGATGGAAGTACAAGAAAAATGAAGATCGTGATAGAAAACGTGAGGGGCAGCACATTGAATTCAAATGCCGGGGTTGGGGGCGTGGGGGAAGTACTACTCCCTCCCCCATAGCTAGCCTGTAGTACAAGCTAGCTAGAGATTATCTAGGCTAGATCGATGGAATATGAACTGATAAATCCGCGATCATATTTGTGCTAGGGATAATCATGCCACGACTTGCTGTTTTGATGGTCCTTTTTTCTACTCAATAATAATCCCTCCACAGAATAATACCTAGCTTCACAACTTTATAGTATGCACCAACAGACCTTTTCCAGCCACTTTTTATTTATTCCTAATCGTAGTGTAGTTGGTTGCCTCTAAATGCATCATTTCATCACTCCCCACTTGCCACCTCTAGTGCTTCCAGAACATCCATGGCTCATACCCTTACGTCTACTTCTCTCGATTCGCCTCCTCCTCCTCCTCCTCCTCCTCCTCCTCCTCCTCCTCCTCCTCCTCCTCCTCCTCCTCCTCCCATGGTAGGGTCGGAGGCAATGTGTAGTTCTGCTAAATATGGCACTCTGCTAACCATGTATTATTGATGCATGGCCCCTTTCCAATGTATAGCATTTATAGCTGCGAGTTAGTCGGATTGCATCCTTGGATTGCAGCTTCAATATCATTGGGATAAATAAAGGTGCATTTTATAATAGCTGTTGGACCATTTGTGGAGAAATAATTAAGCTACAGTATAATTTCTACTTGACACCTTCTGATAATTTGCCACTTTCACGAGAATAGAAGCGAGGCACCAGATAGTGTCTTCTCTACTCCAGCTGTGCCAACTACGATATCCACTGTTTCAAAGTACTTTTAAACACTCAGGAGGTACGTCAGTTAAAACATGATGAATATGATATCGTAAGGTCCCAAAAGAGGGACTTCGTTGTGAGGGATAAATTTACTAGCTCAGACACCTGGACAATTGAAGAGAATTTATTGATAGCAAAAGTATTATTATTTGGTCACGTCCTAAGCACCATCGTCATTATTTCGGAGACAGAGTTTGAGAAAGCGTGCCATGATGCTGCGAGGGGTTCGATGAAGGAGCAGCCTGAAGGAAGATGCTGTGGGAGGGATAAAATCACTGGCTGGAGCGAGTATGTCCGAGGACATACTACTGATGTACGCCAATTGATACACAACGACATTAAATAATCATGAATTATATGGAATTATATGGATTATACTAGAAATTGAAATTCTACCGGACTGGATCATTTCAGTTGGCAAATATCATAATATGCGAAAGTAATGGGATTGTACAATGTCGATCCTTAAGCATGCCGATGAACAGGGACATCCCGATATTAACTAGGCAGAGTATGTCAAGAATAAGTAGACGTTGACAACAGTGAATAACAAAAAAAAAGAAGTCTGTGGACGGGACCGATACGCTGGCATCACAACACCAGAAGATAGCTTTCAACCCAATTTCACCAAATTGTACCTGCTGTTTTGCTTGATTGCCCGACAAGCTATCGCACACCTTGGGATTACTGATGCAGTATGCCAGGATTCACAAGAAGCCAATGCGGAGATAGCTGTCATTTCGAAGAACAGGGTCCAACTCTGAAACATTGGTCTGTATCACCAGGAATGCTTCTTATTTTTCTCCCCCGGGTGACTGTTGACTGACTCATTGAACATCCACTGTATGGTGCTCATACAAAGTACACACAGCAGGATATAGACCATTCGAAGCGCCACCAAGTGTCATCATACCGTGAGACGGGTCGATTTGAGTTTGGCAGAGCCACCGTGGATATCATGGTATTCATTATGGAAATGTGATGAAGTACATCATGCGTGACTGAACGACTGAGGTCTCATTCGGGATCCACTGATGAGCCCGAAGTTCCCAACGGGGAAATGCCCGGGCGATGTCTGGTGATCTTGATATTGACTTGGGACCAGCCTTGCAAGAAGATCGGGTGTCAAGACAAAATTCAGGAAGCCTCCTCACGCTGTTGTTCGACAAAGGCCTTGAGGATAGATTCCAGTCCCTCATTGCGGCGAGCCAGCAACATCACATCTGAGACGTTCACAGTTGAGCGCCCAGCATGCCTAGGAGAGGAGATCCGGTTAGTAGAGTCCAGGGTCCAGACAATATTAATTCTTGTTTTCACTCACTTGGCGAATGACTCGAGATCCTGGCTGACGGTCTCTGCGAGTTGTTAGTTGGGTAACATTGAGAGTGGGAACAAGTTCGAAGCATAGCAATTATACAGGGCCGAACTGGGACTCTATCTGAACTGCATAGATAAGACTCACCGATTTGAGCCCACACCATCTCAGTCAGGGCACCAATGAACTGAGGGGTTGCATTGACGCCTAGCTTGATGGTTTCCTCGTCCACGATCTTACCAATTGACAACCAGAGAGCAGATTTCAGACGCTACAAGCACAATTAGAGCAATAACCACAATATAGATTGTCTAGACGTACCTCTTCCAGCCCAATCTCCTCGTTTTCTGCCATGGTGGACTTTAAATTGGATTCAGTTAATGGTGAGGTGTGACGGCGTGAGGCGCGTCCCATACATAGGAGCCCGCGCTCGTTGATTGGCCACGGACGCGTCGTCGGGATTAATGTTAATCCGGCCTACATCGCTCCTGCCATATAAGTCTACAAATTGCATCTCACGCCTTCCTTTACGAGCACTCCGCAGGGTAAACACGTGCCGACGGCGATGGTCATTTCCATGTACAATTTGCACAAACTGCATCTATTCAACGACAAAGTTCCAAGTCCCTCTTTATCAAATTCCAAACAGTGGCCAATTGCATTACCATCCGATGTCTATCGTCTATCCTTTGTCCTCTCTGTGCCACAAGTATCCATTTCAGCGATAGAAATGGAATGTTGCGCCAGGGAGAATAGTCCGATTGGCCCTCTATGTAACAATAGCGTCCACTTTCTGCAGCAAAGGTGCTTTGTATTGTCCATTTGTTAGGCCATCTTCTTGAGCGTAAATGCGTACTATAACAATCCATTAGCAGTGGCCTTCATATCCCATTGGCAAGACAACTCACAAAGAAGAGACATGTCTCCGTCATTCGCAGTGGCCGGAAGCCAGCCAGAGAATGGGTCAGCTCTTTGTGAATTTGATCATTTGCTGTCTTCAAATTCTTCTACAATTACTTGGAAGTCCAATTCTTGGGTGGCTGAACATTTGCTGGCTGAACCAAAATCTGAAAAGCAGTGTCTTCATGTTCGTTATTTCCATAGATAAAGATGCCATCGCTGTATGTCAGGTTGGAACAATCCCCAAGCGAGTAAACATTCTGGTTATTCGCAATCAGGAAATGCTCCGCGTTATAAGCTGTCAGACTCCAGGAGCCCAGCTCTTGCAGTGGTGGCTTGCTATCGGACGTTAACAGGTAGACTTGATTCTCATTAAGATTGATTGGAGATTCTCCCGTGTAGGTCGGGTAAATAGACTCGGACTGAGTCAATTGGAGATAACCAGTCGTAGCAACAGCATGTCGGACTGGGTAATTTGTGCCAAAGTCTCCCTGAACGCTGGATCGGAGGGTAGTCCATTTATTGCCCAGGTCTATGCTATTCTTCTTGCTCTTTCAGCTACGATCATCTGTACTTTGGTTGCATTGAAAGAACGCTGGAGATTCTGGCCTTGCTGATGCGTGTACTTGCCGTTGTCGGTACCGGCAGCTTTTAGGTTGCGATCTATCCGGGCTTGGTCACTGCTATTCCGAAAAGGGTTGTAGGGTGCAATTCGTGCGGTAAGCTGCATCACTTTGACGGCCATGTTAGAGGAAAGTGACGAGCTAAGAAAGGCCTTCGTTAGTCGGGGGATCTCGTTCTTGTCGGCATTGTCGTCCTTGGATTTAGCGATGGTGTATCTCTGGCTTTGGTTTTGGAAGGCGTAAATCTTGTCGAGATCATCCGATGCCCCTGCCACGCCGTATCGAGGCTGCGAAGATCCATATGGAGTGACTGCAGTGATAATTCATTCGAGGCCATCGCAGTTCAAGTCCGATGCCCGCTTGCGCGTGATGTGACTGCAAGGTTCCGGTCCTGGCTGCTGAGTTATATCAGAGGTATACCTTATACCGTACTTTCCAGCTTTACTCTTTGAAGTACTCCCCAGATTAACATAAATATGTCCGTAACTGGTGCCACGACTGAGTCAGTACCCCTTCAAGCCGCAGAAGTAATTGCTTGGTTTTAGGCTTTCTTACATGTCGTAGATGGGGAAAATGTAGTATCGATCATATACCTCGGGGGTTTCAAAGATCAAATCATTATGTGACAAGTCGAGAATAGCAGCCGAATACAAGGTATCAAAATTAGGACTGACAACTTGATTGAACTCTGGGGTTGCTAGTGCTCTTTCGTGGTAGAAATTATTCGTCCCATTGGCCTGTTGCATGACCTCAATAGAGGAATTCGCGTATGGGTATGAGAAGAATCCGTACCGCATGATTCGGGTTATACAATTAGCCGGGTGCACCGAAGTAGGGTTGAAGTTTGAGTAGAGACGAACGGTGAGGGCAAACTCAGTTGCAGAATCAAGATGCGCGCTCTGAGTAGGGGCACCAAATGAAAAGGCTGTGAGGGCTAGTACGCTCACTGGCACAACAATTTTGATCATTTTGTTATGTTGATATCGCTCGGCTTCACAGGGGTTAGATTGACTGCTAATTTTTAAGAGTGGGCTACCAGTCGGGTCAAACAGAGGCTTTTATAACATTTCCATATTGTATAGATCTACAAATAAGCCAACGCGAGTATTTTCTCTTTTAGCAGGAATACAGCTGATAGTTGACAGAAGAGGAAATGCATTTTGCGATTACCTCTCCCGAATGAGTATGTTCTTGGATTTCGTCGAGGCGTAATCTGTAGGTTATAGTAATCGGCAAGTTGAACAATTGAAATAGAATCCACTATTCCTTATGAGGGAGAGTGTTCATGAGGCAGGGCCAACCAGGGCAAGGAGCAAGCAAATGACCTGAAAAATAAAGCTGTGCTTATGGGCCTGCGTCATTCGACAGCCTAGGATTTTGTAGAGCTTAGAACAAGGAATACAATGTTCTCTTCATTAGTATTCCATGTTGTACGTACCTGCTAGGCCCATCATACTAATGCGGATCTACAGTCTTCTGACTTAAAACATCGGGGATTTATATACTTATACTCAGCCCTCTAACATCCATGTCATTTATTAGTCCTATCAATCATCTCTCTGCTGGCCCTTCACAAGGTATAGCTAATAAATAATAGATCAAATATCATAGTTAATAGTTGTACTGCACTTGTACTGTAGTAGATTATATACTAGAAGCACTCTGATTGGTTCATCGGCCAAACAGATAATCCGCTCCATCTGTGCCGGCCTCCCGCGCCTTCCCAAGCTGGCAATTATCGCGCATTCAAAACGGGTCGTCGAACCTTCGAGTTTCTTCGAATTCTTCCAATTTTCCCTTTGCAATTTTCCCAGCAGAGTCGCTCGAACTTCCGATCGACTCTTTTCGCATTTCGAAACGGACTGCAGGCGTTTCTACACGCATTGAAGTCCCAGTCGCAACGGACAAGAAAAAAAGGGCAAAGTTGTCCCCGATCTTCCGCACCCTTCCTTCCACACCTCAATCTCCAACATGGCGCAAAATGAGCAACCCGATCTTGGTGATAAAGCCGTTGAAGCGGCGGGCGACTTCTTCAATCAAATCTATTCCCTCATTGAGACTGTTATCAAGAGATTCTGGAAGAACTCATGGGCGTCCTTTGCCGAAATGAGCGGCAAACGCTGGACAAAGGTCATTCTCAGCGTGGTATTTTACCTATTGATTCGGCCTTATATCGAGAAATTCTTCAAATGGATGCATGATCGCGATCGCGCCAAGGAGAAGGCGAAGAAGGAGGAAGAACGCGCTGCGTTCGGCAAGAAGAAGGCCAAAATGTCCGCCAATGCCCTTCGTGGTGGTGAGACAGGCAAGGTTTTGGGTGAGGTTGAGGATAGTGATGAGGATCTTGAGGCGGAGGAAGGAGAGGAGGATGTTCTTGCTGCTGCTAGTGGGGTTCCGGAGTGGCATGGTATGGCGCGAAAGCGTCAGAAGAAGTACATCAAGAATCTCCAGAAAGGACAGAAAGCAGAGAAGTTGTCTGAGGAGCAAATCATGGAACTTTTGGATTGGAGTGATGATGAGGTTGCTAAGAAGGATGCTTAGGGTGGTACAGCTGGAATGGCTGCCAATGCGTTATTGCTGGGAGAGATGGGATACGGTGTGGAACGAAAGTAAAATATAGACTGCTGTACTTTATAGCTATAATGTTGTATAATACGATACTAAGTTAGTACTTCGAATGTAATTCGGACAATTTGCATATCGAGTCATACTTCATTGCGTAAATCTAGTCGGTCGTTAAATATGGTGTTGCGAAATTGAAAACAATGTCTCCCTGGCTGTAAATATGATATAGAAGAACATTAATGCAGTCTTCGCAAAGCCTCGATTGTTCCCTTTACAACTTCCACGCCTCCATCCTGCCAGCCAACTTCCTCCGCAATCTCTTCTTGTAAAGCTGGATCGCAAGTCAAGAATTGCTCGATTAGCTCGCCGTCCACAAATCGATATGGCGCGTCAGCCGAACGAACGAGTGTTCGGAACGCGCGGAATTTGTCAAAGGGCAGATCACCTAGGGTTTCGACTTTGTCGGCGATCACGGTCTGGAGAGTCATGAGGAAGTCTTGATATTCGGGGTTGATTAGCGCAAACAGGTAGATGGATCCCTCAACCTAATTAGATATCGTCAGCTTATGCATTCCTACCACCTTGTTATGAGTAAGTATAACATACCGTTCCCATGAATGCCCGTGGTGTCACTGCAGCACTGGCGATTTGAGGGATTTGAATCGTGCGGATACGGTTCACCATCTCTCCCAAGCAGATCTCACTAGTTGGAATAAGACGGTGCTTATCTTGCTCGGTGACGCCGTTCGTGTTTCGTGATAATACAACGAGATTACCCTGCGCTTCACTGACAAGTAGAGTGTCATCGCCAACCGAGGCAACGGCTGTACTCCAGACAGTCTGGTAGTGACGTCCAATCTCCTTGAGTTTATCTGCGACGCCATTTGCGCCCTCGATGTATTCAACGATACAGACGCTCTTCATAAGATCGGCCACCATAATCAGTTTTCCAACGACGGTTACGTCTACCGGTGCAGTGGAGGTGCGGTAGCTTGCAAGTTTCTCAAGCTTCATGTTTGTGCCAGAGTTGCTATTAACAACTTTGAAAACGACGACCTAAAAAATGATGAGTATTCAGGTCAATAAACTGATCAGTCAGACTTGTCTTCAACAGGATAACTTACGGTTTTGACCAAGGCTGCAACGATATGATCACCCATCATCGCCAATGCTCGACATGCCCCCTTTACCGGCAACTCCGCAACCTGCGTGAGCTTTCGTCCATGGTCAACCTCCAAGACCAATATCCGCCCGCGGATTGAATCCTGTCGGTCCTCGTCCATATAGGCAGTACCGACAATAAATCTATCCTTGCCGCCAGGGAATCCAGCCCGAATGACACTCTCAATTAACTCCTCCGGGTTCAGCTCGATGGCGTCCAACCGTCGAAACATGATCTCATCTGCAAGCACAAAGTGGCTTTTCACAATTTCCACTCCATCTTCTAACTTACGATCAATTGTTCCGAGACCAAAAGCTTTCTCCGTTGAAGAATATGCAACACGACGTACTGTAGATCCCATCGGGAGCGTTTGGATCTGGGTCGTGCGTTCCTTATCCACCAATCCGATCTTGAGTTCGCGTGCAGTCGCAACGGCAATTGCCTCGGGGAAAGCTTCAGTATGAAGGTGACAGATACGAGATGCCCCTTCTGAGTTGACAGCGGAGTAAATGATACGACCTTCCGAGCCATATATCAGGCTGGGATTCTCGCATGTAGCAAATACATTATACAGGCCGTCTCCTCTGGGTAATTTCTTGAATGTTGGCTGCTCGGATCCTAGGATAAGCTTCGTCATATTTCCAAGCGAGTAGTCCTTTGTTTCCAGTGAGAAAGTGATGACACTGCCATCAGCCATGGAAATGAACAAAGTGGGCGGGCTGTTCGCAAGTACATTAGTCACGAGGACTGACCGAGGGAATGCTTCGCCTGTTGGTCCCAATGACTTGGATTGGATCTCGGAGAAGTCATCAATATTCAAGACAGATACACGAGCAGATTGAGGGAAGCCAGCAATGAAAACGCCTGTCGGCTCAAACGGAACAGTGACGCCAGAAATCTGATGGTCCTCGTCGAGCTCTTTCTGGGAAATGAAGCGAGCATCGCTTCGAATATCAAAGGATGCAAGCACTCGACCACCAATTACCAAAACGAGATGATCATCGTTAGCTGAGGCAGCAGTAATTGTCTTTTGTTTTGGCGGAGTCCATTCGAATGTTACCATCCCGCCTTCAATATCAGCAATCAACGCTCTCTTCTCCGTCACTTGTAGGATTCTGCCTCCTGGTAAGTTGGTAGCGAGAAGGGTACTTTCTTCAAAAGCAAGGCCTAAGAAATTGTCCAGTTCTTCAACTTCTCCATCGACGCTGAAGCGGAACACACGTGTTTCGTCGACGAATGTCACAAGCAGAGTATCCAAGAATTCACCAGAGCTCTGCACTTGCAAGCCCCATAAATCTGTAATGTGATCCATTTCGCCTAAAACCCCAAGCTCGTCCATACCAACACCGCTCCGTACACTTCGTAGCGTACCGTCATCAAAGGCGCCAGAGCCAGTGACAATACGGGCTTGGCCGGATGAAAACTCGTGTGTATGGCTCTCACTCGTACGGTTACCCAAATCCATTACCGTAAAGTCCAGAATTGGCGCAATATTGGACAATGTCTGGATAACCTTAAAAGATCCATCGCCAATCCGCAGGACTTGGGAATCACCCTGGTGAGACCCGACGAAGAGCACTCCTCCACCGAGGTACACGAGCACCGTCGCACGCGATGTGTTTCCCAGCCAGTCGAGTTTCCATGATTCCACGTGGCCCTCGCTATTCAAAATTAACATGAGGAAGAACAAGCGGCCATAATCATCGGCCAGTAACCATCGCTGACTGTCGACTTTTTCCCAGGCTACAAAAACAGTAGCCTCGTCTAAATCGCGTGTGATCATGTCATTTGCATCATCATCGATATACTTAATTGAGGTCTCGCCAAGTACAATCAGTCCACCTGCAGTAGTCAGCACATGAAAAGCAAACCGAATAGTACGAGGAAGAAAGGAATACCTAGTGGGGCAGGGATTGGAATCAGGTGGGAGGATCCCATATCAAGCTCATGTCCTAACAAGCCTCCTTCAAGTCTCCTCTCTGAGGGTTCTTTGAAAGTCGCATCCGCAGAAACGTTTGAGGTTCCCAGACTATACTCAAGCTCTCGAATACGCAAACGAACTTTCCTCTGGTTATCCTCGTATAGCAGTGCCAGATAAGGCTTGACGGATGCAGAATGCAGAAACGCCGAGGATCGAACGAAGAGCTCATCGATGCGTGTGTTGGTCGGTTCCCCTAGTTCACCTACTTGAGGCCAATCTATTTGTGCAGCAGCTTGGGAGGGTTTCCCTCTTTTCTTGGTTGGTTCCACGATCGGAATCACGACGATCACACCCTCGTAGATTTCCAGCGTCATAAACCGCCCGCTAGGATCAAGTAGACACCGCGGCCCTGATTGGGATTCCCTGGATGAGGGTTCGGCGATGTTCACATAGCTGCGTGCTGTCTTTATTTGTTGTTGTTCTGCATCCCAGACTAGCGTGAAGTAACTGTACTGATCTGTTCCCACGAAGAGGTGGTCTGTCGATGAATTCGCCGGGGCCGGTAAACGGGTGAGCATGGTGACTTGCGCATAAAGCGCGCGAGTTGAGGCGAGGGTCAAGCCATCGGGGGTGAGCGTATAGAATTCGAGTCGATTTGCTTTACTATAAAGACGATCGTGGATTAGCTCTGCCCGGTCTCACGCTGAGCTTCGCGTATCTGGAGATATGCTAGTTACACTTACGCAACCACAAGGCAGTCTTCTTCCGCATCCAGAAAATTCAACTTCACCGCATGTCGAATGCCACTTGCGCGGTGTATTGGTACCACATAAGCCATAGTGACGAAGCTGAGGTCTGCAGTCTATCACGACTTGTGCAGCGTGTAGCGTGATGAGAAGCTGTCAGAGAGGAGGTTCGGGATCCGGATGTGATAGGCAGTGGGAAAATATCTAATCAAGCCAGTAGATGATGAGGAATGGCAATGGTCAGGACTAGAATTGTAAGAGTCTCATCTCGTGGGGAATTGGGGGATTGCGTTGTTGCGGGGAGTTCGCAGATTTGCCGAGCGGTGCCAATGACGACGTTCGATCCGGCGGTGCAGCAACTTTCCGCTTTGGTGAATTTCAAGCGTGGAGGATCAAGCTGGGTATTGACCATATATTTATAGCAAATGGGATGAGTTAAAGACTTACTTCGAACGAATGAGTAATTTTTGAGATGGAATTTCTATATCATTATACTATACCTATAGTATAATTTAGTTTCTGACCAGCATAGTACTTGAGGCACGAGACCACCCACGTTATTAACACTATAGATCTAGTGTAGCCCTAGAGCACCTAGATGGCAGCCCTATATATACTGGCCCCAGTATATACACCGGGGTGTATATACCTATATAGGTATCCATATAACTTACTAGGTAGTAAGTTATATTACATAGGTATGGATAGTAAGTTACGTTGAGTCATCTGGATGGATTAAATTCTTTTATTTCAAGGTGTTAAGTCCTTGTTCTTTCGTTCTCATAAACCGATACCTCTACCAACGGCCATAACCAATAGGATACAAAAAAGAAGAGAAGCAATGCCGAAAGGAAATATGAGAAGTCGGCAACCCTGAGAACCGAGAAATGTAGCAGCCGAGAAATATGTGCGCTGGATCATCTAGACGTGAGGATATGACGAGAAAAAACAGCAAAGGAAAAAGGAAATCAATAGATCGTCAATCATGACCAAACATCCTCCTGGTAGCTGCCGCTACTCCGCATGTGCTTAACCATCTCCTCGCCACGCTCGGCGGGCATACCGCGTTGCTCGGCGATAATGTGTCCCAGCACCAAGTTGACCTCACGAGCCATGTTGGCAGCGTCACCACAAACGTAGAAATTGGCCTTTTGCTTCAGCAAGTCGCTGACCAACGAAGCATTCTCCTTCAGACGGTGCTGAACGTAGACCTTCTCGCTACCCTCACGAGAGAAGGCAGTGATGATCTTGAGGGAGTCGCCCATTTGTTCTTGGAATTTCTAGCAAATCAATTAGTATAAAGCATTAAGAGAGAATTATGGGAGAATATATGACATACCTTGAACTCCTCCTGGTAGAGGAAGTCCTCATCGCGCTTACGGCAACCGAAGAACAGTAAAGTAGTCCCGACCTTCTCACCCTTGGCAGCAAGAGCTGCACGCTCCTGGATGAAACCGCGGAAAGGAGCAACACCAGTACCGGGACCAACCATGATAATGGGCTTAGAGGGATCGGAAGGCAGCTTGAAGTTGGAGTGACGGACGTGAACGGGAACGTGGATACCATCATACTTGTTGCGAGGACCGGTAATGGAGTAAGTCAAGCCGTGGGGATCGGGCGACGGGTCGCCATTCTGCTTCTGCTTCAGAGCCAGAAGATAGTTGGTTGTGACACCCTTAACCATATGCGAAGCACCAGGCAGACGAACGGACTCGACAACAGCAGTAATGCTGATCTTGTCCTTTTGAACCAGAGACGAGGAGGAAATGGAGTAGTACCGAGGTTGAAGCTTGTTCAGACCCTCAATGAGTAGGGAGAATGGGACAGCGGTGAAGTGCTTGGAAGTGATGCTTTGCAGCGCCTGTGCGATATTGTAGCATTGGTTGGTGATCTTCTCGTGGAAGTAATCCTTGTCATTACCCAGACGAACGATCTCGGCCTTGCTCTGTTCATCAGGGGCGAAGGCAGCGAGAGAAGAAACAAATTGACGAGAGACCGGGGCGCAGACCTCCATGTAGTACCGGACGGCAGCATCGTAGGTGGTGGGAGACGGGATAGGAACCTTAGCAGTGACATCAATACCCTTGATGTTGATGACCGAGTGACGCTTGTCCTCAAGACCAAACACTTCCAAGAACCGGTCGACTTCGGCTCCAGCGTTAGTAGGCCAGATAGCGATGTGGTCACCAGTCTGGTAGCTCAGGTTGCTACCGCTAATGCTGATCTCCATGTGCAGGCAGTTGCGGTCTTTGACGGTGAACAGTTCATACGATTCGACGATGGGGGCAACGTAAGGGTTATGCGCAGAGTAAGGGCCCTTGGGCTGACCCTGGCGGTGGGCAGCAGTGGGCTCTCCCAGGTAAACCGAGTCGTCCTCGGGGGAGGCCGACTCATCCTCATTGACAGAAAAGACGGGTTCGTAGACAGCTTCGCGTTCCTGGAGACCCATCGCATCGGAGAGGGCCGTCCACATGGGTTCCTTCCAGGCAAGAAAATCCTCTTCCATAGTACCGGCACCATCATCACCCTCACCAGCGGATCCAATGCGCTGAGCACCCAATTTGCTGAGCGCAGTATCGACATGACGGACCATGGCGTTGTAGTGTTCGTAGGTGTTGTTACCGAGACCGAAAGCGACATACTTGAGGGAGGACAGCGGGGAATCATCAGCGCCGGCGCCACTCTCAAAAGCGACATCCTCGCCGGTCAGGAACTGATAGAACTCCACAGCGTTATCGGTAGGCTCACCCTCACCGTAAGTGGCGAGAACGAAGAAAGCGACCTTGTCCTCGGGGAACTTGTCCAAATTCTCGTAGTCATAATCCTCAATATCGGCAACCATAGTCTTGAGACCAAAACGCTGGGAACCTTCCTTGGCGAGACGCGAGGCGTAGTCCTCGGCGGTACCAGTTTGAGAGCCATAGAAAATCACACAGTTTTTGCCTGTCTCCTCCATTTTTTCCACAACATCACGAGTCTTGCCACTCTTTGCGGCACCATTGGCGGCGGCGGAGGAAGCATAGGGATCTTTAGGAACGGCCCAGTAGGTACCCTTGGTGAAGTAGGCAACGCTGCCCACTAAAAGAGCCACCAGGACGATCAAGTCGAGAGTATCGAGTTGCGCCATGGCGAAATAGTTCTCCTCCGTAGCGCACGAAGAGGCGGGCCACAACAAGCGAAGGGCAGAATGCGCGGGTGGGGGAGGAGAAAATCAACCACAAGGGAAGAAGAGATAAAACAAAAAAAGAAAACAGGCGGAAACGATCCCAAAACCACCCCAAGGTCGATCACGAGTACTCCGACAGGGAGGAGAGATCGAGGCTTGTGATATGAAGAGAAACAGATCAAGAAGGGAAATCCCCCTATTCGAAGAGGCAAAGTGGTCTGATCAGCCTCCGGTCGGACAAAAGTGGATCTTTACCTGCCGAGGCGCATGCACCAATTATCCTAGCAATAGCAGTATGAAAGGCATGCAGGACGGAAGATAACGATAATCAGATTGAATCGAATCGAATCGGAGATATCTATACAAAAGTATACTCCTTGAAAAAAAAATAATAAAAAAATAAGAATCCAGTATATCCAGATATACAATAAAAAGAGAAAGAAAGGAAGAGGGAGAGAGAACAGACTTGGAGATGGAGATTGATCGCGGGGAAGTGCAAGTTTATATTTGGGAATCTATTCAAGGTTCACCGGCTGGCGTCCTCGGCTGCCGGGGAAGCGTGCCTTTCAAGACGGGAGTGCCGTGGGGGGGGGGGAAATTGGGGGATCGGAAGTCAAAGTCGGCGGTTGCACAAGGATTGGGGAATCTCTCTTTAGGCGTAAGTATTGGATCCCCCTAATCTGTGGTATGCTAATGGCAACCCCCAAAAGTGTGTGTAGTTCACCGGAGCCAAAGTATGCATGCCACTTTGATAATCCTCGGGTAAAGCCCATTCGGCAGACTCGCCGGCAGACTCGGTCTGGGTACATGATAGTACTTGATAGTGTACAGTATAATGCATATATTTAGGTGTACAATTATGTATATTCTAGTAACGGATCGGACGGATCAGTCGGTCTTCCGCATTCCGTCTTGCCTCTTCGGGAATGCGGATGTATTCCGCTGGATGTCATTGAGTAGTTAATCTGTAGTTTAATCCATAATCTCTTTCATAGTTTGAGCATACTTCTAGTCTATTCAATACTTATATACTTATATCCAGAACAATTATCTCAAAGCGAAGCAAAAGGCCCCATGGTATACCAACGGACTTCACTGTATGTACTGCTGATACTTTGTTGATCCGCCTTCCCCGCACATTCACGGGTTGCTGCTTCTAGTGCATTCGACTTGCTCATGCCTAGGCATTAGTCTCCCTCTTTCTGGCATTTGCACGCGATGTTAAAGTTCATCCTTGATTTACTCTTAGAGGCATATGATAAACTATCATTTTCCAGTATGGGCATACTATCTGTACCCTAGGTCCCTAGGGACCTAGGGTACGGTGCATATTGTTCATAGACAGACTATTCCTATTGATTCTACCTTGGGTCCGCTACCGTATGCAATACCAAAGAGGTTGGGCACAGGAGATATGTTGTAAGCAAGGCACGTGTTTCACGCTACTGAACCATCGGATACACGAGCACGTAATTTGAATCTCAAACCCAGACTTCTGTATAAAATACTAGGTCCTTCATGAGACGTCTCATGTGAATTGGCTGCACTGAACTTTGTTAGCGTGATAACTTGGATAGACATACGGGGTTTCCACAGATGGTAACATGTTATCAGTGCTAGTCTTACATAGCTATTGATAAAACTACTGGTAGCAGTGCAGGGAGGGTATTGGTTGGATCTTCTCGTACTATGAGGTATGCGAAGATCCAACCATAAAGTTGGGACGTGCAGTTTATACAGTGTAATTTTCGTTAGTATAAAAATCCAATTCGAGATCTTTACCTAAAACTTTAGATAAAGATAAATGTATAATTTGACATTGATGGCTTGGCAAAGACTTGGGCTTGAAACCAATACCTTAAAAAGTGGCCTTGAAGGTATATATCTATCAACTACCTACTTGATCTATACCTATAGATCAAGTAGGTAGTTAGGTATATATCTTGTGTTCACACATGTGTATTTTTATTTAAAGCTAGTAACTCACAGTACCTGGACTCTACACCAATGAAGATACAGTGTCCTCCCCTCTCGTTCATACATACGAAAATCCATCGTTTATATCCTACAATCCGAAACGAAGGAAGACCGTTCGTGGATCGTTGGCCCAAACTGCTGGGCTCATTCCTGACGCAATTGGGGCTATGAAATGTGGGGAAAGAGAAATTAGGAGAAAAGAAAATGAACCAACATGATATTTGTCCAATACTACAAATGCTAATACTATGTCTATTAGACAGCGTAGTGTGCGAGAAATGCCACTATCAAATTGTTGATGTATGAATATACTATAACTAAACGTCGCTATACTATACTACAGTAGAGTATACCGCCCCAATGGATCCTCAGTCGGTCTGGGGAATATAGCAGACAACCCCTTCTATTGGTCCGACACTTCAAAGAACACTGCGAGAGCGTTCTTAATCTATTAGAAACCCTGCCCCATCGAAATAAGTTCCACCTAGAGTCCTAAAGAATATATACGTAGAAGTATCAGTTGCCCCAGCACGGTAAAATTGACTACTGTACTCTGTACATACAGTACGGCAAGGGAAAAAAAGCGGTCCCCGTGCGCTCCGAATCAACATCCCAAAAGCTCTCTTTCTCTCTCTCTCTCTCTCTCTCTCTCTCTCTCGCCCTCTTTCTCGCTTTCAACTCAATCTCATCTCTACCCCCTGAATTGGTTTAAATGTTCTGAGCCGTCATGTTCCGCTCACTGCGATCTGCTGACATTCATTCGGCTGCCTGCATGAGATTCGAGCAATGAGTCCTTGACTTGTCGCAATCAGTAAGTTTCGTTGGGTCTCCCTTGCGGACTCAATCACATCACACCAGATCACCCCTCCCCACGAAATTTCGCCTGACCTGTTGCCCTTTCAAAGTGACATCTCATCCGGCCAAAAGCGCTGGCCCCGGCCAGCAATCTACGCTGCCTCCGCTCCCCGACGACCTTAAAGCCGTCTCGCATCCTTCCCTTGCCTCTTCCGAGCGGCGAGCTCCCAGGACAGCGCAATCGACTCCGATGCACAGCCGTGAGTCGTCTGCCGTCCGGGGAAGAGTGGCCGACCCTCCAACATTAGCGCCGACTCTTCAGGCTCGTCGCGGTCATTCCGGATCCAAAAGTCCCGATGTACCGACCGGTCGCCCTGCAGGATATGACGTGGGATTGGAAAGACGACCGTCGAATTCGTACGGGCATCACCGACAGACTTCTATCGTCCATGGCATGCAACACTCGCGTAACCCCAGCATGGCTGGCTCAACTGCTTCTGCTAGTCCCCTCAGCCCCGAGCTGATCGCCTCTCTCGGCCGTGGCGCCTCTTTCGATGAACCTGGTCCCACTCGGCTCGACTCACTCGATACACACCCCAATTACCCAAGTCCGGCCGGAGCCCCTATTAGCCATGGACAGCCAGGTTCATTAAGCACTATCCAAGACGACGATATCTCCGACGCGATGAATGGAAGTCCTGTGAGCGTGGCTCACAAGAGAATTAATTCCGGAGGTGCATCGAGACGGGATCGTTCCCACAGTCGTTCCCATTCGAAGCATCATTCCGAATCTAAGACAGTGGGGGAATATGCGCTACATCATTTATTCAACTCTGTGAGATACCCAGGAAAGCCTTTGGACAGAAACATAACACAAGCTAACTGGCTATTCGTCTCATAGTTTGTTGGTCAAGCAGACAGCAAGATCAACCAGGCCATCCTCAAATTGGGAGAATCCGAAGCACCCGTGGAGGAAGTATGCGGACCAGGCGCTGATTCCGATTTCGATCAATTGATCTCGGCTCTGGGACATATTGCGCGACAGAAACCAAAACCGCTGATTGATACTATCATGCTATGGAGAAAGGCCAAGGGCGATGCTGCTATCACGGCGAGACAGATGACAAATGAACAGGTATGCGGGGCTGGTCAGTCTCTAGAAAGGTGTCATGCTAACCTGACGCAGCCCAAGCCTATTATCACGGAAAATGGAGTCCTCATGCGCCGCAACACGGAACCCACGCAAACTCCTACAGATTCAAGTGCACCAGCTGAACGCGCCCCGCAAGCACCATACCTATCTCGCCATGACGATGTAGCTCTGGTAGAACGGCGAGCCACTGTATCGGTCTATTTGGTATGCAGGGTTCTGATTGAGATATTCAACCAAAGCAGCCTGGCATCGATTACTCTTGATATGGCAGACCGTCTTGAAGATATCGTGTTTGGTCAAATTAAAACGGTCGACCCAGAGCAAATTTCGGCTTCGCCTCTCCGCATGGCCAACTGGAGGATCTATGGGCAATTACTAGGAATCATGAGCGAAGCAAACTTCACTAGTGTTGCTAACCGCTTCTTGAGCGAGCTTGAAAAGCTCCAAAAAGACGAAGCAGCCCGTGGCCCAACTCGCGAGGGTGATTCTAAAGCAGAACTCTTGATCCTGGGCATGAGATACCTACGCCTCCCCATGAACCCTGATACCTGGGGTAAGTCATGTGATTTTATGCGGTCTTTGGGACGATTGTTCGTGAACGCCCACGGCCAAAGGATCAAACAAGCCTATTGCTATGTCATTGAGAAACTCCTACTCCCAGTGGCAGCGAATCCAACTGTCGATCTTTCCATTCCCCGATGGAAGGAATTTTTGGATTTGATCCAACCGCGACTTGCGCAACTCCTTACCAAGCCTCGTCATTGGGCTTCTTCATTTTCTTTGAACGTCTTATTGCTATGTATCTCAAGTAAAGAGACCTTTACTGCACAGTGGTTCTCGATGATTTCAAGTTTACCCCCGAGGTTAAAGGATCGTCCCACCCGAGCACCAGCTCTTCAGGCGATCTGCCGACTTGTTTGGACTTATTTCTTCCGCTATTCCGATTCTCCGACAGTCACTCTCCGCAAAGTAGAGGAAGTGACTAAGATAGCGTTACCGACTGGACGTCGTACGTATCTCAGTGCGGAGCCGACTTTCGCGGACCCCCTGATCCAACTGATTCGGATGATTGGCTTCAAGCATCCAGATGTTTGCTTCAGAAATATAATTTTTCCACTCATCAATAGTGATCTGTTCCTGTCTCCCCGGGAAGTCAAGATCGAACAAATGGAGCCAGAGAAAATGGTTATTGGAATCCGCGCATTCCTGGCCACCATGTCCGATCTTGAGACTAGCGATCAGCTCTGCCCTCCTTTCCCAACCGGGTCTCTTCCTAATCCTTTCCTGGATTCGGCCACTCCAATCTACTTCCATCGACCACAGTTGTTGACAGAGCCTAAAGTTAGCCCAGCAGCTCAGAAGTCTGATCCCCCATTTTCTCCCGTCAATATTTCAAGACTGAGTGCCAATGTAAAAGAGTACTACCTCCGCTTCTGTGAAGTACTTGGAAAGATCACTATACTCTGTGATAACACTTTTGGTGGTCAGGCAGTTTTAGATGAGAAATTTGGTGGCACTACACCCAAAACACCGTTGACAGAAGCGTTTGGGTTTGGACGTCGTGACGACCACGTCAACACGGTGGATCAAAAGCAAGGATTTTACGATCTTTTGCATGTTGCAGTCCAAGCTTTACCTCGATGTCTTTCAGACCATATACCTTTCAACTCATTGATCAATCTGCTATGCACTGGGACCGCCCACGTCCAGTCAAACATTGCCAAGTCATCAGCAGAGTCGCTGAAGTCGATTGCTCGGCAATCTCACGCGCAGCAAGTCACCATCGGCTTCGCGAGGTTTATATTTACCTTTGATGCACGATACTCCACAATGTCTGACGAAGGGATGCTTGGCCCCGGTCATATTGAGTCAACATTGCGACTTTATGTTGAGCTTTTGCGCATTTGGATCGACGAGATTAAGCAAAAGACCAAGGAAGCAGCGTCAGACCAACTCGAAAAATCTATATCTGGAAGTCGAGCACTCCATCTCGATCTGTCAAGTGTACTTGCACATGTAGAAGAGATCGAGTCTCATGGACTCTTCTTCTTATGCTCCCAGTCTCGAAGGGTTCGAGCTTTCGCCATCAATGTCTTGCGTCTCATCACTGAGTTTGACAGTGCACTTGGCAAAGAAAATACAAGAATCATTAGGATCTTGGAGGCTGATTCTCAGCAAATATTGGATGTAAATGACGAACAGCTGTCAGTCGCGGAGAGGAGTCGTATCCAAAAGGGCAAACGCAGAAGTGCGTCACAGAATACCCTGATCGAGCTCTGTAGCAGCGAGGTATCGTATGACTCTACGCTGTGGGCAAAAGTATTTCCCAACATCATCAGGGTCAGCTTCGAGACCTGTCCCTTCGCTGTCACTCTGGGCAGGGAGATTGTGTGCGCGCGGCTTGTTCAGATGCACAAGATGATTTCGTCCCTAGCTGAGCGGTCAAGACCGCCGCAGTACTCACCCGTGGACGTCTATCAGAGTCGGCCACTGGGGCGAAGCAATATGACTGCAGAGATCCTGGTCGAGCAATGGAAATTGTATCTCGTAATGGCCTGTACCACCGTGACGAGCGTCGGTGCTCAATCTCAGAGCCAGCTAGCAAATGCCCAGCACACGCGCAAAGCTTCAAAGGGAGCATCATCTTCTGATAAGATCAGTTCTGCTCGGAGTCTTTTCGCTTTTGTCATTCCCCTTTTGTCCGCCGAGAGGGACTCAATCCGCAATGCAATTGTGGTAGCACTTGGCTCCATCCACAAGAATCTTTATCGCACACTACTGGAATCTTTGCAGTACGCAGTGACGACGTGCAACGAGGAGGCCAAAATTCGAATCGGTGCTCACCACCGCACCCCAAGTAGCTCCCAGCGGGACCGAAGAACGGATCGACTAAGGACTGAAGTGACACATGTCTATAAGTTGACTTCTCATTTCCTACGAGAACCAGAGGTATACAATGACGATTGGGTCGTGAATAACCTAATCACGTATGCAAAAGACATTCGCATTTTCTTGAGCGATGCCGACGTGCAGAAAGACTTGGAGTTCCAGCGGCTGCGATTCCACTATTGTGGTCTGATGGAAGAGCTGTTCGAAGGTGTAAACCGTACAAAGGACCCATCACGCTGGATTCCATTTGAATCCCGCAAGTCCTCTTTCTCTCTCATGGAGGACTGGTGCGGGTACTCGCCCAATCAACCTCACATCAATGAGCGAGAGCAGCAAATGCGTACATTTGCTGCGACCCAGCCGCACGAGGGTGGTGAGATGCGAAACGTTGCCGCTGCTATGGAGATCGAGAAGAAGAACCTGAGGGCTGCGGCATTGAGTGCAATGTCTTCTCTTTGCGCAGGACCGATTAGCATCTCTACGGAAAGTGGATCTGTGCTTCAATTCGATGTTAGTCGAATGTTATCTTGGATCGATATTATCTTCGGTGACCGAAGTGACAAATGGCACGCAATTGGTCGTCGCGCCCTCAAAAATCTCATCATCCACAACAAGGAGCATTCATATTTGATGGAAAGATCGGTTGAGATGTGTTACGTTTCAGAAAGACCGAAAGCTTTGGAAAGTTACTTTGAAGTCGTGACAGAGGTGCTTATTGAGCACCCTGATTACCCTTTCAGATTTTGGAGAATTCTAGGTGCTGTCTTGGTCACACTCGGAAATGAGAAGCGCGAAATTCGCATGAAATCCGCCAAACTTCTCCGCAGGATCGAGGAGCGGCAGCAAAAGAGCTCTCGTATTCAAGATTTCGATATCAGTATCTCTGACAAGACAACGGCCGTATATAAACTCGCTCAATTCGAGACCTCCAAGCGACTGGCTATCCTACATGCGGATCTTGCATTTACGTTGTTTTCGGAGTTTGCCTTGCATTTCCGCAATCTACGGCCAGATAGCCAACGGAATCTAGTTGCTGCTATCCTGCCATGGGTCCAAACCATGGAGCTGCAGCTTGATCCTAATGGTGGCCCAACTGCCCGGTCTTACATGCTCCTCGCCAATCTGTTCGAAATTACTATTCGTTGCAGCACTACACTTCCAAATCAGGTCCAGGCACTATGGCAAGCGTTAGCTACAGGCCCACATGGAGGTAATGTCCAGCTGGTTTTGGACTTTATCATTAATCTATGTCTTGAGCGCAAAGAACAGAACTTTGTGGAATATGCCAAACAAATTGTCGTCTTCTTGGCTGGAACTCCGGCTGGTTCGAAGGTTGTTGAATTTTTCCTCTTGCAGGTTGTGCCGAAGAATATGGTACAAGAGAGAAAAGACACTACTGCACCACCACCTGACATCAAAAACCTCCCATATGTTGCAGACCTGAGCACTGTCGTTCCCATTGGAAGCCAAAAACAAGCTGGTCTCTCACTCGGGCAAGTAGCACTGATTTTCCTTGTTGATCTCATGGTTGCCCCAGTCACACTTGCTTTGAACGATGTGATTAAACTGCTCCATGTTGTCCTCATCCTCTGGGACCATTACACTACTACTGTGCAAGAACAAGCGCGAGAAATGCTCGTTCATCTCATCCACGAGTTGGTCGCTGCCAAAATGGAGGACGATTCCCCTCCTGGTGCTCGGCAATTATTCGAGGATTTTGTGGAGTCGATTCGGAAGAGCGATGCAGCCGTGATCTGGGAGTATGAAGAAAATTCCGGCAAGGAAGACGAGGCTGAAGATCGTCGAGTACCTTCTGCCATGGCCACGGTGACTCGCGAGGTGATCAATTTCTTCAGTTTTGCCTACGAGGGTGTAGGTGAGTTATGGGCCAAAGAAGCGTTGAACTGGGCCACGTCTTGTCCCGTTAGACATTTGGCTTGTCGGTCATTCCAAGTTTTCCGCTGCATCTCGACTTCTCTGGATTCAAGAATGCTGGCGGATATGCTTGCTAGACTATCCAACACTATCGCGGATGAGGAGACTGATTACCAAACATTCTCTATGGAAATTCTCACGACATTGAAGATAATAATCAGTTCATTGGCCCCCGAGGACCTGCTGCATTACCCTCAGCTATTCTGGACTACGTGCGCCTGCCTCAACACCATTCACGAAAGCGAGTTTATTGAAAGTCTTGGCATGTTGGAGAAGTTCTTGGAACGAGTTGATCTTAGCGATCCGGGTGTTGAGACCCAACTCATTGAAGACCAGCCGCCTAAATGGGAGGGCGGATTTGATGGTCTACAAGATCTTGTGTTCAAGGGCTTGAAATCGTCCGAATCACTGACTCGCACACTGGATGTGCTTCATCGTCTAAGCAGCCTTCCCAATAATGGTCTTATTGGAGACGGAACAAGACACTTGTTTGCTATTCTGGCTAACCTGCCACACTTCCTCCAATGCTTTGAGGAGGACTTCACGGATCAGAAAGCCATTACACACGCCAGTCTCCTGGCGCGTGTGGCAGAAAATGAGCGATGCCCACGACTTGCGGCCTCTTTGTTTGGCTTTGCTAACCAACAATACAAGACGGAAGGTGTTTTCTTAGATCACATCATCACGGAGATCAAGTCGTATTATTTCCCTCACCTCGATTTCCAGTGTTTGATCTTCTTGATGGGTCTCCTCACCAATACCACCGACTGGTTCAGAATCAAGACCATGAAAATTCTTTGTGTCTTGATCCCTGAAGTGGACATGCGTCGTAACGAGGTCACTTGTCATGGCCCCGATCTTATTTCGCCATTATTGCGACTCCTGCAGACAAACCTCTGTCCCCAGGCTCTGGAGGTACTTGATCATATTATGACAGTTGCTGGCAATCCGATGGAACGACATCACCTGCGCATGAGTATGGCCTCTGCTACTTCATCTCGCGCAATCCGCAAAGAGTACGAGCGAATTCAAAGCTTGTACGGTATTCCCGAACCCTCCGGTTGGTCCGTGCCTATGCCCGCTACTCAATCGACAATGACTCGGAACAATGTTCATGCTGTGTTTTACACTTGCGCCGAAGCCGATGAAATGAACACGCAAGATGTCATGACACCTGACGTGGAGTTCCGATCGGATGAATTCAATGATTCATTCTTCAAGGTAAGGGCAGATACGATGAAGTCCATTGAGACTCAAACAGATGACAACATTGGAAATATCGTCCAGAAATTGGACAGTCTGGATGATTTCTTCGATGAGACCAGTGTGCCTACACTTAATTCGGTGGCTCCACCAATGCTCCGAGGATTCACCGGAAGCTACGTGGATACCAATGCACATCTATATGATCAACAAACTGCGCCAATCTTGAGAAAGTCGCTTGCGCGAACAGGCTCTACCTCTTCATTTCACAATGGCCTCGCAGAGTCACGGCCACCTAACCTCCGATTTGATGGCCCAAATATGCCGTCTCCGGTTGCAGTAAATACGCAGCTCGCAAACCAGAATTTGAGGCCCGTATCCCATACCAGATCTGTCACATCGCCAGCCAACAACCTGTTTGTGCATACTCAGCCACCTGCAATCCATGAATATCCTTCCATAGGTCACAATGACTCTGCGTTTTTGTCTGATGATGACATGGAGGAAGCACATTACTCGGACTTTGACGAACATCCTATTGGGAAGCCTCGAGCTGCGCCTCCGCCTCCCATGGTTCGCAGCGTAACTGACGGTCCCCACGGTCCCCATTCTCTGGAGTCCATGATCCGCAGCGGCATGCGTCGATTAACGGGTGGTTCAGCCAACAATCGAGATAAGGAACGACAGCGAGACACACTTCGAGCTCAGCACCGTGCTATAGTTCAAACAGCTAGCTCTCCTCGTGTACCCAAAGTACCAGAAGAGTACCTGGCCGGTCCAACCAGCCACCCTACCTCACCCAGATAAGAGCCCATCCGCGGCTGGCTCCAATATATACAACCGGCTTACGTGTTGCGTTCCATCTCTTTTCCTATTTCTGATCTTTCGAGCCCAGGGCATTTCTCGGGCGTTTGGATATTGAACTTTCATACCCTTTTGTTCATTTTTCTTTTCTTGAGATGCAGTGTCTATGTTGAGGCATCTCTGGGGCCTTGTATACATCATCATCACACTAGGTAAAAGTACCTTTGATGCAGATTTAGCGTGAATTATAGGCATTATAGAATACACGGATCTGGTCTAGCTGAATATCAACATCAATTGAAATCAACTACTCCATGCACTGTTCAATCATACATTATGTATCCTACTCGACGTGACATCTCACGTGATTCATCCCTGTGGAGACTCCCCGCAAACATTGGGGAACCTCGGGTAGCCGCGGCCATCGATGGGCCGAGCTTCGGAATCCACCCCTCATCGTCATACTTGTATACTAATTTTCTTTTACACAAGCATTGTACTGATTATATTTCGAAGCTAAAGCCCCTTTCGAAGCATTTCCCCCCTTCGTAAAGCCAATCCAAATTCACAATGAATATGCGGTCTCTATATTTGCTGTCTCGCACAGCTCGGCCCCACCGATGCTGGAGGTTACCAAGCTCAATGAACGTGGCTCGGGCATTTTCAACGACCCTTCATCGCGATGCAACATGGGGATTTGTGGGATTAGGACAAATGGGTATGAGAAATGAATGAAGATATAGCAAGCACGGCGAAAACATGTTATATTGAAGTCAATGATCCTGTTGCCTTGACTGACTTTTCGCAGGCTACAACATGGCCCGCAACCTTCGTGCAAAGATTCCTGCTTCTGACACTCTCATCATTCGAGATGTGAATCAAGATGCAATGACACGCTTTGTTGAGGAGTCTCAGGAAGTTGCTCGGAGTAGTGGTGCTGGTGCTGAGGTTGGACGGGTCGAGATTGCTGGGAATGCACGTGAAGTTGCTGAGAAGTCAGTGAGTATTCCCCTTCATCTCATGATTTGTTCGATGGGCCTTGGTACATATTGTGCTTTGTGCTGCCTATTATCTAGCTCTTTTATCTCTCTTGCTCCCTTGTTCTCCCCTTTCGTCTCCTTATATTCTCCTTCGTCGAAGTGAAAGCTCAGTACTAATACCTTCTAGACAGTGATGATCACAAGTCTTCCCGAGTCTAAACATGTCATGGAGGTATATAACTCCATTATGAAGCCTGGAGAGCTCCCAGTTCTCGAGCAAGAACGACTCTTCATCGACACGTCAACGATTGACCCCGTCTCTTCCAAGGAGATTGCCAATGCTATCCACACCACCAAAACCGGCCGCTTTGTCGATGCCCCCGTATCCGGAGGTGTCGTTGGAGCCAAGGCAGGAACCCTTTCATTCATGTTTGGTGCTTCTGCACAAGATGAAGAGTTCCTTCAACGTGTTCGTGGCGTTCTCGCCCTCATGGGAAAGAAGGCATGGCATCTCGGTGAACCTGGATCTGGCGTGTCCGGAAAGCTAGCCAACAACTACATGCTAGCTATCAATAACATTGCGACAGCCGAGGCCATGAATCTAGGAATTCGATGGGGACTCGAACCCAAGGCTCTCGCTGAGATGATCAACTCTTCCACTGGCCGCTGCTGGCCATCAGAGGTCAATAATCCTGTCCCAGGCGTTGTGGACACAGCCCCCGCTTCCCGTGGATATACAGGTGGATTTGGAGTTAGTCTGATGAACAAGGACTTGCGCCTGGCTCTCTCTGCAGCGGAAGATTCAGGTACGCCGCTGGCTCTGGGTGGTCAAGCACGTGAGGTGTACAACGCTGTCGAGGCTGCTCACAAGGGCAAGGACTTCTCAGTCGTCTACCAGTGGCTCCATGACAAGTCACAATAGCTCTACTACTCCGGAGGTAGGGGTTGAAGCGCCAAAAAAAGGCTATGTGTCTCTGCCCGCATACATGGGACAGTCCCATCGGCTGACTGTTTCGGGGTATCCTTCTCTTTATTACGGCCCAGCACGAAAATACTCATTTACTGTGATAGACAGATATTTCACGAGCAGGCAATACAAATCAATTTGATCATCGATGCATTCAACTACCGAGCGATTTTATGTTATCTGTTCCTGCTTTCTTTCTTTCTTTCTTTCTTTCTTTTTTTTTTTCAGCCAGTCCTTACGACTTACAGTGTTAGCGAAATACGAAATGCTCGGCTGTTCAACACTGTTACGCTGCCGTCCATTCCTTTACTGTGGACAGTTTATTCCTCCTCCTCCTCCTCTTCTTCTATCTTCTTCCCTCCTAATATCTTCTACCTCTTCTATTTTCTCTTCCATCCCCAAGTCTTCATCTCTTCCACATTTACATCCTATTCAATCCATCTGCATCTCCATTCTATCCCCATTCGTCGACTTACATCCTTTCCTTTCATCCCCCGTTCCATATCCCATCCGTCTCTATCGCCATTTCCATTTCAACGACGCGAGTTCCTTCCTGCCTCAATTCTCTGCTCTTTCCTTCTTTTTTCATCTTTTTTGAGCTCTCCCCGGATTTCGTCCGACTGCTTCTTCCTCACCTCCTTTCTTTTCATCCTCTCTACCCCCCCTTCCCTTTTATAGTTCTTGCTGATAATGGCCTTGACGGCCAAAGTATAATCAAGTTCCTCTCGATCCAAGGTCATCGGCTGTTATTATCGTGCCTGGACCCTGAAAATACCCGAGATCGGCCAAGTCGTCTCAAATCTCCTCCAACTTCAACCCGTGAGTTGTCCCCCGAAGTCGTCATTGGTTTCGGCCGAGTCCATCTCCAGGGCCGGAGAATGATTGTGTGTGGGCATATAGTTAATTGAACAGTCGCAGTGGAAGACAAAATATTCGTTCCTCTTTCCATCATCTGCTTATAAACCCTTGCCGGGTACTAAAACGGCACACTCCCAGCTCAAAGTAAGTTGAGTTCCATTTTCTGATATTCTCGCCTACGTTGCAGCATGAAGAGTTGAAATGGATGGTGGAAGCGTGAAGAAGGCCTCTCTCTGTTCCGTATCTGCCTACGTCGTCATGCCAAATCATAACATAGAGACTGTCATCCGAATACTGCTAATATACGGCCTAGGCTACAGCCAAAGGCATCACTCCATAATGAAACATCATCAAAGTCCTCCAAATACGAGCATCTCAAGCTCTAGGCCATCCCCCAGTGGACAGGCTAGTCAGTACTATCCTGACCCTCGTTCCACCTACGCCGCAGTCTACAGCCATGCCACGAAGACGCCTTTACGGGATGGAAACTCGTCCGGAGCACAAGTTCTTGCCGGTATGAACATGCAAAATCAAAGAAATCGATTCGCTTCCAAGAACACTGCTCCCATGACAGTCAACTCCAATGTGGACTGGTCGGCCACAAACCGTACCGCTTACAACAGTCCAGTTATCCTGGTACCCAACTCATCCTTGTTCAATGGGATATCTCAGGTCCCTTCATTCGTTACCAGTCCAATGACTGGCCAGACAGATCAAATAAACCAGTTTCCATATCTCTCGACAGGTGTATATCAAAATATTGGTTCCATGGTACCCGGTACTTATTCATCCTGGCCATATCTGATGAACTGCGATATACAGGATAACAAGCAAGGTAACTGGGGCACAAATGACCAAAAGGGAGCCCAAAATGAGAGCAGTGGCTCGGTTCAGTATTTCCCAACATCATTCGTACCCACTATGGACGGTGTTTCCCTGTCAGGATATTCCTACGCAAACACGTTTTCCCAACTTGGTCAACTCTCACTGCCATTTCAAATGATGAAAACCACAAATGGATATGTCGTACAGGACCTGGAGGCCCTGACACAACAAGATCCTGCAATTCCTCGTGCTGTGCCAGCTATGTGGACCAACCCATCCGAGCTGACTCTTGCAAAATGTCTCGAAAATCGAGAAGGCATTACAAATGTTTATATCCGTGGATTCCTCCCAGAAACCACAGATGAGATGCTCCATGCTTATGCTGGACGCTTCGGAAAGATCGAACGTTGCAAAGCTATAGTTGACCTGGACACAGGTCTCTGCAAAGGGTAACTATTGCGTCCCAGGACAAGCGGTGCATTGACCAGACTGACTTAAACTGAGTAGATTCGGATTTGTCCAGTATTATAACTTTGAGTCCTGTGAAAATTGCATCCGAGGCTTCTTCTACCTGGGCTACCAAGCCAGCTTCGCACAGAAATCCCGTAACTCGCGACTCAAGGACCTTGAAGACAAGCTGTCCACCAATATCTATTGTACTAACATTCCGATCGACTGGACTGAGGCAGTAAGTCAAATGATTCCAAAGGCCTTGAAGAAACCACTTGACTTACCAAAATTCAAGGACCTTAGCCGCCATTTCGAGCCTTACCGAGTGGTTTCAGAGAAAATAAGTCGCGACGACAAGACAGGCGTGAGCAAAGAAGTCGGCTTCGCAAGGTAAGACTACATACTAGCTACGCAAAGTCATTGACTGAACCTTGTCACTAGATTTGAAAGTCGAGAAATTGCAGAGAGAGTCTTGAACGAGTTCCACAATGTCACGATCAAAGGAAGCAATGTGAAACTGCTGTTGCGATTCGCAGACACCAAGGCTCAGAAGATGCTGAAGCAGCAAAGCAATGAACGTCGTGCATACCGTGCAGGCGAGTACAACTACTCAGTAGAGGTTGTACAGGGATCAACTCCGTCACCCTCTGTTCAGCGCCTCCAGCAAACCAGTAGCCATCTCACACCCAATTCGCAAGGGAGCTTCAGTTCACCAACCGCTATGGGGTCAATGGGCTCTAACTGGACTCCGGCAACTTCAGTGTCTCCAACGTAAGTGACAGGTTGGTTCTTCATACATAACCTTCGATGGCTGACAAGGGTGATAGCTTCGCCGCGACGAAAGATCTGGCGGAAAGTGCACGCCACAGCTCGCTTTCCTCGCGCAGTCTCAATGCACTGGAGAATACTCCTGTCTATCGGCATCGAAAATCTGTCAGTCGCCGATCCATGACTGATATTTCAGCAGCCTCATCCAGGACCGCTGTTCCAGGCTCCCCCAATCTTGAGCCACGCTCTTACATGTCGACTCCCCGAAAAGAGAATATTAAGACAGACTCTCTGTCTCCTCTCCCATCTCGCATGGAGACCATGACTCCTGCTTCAATTGCGTGATGATGTCCCGATTTCAATTCAATTCAAAGTTCAATTAACCCAATACAGTCTGCACCCAGACTATCCACAGAGACAAGAATGATGTGAGAAAAGAAAACACCCGAAGAAAAAAGAAACATCAAAAAAATCACAAATGGTTCACCAAGTCGCGATGTTTGTTTTCAGAAATTTCTTATTCAATATGGCTGATTCGTAGACATGCATTTCCATTCTCAGAATGTACAATGTATGCTCGCGGGTCATTTTAAGTTTCTGTTGCTTTCTATGTTCTTACAAGGATATTATGCCTATGTGTCTTTCGTCTATCCTTCTCCAGGTCTGTGGAATGCCTGCTGCTTGTGGTTTCTGATTCGATTTCCGGCTCATGTCTGCTTAAATACGTCTGAACTTTACATCTTCGACTGATATCAGTATGCAAGGAGGAAAGCATGGCAATGGTGTTCTATATCTTGACCTTGTTTTTTCCCCCTTCCCCTTCCTTTTCGACTCGCCATCATCCTCTCTTCCTCTCTCTTACATGGCATTCATACGGACTCATGATTTTCATGACAAGTTATGTATTAGAATACATGTTATACAGCTTTGCGCACTGCCTTCATTCTTTCAGGCTTTGCGGGGATCAAATATGATATTTTCCAACTGGGAAAGAAAATGAATGCACAGTAATCCAGATCAGGTCGTATGAGAGTGCGTGAGCGTCCATTGATGGAGTATAATCTAGTAATGTATCACGGAGATGGCCAATCCCAATGTAAACAAGGAAAAGGGAAAGGAGGGGAGAGGAGGCTATCGCTAAACTCTTTCTCAAGTCCAATCAATGAGAATGTACCGCTTGCAAGAAAGTATATCAAGAAAAAGAAAGGAAATGGGAAATGGGAAATGGGAAATGGGAAATGGAATGAAGTACATAAATCTCTGATGGAATCACTCTCTACCCAATCTCTCCTCAAAATCCTCGGTCAATTCATAAGCCGGTAAATAACATCCATCAGATCCGGACTGCTTTTCAACTTGCAATCGCGGATTCGGGTGAGTATCGGAAGTACCACCTAGACTGGTATACCCCATATCATAGAGGGAACAATATTCCAATCCGAGATGTCGGATGAAGGCCCAAATTTCGGCATAATGCCAGTCAATTACCGGATGAATACGCATGAAATCAGGCCAGCCCGAGTCCGTGCGGTCGAAATGTGTTAATTTCGCGCCATGCGGGTCAGTCCGTCTGGTACCGACGAAGATGGCGCGGATGGTAGGGTGTTTGGCTAGGTAATCTTCGAAACTGGAGCGGAGGGTGGTGTGTGGTGGTTCGGTGGTATATTTTGTAATGGCGAGATGATATGCTTTAGCGGATGTTATGACGAAGTCTTCGACTGCTGGGAATGGATCTGGAGGGAGGGCGTAGATGGATGGGATGACGGGGTCTTGAGGATGATTATGTGTAGATTGAGATTGGGTGTGGTCATTTTGGACATGATCGTTGTATGGATGGAGGCCGGCGAGGAAGAGGACTAGTAGGACTAGACAATCTTTGCCGCCGTTATAGGAGAGGGAGAGTTCCGAGAGTTTGTAGTGGGTTAAGGCTGATGCGACGACGCCGAGGGATGTGCGGGTTTGCTGTTGGACCGAGGCGAGGAGGGAGTTCGGTGGATGAGATTCGGCCAGGAAGGCTTGTACGCGGGTATGAATATGTGCTATCACTGTAGGCAAAGGAGGGATCTCTTCTTCTTGATCATATGCTCCATTCTCTTTCACTCCATCATGATTGTAGCCCTTGGCATGACCGTTTGCAGATCCGTTCTGCTGGTCCGCTGCGACCCCGCGATGAGAGGGAGAAATTGCAGTGGGGTTGAATGGGCGCAGATGATCTGACGCACGAGTAGGCTGATGAGGTGTCACGGGCTCAGCCATCGTGTGTATGTAGAGGGGAAGAGAGGGAGAGAGAGAGAGAGAGGGTTGAGGGGGAGGAAGTTGTGTAGAAGACAAAAAAGATGGAAGAGTCAAAAAGTCCAAGCTGGTCCGAGGCGGGGCGAGGTGGATTCATGGAAATTCGGGGAATCTCGAATGATCTAATCGTTGTATGTGGGGTGGCAGTTGGGATATTACGAAGTGATATTCTTTACTATAGATAATATTATGATAAGAATATTTAGAATTGAAAGGCTATTCTAGTAAATGCTGTATCTTGACTAAATACTCAAGTGCCCACGTTAATTGCTGTCTGCAATCGAAGCTTCTAGTTGAGTGAGATGCATAGGATCTAGTTACTATAAACCCAGAAAGTATACAAAAATATCCACTTGACTCCGGGGATTCATGAGCACTGCATATCCTGACTACTGCTCATATTTGTATAGTGTGATAATAAAGGAAAAGTTATAGATACGAGATATAGTAAGATGCTTGAGGGCAATGGATATAGATATAAAGAACTATGAATATCAAGAGAAGAAAGCTCAGTATCACCTGGAACGCCGGATCGTGCAATTTTCACCCCAGCACCTTCATTTTCTTCTTCTTCTTCTTATCATCCCCTTTGCGACCCTTTTGCCAATCTCGCCAGCTCCCAATGCGCTCATCCCGAGTGTCTTCCCATGCTTTGGCCTCGTCACGCTTACGCTTGCGCGCCTCAATCTCTTCATCCTCCTTGCGTTTCTCTCGACCTTCTTCCTGCATACGAGCCTTGGCTTGTCGTCGTCGTCGAGCTTCTTCTTCTAGCAAGACTTGAGTGGTCTTCTGCCGCCATTCCACCTTGAATTCATCGGTTTTAAGTTCCGGCGAGTCCAGCGTGTACTTGTGTTCACGGATCAAGAGTCGTCGCGCATCGGCGATACACTCATCCAAGTAAGTGCGCTCCTTTTCATCGAGAAGTGCAGTTTGCGCCTTCTTGAGTCGGTCGAAGGCGTCAGGTGCGGCCGGGTTCTTCGTCTTGTCGGGGTGGATCAGGAGTGACTTTTTCCGGTATTGAATCTTGATATCTTTATCAGGGACACCC
Organism: Penicillium citrinum; assembly: GCF_028827155.1. Taxonomy (NCBI): domain Eukaryota; kingdom Fungi; phylum Ascomycota; class Eurotiomycetes; order Eurotiales; family Aspergillaceae; genus Penicillium; species Penicillium citrinum. Next base: position 2,770,807 of record NW_026622691.1, read on the forward strand.
GGCTGAAGGTCTAACACAGCGTATCTGTGAAGTTCAAACAAGGAAAAGAAAATCAGCATAAGTCTCCAGTAGACATTTCAAGAGCCAATTAAAGCAACATACGCATCCAGAGAAAATGCTTTGCGGATACGATCAATCTCCGCATCCTATCAGTCGCGGGTCAGTAAAACGCCGAACACTTGGCGCAACCAAATCTCGCAGAATGGACTCACCTTGGTAAACTCGGATGCCTCACGCTCTAGCGAATCAAAAATGTCTTGGTCGTCTTCTTCCGCCATGGTCTGTTTGAATGAGAAGCTGGTTTGATTCGCAAAGTGAACGACTCGCAAACGCGCCCATTTTCGATAAGCCGCTTATCGTGCTTAGTCATCAAGAAAAAAAAGATAAGAAAAGTTTAGCAGTTCAACTCGTTTCTGCAACGACAACCCCGTCGCAAATCATGGCTCCAGCCCGGACTTCTCGTGGGAAAGCTCCCAAGTCAAACCATGAATCTGGGAGAAATCTCAAGCGAAAGCGCGGTGAGGATGAACTGTCCTCACTCATCCAGCGTGTCGAAAATCTCGATCTGAAAAGCTCACTCAAAAACTTCGCCGATCTCCCTCTCTCCGAACCCACGGCTCGCGGTCTGTCGGCATCTCACTATAAGTCTATGACCGATATTCAATCTCGTGCGATTAGTCATGCTCTCAAGGGACGTGATATTCTCGGTGCCGCGAAAACTGGAAGCGGCAAAACGTTGGCCTTTCTTGTCCCTGTATTGGAAAACTTGTACCGCAGACAGTGGACTGAATATGATGGCCTGGGTGCGCTGATTTTGTCGCCAACTCGAGAATTGGCGATTCAGATTTTTGAAGTGTTGCGCAAGGTGGGCCGATACCATGGCTTCTCTGCCGGTCTGGTCATTGGCGGAAAGAGTCTGCGTGAGGAACAAGAACGACTGGGACGAATGAATATTCTGGTCTGCACTCCGGGCCGTATCCTGCAGCATTTGGATCAGACCGCTATGTTTGAGACAAACAACTTGCAGTTATTGGTGATGGACGAAGCGGATCGTATTCTCGACATGGGCTTCCAGAAATCGGTGGACGCCATCATTGACCATCTTCCCAAGCAACGCCAGACCATGCTCTTCAGTGCTACCCAAACGAAGAAGGTCTCCGATTTGGCTCGACTCAGTCTCCAAGAGCCCGAGTACGTGGCCGTCCATGAGGCCGCCACCTCTGCTACACCCTCCACCCTTCAGCAACACTATGTGATCACGCCGCTCCCTCAAAAGCTTGATACATTGTGGAGTTTTATTCGTAGCAATCTGAAATCTAAGACTGTGATCTTCCTGTCTTCAGGCAAACAGGTCCGATTTGTCTACGAATCCTTCCGACATCTCCAACCCGGTATTCCATTGATGCATCTTCACGGTCGACAAAAGCAAGGTGGCCGTCTCGACATTACGACCAAATTCTCTCAAGCCCAACACGCAGTCCTTTTCGCGACTGATGTTGCTGCCCGTGGTCTCGATTTTCCCGCTGTAGACTGGGTTATTCAGATGGACTGCCCCGAAGATGCCGATACATACATTCACCGAGTTGGACGCACAGCTCGATACGAACGAGTAGGCCGTGCTGTTCTATTCCTTGATCCAAGCGAGGAGAAAGGGATGCTTCAGAGACTAGAGCAGAAGAAGGTCCCCATTGAACGAATCAATATCAAGGCGAACAAGCAGCAGAGCATTAAGAATCAGCTACAAAATATGTGCTTCAAGGACGCTGAGCTGAAGTATTTGGGACAAAAGGCCTTCATCTCTTACGTCAAATCGATCTATGTACAGAAAGATAAGGAGATCTTCAAGTTGAAGGAACTCCCACTAGAAGACTACGCTGGTAGTCTGGGTCTTCCTGGTGCCCCTCGCATTAAGTTTATCAAGGGAGATGACACCAAGGAGCGCAAGAATGCTTCTTGGAAGATGTCCCATCTTTCCAGCGATGACGACGACTCAGATGCCGAGAACAAGAAGGACAAAAAGAAGGATGAGCATCAGGTGCGTACTCGGTACGACCGCATGTTCGAGCGACGAAACCAGGACGTTCTTGCAGACCACTATCACAAGCTCATCAACGATGACGGTACCATTGCTGCTTCTGGCGCTGGTAATGGTGATGAGGATGCCGATGAAGATGCCGACTTCCTCTCAGTCAAGCGTCGCTTCGTTGCTGGTGATGAAGGCCTCAACCAAGGTGATTCCGACTCCGATGTCTCAACCGCCGAGAAGGAGACCAAGAAGGTACAGATTGATGGACAGGAGCCGCTGGTCATTGATTCTAAGCGCCGCGAGAAGCTTCTCAAATCGAAGAAGAAGCTGCTCAAGTTCAAGGGCAAGGGTACAAAGTTGGTCTACGACGACGATGGCAACGCCCACGAGCTGTACGAGATGGAGGACGAGGATCAGTTCAAGGCTCGTGGCGATGCGGATACGCAGCGCGAGAAGTTCTTGGCTGGAGAGACAGAGCGTACACGCCAAGCCGATCTGGAGGACAAAGAAGTCGCACGCGACAAGAAGAGAGAGAAGAAGGAGAAGCGAAAGGCACGCGAGCGTGCTCTTGCAGATGCCGAGGCCGAAGAGGAACGTGGTGCCCAGGGGTTCCAACTGCCTTATGTCGAGCCTATCGATCTCGGAACCCCGCCACCATCAGAACCCGAGTCAGACTCAGAGAAGGAAACGCGGCGTCCCAACAAAAAGGCCCGCGTATCCTTTGCGGAGTCCGAGAGCAGCGAAGAGGAGAGTGCCTACAAGAGAGACAAGACCAAGAAGACCAAGAGGACCAAGCAAGCCGAGCCTCAGATCGAGACTTTGGGCGATTTGGAAGCCCTGGCGAGTGGTCTGTTGGGCTGATCTGTTGTATCATGCGGTGTCTCGGACGTACTCTCTCTTCTCTCTGCTCTTTTCATTTCCCCTTTCTATAATTGTTATGTTTAAATGTGCTAGCGAAGCCCCAAAAGCATTGTGAATCTGCATGAGTAAATAGTTGAAGCGATTTTGTCAGTCACGGCTGATGTCTTTATACAAACTTATCTTCTCCCAGTACGCGTAGTCCTAAGGTATTTACTACCATAAAATCCATGAATATCGAATGCGCTGCTACACCTCGAGGTCAAAATAGGCTCCACCAAATGCCAATGACAGCTAATCGGCAGTTCAATATGAATTCTCCCGTCAAGCATGAACCTCCTCCACCTCAAGTGGATCCCATTGAATTTTTTTTGTCATCGCGTGCGGGCCCATCCGATCCAGTCAATTCACCTCAAAATCACGCCATCGCACGAATTCAGCGATGGCAGACTTCGAAAGTCGACAATCCAGCATGTTTCATTCTTGTCATCCTCCACATCGACTGTCACTGTCGTTGTTCAGCTGTCATTTCTGCCGTTTCGGTCGATCGAGATCGGAAATCCGGGGTAGCCACGTGCAAGTCACGAGATTAGGGCTAAGTAAGTTGGGATATCTACCGTAATTAAGGCTGCGAGAAAGATCACTGCTTATTCGATCGGGAATTGGCAGATATTACATGGCCATCTGAAGGGTGATTTAAGAAGAACTTCGAGATTCTCACAGATATCCCCAGTACCCACCGGGTCTCCCAACTACGGTTTTTGCTATAGACGAACGAGCGACAGTTTTCAGACATGGCATCAGTCATGGACCCTGAGAAATACTCCGCGACAAAGCCGCAGGAATATGTCGGAGATGTTTCTGCATCCCCCTTTACAAATGCAGACAAATTAGCCCGTCGACTATCAGCCCGCCAGGTGCAGATGATTGCCATCGGCGGGACTATCGGCACGGGCTTATTTCTCGGAACAGGAACATCCATCGCTAAAGGTGGACCTGCCTCTACACTAATTGCCTATGCGATCTGTGGAGGTATTGTTTTTGTCACGATGCTTTGTCTGGGTGAAATGGCTGCCTTTGTGCCTGTGGCGGGTTCATTCTGTACTTATGCGGGGTGAGTCTGGTTGATGTTACATTGAGATGCATTTTGCAGATCGATACTAATTCAGGGTATTATTTGGTGGATTATAGACGCTTTGTTGATGATGCACTTGGTTTTGCTTTGACTTGGAATTATTGGTTTAATGATGCTGTTTCGACGGCGTCGGATATTATTGCTCTTCAGCTACTATTGCAATTTTGGACAGATAATTTCCCGGGTTGGGCGATTAGTTTGATCTTTTTGATTGTTGTGATTGCACTCAATGTTTTGTCGGTTCGCGTTTATGGTGAGGTATGGTTTTACATCTTTGCAGAATTATCTATGGAGTATACTAAAACCCTAGGCAGATCGAATATTGGTTGAGCTTGCTCAAAGTCATAACCATCGTGGTACGTCTCACCCGTTCACGCATCTTTACTACCCAAACCTCGAAACTCTGCTCATTAAATCTACACAGATCTTTATCATTCTTGGAATTGCTGTCAACTGCGGTGGTAATACTGATCATGAGTATATTGGTGGCAAGTACTGGCACACTGGGGATGCCCCTTTTGTAGGTGGCATCGGTGGATTCGCGTCTGTCTTCGTTACAGCATCATTCGCATAGTACGATCATTTCAATCCTTGCAGATGGAGAATACACCTTTGCTAATTTTAATCCATTACAGTGGCGGAACTGAATCGATCGCCATTACAGCAGGTGAAACCAAAAACCCAGCCAAGAATATGCCAAAGGTTGTGCGGAATGTTTTCTGGCGTATAATTCTCTTCTACCTTCTTTCCATCCTGATTGTCGGTCTGAATGTACCGTACACCTATCCCGGTCTTTCGGAGGGCGATACAAAAACCAGCCCCTTCACGATCGTCTTCCAACAAGCAGGCAGCAGCGTAGCAGGCAGCTTCATCAATGCTGTGATCATGACATCCGTGATCTCTGCCGCCAATCACGCCTTGTTCGCTGGTTCACGTTTGCTGTACACCCTTGCGGTGGACGGCTATGCACCTGGCTTCTTTGGGCATCTAAACCGCTTCCATGTTCCCTGGGTTGCAGTCCTTGCCACGTCGGTCATTAGTGGATTGTGTTTCGGTGCCAGTTACATTGGAGCAGGAAAACTCTGGTCTTGGCTGCAGAAGTGAGTGTCTTTCAGCTATTTGTTCAATTATCAGGAATATTTCTCCGTAACTTGATACAACATACTAATGATCACCACAGCATTGTCGGCGTATCGAATCAACTCTCATGGATCTGCATCGGTATTGCATCTCTGCGTTTCCGAAGTGCTATTCGTGCTCAGGGTTTGGAACATCTGCTTCCTTTCAAGAACTGGACTTACCCCTTCGGTCCTATCATTGCCATCTGTCTTAATATTGTCCTCGTGCTGGTACAAGGTTGGGAATGCTTCAGTCCGCATTTTAAGCGCGTCGACTTTGTTTCCTATTATATTGAAATCCCGATCATGATCGTCATGTTCCTTGGCTGGAAGCTTGTCAAGCGGACGCATTTCGTACACAAATCCGGAATGGATCTTCATACTGATCGATATGATGGAGGTCAGGATGATACTTATCGGATTGATGATGCAGAGGAGGAAACCAAGAGGAAGGGATTTGTTGGAAAGGTCCAGCGATTTGGACAATGGCTGTTCTTCTGATAATCTTGCATTGTCTCTTTATATAGTAGTTTAGCGCTTAGCGTCCAGAATTCCGACTGGAAGGATTAATCTAATGTATCCTCACTGCCTTTCAGGGCTAGTTACACTAATGAATTCGTCTCCAAAAAGGCTCGACGCCATGCTCATCATAATTAGTATATTTTAAGTGTAAATCTCGAATTAGACAATAGAAGAAACTCTGGCTTCTGTCTAAGCGTCAGTCACGCAATCTTGAAATTCCCAATGTACACCGATGTACAACCATCCGCAGCCTGCACGAAAATCATTGTACAAGCATACATCACAGTCTAGTCGAACGAGAGAACAGTAATAAAAGCGAGTCCATCTCTCCTTAAACGCCATGCCATGTCTTGAAAACATCAACTGTAAGGGGTACTCGCAAGGAAATGTCAAAACGATCAGCACCAGGGAGAAACAGTGCGAACAAAAGAAATGATAACAAAGGAAAAGCCGAGTTCATCAACCCCCACTCCTTTTTCCCTAGGAGATACCGAAAACAACTAGTATATCCTCTAAATGCACGCATGAAGAGGAACAAGTCAATCAAGAGAAAGCAGATGTTAGATATCCCTGGTCGACTTGAATGATAACTTGAACTGAGCCGGAAAACAAAAAGGAAAACTTTTCGTGTTCCTGTCAAACTCAAACCAACGAGAAAACAAAGCAAATGATTGCCAATATAATTTGAAAACCAAGAGGAAGCACCGTGCTGGGTATCGCTCCTTGTAGACCCTGCTACAAGGCTTTTGAAATTATACAATACAATAGCCTCCAGGGCAGCTGTTTGGATATTGTCTGAAAACAGGATTATCGAACCATGTCGTGGAAGATGTGGTGAGCGATAGAACATGTTCTAGCCGTTGACCATATCGTCTAAGGCCATCTTTCGCCGTTTGATGGGTCTTGGCTCGCTATTTTCGACCTCGGTGTTGGGCTGGACGGCCCGATTTGTCACTGGAGGCGATTGGCCTAGAGCAATGGGGGAGGGAAGGTCGATTGGTCCTAAATGACGAGGAATCGGGTCGAGGGGACCAGTCGTAGAGGAAGATCGCTGGTGTTGGCGTGGTGTAGTATGTGTGAAATTTGGTCCCATCGGTCTTTGCAGCGTAAGTGGTGAGCGAGGCTCTCGATTTTCTTCACGGTTAGAACTAGCTGTCATCCAAGTAGTAGGATATGGATCGCTGAGTCGGTGGGCATGGTTGGGGACCGGGCTTGCGGTTGCTTGGTGGATTGGAGGGAGTCGAACCGGGGATTCAAGATAGGGCTCACGGGGTCCTGGAGGGATTCGAGGATCGCTCATTTGCATCGGTTGATGAGTTGTACTTGCTGGTGCTTCTGTATACGGGGAATATGGAGCCCTTGTCGGCTGGGGCTGTGAGGGTGAACTTGGTGGCGGTAAAGCTGGACCAGCATACGGTGGATATCGTCTTTCCATTCCAGGGGGAAGAGCCGAGCTATTCAATACCGGGTTGAATCCACTAGCCATGGGGACGAATGCAGGTGGCGGATGTGATGGGACTGCTGCATATGAGGCGGGTCCTGAGGAGGAGAATGGCCGTCGACCTGCACTACCTGGGACTGGCGGAGAGGGATCCATTGGACGAGTCAAAGGGAATACGGATGCAGACCAACGATGAGGTTGATTACGTGGAATTCTCATTGATGCTGCTGTCGGAGAAGGGTCCCCCATCCCATGGAGATCGGTCATGGGCCGTAGTTCACGAGATGAGGTAGCTCGGTGTAGAACATTCCGTTGGGTGGCCATTGATGGTTGAGTCTCAACTGAAAGGTTTGGATTCTCCATGTTTGCTGTATAAGGTCGAAGTGAAGAATCCTCGGCCTTTAGTGGTGGTCGTCCCCTCTTCTTGTGTGTAACATCGACACAGGAAGACTTATTCAACGTCAGTATTGAAATTCTTCTATCTTTAGCATGGGTGCCAACTTAAACTTGGTACTTACAGCCTTTCCAGCTAGAACACATCTCCGGCATGGTCTTGCTGGATCGCATCCAAGATGCTTCTTTTTGCAGTTTACACAGGCAGAAGCGACATGAGCCTTGGTACGTCTGGTTGATTTCTGGGCTAATACTCGATTAGAAGGGCCAACCGCAGTTTGCTCCAGTGCTGAAAGTGGATAGGACGGTGCTTCCGGATGGTGGTGATGATGATGGTGATGTTGCTGCTGCTGGTGATGATGGAGTTGATGATGATGCGGTTGATGTTGGATTGGAGATCCAGTATATGCCGGTGGGGCATGCTCTTCATATCTAGAAGGGATATTAGGTGCAGGTAGAGGATCATTCACCACCGCCGGCGGCTGTGATGGTCCAGATATTGCAGGGATCGAAGATTGCGAGGCCGTAGTCTGTGGTGAAGTCACCGGCGGATATGCAACGGGGTTTGGCTCTCCAGATGTTACCGATGGCTCCTCAGGACGAGGAGAACCAGACATCGATTGATGAGACAGAGGAGCCCGGGGGCTATACCCTCGAGCATTGGTCGTCCAGGATCGATTCAACAGCCGCTCAGGGCCCGAGTCGAACCGGGGTTGTCCAAACTGGGCAGAAGTGAGGCTCGGGGGATGAAGCACGAGTGGTTGCATCGGGTGATACTCGGGTATAGAAAATGGCCCACAGAGCAATCACGGTTTACCAGACAAGATCTTGTCGTTCACAAAAGACGACCACTGGCTCTCCAACCGGCTGATGGGCGAAGCATATCTGGCGAACGGATCCCTAGCGTTTGGCAAAACGAGGAGAAAGGGGATGATAGGTGGGGAGAAGGGATCAGGAGGGGAGAGGGTACAGTAACAGGAAAGGTATGGAGAGGTGCACGGTACAAGCAACGGCGATTGGGGCAAGGGAAAAGAACGGTGCCAGGCAGCACGCACAAGAAAAAGAGAGAGAGCGCGCGCGCGAGAGTGTGTCAGCAGCGGTGTAGGGGGTAGGAGTAAAAGGCGTGGGATTCAATATTTGGTCGTCATCAAGCTCCTTTTGGGCCTGTTAAAGGACCACCTGAGCTTATAATCGGTGGCCACCGAGATCCGCTATTGGAGGAGTCAGAAAATAGACTGCATCGATCAGCGGGAGATTTCCAGATCATGACAGCAGGGTTACTCATAGCCGCGCATGTCTTTCCCCTCCCAGGGCGAGTTATTGCAGGATGGTGGTCGATCATGGAGCTAGGGTCCAGGTGCAGCAATGCAAATGTCAAAGCCCCCCCCTTCTCCCCTCTTCCTTGCCTCTGTGTCTCGACGGTGTCCACGTTCCGTGCATCGAGGTGCTGTGGAGTAGCTCTGGGAAGGGGAAGACGGAAACGAAAAGCACTATTTGGGGCGGATACAATAAAGAAACGTTGGACTATACCGTGATAGTAAGATTGCAGCTTTGATCTTACAAGCTATTCTCACTTTGCCTCAAGATGTGGGAGCGAGATAGATCTTCGAATGTAAGTGGATTGACCCCAGTTGCCCTAATTTGCTTGTTCCCCACGCCCTTTTCTATTTCGAAGGAGTATCACGGCGTACCATGTACAGTGTACAAAGGACGGTGGGAATCTCGGGGAATGAGAGATAGAGGAGAAGGAGAAAAAGAAAGCAAAAAGGTAAAAAAAAAGAATTTCCAAAAGGGCAAATATCAAGGAAATAATAGTGATAAGGGGGCCCTCAGTCTAGAGCCTTTGACAATAGCCGACAGAGTAAAGCCGGATAGAGTATTTTTGATATTTTGGATTTTGAGAAAGGAAAATAAAAACTCGGGGTTCTTTTGTGTTTCTCGTATTTTATTTTATCTTAATTTTTTTTTAGGGTTCTTCTGGGTCTTCCAGTCGAGTAGCACACCCAACCTGCGGGATCCAGGCTTTACAAGAGGGAGATGGAGAGGTCAAGCGGGTTCTGGAGGGACCAGGTAGGAAAGTAGTGGTCAGTGCAGACAACTAGTGCATACACTAAGTAGCTGATAGACTTGATCTCCGTCAAGGTAGATCATTTTGAATAATGGGGGGGGGGGTTTTGCAAGAGGGGGGTTTGCCCAACGGTACCGGGGCAAAGGTTCAAGTGGAGAGGGCAATGCTGTAGTGTGTGCTGTAGCTGGTTTTTTGTGGCTCCTTTTTTTTTAATTTTTTCTTGTAGCATCGTCCAATTATTCCGATGGAAGATGCTGTATTCTTACTTTATTCGATTTTAGTTTCCAATTATTTCTTTTCTTCTTTTCTTTTTCTCCTCTTTCCTTTCTGGGGGTTACTAGCAAATCTATGAGGCCCGTGAACAACCCTAGTAGTTCGTTGGCTGAAGTGGCTTGCATTAGATTGGAGAACAAGCTGTCAGTGATACCCCGACCTCTAATGTACTATTCTTCCACAAGGCATGAAGGGATCTACAATTCGTATGGAGTTTAGAGTGAGCATGGATGTAGTCAAACGGGGAGGTGGGGGGGGAGTATGTATCAAGTATACATGATCTCCTTTCCATTCCTTCCCTTATATACAATCATTTATAGTGAAATTACTTACTGCTCCTACATTTTGTATAAGATGAGACAATTTCCCCTCCAAATACCAAAATCAGACGCGGAAGCAAGGCGAAAAAAAAAAGATTGACGGATCGACGCCGGTGCCCGCAGCCATTGCCAATAGTCGGCCTCGGCAATGAAAAGTACATTCCATCGGCATAAATTAGCCACTTTTCTTATTACTGTATGTATAAACTTCGTACGGAGTATACAGTACATATAAGTATATGAATTAAATAATTGATTAATGATTGATTGATACAATTTAGTTAGATTGCATCCGGGAATAATAATAATAATAATAATAATAATAATAATAATAATAATAATAATAATAATAATAATAATAATAATAATAATAATAATAATAATAATAATAATAATAATAATAATAATAATAATAATAATAATAATACTTAAATTTGAACAAAGTCATACTGTAACCCACCACCGGGGAGGATTTCCAACGCTGTGAGTATTTCCGATCGGATCGTGTCTTTTTTTTGCTCGACGACTTTTTTGAGTTTTTCACCTTATTCCTGATTCTAATTATTTTGCCCCACATTGGGATATACCTAGAAGGACGGAATATTGAGTAATGCAGAAAGGGGAAAAGAAAAAAGAAAAAAAAAACAAGTAAAGTGTGATAAAAAAGAGGACGGGATACGCGGTGAACTATCCAGGCGGGAAGTCAATGGTTATTACTCTGGAGTTAGATACTAAGTATATAACTAGTATAGGTATAGTCTAGGTATAGTCTAGGTATATCACCGACAGTCTGGTTGTGTCCCTGCATTGTTGGTCTGACTGATGATGATATCGCCCTTGTGTGCTCCGTACGTACAGTATACCATTTAAATTTACATTTACATTTATATTTACATTTTGGTAATTGCTTTTGTGGCAAGGTTGACACGAACACCTGCACTAAAGGGGTACACCTGTACACCGCACAAGACACTCAGTTGACCATGTCCCAGTCCTGTCGCCAACGAACGCCCTTTCCATGGTCGTTATTCTCCGCAGTGGAGATCACAAATGGGACCCACTCGCACCACAGCACTTTGAATGACCAAGTCGATCCTCCCGTTTATGCTCCGGAGGACGAGTGGGGGGGTTACTGTTACTCTGTATAGTTGGACCGAATCTCTCTAGCCGATGAGGATTGATGGTGCAAGGTCACGGGCCAAGGATGTCAAACTAAACAATACAATACATACCCCCGTTTAGAGAAAGGGATGTGAAGGAATCAAGGCCGCAGAAACCAAGGAGAAAAGAAAGAAAGAAAAATAAAAAAAGAAAAGTGTCTCACAACAGGGTGTGGCCTGCTATAAACCATGAATCGGAAAGCTGCAGACAAGAGGACGAGGAGGGGAAGGGGAAGAGGAGGGATCAGGGGATTGCGAAGAGGGGCAAAGGTACAAAGGCGTGATATTTCTTCCGATCCAAAATAATGTGGAAGCTCCTGGTTGGATCGGCATTCTATACAGTTGGAAATCCAGTTCGCGACGGTATTGGTGATACCAATGACAATGATAGACTTTCCACCAGAACGGGTTGCTGTAGTGTATGTATATGTCCTCCATACTACTTGTTCGTCACACTTGCACTTGGAGACAGGAATGAATTATTATATTCCGTACTTCCCAAAACCCCCCCATTTCTGATTCTGATTCTGCCAATCCCTCGGCTCAATACACCCTCAATGAAGGGTGTCTCTCGGCATGCATATCCATCCTGTACTATGTATACTTCGTACTCCGGACAAAGTACTTCTAGCGGGATAGATCCATAGAGGATGCTTATTCTCCCGGGGACTTCGATACTGATTGTAGCCAGGTATCACACTGAATGCACTGAGTGTATGCATACTGTAACTATGTACACCGGACACTGTCCTCCGTACCAAGCATCAAGATGTGGCTGCAGCCCTCTGGAAGATCGACTGTGCGCGTGCACATTGCTCATCCCTGGCGTTGGGCGGCAGGGTAAATCAAGTAAAAACGTCATCGAGTGATTGACAGGGCCTCATGGGACCTGGACTGGACCTGTCCGGGAGCTGCCGAAGAGAGTGTAAGAAAGATGAGGAAGACAAAAGGCGGCTCGCCTTGTTCTGACCGAAAGGGGGTTGGTGCATCCAAGCATTGCAGTGCAGTGCAGTGCAGGGTGGAACATGCGGCACGCGGAGCAGTAAGGGGTCTGTCACCCCGTTCATGCACGATCAACCACTTAAAAAGGCAATAGAGCTGAGGTGGGGAGAGGAGGAAGAATTGATGGGAGGAAAAAGGTTCCTTTGATCAGTCCATGCTGCCATCTTTTCGGCCGGACTGATTCAAGTGACTCTAGTTAGTAGATACTAGTCCATGATAATAGTGCCGTGATAGTGTGGATAGCGTCCTTTGGTAGTTCGATAGTAGCGGGAATGGGGAAATGCCCCTAGTGGCTCGCACGATTTGTCAAAGCGATGCAGATCCTCAAATTCGCCGATGGAAATTTTTGGGATTTTTTTTTTTTCAGACCGGATTCCTCGGAGACTATTCGGGGCTATTTTTCCTCGTGGATTTAGAAGTTGAGGGTCTTTTTAAGATTTTATTTCTTTTCTTTCCGTCGAACCCGAGGCTTTTGGCTCTCGTTCGCATGTGTGTGATATGTACGGAGTACGGAGTACATGCTCCGTAGACCCCCCCCCCCATCTCAACGGTGATCAGCTGCGGATTTGGGCCACCAGTAGTCCTGTGCTGAGCTGGTTGGGCTTAGAACCTGTCGACTATAGTATGTAAATCAGTTGTCAAGGATATCATGGCAGGTTAAGTTCGCAGATACGCAGGTACATAATTTAGTCCTCGAGGATCAGATGACAGGGTAAAAAAGCAGAATAAAAAAATAGCGATCGAAATACGTAGAAATGAAAAGGGAAAGACAGAGATGGAAACGAAGAGATAGGATAGAGAAAAGAAGACATTACAATAAACTTGATGACAATGGATAGAGTAAAATAAGAATAAAATAAAAGCAATAATTGGTATCTCCAATGCAGGTATACAGACATCTATGGTATAAACTATACAGAATTGCTCCAAGCTGATTCATGCTCATTTCTTCCTGGATGGCCGGGCATTCTTCTCCCGACGTTTCTGCTTCAAATTGCGATTTTTGCGAATGTCGTCTGTCGAACGGATCTCGTTCTTTCCACGATACGCACTGCCACCGGCCTGGTTCTGCATGCGTTCACGGGCAGCTTCATTCTTCTTCTTCATCCTGTCATAATCCGAGCGCATTGGATCGGCTCGCTTCGGTGCTTGCTGCTTGTGGTGTCGGAATCGTCCATGAGGTCCAGCGGACGGTCCGGTTGAGAGACCAGGCGTTTCGGCCTCGCCAACACGAGGCAGATTACTCATACGCTTGCCCTTCTTCCATGACTGGAAGCGACCACTGCGGAAACTGGCTGCAATCTTGGCACCACTCTCGCCGCGAACTAAACGCTCTCCCTTAGATCCATCCTCGTCGTTTTGACGCGCCACATACTTCTTGTGGCGTTTGTCCCAACGCAGTGCGGAACGGCGCTCACCAGGAGCCTTTTGGCCCTCGTCGCCATTCAAATCCATAGCGGCATTACGTGATTCCTGTGCAAAGTTGGAGTTGGTACCGGAGTGAACTCCATAAGCCCGGTCCTCAGCAGAGTTGTGGTTGGTTGGCGTGTATCCCATGAAGTAATCGGGATTTTGGAACGAAGCGGCCGCTGATACACTATTGGATTTGTCGGAGTTTTTGTTCTTAGGTTGCGAATAGGCCGAGAAAGTGACTTCGAGATCAGACTCGTCTGCCTCGGACATGTTGTCCCCTGCCTCCTCAGGAATATCTTCCTCATTTCCATCCTCACCTTCGCCACCATCATCGCCACTCTTGCCAACTCCAAGCTCGGCCAGCTCGGCCAGTTTCTTGGCTTCAGCACGCTCCTTCTTCCGTCCAACAGTATTTCGAAGTCGTTTGATCGTATCCATTGCCTCTTCACCCTCACCCTTCGCGGCGCCCTTACCCGCACGTCGGTTGTGGACCTCGAAGATAGTCTCCTGGGGTCGGTATCCACCAATTCGCGCAAGCATTTTCTCTCGCTCATTCTCCATCTGGCTAGCCTCGTCATTGAACAGAATATGGATTGCAGACCAGTCGTCGGTGGTGGTAAGCTGTTTGGCTCTCTTCGCACTCTCAGATGAAGCAGCATTGCGAGTACGCATGTAAAGCTTCTCACCTCTCACAGACACCTGGCGTTGTGATGCCACATCCGAATTCTCGTCCAATAATTTGTTGACCCACTCGCAACTTCGAGAAAGTCCATCCCTGGGGATGGAGCCTACAACCACATCCTCCGCAAAATTGACATTCTCTCCGTACTGGCGACCGAGGACTAGTCGTCGGCCAAGGAAAAGCTGAAGATCCAGCATATAAGGAGCATCAGAATCTCGGACCAGACTATAACTCCAACCCTTTTGGCCAGCACGAGCGGTACGACCAACACGATGGACGAAAATTTTGGGTTGAGATGGAAAGTCGTAGTTGATAACGTTGGCAAGGACGGGGATATCGATACCTCTGGCGGCGACATCAGTGACGACTAAGATGTTTGAGACACCAGTTCGGAAGTTCTGAACGTGGATTTTACGAGCAGTTTGATCAAGTGAACCATAGGCGTAAGAGGTAGCGAAGCCAGCTTCGATCAGAAGAGAGTAGAGGTAGTCAACATGATGCTTAGTAGCAGCGAAGACAATAGTCGAGTGCTTGGTGGGAGATTCCCTGTTATTGCCTGACTTTTCAACGTCTCTCTTGCGTTTTTTATTCTTGCCGTAGGGTTCTTCCTTCATCTTTTGTGAGACCTCCGTAGGTCCGGTGGGCATCTGAATCACGTTGTGTAGAATGTGAAGTAGCGCACCCTCCTTGTCTGATGATTTGACGGAGAAAAAGATGTTTTGAAGATCGGGGGAAATTTTGCTTTCAGCATCAAGTCGTACCAGTGTCGGCTCTTGAAGACCGGCCCGAGCAAATTCAACCAAAGACTTGGGCAATGTAGCGGAGAAAAGAAGCGTTTGGCGTGTTGAAGGTAGGCCGTGTAAAATTTCCGATAGCTGAGCTGCGAAGCCCATTTCGAAGAGACGATCAGCCTCATCGAAGACGACGTACTTGATACTGGACAAATCCAGATCCATCTCAACCTTTAGGTGCAAGAACCGACCAGGAGTCGCAATCACAATATCAGGGTTACCGGCCATCATGCCAAATTGGTCCTCCAGACTGTCACCACCGACAAGCAACACGGCCCTCAAATCGGTACCACGGCCCATCTCTTTAACAACCTTCAATGTCTGCAACGCCAATTCTCGAGATGGAGACATGATCAGACCACGGGCACCGAACTTAGTACTGTGGCTTTTCAACTTCTCGATCATAGGGATAACGAAAGCTGCAGTCTTTCCAGAACCAGTTCTAGCCATGCCAACAACATCCTTGTCGTCCATAATAACCGGGATCGTCTTTCTTTGAATGGGTGTTGGGACAGAAAAACCTTTCCGAGCAATGGCTTTTAGTAGGCCACCATTGAGACCCATAGCCTGAAAACCACCGCCTTTCTTCACGGTACGGCCTTTCAGGTTGGATCCTTTTCGATTGGCAGAAGCCTGCTGGTTTGCGATAAAGGCCGCATCGCCATCGTCGTCTTCGATACCCAGAAAATCGAGGTCTTGGGCAGGCTGGGCCTTGGTCTGGGGAGGGGCATTACCGGAGTCGGAATCGCTATCGTTGTGGAAGAGTGCACCCGTTATATCGAAGTCATTCTCCGAAATTGCAGGAGATGCTGCGCGATGAGGCATATCGGCGGTATGAGGGAAAGCCTCACTTAGTTGACAGCGCCAATGAAGGCGGAAAGGAAGATGATAGTGGTTCGATAGCTCAGTTCATGGAGCGAAAAGGATGATAGCGAGAAGCCAGAAAGGTATAGAGCACTAATAGAACTGATTTTATTCAGTTCCCAGTCCAGCCACGATCACTTTCAATCACCTTTCGAAAGAATATTTCTTCTGCGTCGACAAACCCGCTTTCTTCGTTGCTGCAAAAAAAAAAAAATCTAGGAACGCCGCAGGCGGTGAGCAACCGGTGGCTTAATCTCACGTGACATAAGTGGAAGGCAGAGTGCAAACATAACAAACAAGGTCCCCGCGACGCGTCCGACACGCTTTCGAGCCCGATTGAGTAAAATGATTTCTCTACTCAACTTGCACTCATACACCTTCACATCATGGGTATGTAGCCATCCTATACTATTTGGAACTCTGTATAAATAGCTAACATTATCCTTTAGATGGCGGATACAATTCTTACGGTGGCGGCGGTGGTGGCTTTATGGCCGGGGAGATGAACTCTCCATCTGGTGGAAAGGTATGAATTGGAGGTATAATTCGAGTAAAATTGGCGTGACAAACTAATACGTCCCTGTATATATAGAGTGAGAACCGTGACAACAAGACTCTTCGTCCTGTTACCGTCAAGCAAATCGCCGATGCTACTACAGCCTACCCCGAGGCACCTTTCCAGATCGACGGCGCAGACGTGAATCACGTTCTTTTCGTCGGACAGGTCCGCAACATCAGCTCCCAGAGCACAAATATTACATACAAGATCGACGATGGGACCGGCGAGATCGAAGTCAAAAAATGGGTTGACTCAGCTACACGCGATAGCATGGAAACTGATGAGAAGGGACCTGGCGATGGAAAGTCAGAGGTCGTGTTGAATGGATATGCTCGTGTCTTTGGCGCCATCAAAACCTTTGCCAATAAGCGGTATATCGGTGCCCACAGCGTCCGGCCCCTCTCAAACCTCGATGAGCTGCATTGTCACCTCCTTGAAGCGACCGCCGTGCACTTATTCTTCACTCGTGGCCCCCCTGGTGGTGCCGCCCCTGGTAATGCCACTGGTGGTGATGCGGTCATGGGCGGAGCGGATGACTATGGCGCTGGCCCTAATAAGGCTCTCATGTCAGTCTCGCCTTTGGCAAGGAAGATCTATAACCTTCTCAAATCGGAGACGCAGGATGATGCGGGTATGGAGATGCAACATATTGCATCTAGGCTCTCTTTGCCGACGATGGACGTGGCACGGGCTGGAGAGGAGCTTCTCAATGCGGGTATCATCTTCACAACCATGAACGAGCATACATGGGCCATCCTTGATTATTAAACTAGTTGTTCGTTTATGGGTGTAAAAACTCGAATGATATCATGATTATCTGCACAATAATTTTGCGCTTAGCGCCTTGTACTCATTTAACCATTTTCTGTCTAAACTTTGCTCTATTGATGAATACTCGAAAGTTTTTTGTGAGTTTTCCATATTGCTCTGTCGTGGGGCGGTAGAATGGTCCACGGGTTTCCCATTCAATGAACATACTGTTCAAAGGACCTCGTTTCGTTCAATCGCTTCTTCCACGGAGCGTTCCCAGCTGATGTGTGTGATGAAAATACACTCAATTGCGGAGACGAGCAACAGAGCGAGAGCGACGCCGGTCCATAGGCCCATAACACCCCAGTTCAAGCCGAACGTTGTCCCCATGCTTATGGGCATGGCGATAGCATAGTAACAGAATAGTTGTATATATCCTCCTATCTCCTGTCGACCAAGTCCACGAAGAATTCCATTGGTTACGGCCGCGATTGCATCGAATAGCTGAAATGCCGCGCAAAGCGGAAGAACTTGGGCAACAATTTCAACAACCTCGGCATCGGAGCTGAATAGCCTCGGGATATAAGAACGAAGACTCGAGAGTAGAACCATGTTGAACAATCCAACAATAATTGCTCCGCAGAAAGTGACCTTGGCCGATGTCTTCGCAGCTCCCGCTAATGTGGCTCCGATCAGGTTCGCCACTCGAGTCGAGCCTGCAATAGAGAGCGGGAAAGGAATTTGCCAAGTGATACTCGATATTGTTGATAGAATAGATTGTGCAGCCAGTTCCGAAGTTCCAAGATAAGACGAAGCTAGAGTCAGAACTTCGAATGCAAGACATTCCGCTTCAACCATGATCAGTCCTGGCAAAGCCAGGCGGATCATCGGACCCCAGTTATCGAAGGCCCGCCTCGTAAATCCGCACCAGCATTCAGAACCTACTGCGAAATAGATATATGCAAATAAGCAGATTGGCATAAGATTCTCAGTAACCGCCACGGCGATGGGGGCTCCAATAAAACCCCATCCTAGTTTCTATGAGGAATTATATTAGCATAACTTTGGCATGAAAGAAACGTGGTATATCAGCTTACCCAAACGAAGAACCAATTCATGAAAGCATTCAACGGTGCACACACAAGCAGTACCCAAAGAGAGGCGGAAAAGACACCTTGCGCCTGAAGATAACGTTTACCACTTTCGAAGCACGCAAATCCCGGAGTTCCCAGAAGGGCTACTTTCAGGTAAAGGCCAGCCATCTCCGCGACTCTCTTCTCTGGCACGATCTTGGCCAGAATATGTTCAGAGAAGTACCAGAGGACGGCGATCGGGATGGTCACTACCCAAAGGAAGTAAATCATGCGGAGCATCTGAAGACCAACCAACTTTTTCTTCCCGGAGCCGTAAGCCTGAGCACAAAGAGTATCCAAACTCGTAGCAAGACCCGAGTACACGGCATTACCGGTGATGCTAACGGTCATACTGGCCAGACTGACCGCACCCAATTCCTCTTTACCTAAGTGGCCAATTGTGAAGATACTCGCCACCGTCAAAGAGTATTGAAGTAGAAATGTTACCATCAACGGTAACGAGTATCTTCCGATCACCTGTGCCTCTCGTCTCCATGTCGTATTGATCAGTCCCGCCGTCACAGCTTCCTCCCATTTGCGATCAATTTCCTCTGCATTCATTTCGTGCTGGCCATTCCCCGGGCTTCCTAGCAAAGCAGTAGTTTCTGAGGTTTGCGGTGTCGCTGCGAAGTTCGGGCGCGGCCAATCGGAGCTTCGAATGGAATCATGTTGTTTTGAGGAGCTGCCTTGACCTGGTGAGGTTGAGAAGAGACTGCTCAATTTATGCTGAAGACCGCGGGCTTTGCCATGAATGTGGCGATTCTCCGGAGCAATCAAATGGTTATCACTGAGTAAGTGACGTTCATCCTCAATTGCTTGCTCCCGTTCATTTAGTGTCAACGGCTGGTAATCACCTTGTGACGGAACGACGGTGCCGTGATTGCCAGAGGTGAAGAAGCTTGGTCGCCGATAAGATCCAGCTAATGAGTGCGGATTCGTGGCCGCATGACTGCTTGTAGCGCGGACAGTCGAGGACTCAGATGTGTTGTCAGTGCTGGAGATCGCGGATCCATCATCGTACTCAGCCAAGTCGCGGGCAATGGAAGCTTCGGCGAGCGGCGAACTGGACTGGAAAGACCGACTGAACGGGCCTTGATGCTCTGCGGATTCCGCCGAGAGCGTATTGCGCGGAGCCATGAATGAGAGAGTGGACTAGCACACCAGCACCAGCATTGTCCAGTTGCAACGAGGAGGTCAGAAGAGGTAGGTGGACGCCGGTCCAAAGATAAAAACGGGCAGAAAGTTGCGAAGTGGGGGCAGGCGTGGAGTCGCTAACAACGGACTATCGTAACGAGATGTCCGGCTGTCCCGCGGTGTTTGCCGAAAAATGAAAGATAATCTAAAGGGATTTTATTTCGACTCTCGATGCCTTTGCTTTGACCGCAAAGTTTCCATTTCCTCATTGTGAAGAGACCCGACTTCCGAGTTAGCAATGAGTCAAGGCGTGACTTCGACTTGTACATATAACTCGTCGATCCGCCCTTCGTACCGACTCCACTTTACGACCCACGACCGTGCGGGCGCGCGTATCAGGTCGACGTGATTTGACTTCGCGATGTCTTCTGTACAATATAACTTTCACCGCGAGTCACCCTGCAGACCATATCAGATCTGTCTGGTCTCTTTGGCTGCGAGTAAGAAAAGAAAGAGAAAGAAAAGTCGACATGCGATGACATCAGAACCGAAAACGACATTGGCGTCACATGACAAGATCACGAGGAAAGGCTACTTTGACCGCTTGACCTTCTCTTCGTCTTGTTGCTCGCTCTGTTCTTGATTTTCTGCTTTAGGGGGAGGAGACGAGGCAAGAAGGAGCATCGCCATCGTCTCATCATGTCTCAATCAACTTCAGAAGATGTTGGTGTTGGACGCTACAACCCGCTAGTAAACCCGGTCCACTCAAAGCCAGCTTTGGTCGAAGGGTAAGTCAGTCAACAAAGATCCCCGTGGCTCGTTTAAGATTATGGTGTTTCCTACCTTTGATATAGTCTTGATGGAATTTCATTGTTCCGATCTGATCTGAATACAGACATGTTGAGGACCAGCGTCATATTCTTCTAGCTCGTCCTTTACTCGGGGCTTTGCTTTTTGAGAATAACACCTCAGATGCGCGCGATCACTGCGCTAACGAACGAACTTTTCTCTCATGGCTGCGTCTATCCATGTACCTTGCGATTGTTTCGCTAGCCATCATAATCTCTTTTCACTTTCACGAGCAACCATCAGGCCTAGAGCGACGCATGGCACTCCCTCTTGGCATTATCTTTTGGCTTCTTAGCCTTACCTGCCTCATCAACGGATTCGCTAATTATTCTCGCACGGTCATGAAGTATAGTCGCAAGGCGGCTCTGGTCCAGAGTGGCTGGAAAACGCAGGTTGTTTTCACCGTGGTTGGAACCGTCATCTTGGGAAGCTGTATTCTCTTTTTATCAACAGACAAATCGAGATAGACCTGGCAAATGATTCCGGATGTAATGCTCACTTATTCCAGGGCAGGAGGGCTTGAGCAAATGCATTGTGGGAACTTGAATGATGCATGCCTTGTATAAATTTGTTCAGCAATATCTACATTCAAATAGTTCGTACGTGTCAATATTAATATACTTCGACCGAATCCCCCTCTACCAGTACTAGACAAGTAGTACTTGTAGAACCTATGCTATAAGATCTTACCAATATCTTTACAATTGCTTTTTCACAAATCATCTCAGCTTGAAGTTTATGAGAAAGTCTATTCAATTTGTTGTCCGAAACTAGCTATCCGAAATCAGGTGCGCCTTATATTAATTGCAAAGGCCCCGTGATCTACATCAACAGAAAAACAGAAACGGAATACGCTTCTATACTTTTGCAAGATTCATAACGAGGCTCAAGGTATATGCAGAAACGAAAAGATGTGGAGGTATCGGGGATATATATCGAGAGAACGAAACGAAAAGGAATATGAGAAAATCGCTGCAATCCAAGTAGACATCTCACATCCGGCGGATTTGTGTTTCGCCCTTGTACTTGTCGAGGGCAGGGGTACCCAAGTGGCTCCACCATTCAAACAGCATCGAATTGCAGATGAGCTTGAACCAAGGAGTAAATTTCAAGCCGGGCTGTTCAAACATGGCCTTCAGCTCGTCGGCTGACACGTAGCGAGTATCCCGCACCTCGTTGGGGCTGGGCTGGAGATCGACATCGGCCTGGATGAAGAGGATATAGTCCACTGACAATAAAATTAGAATTCATTTCCTCAAAAAAAGTATCGTAATGGCTGCTGTGACCACATACCCTCATGTTCTCCCCATTTCCCATCGCTTGGGGCCTTGTAATGAATGCGAGTGAAGAATTCGAACTTCTCCAAGGGCACTTGTTCAGCCTTGATTCCCAGCTCGTGGTCCAGCTTCCGCTGGGCAGCGCGCTTCACACCCAAAATGGCCGCGTCGAGTTCGGCACCAGTTTCGCCAGGGATACCCAAGGGGTGCGAGCAGCAAGTGTTGGTCCACATGTCGGGGAAAGTGATCTTTTCCGTGGCGCGCTGTTGGAGCAGGAGGCGGTTTTTGGAGTCGAACAAGAAGACGGAGAATGCGCGGTGCAGAAGACCCTTATCAATGTTGCTCATCAAGTGGCCTGCCGTAATCACCCGTGGATTAGCAATTGTTCGTGAAAATTTTGAGGTCAATCACCCTATGCCCCTCTACCCCTCTACCCCTCTACTCCTCGCTGGGACCAAAATCCGGGGTCAACAATCGAAAATGAGATGGGAAACATACAAGTCTTTTTGCTGGCACTACCAATAGGCTTGTCATCATTGTCCAAAACGATACACACCTCTTCCATCAGGCGAACCTGCTCGTCGTCGTAGCCATCAAGCTCAGTGCCCACCTGCGCGGAGTTGTTGGCGGTGGGGAGAACATCGCGGGCAAGAGAAGTATCAACATCGGGAAAAATGGTAGCAACGTTGTCTGCTGTAATCTCCGCAGGAGCAGTCACCGTCATTGTGGCGGACATGCTGTGCAATTGTATTTTATTTAAGATTAGGAAGTTTTGCAAGAACAGAAATAAGGTTGGAGAAGTCGAAGATTTCCCCAGAAGAAGTTGGGGCGGGAGGCGGTCACGGCAGTCGGTGGTTTACACGGTAACTTTGGGCACAGCTAGGGTTACGCCGCATAAGCATGGAACTATACAAGACTAAATGATCAACTATTGGTTTATGTACTACAGGAAGCAGATGATATATCAAATAGACAATGGAATTGGGCTCAGTAGTTGATCAAGTTCTGCTTTCAAGCTTCTTCATTACTAGTGTAAAGCAAGACAACTGGTGAAAAATATAAATATAGGTATCCATGCCTATATCAACTTCAGTACCTTGGGTGAGCAGTGCCATCCATGGCTGGATGGAGTACAGTTGATGAGTGGTCATGCAAAGCCTAGCTTGAGCTTGTCCAATAAGACAAGCTCGTCAATTTCTTCCTTTCCCAATAATCCCAATTTCTCTCGCCTTGTTGGCGCATTCGCATCATAGGTGGGTTTCTCTGCGAGCGAAGTCACTCTTGTTCCATGTCTTGGCTGCGAGCCCTCATAGTCCCAACTGGCGTTGTGAATAGTGATCCTGCTGCCATATCAGTGATGAAATACTACAAAGCATATATAGCCCATTTCCATTGGGCAAGGAAGTCTGACCTGTTATCCCACAATGCGCTGGTCCGGGGACTCCATTTGAACCGGACTTGGATATCGGGGTTCTTCTCATACACATCAAACAAGTAACCCAGGATCAAATCACTCTCAGCCTTATCGAGTCCAACTATGCGATCGGTCATGGCCCGATTTACCCAGAGTGCCTTCCAACCAGTCGCAGGATGAACGCGAACAATAGGATGCTCGCGTTCCACGTACTTCGGTCCAGCCTCCGGGTTCTCGCGATCCAAGTAAGGGTGAGCAGATCGGTAAATGGCCGTCTTCCCGTCAATGATCTTGCGGAATAGAGGAGAGAGCTTCTCGTAGGCCGAATAGCCACTGGCCCATAGGGTGTCACCCCCGAGTGTGGGAACTGCATCGTTATGGAGGTGGGTCACCCCAGCCGGCTGTCTTTCATGAACAAGATCTGTATGCCACCGGGAAGCTCCTCCAGGTCGACGAAAGCTGATTGGGATCTCTGTAGCCTGAAGCGCAGGCCATATCACTGTCACCCCTGGAACTCCAGGGACTTGAGGACCTTGAGGCTAAGTAGTGAACATGTGACGGCAATCAGTAAATGGACTTGGTTTGTAGAAATCAAATTCATATGCTCTTACGTGAATCTCAACTTCACCAAACCATTCACCGAGGCTCTTCTGCTGCTGGGGTGAAATATCTTGGTCTCGGAAAAAGACAACACTGCGCTCGGCAATCAACAATCCCAGCTCATCCTTTTGCTGGTCTGTCAAATCTTTGAGCTGCAGTCCAACGATTTCAGTTCCAATATGCCGTGTTAAGTGGATAACCTCTTTGGCAGCGGATAATAGAGCCTTTTTCTCAGGATCCGCTCGTGTCCCAGGGTCTACATAAGGGCGATCATAGTTCCTAATGTTGTATACATCATCAACATAGAGTGGACGCGATGGTCGATACGGATAACCGGAACTGAGCTCAATTCCTGCTTCCTCCAGGCGCTTTCTAGCAGACTCGGGAAGACCGAGGTGGTCCTTAATTGGAGGCGCGACGTCTACTATTCGAGGGTCGATTGGAGCAGGAGCCATTTTGTAAGGTGAATGATGAATGATATTCCAGATCTAGCAGTGCAGTGCATGGAAGAAAAAAGCCGACAATCATTCGAAACCATCTCGACTGCTTATATACTGCAGATGTACCTCTTGTACATTCATGCCTTATGCTCTGAATCACTCGTCATTCCTCTACTACTCGTCGATTGGTACATGTACAAGTGCCGTAACATTAGTTTGAAACCACCCCTCTTTCTGCCGTTCTTCCGGCCATGGCGAAACATAGATAATGATCATATAATCAGTAAGTGGTAGGCCTATTGAAATGGTTGGCAGGTAGAAGCAGTCAGAAGGCAGTCTCAAACTTATATTACACCACTGTTTATCCTGTATTGTCAACAGAGTAGCAATCAGAGTCAACCGCCCCGTTGGTGAGCACCTCACCACTGCATTATATGACGCCTTCTGTGAATCCTTCAACCCCTCAATTAGTTGAAATGAAATAAAATGAGAAGAGTTCTATTGCTCGACTTCTATCGGTGCGGGGAAGATTATATTTCACAATTTGCGACATAAATCACGATTTCTTGCCCGCGCGTGATTTCTAATAGGCAACTCTATGGGCTGCTGTCACCACCGAGATATCCGACAGTTATGGCCTCATGAAGATACTTAATTCGGGACCATCTGATATGCGTCGGATAAAATCTACGATGACGAAATAATGGGTCCAAATAATGTAAATAGGGCAACAATCTAGATCCAGTCTTGATACTCGCAGTCTTTAATAGGAGCAGCTCCCATGGAAAATATGAAGATCATGACCTCGGCATATACTCAAAAATGTCCGAGCAACCCTTGAAACGAGTGGCAGTCATTGGAGCCGGAATCAGTGGTGTCGTGAGTGCTGGCCATCTTCTTGCGGCTGGGCTGGACGTGAGAGTTTTTGAACGAAGCAAAGCAGCGGGTGGAGTTTGGTAAATTTCTTCAGAAAGATCGCAGAGATTATTCCCAACTGACACAATATTAAATATAGGCTTTATGACAAACGGGTGCCTATCGAACTTCAGTATCCATCTGTTTACCCAACAAGCGTGGAAAAGTTCTACGAAGACGAAAGAGACGAAAATGAAAAGCAGCGCCTGAAACATGCGCCACCGGGGTAAGTTTATATAACTTTTCATTTATATTTTTACTAAACATTGAAACATTCAGTCCATGCTATGAAAACCTAACAAATAACGTCTCAACCCCTTTACTGCGTACGAAACTTAATGCTTGGCCTCAGGGAACGCTCCCCTACGTAAATCACCATGTACTGAAAGAGTACATTCAAGATACAGCCAAAAAGGTCGGGGTTGAAGAGGTCACTACCTACGGTGCCCTTGTGACAAATGTTTATAAGGAAGAGCAAAAATGGAATGTTCGTTGGAGGTCGCTTTTCGAGGATACAAAGACTGGGAAGTTATTTGAGAAAGAAGAGTCCGACGTATGCACACCAATTGAAACATCAATAGAAATAGGTATTCGGCAGGACATTGCTGACTCTGGCAGACCTTTGATGCAATCGTTGTGGCATCCGGACACTATCACACACCTCTCGTCCCCGATATTCCTGGTTTAGCAGAGGCGAAGTCAAGATGGCCTGATAAAATCGCACACTCCAAATCATTCCGGAATGCTGAGGGGTTCGAGGGCAAGGTAAGCATTCGTATTGTATGATTTTGATATCTTAGACAAGTGGCTGATTTTTTTCCAGAATGTGCTTCTAATTGGCGGTGGGGTGTCATCAATTGACATTGCTCGAGAAATCAGTCCGGTAACCCGAAATATTTTTCAGAGCACCCGCAATGGCGCCTTTGATATCCCAGCCACAGCACTTCCTGGAAAGGCATCGAGAGTAGAAGAGGTTACCAAGTTCGAGATTTTTCCAACGACTGAGAAAGATGAAACCCACTTGCCTTTCGTTGCCCATTTGAAGTCCGGATCGACTCTGCAGGACATTGACAGAATAGTACTGTGCACAGGATATCAAATGGCCCTTCCTTTCTTCCCACAGTACAATGACAAAGACAACTCAAGCGAAACCGCTCTAGTAACCGACGGCTCCCAGGTACACAATCTCCACCATGACATTTTCTATATTCCCGACCCTACCCTAGCGTTTGTGGGTATACCGTTTTACACGGCCACCTTCACCTTGTTTGAGTTCCAAGCAATTGCAGTTGCGGCAGTCTTCTCTCAAACTGTACGACTACCCTCAAAAGAAGATATGAGATTGGTTTATCGGGAAAAGATCGCCACAAAGGGTTTGGGGAGAAGCTTTCATTCACTCAAGGGAGAGGAAGAGGCTTATGTGAAAACCCTTCTTAAATGGGTGAACTTTGAGAGAACCACTCGAGGATTGGATCCTATTGAGGGTCACACTGCTACTTGGTTAGAGGAGAAGAAAGCTCAGGTCGAGCGGTTGACTCTGATTTTCCAGGGTGCTGTGCCCTACGGTTTTACTAACAGCTCATCGGCGGAGGTCAAAACCGCGGCATGAAACCCAGATGTTGAATGTATACTCTTAGTACATAGACTTACGATACGAGGGGCTAAATGATGGCCTTCATCTTCCCTCTTGAGATCAGTGATAAACTATAACAACTCCCGGCATATGAAATGTATCGCATGTTCTATGGCCTTTTGAACGAGGATCAGAAACTACTAATCTCCCTGGTTTTGTGATAGAATCATGTATATCTAGTAGTTTTAATCAATCGTCTGGGTTTGAGCTTGGAATCCCCCTCGACGGAGGATTTAATTTCTCTCCTGATATCCATTTTAAAATATCCGAGGCACACCATCATCACGAGGGATGACGAGCTCCGCCGCTTGGGTTGACCTTTCAGCATGTCTGATAAGAGTAAGTGTTACTTCAAAATAATAAGTCAACAAACATCCCCGTGTCGAGGTTTTGATCCGGCTAATACGCGTGTAGGCTGAATTGGTCATTCTTGCAGATATTGCGCAAACGGCCCAGACAATAAGTTGCGAGCACCAACCAACCTGATTCCGGCATCAGAGTCATAACAAATTCCCAGGAGCTATCTATCCTTTTCAATATCTACTCTGGAGCTCAACATGAAAAAGTAGTCTTATTCAAATTGAGTTTGTTCAGGCTTTTTGTGCGATAGGAAGCATTCTTCAAGGGGCTTAAGCCGCTTCCACTTATTCTGCTTCCTTGCATTATATTCGTACCTGCTAGTGTTAGCATCACCAGAGGTAGCATCAGCCTCAACAGTGTCCACGCCAATATATGATTCCAAATCCATCATGTCAACAGCGCGCACCGAGGAGACGACTGCCGAGTCTATGGCCTCGAATCCGGGTGTTCAGAAAGATGTCAAGCGAAGATGGGTCAGCTACATCTGGGACACATTCGATAAATCGCCAGAAGAGAGATGGCTTATGTTCAAACTGGACACTGCTATTTTGACATTTGCATCGTTAGGTAAGTGTATTCATGGTCCGCCGTCCCTGTCTGTGCTAAACAAACCCTTTTTTCACCAGGATACTTTATCAAATATTTGGATCAGATCAACATTAACAATGCTTTCGTATCCGGAATGAAGGAGGATTTAGGTCTTTATGGGAACGAACTCAACTACATGCAAACATGCTGGACGGTGGGATACGTTATTGGAGAGATTCCAAGCAATATCCTTCTGACTCGGCTTAAACCACGCTACTGGATCCCAGCGGCAGAGGTAAGCTTTTCCAAATTTCAAGAATTGATACCAATACGCGCATCATGATACTAATAGAATGCAGCTTCTATGGACAGTTCTGACATTCTCTCTCTCAAGATGCAATACACCAACACAATTTTATGTTCTTAGATTTTTCATCGGTATCAGTTCTTCTTGCGAGTCACTGTCGGCCAGAAAACTAATCTAGAATGCAGGTCTTGCAGAGAGCACATTCTATCCGGGAATGCAATATATTATAGGATCTTGGTATCGAAAGGATGAACTGGCAAAGAGATCATGTATTTTCCATACAAGCAGTGGTATCGCGACTATGTTTTCTGGTTATCTCATGGACGCCGTTTATCGCCTAGGGGGCCGCAATGGATTCAAGGGCTGGCAATGGTATTCTAACACGAACTCCTACTAGGAGTTAATCTAGTATATTCATAAATTCTGACCTTCAAGCAGGCTCTTCGTGATTGACGGCGTTATATCTTTGCCAGTAGCATTGAGTGGATTTTTCGTGCTTCCGGATGTACCTGAGATCTCTAACCCATGGTATCTCAGCAAGGAAGTATGGCCTCTTTTTTCACCCGTCCCCAAGCATCTCAAGAGTATGAATAACTGATGTTATGTTTTATTAGGAGGTTGTTCTTGCGCAAAAGCGAATGCAAATGGAGGGTCGACAGAACCGGGGACCGTTTACGAAGTCCAAGTTGAAGAAGATTTTCTCTTCGTGGCATATCTATCTCCTGACACTGTTGTATATTCTTTTCAATAATGGCGCAGCTGGATCGCAGCCAGTTTTCCAACAGTGAGTAGGATATCGGGTTCAAAGCTCGAGATATTACTAGTATTGATCTATGAAATAGGTATCTGAAAAATTCGAAGGATCCTGTTTACTCTGTGGGCCAAATTAACTCCTATCCTACGACCACAGCTGCAGTGCAAGTCGTGACAACACTTGCCTATGCGTGTAAGTCCCTCTGTTGCCTTTAAAAATCTAGAAGAGTTAAGGTATTAATCTGAAAAGGGTCTTCCGATACATTTCTCCATGGGAAACGTTGGCCACCTATTGTCTTTGGCGCCGTTAGTGTTCTTTCCAGATAACAGTTAACATGATTCTAATGATCAAATCAGTGTGTGAACATCATATCCTATGTCTCACTAGCTGTTTGGGACATTCCGACTGGATGGAAGTGGACTTGTTATATCATATCGGGTGCTGGGTACGGGCTCAGTGGACTTCTCATGGCGTGAGTCCTTTGGATCCCAGAATCCTATCCTACAAGACATGAGCTAATATTTGATTTCAGCTGGGCGCATGAAATATGCTC
Organism: Penicillium citrinum; assembly: GCF_028827155.1. Lineage (NCBI taxonomy): Eukaryota > Fungi > Ascomycota > Eurotiomycetes > Eurotiales > Aspergillaceae > Penicillium > Penicillium citrinum. The sequence goes on from NW_026622691.1 coordinate 2,800,079, forward strand.
TGAAGACAACGAAGAACGATCCCTTGTCATCGGAAGTATGAACGAAATGGCTTATGTGTTCCAAGCCTGGCTACCACTTTTGGTCTGGCAACAAGTTGATGGCCCCGAGTACCAGAAGGGCTTCATCACGGTCTCATGCCTTTCACTTGCTCTTATAGCTAGCTGCTTTGTTGTTCGTCATCTAGATCTCAAAGAAAGGGATGCGAAGGGGTAAGTTTTAAGACGTAATTCATAGGCTCTTGCTCTACAATGATGACTGATTATTTGTCCACAGGAAAGAGAAGACACAGGTAGAAGGAGCCGAATATGCACCTTCAGAATCTTCCGTCGTTATATCAGGGAAAGCAAACCCAACCAAGGCTTGAATTACTTCCCTGTATGCGCATTTCTATGCGTCCTAGGTTTACAATGACTATGGCTTTGATATATAGACGGCTGTTCATACTCGAATGTTGGCAAATCCACTTTGATATTGAATATGCCCGCGCGTTCTAAGTGCCTAGTTGAGACAGTCCTGGAACGAACTTGGGAAAACAATTTGCTCAATGCCTAATACTACAACCAACTCGACAGTTCCGTAACTCTTAATCTAGTGAGTGACAGTATTTTATGTTCGCAAAGATCTTTGCACGAGAATCCTCCAGATTTAATACCTTTCTCTCGTTGCCTCGGTCGTTCCAACCATCTTTTCATTCAAGGTAAACCTCCTACAAATTAACAGAAGGCCCAACCGCACGATAACGTTTTTTAGTCATTACTCCGCAGACATAACGTCTATGCTTTTACCTCGTACCCTGTGGCCGGTTATATTAAATACCCCTGATTAATGTACATAGAAAAGGAGACCTCATCAATATACACACGCGGGAGTGTCTTCAATTCAAATGAGAGGCTCACGGGGACTATTCGGAAATCCTTTAGACAGCCCTGGAGAGACAGCATTTGGTGTTGCGGCCCCGTGGTGTATCAAACCATCCCTCGTTGATTGGATGGGTCGCCTAACGGGGAAGAGAACGTGGGGACAAATCTGGGAGATTGTGACCGCACCTGGCTAATTAATCAGCGTGAGCTAGTGTGTGATGAACAAGGCAATTTGGAACTTGGACGATCCCTGCTTCAAAGTAATGTGATAATGGCGCATTGAACGGGGACGCTATTATTGTCACTCTGTAAACTCGTTGGCCGGATCAGATTTTTGCTATTATCTAGAAGTCCCTATTAAATCACTCAAATCAATCACATTTTCTATAGACTATCATCAATTCAATATGACACAATAGAGAGAAAGTGTTTACCTCCAACGGTTCTCCAATCTTTACTAGCTTCCTCTTGTATGTGGATCACAATAGCCCCTATTCATTATTGGATGGCGCTCCGGGTTACCAGTTATCAAGGCAACCATGGGAAGCTAATGCTCGTCATTTAAATCTTGTTTCCCAGAATGATCTAGTGAAAATGGTTTTCAGCTATCCTGCCATTTCTCATTCAGGGTCCAACAAGATTGTGCAAGGGAAAGGGGGCAGGCATCACATTTACTATTCCGTGCCCTCATCTCAAGAACCCTAACCCCTCTCGATTATTACTGAACTAAAGACTAATCAGATTGAGCATCTACATAGAGAACATATCATTTCTGTTCGAGTCATGCATTTTGACAAAGCTTGTGACCGCCAGAAAAGGCAATAGCAAGGTGGCATCGTGGAAATGTGCTCAGAGCATGAATTACGAGCCGGGAGGGGAGGATAGCATACAGTCCATTCATGATAAGATCATGAACTGTATTAACAATTTGAAACACACTGATACGTTACATTGATTTCATTCAGTAAACGCCGAAACTGCTGGGCTTGTCAACACACCCATGTATAGTCGACCTTAAAAAAGTTTTATACTGTCTGGAATGCGGCGAGTACCACAAAGCAGGGTACAAAAAACTTCTACTGTCTAGTCCGTAGACAAGCCATAAAGACGACACGTTTACGGAGTACTAGTCTGCCATTCACTTATTCAAAAGCCTTTCTTCTCCACCATTTAATCGTATTATTCTACGGAGTACTCCGTGAATGTGGGCCATACTACTCCATATGCTGCTAGGGTTCGTTCCGGATGGAGTAAACTGAGGAGCTATATGAACTAGAGATGTCTCGGAACTTGATCCGTCACAGAGGCGCTACAATGGAAAAAATGTTTGGTTCACAAATTGTATCGCTCTTAATTTCGACGATCACGACTCGGCTTGTCTCGACGATCCTTCGGCCCATTTTAGCGTGTGACTGGGTCTTTGAGAAGTGGAGCGCAGCAAAAGAATCGAATCTGGCCAGATGATCTTAAGGGGGAAGCCCGTGCTACTATTCCGTACAAATGCAGGGCAATTTTTCTGTTTCAATTGAACAATATTCAGAGATCAGGGAAGTGGGCCTGGATGAACATTTGTTATTACCTGTCCAGGCGTCTTGTCGGACATTCACAGGGTATCCGCGCAATCCCGCTGGACCATGCTGCATGGCACAATCCACTCTCTGCCGGAAAGAAAATACCTGATCACAAATATGCGACTTTCTGCTACAGAGCACTAGCGATTAGATCCAGAGCCCCGCTCATACTTGTGAACGTTGCGATCCGGCTTACCGCGCGCCAGCTCATCACGTTGACTGTACAGTGTATTTCTAACCAAGGAAGAGGGATCGGTTCACATCAGCCCTGTAAAAGAGCATAAAAAGATCGCAGCAGGTATATGATTCGCAAAAAACATGCAAAAAATGACAATTCAAAAGACCACCCAAAACATACAGCGCAATCCACCCTAATGCATACATGTTGATACCAAGGGGAAAAAAAACAGAACAAAACAAAACAACAGAAAGGCCACCGAAAAATGTTGAAATATGCCTTGAAAAAAAAAACCAAGCCGTCAAGGAAAAAATCACGCCCGCTCGAATGCTATAGTCGACCCGTCGTGGTTCGTACTAAGTGTAATGCGGTTATGGGTCATGCGAAGGTTGTAAAAAGTATGAAGTCCAAAATTTGAGCACTTTGCTGTCCTGTAGATCCATAAAATGGATGTAGTGAGAACAATCAGCACTTAGGACTGTATCGCCGGCGCTTTATGGACTGCTTCTGCGATTTCGTAGGAACTGGCCGATTTTCGCCTCCTTTAAAAGAGTACGAAAGAGGATATGAAGCCAGGTTATTAGGACACTTTTGGCATTCCCCTAGATGTCTATAAAAGTCAATGGTGTTAGCGTGCTCAAGCCAAAACGACTACCACGAGGGCTCTCACTTGTCTAGTGCCTCAGCTCGAGAAAAGCGTTCTCCACACCACTCGCAGGGGTTTTTACTGATTCGAAGGTGGATCTAAATCAACATGAGCGCGAGTTAAGGCAAAGCTAGATCAATCGGTCTCACGTTGTCAACATGACGCTTAAGGTCCGCATTTCTTCCGAAAGCCTTGGAGCATTCAGAGCATGGGAAATATCTTCTGGAACTAGGATCGTGCTTCTTTTCGTGTTCTTTACAATTTGATTTTCTGGTGAAAGTGAAGCCACAAACTGAGCAGGAAAATCCTTTGCCTGCAGCTATTCTTTCTCCAGCAGAAGCGGTACGTGGTCTCTGGGGCGGTTTGGACATGGGCATGGTACCAACTTCACTAGACGAGTTGATACTTGTGGAGGGGTCCATTTGACGGGAAGAAGCCTGCAACTTTCTGGCATCCCTGTCGCTGTCTTCCATATAGGGAACGTTGTATGGCAGTCCGGCGTTTGTGGATAGATATGTAGACTTGAAGGGAGCGCAATATTGAACTTGTCCGGGAAGACGTTGGAGTGCTGAGATAGGATCCCCTTTGACAGTCCTAGTTTCCATGGGGGTAGGCGGCCCAGAAGATGGTTTCGAATCCCAATAAGCTGTCATTCGGGGATATGAGTCCTGGCCACATTGTATCTCGAGGTTTGAATTATAACTTGGTGATGCGCTCATTGGCTGTGAGCCGTACGGGCTGAGCGGGGAAAGAGAGGCGTCTGAAAAGGCGTTGTGGATCGAGACGCATGTTGGGTCGCTGGACAAATCTTGGGGTTTCAAAGGGACATCGTAGAAAGCAGAGGGCGTAAGGAGTTGGTCTGCTGGAAATGTATTGGGAGAAGTCGTATAGGAGACTGGGTATGAAAATCCTGTAGAAGCATCGAAATTCGGATCTAAGCTGCAATTTGAAATACCCAATCCCACGAGCGGATGAGCTCCGTCTCGGGTTGCCGTTGCAGAGACAGGAGATAGATATGGGGATAGTGTCTCCATTGAAGAACCATCCTCTGGCAGCGAAGGCACCATAGATGCTGGGCAATTTGCAGTCTGATCCATGGCGGTTCGGGGAATGATAAGAACTTCTGAGCGACTATAGCACGACATGAAATTGCCAAAAAAAGAAATCCAAGGTAAAATCGACCGAACAATGTCTAAATCCCAAAAGAAGAAACAGCTTGAGGATGACGACGATATGAAGTATAAATAATGAAGAATCATCTTCTAGGGTTGCTAATGGCAAGCAGCCGCATTGCATAGACCGTGGCTGAGGTTAGTCAAGGGCAGAACCATTGGTGCAAAGCCCCAGCATTAACACGGTGAAGAGTCTATGGCTTGACGCCTTGAAGGACGAGGCAGATTTTCAAATGGAAGAGAGGGGTCGTTTGTCAAATGCAGTGGGAAATTGGAGTGGGGGAAGCGAAACTAACGGCTGGGGTGGTCTCTGGAACCAGCTCGATAGAATCGAGTCTGCAAATCTGTACCCCTGCCCACCTCAAGGAGTTAGCGCCGGGCATAGGAACAGCGATGCCCGAGGCTATTCAGATCTGATGGCTGTCATGGCATGCCTTTTACTGCACAGCAATGCCCTGGCTCATGCCAGAAACAGGTTTGAACAAAAGGAGAGGAAACACTACCTGGGTTGGCAGCAGATTCATTCTACACAGGCTACCGGGCCAAAAGGAACCATCCTATACCCTGCAAATAAATGCAGAACGGCGGCTGTGAACTGTGGTGCTGGAAAAGGCTAACCAACTTCTCGATCACCGCCAGACTGGTCTACCCAACAGGGTCACGTCCCAGACAGTACAAATAGCGAAATAAAAGTCCAAAATGAGTCCAGGGTTTGGGTTAGGCTGGGAAAATGCATGCTTGCCAGTGACTGCGAGCCAGTCATGTTCACAGCCGCTCCTTTCGGGGGCAAACTGGAGAAACTGCACACTGTCATATATTCAGGAAATGATCAGCTCACTCCCAGAACAGGCGACAAGTTGGGTATTGTGACTTCCAGGGGAGGCGGGCCCGCGCTTCCGAACCGTTCGACATCATGTACAACCATCGGTGGATACTCCACGGAGCTCCACAGCGCATGTTTTTTGTGCTAGCGGGCTTTGATGGCTTGATTGCTAGTAAAGGTAGCGTGGTAATGGTGGGTTGGCCTTTATCTCCATGGCTGAATGTGAATAGCCAAAGAGTGTCTCACGCCCTAGGGCAATTCCGATATCCTAGTCGGATACCCTTGTTCATGCCGGAACATGAGACGTCAGAGTGGCACCCCGCGAGCCCACAATTATGCGCCAAACCAAAAAGCGAGACCGAATTATATAAGGGACGTGCGTGGCTCTAAGCGCCAAGGGAGTGACACTTTCTGCGAGAAAGCACCTTCTCGTGCCCCCTTTTCTTGCAATTCTTGGGGGATCCTTTGTGAGTGGAGGAAAGCCAAGCAACACAAGCAAATCATGATAATAATATAATAAATAAAATCGTAAATAAATCATAAAATCAGAAAATGAGTTTTGAGATTGCAGAGCTTAGCTATTTGCCCTGCTGCGCTTCTAGGTTTGCTGTGGCGCGCTCCACTTGGACTCGAAGCCGCTCTATGGACGCGATCATCTCCATGATTTGTGTTGTTGGTGTGGATTCGGGCCGCACGGGGTGCAATTTATGCCTATCTTGGTGATCCACCCGCACTGGCTCATTTCCGACGTCGGGTTCAAAGGCCAAAGTACCACTCTCCGATGAAGATATCGACGGTAGCTCAGTGGCCGGCTGGGATAAAATACCCCGAAGAGTTGACTCGTACATCCAGATTAGAATCACAAATGGAAGATGGGTCGCTCGAAGTAGGATGATACGGACGCGGCGAACAGCTTCTGCGGAGAGAAACAAGCGCATAGGACGAATGCAGAATAGTGGGATTAGATTCTGTCACATAATGCATGAGCGCAATGAACCCAAGGATCTTTCTGGAATTCGAGCAGAAGTTCTTTGTATCGACAAAAGAAGACGGGGTGGTGGCGCTAACTCACCAGGGGCGGCATAAAATACGTCAATCGTCGAGAATTGCTGCTTTCCAAAACGTAAATGGATAGTCTGAATGGTCAGTCAACATGGCCTAGATAGTAATGGGCACTGCCATTATTCGTATTGGCACAGGTACGAACTGGAAAAGGTATTCTTCTCTGGCATGCAGCATCACCTAACGCATGAGTCAACCTGGGCCCATTGTATCACTATATCGGATTCCGCAGACACCTACTCCTTCTAGACTCATACTCATCAAACTGATCAATGAGGAGAGAAGCAAAATATTGGTCATCGAGACGAATATCAGCCTGTGGTCATCGTCAGCCTAGCAATAACATACCAATTTTTGCGAATGTAAAATGCGTGGCAGTTATTGTGGGGGGGTCAATATCAGCCCTAAAGGGAAAATGGCAAAGAAATCGAAAATAGAAAGGGAGGTCAGCGATTACTGCAGCCCCCCGTCACTCGCGCATCAAAACGTGACCAACTAGGGCCGCAATAGGTGCAGGTCATCATTTTAATTTGCATCGCTTTGTCCTGCCTTGTTTCCTCCTACTGTGGCGCAATGAAACCAAAGGGGAACTAACTCACATTAAGCCATAGCCGAAGATCGGAGAGATCTAACAATTAGCGTGTCAGTCAACTTGTTCCGAGAACCAGCCATTTTGCCAAGATGCAGGGATAAAGAGGGCGATAGCCTGCAGAACCGCCGCTTAGCCCAGGCACTTACTTCAGACGCGCTGTCCTGTCAGCGAATCGATTCAGCCACCGTTAGTGCAACCGCAAATCAACATGTAATATAACTTTGACGACACCTACTAGTCCCAGTGCGCCCGATCTGTATCGCATGGTAAGCAGCTACAAGCGGTCGAGAACAAAGGATCTTCACCGACTCACCCGAAGAACACCTTCACCAACATCCACGACATTTCCTTGAGTGACAGGCGGTCACGCGCAAGCATGGTAAATGTCGTCAGGAAGCCTGTGCGGAGCCACCCCCATTCGTCAGAGAATGTCTTAAATCTAGGAGAACGGGCTGTGTTCGACGCTACTCTTACCAATATACAAAACCACTACCACCGGCAGAAACCTAAAAAACGCTTTCGTCTAGGGTGAAGTCAGCCTTAAACATGCTAGTAAGTTTCGGAATAGGCACTACCATCTCCTTGAGAACTGGGATCTACTCAGGCGCAGTTAGTTTGAACAGTTTCCACAGGTAATTGCGGCGTAAGTTCACTTACTAGGCTGCCGAAGTATGAATTAAGGCTCACAAGCGAGCAAATCCTATGTCTGTATTAGAAGAAGTGGGACAGACAGGGCTCCAAAGGTTCATAGATGCATACCTTGGCACTAGAAAGAGTGCCTCGAGGGAAAGAATATCGAATGAGAGATCCAATATGTAATTGTCTCCCCTGGTTAGTCCGATAGCCCCTGTAAGTCTCCTTTTCAGTCTTATGTTGCCGAATTCCTTCACGGTTCCTCACAAGGCAGACTCGGATTTGACTCACGGGCTATTATGAAAGCAAATCCTACACCAATAATCCCCAGATTCCAGAGACTCCAAAAGTCCATCTGGTAGAAGAGAACACCGGCATCCACCAGCCCACTAAGCTCGTCATACGCAAACGCAGCAATCCAAATATCCATCAAAGCTTCAAAAACTCCGATACTCATTTCTTTTCGCTCTACGAGTACTGAGTAGTAGAGCATGAGAAATGAGAGGAAAAAAGCGGCTTCAAACATCTTGCGATAGACAGGCACTCTCAAACGAGAGTACGGGTCCGCCGTTCTGCATAAACTATCAGTGCCTGCACGATATTTCTTTTCAGAGCCCACAAAGACCTACTCTCTGTTGAAGTTTTGGGGTTTCTTTTTCGAATGCACTGTGAGAGAGTCCCAAAAGACAATTTCCCCATTCCATATGTCATTGACTACCCGCTGAACTACTCTCTGGCTGAGAAACCTCTTTGCATGAGCGATCGCAGCAATCTCCAAAGCATTCAGTCCAAAGAACTGGGTGTATGGGGAGATATCTATGGGATCTGTTGTATTATTTTGTGTATTGGCCGTACCTTCCCCATGCTGGGAAGCATGGCCAGTTTGCTTGCCAGGAAATACCGCGTTGGAAATTGAAGAGCGTGAGAGAAGCGGCGTCACCTCAGAATTATCATTAGATGTAGATCCAGGGTGCCCCTGTTCAGCTTCGCAGACATTTGTCGGCTTTCGGTTAGGAGGAGGCAATTCTTCGAGTAAAAACTCGATCGTCTCACGTTGATTGAGATGACATAGAAATTGCCAAGCGACAAACTCGCAAGCGGCTCCTCGACTTTCATTCAACCCCCAGTCATCATCTGTGACATTGCTGAAATTCCATTTCAAAATCCTTGTTTCGTCTTCTTCAGCAATTCATTTCTTCGGAGGGAATTTGATGGGCCTTACATCAAAGCAACAATGATGAATGGGTTATGGCTGTCCTGTGCCAGTGCATGGATCAATTGTCTCAAACGATGGCCTCTTGCGCCAAATCTCATTTGTTCAAAGGAGTATTCCATATCTCCGACAGCCATTGAAATGAAGCTATGGCAACCGTTAGATGGGTTCAAATTTGGCTTGTAATAGAGAGAATGACACAAGAAAAGCAAATATGTAAGAGCCGATACTGACCTAGATAGCTTTGGAATGACTTCAAAAAGAGATTCTTCCATTTCGATAATAGGGATCTCGATGTGATCCATGATGTCGGGATATTCCATCATTGATATGGCACCTGAGAGTGTGTAAATATCAGCTCTGCGAGAAGGTCTAATATGTGCTGTTCATCGCACGGGCTTTAATTGCGTTAGTTTTGGTACATACAATCAATAGCGAAGCTTCGCTGCAAACTGAGCTCGTTCCAAGCATCTGTACAATACTAGGCACTAAGACAGTCTGTCTTATCTCCTCGCAGCCCCTTTGCGCTTTTCCTGAGCCAAGAAGTAACGTTAACACTTGGAAGCCATTTGTACGTCTGTTACCAAGGAAGAGAGATTAGATAAAATGCGACCAGGTCAAAAATCTGATATAAAATATTACTCCTCGTTCTCTTCGGTTGCAGGTTTTGTTTAGATGTAGAATGACGGTCAGCCAAGCCACGTCTAATCGGTCTGACCGCCCAGTGCGGATCATGTGACTGCGCGCCGCCAGATGACCGCCGACGTATCAACACCCAGCCTACAACTTGCAATACATCAATCTCTAGGAGATGCGGTCCATTCATCATGGGTCAAGGCTACTCCATCACAACCCTGTCCGCAGGTTCGGCAGGGATCGATGTCCCGGAACTTTCGGACCTAGTGTATGAGAGATCTATGGGCGGTGGCCGATTTATGAAGAGTATTCGAGCCAGACAGCAGAATGGCCTCGTATTCGTCAAAGTGATAATGAAACCGTATCCGACTATGCAGTTGGAGAAATACGTGAAAGCTATTTCTCGTGCGTTGTGAACATTCAGAAGCCATTGGACTGGAACTAATCATTATCATCGACAGGGGAACGCAGGCTCTTGACGGACGTACCAAACGCATTGAGTTACGAGCGTATCTTAGAAACCGGAAACGGTGGCTATCTGGTTCGCCAATATATTCACAGCTCTCTTTATGATCGTATGAGGTTTGTCTGCTCTCTTTCTCCGCGTTTTCAAAAAAACACAAGCTCACCCTGTTATAGCACTCGGCCATTTCTAGAACATATCGAGAAGAAATGGATCGCGTTCCAGCTGCTATGTGCCTTGCGTGATTGCCACTCTTTGGATGTATTCCATGGTGATATCAAGACCGAGAATATCCTGGTCACTTCCTGGAATTGGCTTTATCTGTCTGACTTTTCTTCCTCGTTCAAACCAACTTTCCTCCCTGAAGATAATCCTGCCGACTTCTCTTTCTTCTTCGATATTTCAGGTCGAAGAACCTGCTACCTGGCCCCTGAAAGATTTCTTGAGGCCGGAGAGGAGGAAGGTAGCCGCAACGTTAACTGGGCAATGGACATATTCAGTGCCGGTTGCGTGATTGCAGAACTATTCCTTGAATCACCAATATTCACCCTCAGCCAAATGTACAAATACAGGAAGGGTGAATACAGTCCAGAGCATAGCCAGCTGATGAAGATTGAAGACCCGGATATCCGAGAACTCATCTTGCATATGATCCAACTCGATCCAGAGTCTCGATATTCTGCAGATGAATACCTCAATTTCTGGAAAAACAAAGCCTTTCCTGAGTATTTTTACAGCTTCCTTCATCAGTATATGTCCCTTATGACGGACCCATCGTCTGGGAGGACAAAAGTGGATGCAGAATCGACCAACCGAGGGGAAACCGACGACCGGATAGAGAGAGTCTGTCTAGACTTTGACAAAATCTCCTACTTCCTTGGCTCCGGAGCTCGCGCCTCTCCGGGTGGTCCCGATCAAAGTATCTCTCGGCTGACAGGCGATATGTTACCGGTGAAGCTTGATCTTCCAAATGGAAGTACAACATCATCCAGCACGCAATCACAATCTGATGAAGGGATTCTGATATTCCTGACGCTTGTCGTGTCAAATTTACGAACCACTTCCAAGGCTTCTGCTCGAGTCAAGGCATGCGACCTACTCCTCGCATTCGCCCAGCGACTATCAGATGATGCGAAACTCGATCGTGTTCTACCATACATCATGCTTCTTCTCAATGACCGCACAGATGTTGTCAAGGCTGCAGCAATTCGAACCCTGGCCCAGCTACTTGAGACTGTCCACGAGGTGTCTCCTGTAAATGCATACCTATTCTCCGAATATATCTTCCCTAGATTACAGCCTCTGGTTGTGTCTTCTAAGCATAACCCAAGTCCCATGGTCCGCTCGACATATGCATCATGCATCGCGTCTTTGGCGCATTCTTCCCTGAAACTCTTGGACATAATACAGGCGTTACGCTCGGACAATAGCCTAACCTCATTGATTCCCGTTGGCTTTGAGCCTCGATGGACTGAAGATGCAACATTCCATAATCTCTACGACGTTGCTCGCAGCGATCTCTTGGAATACTTCGAGTTCCATACGAAAGCGCTTCTCACAGACACAGATCCATCTGTTCGCCGAGCATTTTTAGGGTCCGTGTCCAGCCTTTGTGTGTTTTTCGGGAACTTGAAATCAAATGAGGTTATCTTGAGTCATTTAAATACCTACCTGAATGATCGAGATTGGATCTTAAAATGCGCCTTCTTCGAGACGGTCGTTGGTGTGGCCGCGTATGTGGGAACTATGAGCTTGGAGCAATTCATATTGCCTCTCATGGTACAGTCTTTAACTGAGCCGGAGGAATTTGTGGTGGAAAAGGTGATCCGATCGCTCGCAGCCATGGCTGAACTCGGCCTGTTTCAAAAATCTACCACATGGGAACTTCTCCAGATTACCGTGGGATTTCTCGTTCACCCCAATGTCTGGATTCGAGAGGCTACCGTACAACTTATAGTTATGTCTACCAAACATTTTACTATTGCAGATATCCATTCTATCCTGACGCCTCTCATCCGCCCTTTTCTCAAAGTGAAGGTCATCGAGTTCTCTGAGTCAGAATTCCTTGGTGCTCTCAAGCGTCCCATGTCAAGAAACATCTACGAAATGGCTCTTCTTTGGGCTTCTAAAACCGATAAGGGGGTATTTTGGAAATCATCTAATCCATTTGGCTTATCTGATGGACATACTCCTCGCATTGGAAAAAGTCCGACATTTAACCTGAGCTCACAAAGCAAAAATGACGAAGATGATCAATGGCTATCCCGATTACGAAATCTCGGGATGGGTGCGGAAGATGAGCTCAAGCTTACTGCGCTCAAAGACTACATTTGGAGGGTATCGTTACGACAGGGAAGGGATGTCGAAATTGAGCGTCCCTCCTTGGGCGATATCATCAATTTGACACAACATGGCATTGCCATGCAAACAGTTTTCTTTGACAAACATCTCAACGAAAGGCCACGACATGCCTCCATAGACAGGGCTGAGACACCTACCCCAGATGACACGAAGCCTCGAACCATTGCCGATGCTCTGCTTGACGCATCAACGACAATTGAGCGAGCTCCAAACGCTCATCGCAAACACATTCGGGCAAGAAGTAACCTCCATAAAGAGATGCAGCGCCCTCGCTCTGGAGGATTAGAGATTCCTGGGACAGAATCATCAGCGTCATCACCTATGGCATCGTCCCCAGCTGCAGGTCCTAGGACTCGTCCACTATCACCGCCAAGCTCGGATATTGATGGCATTACCCCCGATCGGCGACTCAGTTCCGGCCAAGAGAGCTCCTCCACTACTCCTACTAATACGGATACCCTTTCACTCCGAGGTGTCTCGGACCGAGTTCAGAGGAAAAACAGTGCAATCAATCTTCTCGGTCGCAATGAGACCTCCAAGGCATACGCAGAAACTAGCACAAGCTCAGCAAACGCCTTTGGAAAGGTTGACGCACCCATCCAAAGAGCAAGCACGCCACAGCAACAACAGTCGTCTCTCACGCAAGCTTACGAGCGAAAAGGAACGCCCACCCCTTCAACGCAATACCGTGCCAACCATTCCTATGCAGGTGATGATCCGGCTGTCTTGCGACTACTTGATAATGTATTTGCGGAGAACTATCCCACCGATCTGTTTGACCTGGGCCCTTACGTCAAGGAGCTGGATCCCCGATTGCCAATTCCAAAGCCAAGCACGCAAGATCCTGAAGGTATATGGAGGCCGGAGGGGAATTTGGTAGCAACTTTCGGCGAACATAGCGGCCCTATCAATCGCATCGCTATTCCTCCTGATCATTCCTTCTTTGTGACAGCGTCTGACGACAGCACTGTCAAAATATGGGATACCACTAGACTGGAAAGAAATCTTACTCCAAGGTCGCGCCAGACTTACCGTCACTCTCCTGGCTCTCACGTCAAAGCTCTCACGTTTGTTGAGAATACCCATACATTTGTGAGCGCTGCAAATGATGGAAGTATTCATGCGGTGAAGGTCGATTACCAAAAAGTTCATGAATCTGCTCGATACGGAAAACTTCAGCTAGTTCGCGAGTACCAGCTTCCAATGACCGAGGCTGGAACGCCTGAATACGCTGTCTGGATAGAGCATTTCAGGGACGAAGGCCAATCAACTTTGCTCGTTGCTACAAACACCTGTCGAATTCTAGCAATCGACATGAAAACAATGCTGCCGGTTTTTACGTTGGAGAATCCCGTTCATCATGGAACACCAACAACCTTCTGTTGTGACAATCGACACACCTGGCTTCTGGTAGGTACAGCTCATGGTATTCTGGATCTCTGGGATCTTCGTTTCCGGGTACGTCTCAAAGCATGGGGACTACCAGGCTGGGGGTCTATTCAGCGAATTCAACTTCATCCTACGAGATCGCGTGGGCGCTGGGTTTGCGTATCTAGCAGCGGCAGCCATGGCAATGAAATCACGACCTGGGATATCGAAAAGTTCTGCTGCCGCGAGGTGTTCCAATCCACCCCATTAAATGTCAATGATAATTCTGCGAATGGAACAGGTCATCGTACGTCTCGGGGAGCTAATGCTCGCCAACGGCGGTTTAATCTGAAAGCAGTTGAACCATGGCCCGTTGACGAAGACCGACCAGAAGGCATGCTCAGTCGATTTGCGACAAAGCAGGGTGGGCCGGCCGACGTGGAGGGTGGAAAAGATTCTTCAATTCCGCCTAACAACACCTCCGGGGATCGAGCAGGTGTATGGGTCTTCGCGTCTGGACTAAACGTCCCACACTCTGACAAGGGATCCACTAAATACGGATTCATCGTCTCTGCCGGATGTGATCGAAAGATCCGCTTCTGGGATCTTGCACGTATCGAGCACTCAATGATAGTCAGCGGATTGGATAATGTGTCCGATGGGAATGGGGCAACTCGACCTCGATATGAACTGTCTCAGCCCACGCCCCATCTCGTGGTGACAACGGAGCAAATCCCTCCCTCGTCCAGCGGTAGCGGGACGAACGCGGTTGGCAAGAAGGGGGCTGCTCCGCGACCCCCACGCAGCACGGTGATTAGTCTCCAACAGCAGATGCTTTTGAAGAGTCATTTGGATATAATCCAAGATGTGGCCGTGTTGAGACAACCGTATGGGATGATTGTGAGTGTAGACAGGGCGGGAATGATTTATGTCTTTCGATGAGCTCAAGGCTAGAGCTCTACGAATTGGATCCGGAACTGGTATTTTTATGATATGAACTTAGCTGGAGTAACATCATGATTTGAATACGATACCCATCTTTACTTAGGTTTTCTTAGGCCACAGTACTATTGTATGTAGTTGTTTCGCCAGAGTGCGCATCCCTAGTTACTACCTAAGTTACTACTGACTCCTTACTAGATAGTAGTAGTATGACTTGAGCCCGTCGCCTTTCATGATATTGGACTATATAACACTCGCTGGTGATCTTCAAGTTCAAGTTGACCTGCCCAAGTATTAAATATCACACATTTCCATATGTGAATTAATACCTTCAAATGTGAATTAGTTAGTAGCATCCAACTTGGATGCTACTTTCGGGTCATCGACGGGTCGATGACCCGAAATATATCCATCTCATCCATAGATGAAACTTAAATTGACAGCAGCCTTAAATGTTTGAAACCACTGTTTAAAGTTGCAAATTACCATACATTCCAATGTGTTAATCATCCCAAAAAGGACTCTTTGATTCATCAATATACAATCGCAAGCCCGTTTAAAGACGAATATCAAGATGATGTTACCTACGAGGGTACAGTACTAGTGTACTGCATGTACAATGTACAGCTCTGAACTTGAGTGGAGCGGCGGAGTACCTAGCCACGAGTCGCATATACTTCGGTCAGTGCGGAAGAACTGGAGTATCCGAAGTACCCGATACACATCTGCAGGGTACAAGTAGAAGTGGAGGAGGTTGATACGGATCGAGCTGGACAGTGGATCAACATCCACCGAGGCGAAACACTGGACCGAGAATGGGGTGGTTGATCGACAATATTGACAACTCGAACCGGATAGCTTTCGAGCAAGGAACACTGGGGGGGGGGGAAGAGGAGAATTTACGGCACGACGCACAGATAACCGGATTTCCACCAATGCATCAGTGCCGGCATGCAAGTCCCCCCCCTCTCTCCCAATCTCCCAATCTCTTCTCTTTTTCTTTCATAGCTGTTGCATTAGCACTACAGGGAAGAGTGGTACGCTACCGGGGTGGCCCCTGCGGAAGAACAGGTGCGCTTCAGCCTCGATCCTTACTGGGGAATCTTGTTCGCTGCTTGTCTTCCGCGTCAATGGGTCTGGAGTCCCGATCGGTGGGTTTCTTGAGTCTGGGTCTGGGTCAATTTAGGGGCAGTGGATGTGAAATGCCTTTCTTTGATTTAATTAGTTTTATTTTTTTTTTCTTGCCTTTGCCTTTTGCTTGATCCTTCGAATGTCAGGCTGGAATGACAGAAGTCAAATGAGACAAGGTTGACGAATTGGTCATTGGTCATTACTGGAGTGAGGGGATTAACGCCGATGGATCCTGCAAAGAAAGAGGAAGTGGGATCTCCATTAGGAATTTCCTGGTAGGCTCGGTAGATTTTGACAACTCCGGTGGAGTCCGCGGGAGGTGACGGGCAGGGAGGAATCCAAGAAGAATTCGATTTCCAATTTACTTTTCCTTTCCGGACTAAAACTGGATCAGAGTCCAAAGAAAGAAAGAAACAAAGTAAAAATGAAACATGGGAAAGCAATACGACGAGACCATGCGGACTAAAAAGTGCCGGGAAGGTAAGTCATATTGAGATGCATTGGATGCATCCCAGGGGTTCGGCACAGACCACCGTAACCAACAATCGAAGTTGGTCGAAAGGTAAAATCTGAAATCCCAAATCTCTCGCTTTCTCTTTCTTCAGAGTGGGTCCAAGTTTGAACTGAGTTGGGGGGGGCCCCCAGGGGTCAGCACCATTCAGAATGTAGCTGAGGCTCGACACGGGCCAAAAATGAAATGTCGAGCCATGGGCGAAGCATCGGCCCCAGGAACCAGCGAACGAACCTTTGGCTGGACTGAATGAATCGAATGGAGGGCTGGGCTCCTAACATGCTGCTGTCTTTCCCAATTATCTAGCAGAATGGGTATTGGCTGCAGAGACAATCGGAGCGAGTTGCTTGAGTGTACTATGTACACAGCAAAGATGTACAGTTTACTGTACCGGGTACGTACAGTTAGACTCAAGATTGGGACCATGAAGAGATCAAGACCAGCCTTGTTTTTTTTTTCTCCATATTTTCTTCTTCACTTTGTACCGGGAACTCCGTATTGGATCTTTGTATTCTTTGGGGCTTGTCTTCACAATGCACATTGTCCATGGTGTTTTTGCCTTTGCCTTTGCTGTTGTTTGGTGTGGTGTGGTAGCTGTTTTCTGCGACCTCCTCGCATCTCGCAGGCGAGACACGAGAGCCCGAGGCAAAACACTTTTTACCTTTCGGCATGGGGCGTTAATGCTGCAGGGTTGCACACATTTCCATTGAAATTGGCATTGCATTGAAATTGCATTGGCATTGAGATTACTGTCCAGTAGTATTGCCACTGAAGAACGAGGAGTCGACCGTTTTGAGTCGATCTGTGGCAAGAATAGAGACTGCACGATGTATCAAGAACTTAAGGAGGGGTATTCTGTATAATATGATGAGTATAATAAGTTGTGATGAGTCTGGTAAGTCTGGTAAATCTTTGGGGGGGGGGGGAACGGCGGTCAAGAGGGAAAAAAGAAAGAAGAGGAGAGAAGAGGTGGGATCGATGAAGTCGAGTATAAACAGTATAAACAGTGTTGAGAATGAGACAATATTACATTCCAGACTCGAATCACTTAGATCATATTTTCTGTACTTTATTTACTTCATTTATGTATAATTGTTAAATTGATTACTGTACTATGTACTATGTACCAGAGTAATAAATTTAATTAAATAATCCGTTCGGCCTTTTTTTAATTAACAAAGTGGAGAGTGCCTCCACTCGCCCCAAGTCGCATCTGGTTTAGTCTCGACTTTCTCCTATTCTTCGTCTTCTTCTCTTCTCTCTTCTTTTCTCCCCCCCTGATATTCCTGGATATTCCCTAATTCTTCCTACTTGGTTAACTTTCTCCTCTCGAACCTCCCTCAATTCGACTCTTTCGTGGTTTAAACCCTTGGTTTCCATGGCCTTGGGCGCCCACTAAATCGTCCTCAATTGGAGTCTTCCTACTCGTCTCTCCTTATATATCTATCTCTCTCCTTAAGGGTATATTCAGATACTATCTCACTCTAGTATCAAAGTCCGAATATTGCCCCGTCTCTCTTTTTACTCGCCTTAACGGACACCACTCACCACTCGTCAATCGACACGCCATACACACACACACACACACACACACATACACTATATATATATATATATATACAGCAACATCCATACAATAAACAACCATCACCATGGGACACTCTCTGCGAGATCATGCGTCCTTTGTCCGTCCGTCCACTAGGGATCGCCCGGTAACTCGCGGCGAAGGGGAAAATTCGCTGGTCGTCCCCAGTCGCACATCATCTTTGCACTCTCGAATCACTCAACCCATTCCCTCAACGCTCAACATAAAACCCGCCCAGCGAACCCCTAAAACATTGACTCATGCCTACATGGTCTGTGGTGTTGGTCGGGAACCCTCTCAATGGGTGAAGGCCCCTGCCCCGGCTCAGGGGAAGATTGGTCATATGAAGGGTGCTGTTGGTCAATTTTGGTTGCCCGAGATTCTCGGGAGTAGTCCTCGTTTGGAGCAGGATAATGAGATTGCTCGGGCTTTGCACTCGGCGATGAGGGTAAGTGATACCGAGTACATTCATTTGATATACACGGTTACCTGTATATCAAATGATATTCAAGATATTGGAATGGGAATGGATAGAAAGGTGGAAGTAGAAGAGAATGTTAAGCTAACTGACTGTCGTCTTCTAGGCATGTTTCCCCCACGACGTTGAAATCTGCACCGGCAAGAGTCAACCTCATTGCGCACACCACGCCTTCGTCCTCCAGCAGGATTCTTCTCACACTCTGTACGGTATCGCGCTGCGCGTCTGGTCCCGTGCTGATGAGAAACGGGCCGAGACCATTCGTGAACTACGCAAGAAGACGGAGCCGGACTTCTACGATAATCCTGAGGAGACCTACTGGATTCCCTACTGCTTGAGTTTCCTCTCCCGTTACCCTTTATATGACCTCTTGGGTGATTACCTTCGTGGTATGTGGATTCACTGGAACAAGGCCACCAACCTCTTCCACGCCGAGGAGGTCTCCCGCATTTTGAGCTTCCCAGCTCCCCGTCTGAACGACCTCGTCCGTATCGACATGAAGGATTACGCTCTTTGCTATCAATTCCCTTCTTCCCCGACCGGCTTCCAAAACTTCGCCATGTGGCCCTTGTTCAACTGTCTGTCGATTCCCAACATAGTTGGTGTCATCGAGGCCGCCGTCTCACCCACTCGCCGTATCATTTTTGTCTCTCACTACCCGGCTATGTTGACAGCTGCCTCGGAGACCATTCGCTACTGCGTTCGTGTCTATGAGTGGAGTGGATTGTATGTCCCCGTGGTGCACGCTCGCCATGTTAAGGAGCTGGTCCAGGAGCCCGGCCCCTATATTCTGGGCGTCACTGCTGAATGTCGTACTCTTTTCAATGCTCCCTCGGACGCTCTGGTCGTGGATCTCGACCGTAACTTCGTTCTGACTTCGAGCCCGCCCAATGTTCTTAACCAGGGCCAGCGAACCAAGTTCATCAACCGATTGACACAGGCCCTGAACGGCGATGTTTCGCCCTCTGGCGTCCCCACTCACCTGCGTTCGGCTTACGCTGGCGGCAAGCTGATCCCTGCTGGTCAGATCATCGTGATGCGCGGTGAAGTTGAAAGTGTCCAGGAACCCAACTGGTGGAACCAGGATGCTGTGATGGGTGTCATGGATCACGTCTGCGAGAAGCTCGGCCGTAACACTGGCATGAAGGCCATCTTCGGTGGATCCGTCAAGAAGCCTCTCATGACCAAGGTCTCGATGCGTCACCTGAACGAGATTGTTCGGGAGCGTAATCAGTACTCTCGTGATGCTATGGAGGCCTGGCAGGACTTCATCAACCTCAAGGGCAGAATGGACACCGAGCTCAGCAAGGTCACCAAGCGCAACAACTTCCTGGTCGAGGAGCTCGAAACCTGGAAACAGCAATTCCTCAAGTTCCAGGCATTTGCTGAGCAGCTCACCAAGGAGACTTCGGAGCTCAAGGTCAAGATTGAGAACCACAAGCGTGAGAACCGTCGCCTTACTGGCCTTATTGATCAGCAGAAGGATGATGTGGCTCGTCTCACTCTTCGTCTGTCTGGTACTGAGAAGCAGCGTGATGATGCTCTGGAGGCCCTGGTTCTTCAGCAGGAGATTGCCGAAGAGCTTGAGCGGGAGCGCAAGCGCAACCAGAAGGAGATCTCTGCTCTCACTCACACCAATTCCACCCTCTCCCGCGAGCGCGAAGAGGCTCAACGCGTGGTTCTGCACCTGCGTAGTCTGATCAATGGCAAGAGCCACCACATGGAGCACATCGTTCGCTCCATTGGTAGCAGCTCTGAGATTACTGAGATGGTCGAACAGGGTTACGAAGACGCCCCCGAGGAGTCTACCGATGAGCGTGCTAGTGCAGAGACTGCGAAGGAAGCCAACAAGGAGACCAACAAGGTCGCAAACAAATCATCGGTAAATCAAATGAACCCCGAGCTAGAACAGCACCTGCTGAACCTCGGCAAGGACCGCAAGAACCTTGCTCGTCTGAGCGTTACAGACGTTGCAGACCGTTACCTGCGTGATAAGACGGACGCGATTGCAGATATTATCCGCAGTATCAGTGAACAGTGCGCTGCTGCCGTCGAGGGCCTCCACCTGGCTCAGGATGCCGAAGATGAGGAGTCTGCCGAGGCTTCTTCGTCCAAGGTCCACCAAGCCGGTTCCCCCAACCTGGGCTCTGAGTACGAGGGTCAGGATGGCCGCACCACCCGCGCCACCAGCGAAGTTAGCGACCTCGACAACAACTCGTTGCACCCGGACAACCGCCACTCCAGCATCCCTCCTACCCCTGACTTGGTGCACAACCGTTCCAGCACTTCTATGTCTATGGTCAGCAGCTCGACCTTCCCTGAGCGATCTAGCCAGCAGTACGGACCGGGCGAGATCCCCACTCGCATTGTTGAGGACGACGACGAGCACGCCCACGACACAGAGAGCATGGACGACCAGCAAACCGAGACTGGGACCCTGTCCAAGCAGGCTAGTGAAGATCTCATGCGGCCCCAGACTGCCCGTGTGATCTCCTAGATCTTGAACACCGATATCTTTTGCTTTTTTCCACTTTTGCCTCCATCAGCTATAGATGATGTGCAACGCTTGACTGAGACGACCTTGCTTCCTTGCTTTGCCTTTCTGATTCTACTTTGGCGTGGTTTATCCTTCTTGCTGATTCGTGCTGGTGATTTCACTCATGCACAGATTCTGGTTGTCCGGCGTAGTCTACCGCCTTTTTTTTCTCTCCCTTTTCATTTCGTCGTGTCTTTTGATACTCCCTTATATCCATCTGCCCGCAATTCATCCGCCCATTCTTCTTGTCTATTCATTTTTTTTCTCCAAACCAGGGCTATTGTGTTTCCTATGGGATTGAACATTTTCCCACTTTTCTCCATTTTTGCTCCTTTTCTTTTCTTGAGCTACTACCCCCAAGGAATCTGTCACTATTTTGTCTTCGTCGTACCTTCTGGTATGGAACGGCTTTATTGCTATCCGCTTATTCTTGCGCTTGAGGCCTTGACTTGCTGTCTGATTGACTCGGCGCGAGAAAGCGCACCACTTTGCACCCTATTCTGCGATTTTGATATTGCGGTTTCCTACTGTCCTCTAGTTTGTCACGCATTCTCCCTTATTTCCTTGTGTCTGCAATCGTTGAACTGGACTCTCGATTGTTATGGATCTTTCCATCCTGTTGTATTCAAAATGGATCTAATCAGCATATTTGCTTCTATTTCTTCTTCATCAAAGGGGTGTATCGGAAGATGTGCGTAAGCGTTAGTCATCTACGTGTAATACTCAGTTGAATAATGGTATGGTACTATTTAACACGGAAACAGTCCATCGTGCTCCTACCCCGGCAAATTTGGTGCTAACCGCCATATCGCCAAAATAGACAGTCAGTTGGGCGAACCCATACGGTCTTGGGTGCTATAGCAAGTATGAGCAAGACAGTTTAGTCAACTCGAATGGCAGTCTCGGGCAAGAAATGAAATCATTCCAATGATTTCATTGAAAAGCAATCATGATGGTACTAGCATCTAGTAGATGCTACAAAATCAATCGAAGCGATAGTGAAAAGAAAGTGTGTGAGATAAAAGTTTATCTCATTATACCGGGTAGAGAGAAAGATTTGCAGAGGAAGAGACCGAGATATAAGCAAGTTAAGCTAACTGACAGAGTACCTCCAGGTATTGGTTAGGGCTATTACTACTAGTAATAGCTCTCCTAGATAGTAAACATATCTAGCAAGAGGAAGGGACTGGGATATTTACTGGTAAAAAGGTTCCTGGTCCATGAGTATATGACTGCTGCGTCAATTGCCGATCACCAACATCGAGAAAGGAAAAATATAAGACAGAAGAAATTCTCCAATCTCTTTCCTCCTCAAGCTGTCATCCCGTTTACTTTCTATCCCATTTCCACCATGGGTTTGACGCCCGCAGAAAACGTGAAGCCAACCAGTGGCTAAACCGCCCAGATCAACTCGATAGCTATGTACAAATAGCGAAGAGACTATGCCAGCTTTCCAGGGACAAAAGGGTGACCAGCACTCAATCCACCACAAACGACCCATGCTTGGCCATTCACGTAGCTGCTCTCGTCACTACCCAAGAATAACGCTACACGAGCGATCTCATCGGGAACACCACCACGTTGAAGTGGATTCAATTGTCCGATCTTGCGAGTAGTGCCACGCTCCCGGGCCTTATCGAAAACAGACTGTGTCATGCCGGTCTCAATCAGACCCGGGCAGATGGCGTTAATGCGAATACCAGTTCCAGCCAATTGATAAGAGCATGTCTGAGCAATTGAGACAACCGCTGCTTTAGAGGCGGAATAGTCGGTGGAGCCTGCGTTAGATCGAATTCCGGCTGTTGAGGCGGTGCAGATGATCGAACCGCTAGGATAAGGCTTTGACTCGGAAGTAACCTTCATAGCGGGAGCTGCATGCTTAGCTGCCAGGAAGACACTGCGTATGGTGTAAGAATTTATTCGAAAGAAAGGTGTAGGTGATAGCGCTGCGCTGCTTACCCAAGGGCATTTGTCTTCATGGTATTCATGAATGCATCTCCATCAATCTCGGTAAACACCTTGGGCTGTCCTACTATTCCAGCATTGGCGAAAAATATATCCAAACGACCATACTGGGAGATGGCCTCATCAATGACGCCTGAAACGGCCTTTTCATCTCCTGCATCGAATTGGCGCACATGCACATCTACACCAGGGTAGAGTGACTCAATCTCACGCTTGTGAGTTGCCAGATGGGAGTCGTTATAATCGCAGATATAGACTGCTTTAGCGCCATTTTGTGCAAATTGGTGAGCACTGGCACGGCCAATTCCATTGGGGGAGTTTGCTCCTGCGATGTGCTGGATTAGTGATAGATCTTGCAATCATGACATGAATTGGACATACCGGTGACAATCACAACTTTATCCTTTGTTCGGCTAGGGCGATTGTTAACAATTGACTATTATATAGATCAATAGATATATGATCTGTCCATACAGACTGTAGATCACTGCTACAGTCTGTATGGAGAATATACCAGATTCATCCGAATATCAACACTTACGGGCCTGTAGAATCTGAAGCAACATGCCGAATCTTGGGGATATCTTCAAATGTCCCCTCATCAGGTATACCCTCCACGAGTTGCTTGCTAAGAGCTTGAAGACGTTGCTTGGCTGCGGAGGACATGATGTTGCTGTGTTGGGTGGATACTAAAGAAAAAGTCGTAGAAGGTCGAACTGGCCGCCTTCGCACTTTCCTTGCAGTCGGCTGCAACTAAATAGTGAGGAGCTTCCCATCGCTCCTTCCCCACTCCGCGGTTATGCGGAGGAGCCGAGGCCCAAGTCACGTGGTTTGATACAGCTCCCATATCACGTGATCTGATGTTGCTTCTGCACGTGACTCGGGTCACGTCATGTGCCGTTGCTTGTTTTGGGCGTGTCGCAAGTCGTCGAGGAGCTTACAAGATTGCGAAAATCTTGGAAATTTTCATATTTCGTGGAAAGCTCGAGTCAACGGTGATTTATTGTCTATTGATATCTTTTCTCCCCCTTGCCCGCCAGTATCTGGATGTGCGTCGATCTCCCTTCATTCCCACAAAGATCCACAATCAAATCGGCTAGGATCGCCTGACATAACAACCCAAGGGCACCACAGGGAGAGAGCGAAACAGTGGGGGGAGAAAGATAGAGCGATAACTGACAGCCCTTCCAGCACTCTACAACTAGAACTGTGTTTCCTCGATTAGGATTTTTCCACTCGTCCAAGTATCTGTGCAGCATTCATGAAGTCCACAACCACCCCATTCGATATCTACGCCATTTACCAGTCGTTGAGTCATGGCGGAGTCCGATTCTCACTCACAGCGAAGGTCCTCATCCCAGGCCTCATCGGCTTCCAACCAGAGTGCAAAGGCTAGAACATTACGGTTAAAGGCTCAGAAACGCCACTCGGGCTCGAATGCACCCACCGACTTAACCTCATTTCCTTCTTTGCCTCCGAGTTCGCCGCCTGACAACTCCCCAACCTTGACACGCAACATGACAACTACAATGCTGACGGGAGGTGCTGGGGACGGCACCAATGGAACGGGTCGCGGACGTAAGGCTACCTTGGCCCGGCTGACCACAGGGGTGTCCCATACCTCAGGTCGGGCTGCCCTCTTCGATGATTCGGTTCCGACTCGCGATGTTCCAGGAGCTTTACACCTTGCGGACGACGCGCATATCGAGCGTTTGATATCAACAACTGGCCCTGTCAAGATAGTCAGGCAGTTTGCCCATGACTTAGCTCAACGGGACGCCGAGATCTCGGCATTGCGGCAGCGGGCCGATGCGAGGGAGCGAGAATTGAAGAAAATGCTTCGAGAAGTTTCGGTCTCTAATCAAGATATCGAACGCCGATTGTACCAAATGGAGAATTCGCAAGAAGAACGCAACTCCGATGAAGAAAGTACATACAGTGCCGGTGGGGCCTCACAGCATTCGGGTCTCGATGGACTTATGTCTCAGGCCATGACGGACGCAGTTGGGTCCAATGATGGCGATGGCTCGGAGTCTACTTCTGACTTCCAGGCAACCATTCGGCCTCAGCGACCCGACAAAGAACCACAGGATATTGCTGCAAACCGCAAACGACAAGGCTCTCTTCGTGGCTGGCAGGAGTACTTCTTTGGCTCAAATAATGCTAGTCGCAAAACTAGTCGAGCTAGCAGTATCAGAAGCGACATGCAGGGGGTCGAAGAGGAGGATACTAAACAATCACGAATACCAAGCAACCCGTCAGTTCGTCGAATGGTTCTCGATGAGCAGCTGTTTCAACCTCCCAATGGGAAGCCAGGCTCGATTGCGAGTGACAACCTCGGGAGACGCATTGCTAGCAATTCAACGAATGGAGATGATGTTAGTGTTCATTCTCGGAAATCTTCGCGCTCTCTTGGCTCCTGGACTGTCAAGTTGTTCGCCGGAAATAATCAAGGGCAAAAAGATTCGAGTGACTCGGAAATCAGCCGCAAAGTATCCGATAAGCAAGACAAGAATGTGGACTCTAAGGGCTCGATGAGTGCAGTTGCCGCATTGAAAAGGATCAACAGCAACACAAATATGCCTGCTTCTGGCGGACGTGTTGCCAGCAACAACACCGGCACAGTCAGAATCAATCCAGCTGCACGAAGGACCGCGGTGACTAGCATCACCCAGGGCAATGCCACAGCCGAGAATTCAGATCGCAGCTCGAATAATCTTGGCCCCGTCGAAATGGATGCCATCTTGCCTGTGGAATCTCGCCCGCCAACACTTGCTCCCATCTATAACAATTCTCAATCCGGAGAGTTTCTTACTGATCGATACGGATTCATTTATGACCAACGCCGGAAGAAACGTCAAAGAGAAGCAAGTGCCAACAAGAATCGCAAAAATCGGTTGAGCATCACAGAGACTCTGGGCAGTCTACGCAGTGATTCTGATGTCGATGATGAGAACCAAACATTGCCATCGGTCCCACCAGACACTCCCAATTCTCCTCCTGGTTCGCCTGTTGACTTCGAAAATGGAAATGCCGGGCTCCGCCGATGGCAAGACTATCTTAGGATGCCATCCCGTCCTACAGAACTCTTATCTCATACACCCTCCACGGCTCCTATCGTTTCACTGACCACCGCTGAGCCGACTCGTGCTCATAGCTCGTCAGTCTCAGTGGATAAAGATGGGACTCTCTCCCTCAACTCGGCCCAGCCATCGGCGAGTACATCAGCTATCACGGCGGATCGTCCCGAATTTGCGGGAATCTCGTCGGAGGATCAGCCCACAGTCCGCATCAATGCTTCGGAAACTGAGCCCGTCAAATTACTGCTTGAGCAGCTGACTGACCTTCATGACACACTGCAGCGAGATCGCACAGTGAGATGGAATGAATTCTTGCGTAAAGTCCGAGCAGAGCGCCGGAAAGAAGGTGAAGCTGCGGCGGCTGCTGCTGCTGCATCCTCAGACCGATCTGTCCAGGCGGTGGATACCCCTGAAGCGACTCTCGCAGACGGTGAAGTGATTGGTATTTCTGGACTTGGAAACAAGGGCAAAGTGGGCCGAGCCAAATGGCGAGAGTTCCGAGCTCTTGTCTTGGGCGGTATTCCTGTTGCACTTCGTGCTAAAGTCTGGTCTGAATGCAGTGGCGCTTCGGCAATGCGAATTCCAGGATACTATGACGACCTTGTGCGTGGAGTCGGCGGCACTGATCCGGATGCTTCAGTTGTCGCACAGATTGAAATGGACATTCGTCGTACCCTCACTGACAACGTGTTCTTCCGAAAAGGACCGGGCGTTGGGAAATTGAAAGAAGTTCTGCTGGCGTACTCTCGGCGCAATTCAGAAGTGGGCTATTGCCAGGGCATGAACCTCATTGCCGCGTCACTTTTGCTTATCATGCCCACTGCTGAAGATGCATTCTGGATTTTGACATCTATGATTGAAATCATCCTTCCTGAGCATTACTATGATCACGGCCTTATGGCATCTCGTGCAGACCAGGCCGTGCTTCGACAATACATCACAGAGCTGCTTCCTAAATTGTCTGCGCATTTGGAAGATTTGGGTATCGAGCTCGAAGCCTTAACATTTCAGTGGTTTTTGTCTCTCTTCACCGACTGCCTCTCTGCAGAAGCTCTGTACCGAGTTTGGGATGTAATTCTTTGTCTCAATGTGACCAGCACCGCGCAGAACGGCTCCTCGACAAATGCATCGTCTGCCTCTAGTATCAAAGACGGCGATAAGGCGACGTCAGCTTCAGAAGAGGTTGCATCTGGTGGTGGTGGAGGCAGTACATTCCTTTTCCAGGTTGCGTTGGCTCTGTTGAAGCTAAACGAGCCGCAACTGCTGACGACCTGCTCCACGCCGGCCGCTCTCTACACATACATCAACCACCAAATGACCAACCATGCGATCAGCATAGATGGCCTCATCCAAGCCAGCGAGGCCCTTCGCAATATGGTGCGCCGTGAAGATGTCATCTCCCGTCGAGCTGTTGCTTTGAGAGAGATGCGTCAGTTTGGTTGAGCAAACATGCGGAATCGTTCTCTTCTCTACTTTTCTTTCTCTTCTTTCACGTCTTTTACATTCCATCTTTTCTACTTCGTATAGGTGGATACTATCATTCTCTCATCTCGCACTTAGACTTACGATGCCAACGACATAAGCATGGCATGGAGTTCTCACTTCTTTTGTTTTCTTTTGCTTTTGCTTTCTCATTGATATCCCACTAGCCTCATTCCCTGGCGCTCTTATTTTTGTTTTGGTGGAACAGATCTTGACTCTGGCATTCAACATTCGACCTGCTCGATACTATTTTGGGGGGAACTTGAAGCATTCGAGATACCCCAAGCTCCTTTATCTTACACTTGGGCTTATACTATTAGATCAATAAACATTTCTGGCTCAAAGTTTTGGGTTCTTCCAAGATTCTAACCATTTATATGATTCTACCCGCCTTTCTTAGATCTATTCTACTTTAACGTAAAGTCCTAACTGTTCTATCTAAATCCCACCCACCGAAAACCGACTCCAGCTTCGGATTCGCGCTCCGTAGATCTTGAAGATGATGGGCGACGCCATAATGAGAGCAGATAAGCAGGCTAGCAGTGTAGCCGACCAATTTATATGCAAAGTTTTATACATCGGACCTTCAAATAATGGGAATGATGCAGACACCAGGCTGCGTGTCATGACATGGATACTGATGGCCGATACTGTATTCAATAGATAGACGTCAACAATATACGCAATGCCCGTGATGAATATGAGCTGTAAAGACAGCCCAATGAAGAAACAGGCAATGACTTGCGCTATCCAATGAGTATTGCCAGTCCAGCCAAACCAAATCAAACTCGGAGGAAGCAATACCGCGCCCAGGATCATCGGTGGCAGTCTATCTTCTGGAGGCACTCGGGGCAAAGTGCCATCAGACACTGCCTTTTGAGCACGCACCCATTGTCTCTTATACCAGGTCATCGTGAAGAGGGAAAAGACGCCTAACGCAAATAAGACGCCCATTCCAACAGCAATGAATGGCAATGTAGCAGCAGGGGTACTCCAGCCGCGCATTTGAAAGGCCCGGGGGAATAATTGATATGAGAGATATAATGTGCCATAGACCAAGGTTAGATAGACAGTCATCACGATTAGAATGGGTTCTTGACAGAACATGCGAATCGGCTTTGAGCAGTACTTGCGAAGCAACACTTGAGGGTCTAACGATGCCATTTCTGCAGCTGCACGAAGATTATCATTTCCTGTTTCATGGCGAAGGCGAGCTGCTCGACGCATAAGGAGACGATTATGAGAAGATTCTCGCAGGAGTGCCATGCAGATTATTCCGACTGCACTGCACACAATCAATGACGCCCACGCTGTCCAGCGCCAAGTATATCGATCCACGATGTAGGCGCCGGCAATGGGACTGATTGTCGATCCCAAGTTCATGATAGTAGCAGATGTTCCGACCGCTATTCCTCGTGTAATCGGACCAAATATATCAGCTAACAACCCCGATCCCACTGCAAGTCCACCACTACCAAGCATGCCGGCCAGAAATCGACAGACTAGGATCGTGGTGACGCTACGTGCGAGTGCAAGTGGGATCTGGAAGATGCCACACCCGGCCAAAGCAACCGCCATCACTGGTAGATTACCGACCACCTCAGCCATGGGGGCAAAAATAAGAGGACCGACTGCATAGCCGGCCATGAAAAGGGCGACTCCAAGACTCATGACTTCTTCGGAGACGCCATATTGATGAGCTGTGACTGTTGTCGCAGAACCAAAGATACTCGAGCAGAAGGAAATGGAGAAAATGACTGCCAATGGAGCAGTTGAACGGATCAGTTTCTTCTGGCGTGGCCAATTTTGCGGGTTTTCGGGATCATTGGGCCCATCCCATGTCACCAGGTTGAGGGAAGTAGAGATTACTTCGGGTTCGTTAGATGGGGACTGTGTTCCAGGCGTTAAAACCCCGTTTGGTAGGGCTATTGAGTTTATCTGAATGGTTTGGCCTTTGGTTGGCTTCACGTTTTCTGCGGGCGTCAAGCCCATGGTGGACATGTGATATGAAGCTGATGAAGATGACAGCTTGAGAATGGGAGGAATTGGGGAAATTTCTTTCTGTCTTATCGCTTTCTTTCTCGATGTTGGTGATCGGCAATTGACGCCGCACTTACGGAGTATATGCTAATGGACTAGTTGGATCCACCATGGAGTATCTCCGAGTTGAGATGTTCGACTCAAGATGGGAGTTGTATATGTGTTGAACAGAGTGATTGATGTCGATGATGAGAGGAAATTTTGCAAATCAGAGAATTCACTATT
Organism: Penicillium citrinum; assembly: GCF_028827155.1. Classification (NCBI taxonomy): domain Eukaryota; kingdom Fungi; phylum Ascomycota; class Eurotiomycetes; order Eurotiales; family Aspergillaceae; genus Penicillium; species Penicillium citrinum. The sequence goes on from NW_026622691.1 coordinate 2,829,633, forward strand.
CACAAGTATGAGAGGCCTAGGTTAATAGAAATGATTGAGGACTGAAGAAAGAAAAGGCGAAAAGGCGAGGTTGATGGAAGATCGGAGAGATGACCGAACTCGGCCAAGCACGACCAGCCGGTTTGATATTGGAGAATTAGACTGGATATTTAACTCGGTAGATGTTACGAGATATCTAATCGTGTCCTGGCTAGTAGCTATACTTCTGAGATTTACTTTGATAAGACTACTGTCCAGGTAGTAGTAGATGCCAGTGAACTTAACACATTCTGCTTGGGGATCTACTTACATCCGCCAGAAGTTTCACGATAGTAAACACAAACTTATCATAAACCTGAGTACAATAGTCTCAGTAGTAAGAATAACAGTCCCACCTGGGACTCTTATTCCAATATATATGGTTATATATAGTAAATAACATCTCACACCTTCGAAGGTGTACCCAGCTGTTCTACTGTATAAGCCGAAGTTGACTGCATACCTATTCATCTTAGCCCTGATGTCTCAATATTAAAATCACTATATATACAGATTATATACTGCTACACGTGAAGCACTCACAACGTATACTCACTATGTAGTGAATACTTCAAGAGTATCTAGTCCATATACTATACTATACTATACCTATACTATAGTATATAACTATATAATATTAGTTAGCTCATGTGTGTTACTACTATTACTACTACTACTACTACTACTACTACTACTACTACTACTACTACTACTACTACTACTACTACTTGGTGTGTATACTAGCCCTAATAACTTATTTATTGGATCAGTACAACTTGGACGGTGTAGAATTGACTTCAAATATGGCAGGTGCAATCCAGCAACTTCCTCCCAGCCTCGTAAAATCAACCAAAGTCAACAAAATCGAGAAGTTCGTGAATTTTTCTTTTCTTCACATTCTCCAACTTCCCACTTCATCCACATCGCCAACACTGCACTTCATTATTTTATTCTCAGCACCAAAATCAACTTTGTGAACTCTCCTTTTACTGTGCCTTATGTATGATTAGCCACTTCGCTCCGTCTCTGTAAAATGCCTTCTCGTCGCAGTCCGAATCGAAGTCGGAGGCATTCAAGCCCCTCATCAGTAGGGCGAGTTAGCCGACACTACTTAGTGAGTATAGACAGGGCGCCTTTTTTGGGCAATCTTGATCGAAGAGAGCCCACATCTAATAAATTCTGTTTCTTCTTAATCTTTCAGCCACGGCACCCACGTTGTTGGGACTGTGGTAGACTCAATCACAATGAGGCTCCAAGGCAGAAGCCTTGTTGATTGGTTGGCTGACAAAGAAGTATAAAAGTGCGAGGTGACAACAGATGTAGATACCATCCACTTCGCTGCGACTTGGCATATCTCGAATCAAAATTCAGACGTTTGCAATTGGGTGGTCAGGATATATTGGATCGGTTAAATGAAATTGAGGGGCATCTTCGTCCTGCAGATTGGGTGAGATCGTCTTCTTGTACCTGTATCAAGTTGTGCTTATGATGCTGATCTCCCAGCAGAAGTTTTGTATATGGGTCGCCAGCTCCAGTTCCGAGAATTGTGCCACGGCAATGGCCATGGCCAATCCCTCGCATCCAATTTATATACCCTCAAAATCCTGCCAATTCTCAAAATCCTGGACACCAAGGACACCAAGGACCCTATCTCTTCTATGGATCGGTAAATCCTTCACAACAACATCACCTACAATATTCACAACAATCCCAGGCCTATCCACCTCAATTCTACCCTCAACAGGCTTCTCAGCCACCCGAAGGCTCTGTCCCTAACCCAGAAAATCATCCTGTGATCAGCACAAACCCCGTAACGACGTCTCAATCTATACACCAAGAGATTGCAGCTTCTCCCGACAATGTTGCCGGTGTTTCCATGCAAGAAGAGCTAGAGGATGATGGCATTGAATAAGGACAGAGATGTGATCGAGCAGGATTCTGCCGAGCATCTTGAATGCCTCACAGGTAGCTAGAGGGTGGCATATTCTTGATAGACGCACAGGCATCGAACAGGCTTCGGAAACAAGCCTCGATTTCTCAGAACACCTCGACGGTATAAATGCATTGGAGGGGACCGATAAAGGTATACTATCGTTTTTTTTTTGCATGTGATATCATTGTTATAGATTGTTTGTGTAATTTTACTTCCGTGCAGTGGGTAAGAGTTATCTTGGTGTTCACTTTGGAGATATTACATTCCTTGAGGCTAGCTTAAATACAAGCAGCGAATTCTATATACCTCGTTTCCAAGTACATTGTGTGTTACTTGTTCACAACAGTATTCAATGAAATCCTCGGAATCGATAATTTCTATCAGGAGCCTCTCCGGAGTAGACCAAGCCACATGTCACCAGTGGCAAGCATTGCCTTGACTAGTATATGATCCAGCTGATCATGTCACAATCGATAGCTGGACACGATGGTGATGCTCTTCTGCGTCAGAGGTCGAGTGTATTTACTACCGAGAGATACTCTCAGACAAACGCTTTGACGAATGCCCTCGGGATAAATCCCGATATACCCAAGTTGAGACCTTGCATAAGCACGGCACGGATAGTGCGCAGGCGGCGGAGTCCTGCAGTGATGAATGGCGAGAACTGTATCAGATGGGCCTTAAGGGAAGGAAAATCGAGGGTCTTATCGCCGGGGTTGCCCTCCACGACTGGAGTCTATCTCCTTTGCCAAGTTCTGTCATAAGTATTATATCTCAATAATTGGATATATTTCTTCAGCTAGGCCCTTCCTGGATCCAGAATCGGCCATTATCCAGATATGACGTGAGATCAAGCGGGTCCATAGTAGGCCGAACACCAAGGTCCAGCACGTCGCGTGCCACGGCCTTAATCTGTCGCATAATGGACTGTGAGATGGCCCAGGTGCGAGCCAATGACCGGAAAACACCGATGGTGAGACCTATACGATCGCGACTCGGATCTGGCATCTGGCCTGCTTTGACCGAACAAGCGGCGAGTTGAACAATAGAACTGAGCGTGAGTGCGCAGATAAAAAACGGCGTGTGTCGCTCGACGGGCAGGCGCATGGCAGCCAGAGTCGAGAGCTCGCTGGCTGCTTTGACGGCCTTCATGGCATGAGTGTGATGGGAGAAGGCGGGGACACTAATGGGACCATGGTGACCACAGATGACCTCCGACGCAACTGCTGGGGATGACAAGAGGTCGGAACGGGGAAAATTGAGATAAATGGATGCCCCATTCACGATCATGGTCGCTTGGAACATGATCTCATCCACCAAGCCATCCGGGCGCATGAGTTCTGCCTTGGACTCTGGCAGATGGTGGAACCAACTGGCAATGCGGGCATCAATGGCCTCAACGTGATCCTGCTGGCCCTCGGTCATCTCCTGCGTGGCCACCACTCGACCTAGAATCCGTACAGCCTCGATTCGATATGAATAAGAGGAGAAATCGCGCTCTTCATCGGCAAATACACGTTCATCAAACTGGGCAATTGTTGGGGGAGTTGGCGGATTGAGGCCATCCTGGTAGATCCGTTCCTCGCAAGGAAGTGGAACTTCAGGTGACACCAAGTTAGTGCGATATACACTTTGCACTCCGAGGGCTGTCAGCAATCCCTCAATCACGAATAATTCCCACCATGTTCGTCGCAGACACTCGGCCCGAATCGGATCGCCGTTACTGGCAACCTCGGCATAGGTCGCCTGATTGAGGCCAAGGTCGAAAGCTAGATCCACCGCATTTGCCAGACATTGTCCTGCTTCCGTTCGCTCATTTCGCGAATGCAGGACGATTGCCAATAAGAGTAAAGCTTGTATTTTCTCAACACTGGGAGACTGGTCCTGAACAGCCGTGACAACCGTTGAACGATAGATCTCACTGGATGTGGCCGGGGTGAAATGCGCCCCGATGAATTTCATAACTTGTTCCAGATAGACAGGAAAGTTGGCACGGTATAAGAAACGTAATGGCGGGAGAATGGGATGCGCAGCGTGGAAGTAGGTGTAGTAAATGTCGAGCAAGTATCCGTCGCCGCCGACGGACGAAGAGGAATCCGGAGTTAACGGACCAGGAATGGGGGGATTGTTTGTCGGAGCGATTGACTTGGATGATAAGCCATTGAATACAGGACTTGTAGATCCAGAGGAAAGCAATGGGATTGTCGGAGTATATTGATAGCCTCCAGCAGTTTGAGAGAGTTGATTCCAATCCACGGAGACATCAGATCTACCATTCACAGAGTCTACGGCCACCGGTAGATTTGGTGAGCCTTCATCGGCGCGACGTTTTTTCGTGGGACCTTTATAACCTCGTCGCGATTTGGTATAGTTGCATTGGGCACCAGTCATGGCACAACGGCCGCAGATCGGGGTTCGTCCATCACATTTTAAGTGTTTCTGGCGACAAAGTAGACAGGCCAATAATGAAGGACCTGGAGGTTTCGGACCGGGGGGGATTTGAGAATCAACCATAGTGAAATATTGAATGCATAAAGGATGGTGAAGAAAATAGAAAAAGAGGGGGAAGAAGAGGAAAAAGAGTGAAAAGTTGCTGAGGGGAAAAAGGCGAACAAGGAAGGCCCCTGCCGCTCCCGCCGAATGCCACTTGGTCCTTCTCTTCTCTTCTTCTTCTTCTTCTTCTTCTCTTCAACTTCAACAGTCACTTCCACTTCCACTTCCACTTCAACTTCAAATTACACCCAATCTATACGATCCCACGAGATATCACCTGCTCGCGCCTGAATCAGTCAATTACTACATCAATTGCGATTAATCACCTCCGCTCTACCTCCATCTCCACTCCATCATGATCTCCGACGGCGACCTCTATCGTCTAGCCATCTTCCTTGGCTCTTGCGCCATGATGATGATCGTCCTTTACCATTTCCTCGACGTCAATGCCTCTGATGAAGAGACTTCCCAGAATGTCGCCACGAAATCCTCCAAGTCCACTGAATCTACAACCGTGTCGTCATCTGGAAGCGCAGCCGCAACTACAGACTCAGGGATAGCAAATTGAGGAATGAACGGCCTTTTTTATATCTTTCATAGCTGAGGGATGAGCAGGACTCTTTGTTCTCGAGCTTGAGCTGGCATTCTTTTTCTTTTTTCTTTTTTGTTTTTTAAGGTGCGCTGCAGTGCATGTACAATACCAATTCAGCGTGATGACCACGAGCTCGTGGATATCTTTGAACTCGTACCTCGGCTTTTTTTTTACTGCGAGATTTTCCAATATCATTTGAATGCGAAATAAGGTCTGCATTTGGCCGTGGAGTTACATTATGATCAGTAGGTATCGGAAGAGTCTAGTGTAGGAGTATCAGGCCTGGTCATGGGCGAGATAATCGCCTAGCCTTGGAATTCATTTCAATATAATTGAACCTCAAGGGGATACTGGTCCATGCAAGTACATATTTCTTTGGCACAATCACAGGCATTGGACACAATGATGGTAAAAAGACGGTAACGGAATGGGTATTTCGACGAAAAAAAAAAAAATAGAAAAAGAAAAAGAAAAAAGAAAAAAAAGAGCACAACAGCAAAAGAACACGTCATTGTATCATTAAGTCACAACCATCTCTTCCTGGTTGACCGTATCCTGGCACATCACAGGCGAGATTCTCTGGCAGCTTGCTTCTGAAGTGACGCCAGTTTCTTCGAGCCATTGGATTCCTCCATCAATCAAGGCACGAGCACTGCGCTCCACATGTCCCAGGGCTTGGTCACCATGTGTACGGCTGAAGGCGATCACCATGGAGCTGTCGGCGGGCAGTGTCATGGTATTAGGGCGGGTGTTTTGCGGGTAGGAAACATTGAAGCTCGTAGGGTTCTCATCCGCTAAAAGACACTAAAGATTAGAGTTTGATGTCTCCGGAAGGGCAATGGGCAATATAAATTGCAAATCTCAGAGCCGTGAAGGCGGCAGCAGAACTTCGAATGTAGGTATGTCCTTTTTCTCACCAGTGATCGGGACCTTTGGCCCATCTCCGAATTCCCACGCGACAGGTCCGAGATGAGCCTGTTGCGCGTGCTCCCACATGACTACGGCAGCCTTGGGGTCCTCGTCCTTACATCCTTTCCATTTACAGACCACGCTGAATGGAATATGTTTTTGGCACACATGGCTTTCGAGAGCTTTTAAGTTGTGCAATTCGGACTGACAATCCTCCCAGTGACAACGGAACACAGGGTATTGAACGGCAGGGGCAGGAGGTTGTATCGTAGGCTGGGCATTCTTCTTGGGCCGACCTCTCTTTTTGGGAGGTGCCATCTTGACGGGCGAAGGTGGGACAACCACCTGCGGTTGAGAAAATGCCTTGGGAGACTGTGATTGTGGTGTGTTTTTCGCTCGCTTCGATTTCGGTTTCGAGGGTTCCGGCTTGGCCAGCGTTGATTTGGATTTGGAGGTGGTCGCAGGTGGGAGTGAGAGATGAGATGGGGAAGAATGAATGGACGCGTGGGGAGCTTCCTGGTGGGGCGGTGACAAGCCAAGGGGCAATTTGGGAGGACTCGGACTTAAAGCAAGGTTTGGGCGTGAATGATAGGTAGGCGGTGGAAAAGGTAATTGCGACTCGCCTAATGAATTGTGCTTATTCACAGTAGGAGAGCGCAAATCTACCAATGGCGTAGTTGCTGGAATAGAAACTGAACTTGCGGTTGGAGGACCAATTGGCACTGGTGCTGACACTGGCACTGGCACTGGCGCGGGCGCGGGCGCGGGGGGGCACCTGAGCCCCAATGATTGGTGGTGCCGGGGCGGTGATTGGGTCCCTCTTCGGGCGTTTGACCGGTGACAGTCTGGCCTGAGCTTCTTCTACAAGATCCCAGCGGAAAGTTGTCAAATCTTTCGACCCATCAACACTCGGGAATTTCCAACGGAGGAGATCCAGATGATAGTTCAGCGGGGGTTCCGTAGGATGCTTCCCACAGTTGATCAACACATCCCGTGCAATCGTCGCCGGATCATATTCGTCTCTCTTGAGCGCGTCCGTGTGCTCCAGCTGCTGAATCATGTCTGACCGTAGCGAAAGGTGCGATTGTGATGACGAGTTTCGTATGAATTCCTCGGCCTTGAAGTCTCGTGCTCCAGACGCAGGTTGCTTTGAGACTTGCTGTTTCGTCCCATCATTCAGTCGACGCGCTTTAGATGGGGCCTGCTCGGATAGAGGGCTATCAATCCGCTGTTGGGATGGCCCGTCTTGGGCAGGCTTCCAGGATTGAGTGGCAGGAGAGAATATTTGAGGATTGGGTGTTGAGACAGCTGTTGGAATGGAAGCAGAGGATGGGGTCTGAGACAATGGCGGCTGACTCGGCTTGGTAACATGCGATGAAGCTAACGGTACAGCCCTCGGAGCTTGTAGACGATCCAGCGGATTGGCTTGCAATGTATGAGGAGGCTGAGTAGTGAATGCAGCAGCATTGGTAGGCTTCGGAGTAGATTTAGGCTTCGAAGATTCGGAGTCTACCAATACAACAGATGGATAAGACGAAGCATAATTGGCCATTGGAGAATTTGGAGCTGGCGTTTGCGTTTGCATATTTGTAGGTGGAATGGGAGGCGGCGGCGACTTGGTTCTAGAGGAGCTCCCCATCTGGGCGTTCTGTTGAGGGAAAGGTGGTCCTTTCATTGAAGTCATCGCAGGGATTGGAAGAGTACCCATAGCAGGCGCAGGACGTGTTTCGAGCCTCTGGGATGCGGATGGTGAAGGCCCATTCCGAGAAACCAGTTCATGAATACCAGGTTTGGCAGAAGAGACTGGCTCGGGAGTGAATTTAGAAGCAGAACTCCGGCTTTGGCCCAATGAAGAGACATCCTGCGCCGTTTCACTCGGTGTCTGGTCAGGAATCAAGATTTGTCGATCAGCTGGACGTATACTCGCCATTTCAGCTGAGACGCTTGCTTGAATCTGAGGACTTGGTTGAGCAGGTTCCAACGATTGCACAAATGCTGCTGGGGAAGGATTGCCCGTTGGAATATCCGGGGACATGTCCTTCTGAGGACGGGATAGACGTTGCCATATTCTTTGCTGAAGATTTTTAGCTGGAGGGTTAGCGGAATTTGTCCTGATATCCTGGTTGACTGGAGAGCGACTTGGTTGACGGTCACGCATTATCGGAGAGCTATTAACGATGTGTTGCTGCGACTGCGACTGCGATTGCGGACTCCCCCAGTAGTGCTGTCTTTGCATCTCTTCTTGGTACCTTGGTTGATTATTCAGTTGATGTGCACCTTCTCTCGGCTGCATCTGCTCAGGCTGCTGAGGCCGTTGCTGTTCTCCTTGTTGGTGCCGTTGACTCTGCGTCGGTCTTAAACCTGGCTCTGCAACGGAACTGTGAAAAAACAGGCCGTTTTGCTGTAGGTATCGTAAGTCATCTCGCTGACGCTCGCCGAATTGCTGTTTCTCCTGCTCAAGCTTTTGGAGTCTTTGGTACCAGTCTACCTCGCCCTTGTCGTCGCGGCTTTCTTGTTGCTCTCGCTCTAGCCTTTGGTGCTGTGTCGCCTCGTGTAGCGGTTGTGGTCGAAATTGCGGTTGGTGCATTTGCTGTTGTTGATACTGCACTGGACTTTGTCGCGCCGGTTGTTGGTATTGGTAATGCTCCTGATGCTGAAAAGTGTGCCGCGGCGAACCTCCGAAAGAATCAGCTGGTGCAAACGCTGGCTGATTCCATGCTACGCCTCCTCTTTGTGTGTTACTCCCAGGATGTGCATTCGCATTTGCATTCACACTCGCATATGTATCCTGTTGACGCGGTGCAGCACGCATGTTCTGTTGGGCTCGAAGTTTACCCGCATAGGCGGACCGGGCCATCTGTGCTGCTTCATGAAAAATTGGGTGCGGCGAATATGGCAGAGGAAGCTCTAGCTGGCTCTGCTGTCGATATATCGCTTTGCAAGAGTGGGCCTGATCGACCGGTTGGGATTCGTCCTGCCATTCTCCCAAACCTCGATACTGGTTGTTCCAATTGCCATTGTTGGCCATATCGGAAATTCCAGTACTATCGACTGTAGCCTTTCATTGCAAGGAGCGAGGTCAACAGCAAAAGATATCAACCTCAAGACAGTAGAACGCTGGGTGAGAAAAGCAAAGATGTCTCGGCGTCCACGCGCGATGCGGCAGAAACAATTGGGCGGTGAGGCGGCAATATAAAATCCTGCGGAGATTCGACTTCTTCCGGTTTGATTTTGACTATTTGATGCATTCGCAAAAATCAGTCGCAAGTTGAGATAGCACACCGCTGTCATTGATTACTTGATTGGACCAAATAGCGAAATGTCTCTGATAACCACTGGATTTAGCAGTTGAACAGCCTGTCGTAATGCAAGACGGCCGAAGATTTTGCTTCCCAATGGTCCAGCATGCTATCATGTCCGGACAATTCAGTCAAGCGAGCCCAGCAGATTGATGTGTTCATTTCAAACCTCATCAACTACCGGATTTCCGGTCACACGAACATTACTACCGTAGTACTCTCGCCTAAATATCTCCTCGTCAATCCCGTCTCGGCGGATCCTCCATGGTTGGAGAGGTAAACGATTGGCGTATAACGAATTCAATGCCACTCGATCAAAGATCGTATGGCACTGTCTCGCTTGCAGACCGACCCTTGATGCCTTGGCTCTGATGGCGTCGGTTTGATAGTGAGGTACACTCGGGTTCCATCTTATCCAGTAGTTAGTTTCAACTAACGACTACGCTAGTGCTTAGATAGCATAACAATAATTTGATCATTTCAATGCATCTGCGGTTTTCAAGAAAGCTTAGTGCGCATGACCGTCAATAGAGGAAAAAGAGAGTGCCTTTACAAGAGTCAGCCATGGGCGAAGGGAACCCTTGCAGCCCCATACTGGATTGATATGCGAAGATTAGATTAATGTACACAACAGATCTTCCCAAATACAAATTTGGAGATCAAGAAACAGACCCGAAAAAACTATAGTATCATACCTCATCAAGCTAGGATGTCAATTGCAAAAAAGAATTCCCCAAAAAAAAAGGAAAGGAAAAAGGGGAAAAGGGTAGGACACGCTTGCGAAAACCCAGACTAGGTAGAATCTTGTCGACTCGGTCGACCATATTAACCCGATAAGATCATCATGAACGGTGACCAACACACTTAGACCAGGCAGGCAGTCCACATCCCATGCCAATAAACAGGTATAGAAGGAAGATGACCACGACACCCAGGAGAACCATCAATTTAATATTCTTCCACCACATCCGTCGCCGCAAGCCACGGCTACGCATCCGGAAATCATGTGCGCTCCCACCAAGGCGGTCCGTCTTGTCGACTAATAAATCAATCCGCTCTCCACGCTCAAGAACTCGCTCAATATTCTCGGTCATGATATCGCGCACGCTATCGATCTCACGCTTCGCAGAGGCAAGTGAGTCACTCGGGGGAGCAGTGTTGTATGTTTGGAGTAAAGAGCGTAATTCTGTGTTGAAAGCTGCACAGCCGTATGCTGGTAGCGAGCCGAAATCCGTACTAGACGGGTTATATGTTGTCAGGAACTTGCGCTTCATTTCCAAAAGGTAAGCGAATGGAATGCGGCGACCCTGCTCGGCGGATGCAACGACTATGAAGCTGAGAGGTGCGTAGGAGCTAATTTCCGAGCGGCCGCTTTGATCTTCGGCCGTGCCTCCTGACGGGGAGTCGGCGATATAATGAACGAATAGGCGTTCATGAGTGTATGTGAGCTTCTGAGGCTTGTCATGGGTGATCTTTGGGAGGATTATGGAGGCGAGGGATGAAGCAGCGGTGGAAGATGTCCCTGGAGAAGAATGTTCGGCTAGGATAGTGGTACGATTGGCGATGCATGAGCTATTCGTTGATGCTTCGTTAGATGGGCACTCGGGCGTTGGTTGCATCTTTGGGTTGCTGGTTTTGACTTACTAGAGGAGGAAGCTCGGGGGTTTTGAGGAGGAAGCCATTTTGACCTTGCCACTCTCACTGATTCTAGATTGAAGGAAATGATTTCATAGAAGATGGACCTGTGAGCGAAAGATTATTGACGGAGAGTGTCAGTTGTGAAGTTGCGGTTGCGCAGCTGGGGGTGGGTCCGATTAGTCACTTCATCAGGTGCCTCTCAGCAGTTCATTTTATACTTCAGACTACAACATGATAATTATATCATGTAGAACAAGGAATTAGATGCATAGGCTTGTCTTAACTATTTTATAATTATGCATCATCTGAACAGTGAGTTGCGTTACCGGTCAGATCGGCAAAATATTTCACGATTTAATAGTACTCATAGTGATTAGCTTGTTCGGTCGTAGTTAGAGTATGATAGGTATCATGGATTGTCACATCTTGAAAATCTGCTTATTATTTGGAGATTTTTCAGGACAATATAATTTTACCAAACAGCGAGAGCCGAGAGTTGTTCATAGTTTCCAATTTCCCGTCAGTGAGCACCCAGACAATGATCATAATGAAACACGGAAACAAACCAACTAAGCCGACTCGTGGACTAATTCAAATCCACCTAAATTTGTATCAACCAGAACTCCACCATCTTTATCATGCTCGTTATCGTCGTTAAAATCATGAGATTCCTCCAGGTCAATATCGTTACTAAAGTCAGATTGATAACCCATCACGGTACTATTGCCATCGCTGTCTGCCCCGTCCATGTTAAAATCTATTTCTTCATCGGTGGTCATCATTGTCAGTTCGCTCTCAGGATACTCCATGAGAGAATCCTCCTCCCTGGCCATAATGTCGATATTTTCCATTCCATTTTCTGAGTCGGCTGAATCCACAGACTGGAGATACGAACGATGGGAATACGTAGCGTGGTGAGATGCACCCTGCACAGTACTCTGAGCTTCCGACGGACCGATCTCACTGAATGAATCCTCTGTTAGGGCAGCACTACCAGTGGTAACTGCCGGCCCAGGAGCCGAGAATCCACCAGTTTCCATGATGGGGATATCGTGATCCGTGAAAACGCCACCGCTTCCATCGTCGTTTCCTCCAGCCCACAATGGTAAAAACTTTAACTGATTTCCCGATAGGCAGATGAGAGTGTCGATCGACTCGAATTGAATAGAGAGCCTTTCGGGTGGAAATATCAGTTGGCGGGCAGATTGACGAATGTAGGTGTTGGCCCAGACAAGAAAATCAGTGAGATCAAACTGGCTCGGATCATCCGAGGCGGTGTTATCAGTTATGAAAGTAGCCGACTGAGGTTGGATTAATTTGGAATCAGTGGCGGGACTCCAACGATTTGCTTCGTTGTCAGCCTCTGTATCCATCGGACCTGACTCGTCTAATGAGGGAGGGCCAAATGGAAAGGCTAGATCATCTTTGGGACATGAAAGGGCAGTTTGCATGGAGTTCGAGTCGGATCCACTGCCATCTGGATATTCAACAGGCGGGCGTGGGCATAAAGCCATTACATCGGGCTGCACAATTGACCCTCTCGTGGATGCTGAGGTCGAGAAGGAAGAAGTGCCGTGGCTCTCTTGTATCGCAGATTTCTGGCGTAAATTGATTGTCAAGGAAAGCTGACCATTTCGTGTGTCGGAAAGCTTCTTTCTGTTTATGCGAAACTTTTGGTTTAGAGCCTTGGCTTCCATGTCGAGACTTTGTCTTGAATGGAAGAAAATCCGAGCACGCTCATGGCTTTTGAAAGGAAGCAGTCCTAAGCCAATCTCTGAGATGGTCTGATGAGGAAACATCCGTGAACCGAAGCCGAAATCCGAGTCGCCAATGAGATTCATCCTCAAAAGGTCGGACCAAAAGCTTTGGCCGATGAGGCGATGGAGTACGTCTCCGGGACCCAATTTGATAGGCGAATCGCACATCCTAGTTGCGGGAACTGCGTCGCAAGATCGAATTGGGTCTCTTGACCACTGCAGGAAGCAATAGATTCGATACCTCACGAACTCTTTCAATTGGCCGATAAATCTATCTACTTTGCGCTGATCCTCAATATATTCCAAGTCCTGTTTCTGCTGGAGTAGCTTTTTGAATTCTGAGCTTTGTCGAAACCAGCTCATGTCATCGCCTGCGAGAAGCAAGAAGAAATTGATAATATCATCAGCAAAGCTCTTGCTTGCATACTCTATGCGTTGTACTTCAACGTCCTCGAGGAAATCAGTGATCCGGCTGCGATCGATTTTCTCCTTATAGTTGCTTCTCAAGGGAGTGATGTTGGCGGAACGAATCAGATGCAACAAGGCTTCATCCCCGACTATTCCAAGGAATGCATGACGGCAAAGCTCGGAGGACTTAATCCCACAGGCCACACGGTATGCGATCTCCGGATGAATCTCAATAAATTTGGTGTTACCCGACTCAAAAAACCAGGAGAGAACGTATCCACTGATGGCTGGTGTGGTTGCCACATCGAAGACTTTGGCTACCGCAAAAAAGGTCCATAGTTTGCATGGCGTATCCAAGGTAATAGAAAGACCTTCCAGAGCATGCAAAACGTGCTCAATGCCTTCGCGATGACGTTCAGGAGAGTACTCCACCGGTAGAGTGGCTGGCTTTGACTCCAGCCTCACATCTGCAAATGCACTCTCCCCAACCCCTTCATCTGTCAGACTACTAACTCCGTCCTCTGGCGAAGCTTCAATATCTTGTTCAAGAGGGCCTTTCCATGCTGACCATGATGGACCTATGGCTTGCCATGTCTCATCTGTAAGCGGCTCACAAATGTCATCGCCTCCAACGCATGATGAAGGCAACTTCCACACAGAACTTAACGACGCCCATGTCCGAATTCCGGGAGGACAAGACAACTCTGTCAGGAGAATGATAGCATCATCGTCTAATATTGCGGGTGTTAAATCTAGGAGGTATTTGATGCCGTCTGGAAGCTCGTAACGGAGGCCTCGCTGTTTAGCAACTCGAGCTTGCACTCGAGGTTTAAAAAGGTCTGCCAAATATTTCGAGCCAGTGTTTAAAATTTTCTCGGAGTGAATACGATGTACCGCGGTTGAGTATCTATTGATTGGGCTAGAGTTGTCATTTGGAGGCGGATCGATAAAGACAAGTGTATCGCCGTCATCGAAAAGGAGCAGTGGTACGACTGATTTTCTTTTAATGGTTTCATTTCGATCGATCGAAGAAAGAGATTCCTTTTGAGTGACCGGAGGCATATCTTCTGACACCGGTAGGGCTGTCCCAGAAGAAGTTCCGGGGCTTGAAGAGCTGACTGGATATCGTTCATGCCAAGGTGAGAATGCGACTGGGACTTCAGGCGACGAGGGCCTAGCTGGGGGTGGATGAGGCGTAGCCATAAGGAGTAAGTGGATGAATCTCTGTTCTCCAGTTGATAATAATTTGAGGGCATCAAAGTTGAAAAGTAAAGCTAAAAGAAAATAAAGAAGGGAAACACTGAAGAAGAAGACGAAGAAAAGAAGAAGAGTGCAAAGTGGAGAGAGAAACGTGATCTGCCCGAGTTGAGCCTCAACGGGGAAGTTGGTTGCCTTTCAGGCTGACTCACACACTCGTTTACTTTCTAACAACTGCATTTGATTGCTATATTGAAGATTATATCGGAGTATATATATATATACATATCAGCTTGTTGTTGATTGAATGTCTTCTCAATTTTAGTTCATTTCTAGCAACGATTTACACTCACCCAAAAGCCACTACAATGAACAACCTCGTGTTAACAACTCCACTGCGGGGACTGAGGCACAATCAGCTCCACACTTGACAGATCTAATACACTGTAGTGTCAACTGGAGAACACACACTTCTATCCCATTTGAGTTTGTAAAACTATGTACTTCACAGCGGCTAATTATGGATCCGGTCCCCAAAATTGAGTGTACCATGGTTATTTAGCTTGATCGATTCTTGGATTTACTACCCCTCGTGGTGTGCTCATCGACATGTCATGACAAATAAATAGCTATATTCTAGCTAAGAAATTCCCATTCAACCATGCTCCTCCTTTGTTCACACTAACCCAGGCATTTTCGTCGGGATATACACGACTGACTTTCTCAATCATCATCCCCTTCAAAATGGCCGTACTCGCTGGAAGCTCGATGTCCGGTGGGCGTAAGCCTATGAGGTCCGTCATCATCCACCATCAGCCCCGAAGAATACATCGCCACCTCATGCTAACATAGTCACGTCTTGCGACAGGACCAGCTCTATCGCTTTCATGAGCATCGCTGGTGTAATCGGAGGAACTTGGGTCTTGTTTCGACTTATGGCACCGAAGAGAGGTACTGTTTTAACAACTGAGGAAGTCGACGAATATCAGGGCTCAACTTCCCCCCAAACTGACGTGGGCAATAAGACTGCTCGACCTCCACGTAAGGCATATACTGTGCCACGAGGTGGCTCTATTTAAATCTTTATGGAAATTAAAAGAGGCAGAAAAGGTCCTTGTCCTTGTTAAAAAGCTTTTGGAAACAAATCATGCAAATGCGTTCGTGTGCGGTCAACCCTAATGGTATATGCATAAAATACAAAATCAAACGTGGTTGAGAAACAAAATCTGGAAAACACGTAAATCAAGAGGCCATTCCCTTTCTTAGTTATCTGTACAGGGTATTTGCGAATATACACAAAGGAGGATGCAAGAATGACGAAAAGAAATCAAAAACAAAATATCAACAGTGAGACAGGAAATCTCCGTCATGCCGATCGTGGTGCATCATTATCGTCTTCGTTTCCTTTCGCCTCGTATGAGAGATGTCCATCACGGCCGATTCGGCTCTCCTCTGAGCCTGGTCGACGTTTCTTGCCGTCTTTTTCTCTCTTCTCCACACGTCTCTTCTTCTCACGAAGACGGTACTCATCGGCTCGAGTACGGCTTCGGCTCGGGCTTGGGCTGGATCCAGATCGTCGAAGGTCCTTCACTTCTTTGATCACTTCCCGGAATCCTTCTTCGATATTGTTCATTCGAGCTAGAACCAGTTTGCTGAGCATGTCTTGTGTTTGACTGGGAGCATCTCGTCGAAGACCCCCGGTCGCAAATGCCATTTGAGTATTGAAACTAGATGGTACGGCACCAGCAAAAGCATTGATCACGGCTTTGTTGTCTCCTAAGTCAGATCCAAGTCCGAATAATGATCGCTGGGGGCGAGCCGAGCCAGCACGATCCGAGAGATAGAGACCTTCGAGTTCTGGTACAGATCGTTGGTTTATCCCAAGAGAGGCGTTTCGTGCAAATCCCGATTGAGCAGGATGTCTCTTGATAGTTCCCTGATCTACAGATGTCGATACGAGAGGCAGTCGACTCGGTTCGTCATCCGAAGAGTCTTGATTAGGTCGGGGAGGGGTGGAACGGCCTTCAGTACCTTCATTGGGTGATCCAATCGGGTTGTAAAGCATAGTGACCCCAGAGATGTTGCGAGTATGTTTAGGGCGGCGTGTTGGGCTGCCCCGACGTGACAGTAGCCTCGCAGTGGATGGCCGGGAACTGTAGAACTTTGGCGTTGTCTTCTCGCTGCTTTCCACATTCTCGTCGACATCACTGTTATTCTCTTTATCAGACTCGCCATCGTTGCTAGTGAGCTCGTCGTCTCCCTCCATGTCTGTGTGCTGAGAGAGCTGCCTGGTTCGGGTCGGAGACACAGAATCACCCTTTCGATTAAAGGCAGGACTAGCGACATGACTTCGTTCCTCCGGATTCGATGCGACTGATCGAGTAGTTTCGGTGAAATTGCGCCCATGTGCAGCCATCACTTTGCGGAATGGGAAGCGCGGTTGACGAGCACCTAAAGCAGGCATTTCGAGGTGGTCAGCAGCGGAATCCTGCTCATCGGGCGTATGAACTGGGCCAGATCCGATCTCCTGCATCCAGTCCTTGATCACATTGTTGGTCTGTTGTTTACGTCTTGGCCCGCGCATTTGATCATCGCTGAAAGGCCGCCGGAAAACCTCTTCCAGTGCTTGATCTTTCTGATAGGTGGCAACGGATGGCTCTCGTACTAGGCGCGGTACTTTGTTGCTGAAAGCGCGGAATCGATTTGGTCGCCAAGTTGACGTGGGATCTGATGCTTTTGTCTGTGGGTTCGCATCGACAAGGTCTGTCAAATCTACCACTTTGGCGCTCAAGATGGTTTTCTCGTAAAGGCAGATTGTGAACAAAATCGGCAGATGGGTGATTTTGATGATGGTTCGGTTCAGTCGGATGAATTCACGAAATGGCATCACATATCGAAACGGCGTGACTAGCCAAGCAATGATATTTGTCGGGGCAACATAGGAGAAAAGAGCATCAGACTTCACCATAGATATGGCGTTGACGGCAAACAAGAATTGATGCTCTTGGTTGGCGTTCTGTACAATCCTCATGAAGGAGTTTGTGAGCACAGTGATCAAGATGGTGACGACAACAAAATGACAAATGAAGAGGAAGACTGTTAGAATCGTTCTTCCAAGAAGATTGTAATCCTCCCACATTGACCATGCTGTAGGCGTAAATCCCATCAACATTTGAAACAGGCCATAAGCCACCACATTTGGAGAATTATCGCTACCAAATGATAAAAATGCGACAAAGAAGCCGCTGCATGCGATGACAATCAACACGAAGACCGCGATTAGATCGGATGCCATGATACGAAACGCAATCAGCAGTTGCGAGAAGTATCGGTAATGATCAAGAATTGAAAAGAGGCGAGGGAACAGAAGAACCGCATTGGCAGCCAACACATCATAAGCTTGGTTGGCAACCTGTTGATTGCGCGGGTAAGTCAAGAAAGCACCGTATATCCGTAAACAATAGTAGCAGAAGAGCAACAAAAGGATTCCCAAATCAAAGATGTTCCAGAAACTCATGAGGTACAGACTGAACCCTTGCTCGTTGAATCCAACCACTTCGTCCAGCATGAACCCTGTACTCCAAAACCAGAACACGACTTCGAGGGAAGTGATAGGTCGACTTCTTTCTTGTAGTACTGCCAAGAACAGCCCCAATAATACGGCGAAAGAGAGAGTGGAGAGAAACTGCCGATAACGTGGGACTCGAAGTCGTGACAACTTGAAGAGTGAAGCCTCACGGGGGTTGTATAATGTTACTGAACGACGCATGCTTCCATTCCCGGGTGCTGCAAAAGAGTCCCCATTATGGTCTCCAGATGTCCCGTAGTTCGGGCCACTAGCTGTATTCCCACGACGATGTAGATTATCAGCGGCAGAATGAAAGACAATAGTTCCCGCCCAGATGGCCTCGAGCTGTTGAACAACCACGGGGTGGGCTAGAAACCGCTTCGCTTGGGCACGTATAGCGACCTCAAGACACGAAATCCGCGCTGTTCCAGCAACACGCTTCCTTTGTGGGCCGGCTGCCCATGCATCTGATGGGTCTTGGCCTTGGAGTGGGTAGAACTCATAAGATAAAGCGTCGATCAGCTCTCTCGTCGAATATTCGCGAAGTAACTTAATAGCCAGCAGTTCACTGACCATGGCCCGGGTTTGACTAGCACCACTATTTCCGGGATTGATCTGGATCTCTTTTTCGAATTGGAGACAATTGGCCATGAGGGCATAGAGAGTGGCTCGCGAGAAGTGGGTGGACATGATCTTCTGCTGGATGGGCTTGATCAGGAACTGTGAAACCTGGGGCGATCGTAGTTGGTCCCATGTCAATGTGGTCTCGCAACGGGATGCGATCAATGGACGAATGGCATGTGTGATATCGTATACTGGAAGAGAGTCTATAACATAATAATGGAGTTAGATTCACTGATCGTCCTAGGTATAGCTATATTGGGGACCGAGGTAGAGCCAAGGGGGCGGGGGAAGGGACATACCTAGATGCGAGGCAGAGAAGATTGGGAGAAGTGGTGTAGACTCCAAGTGCTGCTCATCCTCTTCCTCATCATCTTCATGCACCCATACTCCATCCTCGTCTTCATCGATATCTTCTTCGTCGACATCCTGTAGTTCGGGAGCGCCATAACCACCAGAGTTGCTGAATCCTCGAACGCGTCTACCACCGCGGTTTGCTGCAGCTCGAAACCATGGAGAGTTATTGTGATCGCTCGGAGTAAATGGCGAAGAGAATTGCGCCTCGTCTACCTGTGGGCGGCTTGGTTTGGGACGAAGCAAAGAAGCCAGCATGGTGGGAGGGAAATTCAGACGCGCCGCATGATAAGAGATTTTGACTGAGACAACGAGGGGGAAGTCTTTTAGATAGGGGCCCAGGTCGTTTGTGGAGGGGTCGAAGGGATGGAAAAATGCGACGATCCGGGGAAGATGCGCCAGAGTTTTGAGGGAAGTCAAAAAATCAAAAAAATCAAAAAAAAACTTGAAGTATCGAGAACTCTCTCAAAGGGAAGAAGTCGGGGCGCGCGAATTGATTCGCGAGTGAAAGTTGAGCTATCGCGGATCTGGAGGAGATCGGAGGCTCCACACGTCATTGCGCAGCACAGCTGATCATCTTATACTACTTTGTAGTTATATCGGAGGGGTTAATTGCATTCTTGGGTTCTTCAGAGTATTTAAATTTGAACTGGCTGATATTACTGCAGGTTTCACAAGAACCGTTAGAAGGGATGTATACAGTACTATATTGATGTATACTAAGTCACTAAAGATTTTAAGACGTACTTTGAGTGCATGTTTTCACATCTCCCGATTGGGTCATCCAAGAGTATACAAAGTACTCCACTACAATACATATACATCCAATCCGATTAATTCTCCGAGTTGTACGAGGTACTACAGACACTCTATAGGTCAGTTTATACGTAAAAGAGCATAGTTCGAATTTAAAATATCACAGATTCTTTTAATGTGAATTCATTTTGAGGCTATCATGGTTGTTAATGCAGATGTTCTTCTACAGGCACTGGAAGCAGGTTCTATCCTTATCTTATATACCTATGTAAGATAATAGCTTTAAATCTGCAAAGAGCCATAGCGGACTGTCAAACTGATTATATTCAAGTACTTCAATATTATAATAAAGCGGGGAGAAGCAGTGTTACCAGAGCAAACAATCACACATCAAACAACCAACACTAGCTTTTGAAAGCTTCATTTCTTAACGTAGTGACAGGATAAGAAACAAACACCCAATCATAACTATCTATATCGGTCCTTCTGCTAACTTTTACCATATAATGCCAGCACTCACTCATTTACTGTTTCCCAAAGTCTTGTTCAGCCACGCATGGATCGTCCTCGAGAGTTCTTGTCCAGCACCAGTCTGACAATGAAAGCCAGCCACCCCCTTGAATGTATGCAGAGTGGCCAGGTCACCCAACGCATCTGCAACCTGTTTTGGCTGTCCAACATAACTGCTCTCTAACTCGGCATCACCAACAAACACAGGGATCTTGATCTTATCGATAAACCCCTCCACATTATACTCCTTCACCTGAGTAAAGAAATTAGCTGGTGAGTGCGTATAGAATGACCACAGTCCCTGATCAATGCCCCAGGCGGCACCGGTGGATAGCTTGCCAGCTTCTCGAGCTGTGAGGAGAATGTCATCGAATTGCGTGTAATTACCAGCCTCGTAGATATCGATCATTTCAGTCGACAGCTCCCTCTTGTACGCAGCGTAGTTATCCCAGACCCCGTCAATCAACACTGCTGCCGATAGACGAGGCTCGAAAGCTGCGGCTCGGGCAGCTAAATAACCGCCAAAAGAGTTGCCAATGAGAACAAGACGGCTCTCATCTACGACTTGCTTTTTCTCTGAGAGCACATAGTCCACCACGGGAGTGACAACTTTTTCCCAATCCGGTCTAAAACCAAGGTTTTGGTTCCGACGTACAGTTGGTTGACCCGGGCCTTCATAGGTGATACAATTCCAACCACGGGCCAGGGCTGGCGCGACAAAGTTATGATACGAGTCCTCCTGTGCAGCATCAAAGCCGTTCCCAATAATCAAAGTTGGTAGCTTGTCATCATTGCTCTCCGAAGCAGAGTACCAAATAGCCTCAATTGTGAAGTTTTCCTTGGTAGCAGCTGGAATCTGGATGCGTTTACCAGGAATAGGCAAAGCAGCTATTCCCTTGTCGAATGCTGCAAGATGCTCCGCCCAGATACTGTTGATGAGAGGATTGCTCCAGTTACCGTGGAGGTAGTTGTCGGCCTTGCGGAAATACGATGCTGCAGAGAACCACGTTTCTCTGACATTGAGAGGGTCGTAGGCATTTTCTGGGTCCTCTGCTTGAGCTTTGGTGTCATTTGCAAGCTTATAGAAGACCTCACTGAAGGAGGTCATGTTCCCAGCTTCGATTGCTTTCGCTGCGCCAAGAATAGGGCCGACATCACCTCCTCCGGTAATAGACTCGCCGAGGGGAGTCAATAGGTCGAAGTTCATTGTTGAGTCATTACTTAGCAACAGTATGGAGCTGTTAGCGGTGCTATAAGCCGCGAACACTCCGGAAGAGTTTAGCAGAGCGGCCAAAAATGAGCCTATGTAGGCAGAGGAGTCGATTTTCATGACGCAAAATGAATAGGAAGAATAAATTAAATAGAGTGATTTGATCAAGCTTCGTAGCTTTTGAGTGGTTTGCTCATTGTGTGTGACTTATCCAGGTTGTGTTCCATCTGGGCTTTTATACTTAATCCTCGGCCCCGAGAATTAAGTATAACCCGCGAGGTCGCGGCCGTACACGGCGATCCATGGCCCGAAATCCTAGCGAAGGAATATTTTATGTCATTAGGCGTCCCCAGATCAGACCCGATTAAGCATCGGTGACTTAGAAGAATATTTTCTTCGATGTAT
Source organism: Penicillium citrinum (assembly GCF_028827155.1). NCBI lineage: Eukaryota > Fungi > Ascomycota > Eurotiomycetes > Eurotiales > Aspergillaceae > Penicillium > Penicillium citrinum. The sequence continues at coordinate 2,851,301 of NW_026622691.1, forward strand.
TTCGTTGGTCGCAGAAGCTTGAATTAGGCTACTGCCATACTTCGGCCCGCATATCGCTCGCTCCAAGCAGCGAAATTTCGCTGCTTGGAGCGAAGTCACAGCGTATCCTAGCCACGCTTCGGCCTTAGACAATTTATAATATTGCTCGACGTCCGCTTTCTAGTTGATGAAGATAGTCGATGATCATTTTCTATTTTTGATCGGCTTTGAACGATATTTTAGGGGTTTAAGCAACCTGATTAAAAATTGTTGCCTCTGGTCTTTTGTGTCATTGAGACTGTGCTTCCATAGATGTTCTCCGAAATACGTTGATCTTTCGAACTTCAAGCGCACATTTTCAATGGTATCAAAATGGGTATGATGCAGCAGATCACTACTCAGGCTTTAATTACGCCAGCCTTGCTAGCGTTGCTTACGATTGCGCACGAAGACGTCTCGATGGATATGGACTCCGGAATGGGTACTGGAACGCATGCAGCCCCAACAACATCTCCCTCTGGATATTCAAAGCCGAAGACTATCCAATGCGATACTCCTATGAGCTACTTCGCCTGTGGTGGGCACTATGGTATTATCATCGGGCATATTTCTCTCATGATCCTAGGTTGGGTCCTAATTCTTCCTTCGTGTAAGCGAAATTTCCATCAACTGTTCGAGCTGTGTTTTAACCATTCATAGCTGTCATGCTTAGTATTGCACGCTCCCGGTTCGCGCCCTTATCACATCTTCTATTTTTGGTCGTCAATGCTCTAGGTTTAGTCCTCGGAGCCCTCTATAATACCCAAACACCTGATCTATATGAGAACAATGCTCATCACAAGATTGGCTGGATTGTGACATGGATCATCATCTGCAAGTTCATTCTTGTCTTAATTCTGTTTTATACGGGACACTTGGATTCAAAGCCAGTGTTTAATTCACTTGAATATACCTCTTTTATGCCGGTCGCCTCAGACGAAAACCGTCGGTCCTGCGAAAGCGGCCAGGGAGCTGGTATTGATGCTTCGCTCGACAGCCCAACATCACCCCCTTTTGAACCCCATGGTTTATTTGATGAAACCGATCATTCAGAGAAGTATGCAAGGTCTTTTGGGATGCGCGATTGGTTTCATAGCTCCGTTATGAACCGCTGTCTCTCGAGATATGTGCCACGAATCGTCTCGAGCCGTGCTTCATACATTTCAGACACTGCGAATAATATAATTGACAGAATTGTTCTTCCGCTTGGTTTTCTTACAATTGCATCAGGTGCAGTCACCTACGGCGGAATTTTCCGGGGTAAGGATGCTTTCAATGGCTTAGCGCATTTCATCAAAGGTGGGATCTTTTTCTGGTATGGAATCATCACTCTCGGCCGTTTTGTGGGAACTTGGGCGGACTTGGGTTGGGCCTGGAATTTGAAGCCCACAGCATCAGTCGTTGGATGGAAAGCCAGAGTTCCTTCAGCTGAGTTCGTGGAGTCATTTGTTATCTTTCTATATGGTCTTACGAATGTTTTCTTGGAACATCTATCAAACTGGGGTGGTGCATGGGCTCCGAGTGATTTGGAACATGTCTCTATTTCCATTATGTTTTTTGGCGGAGGTCTGATTGGCATGCTTTTCGAATCTCATCGCATTCGTCACGCTCTCAACAACACACTTCGCCAGACTACTCCTTATGATCCTTATAACGAAAAGTGGCAGCCTCCCAAGTCGCAGGGTGTATCCCTCAACCCAATGCCCGCTCTTATTATCCTCTTACTGGGCACAATGATGGAATCGCATCATCAAGACAGCATGACATCAACAATGGTGCACAAGCAATGGGGTAATATGCTTGTTGGCTTCGCGCTCGCTCGGGGAATGACTTATGTGCTTCTTTTCTTGCGCCCACCAGTATCTTACCTCCCTGCTCGTCCACCAACAGAGATTGTGTCTAGCTTCTGTCTCATCGCTGGTGGGCTTCTACTCATGCTGAGCGTAAGTTATATGGAATCAAGATGATGAATGCGACTAACAGTGTGATCAAATAGACGCGTAATGTGGTTGAAGCTATGGAATATTACCGACTGGATGCCATGTTCACTTTCACTATCGGTATGGGCTTCACAGCCTTCATTATGTGCTTGGTTATCCTAAATATCGTGCTCAAGGCTTGGGCAGTGAGAACTCCAGAAGCATTAGCGAGCAACGACCGCAGCTGAACAAAACCGCATCCTTTTGACATTTGAGATAATATGGCCACTTAGTACAACCTCCAAAATACACAATATCCCTCGCCTCGTAAGTATGTACACGTCAGTTTGATGGAGTAGCGCGTCGATTATTTCGATGTGAATTGCGCGAGTAGTATTATTCAGGGTCCATCTTTGATCCTGAGAGGTTCAATGTTGTTGGCCCCGACCTGATTCTATAGTATGCCCAGATATAAATAGGACGAGTAGTAGGTACACCTCTGCATATTGAGGAACTCTTTTTGTCTCTGAACGACTCTGTTTCGTTTCATACTACCGCTGGTTTGGATTGTTCTGGTTTCGTGGAATACGCAATTCAATCTATCTATTCTTGATCAATACTGACTGTTCTACATGGATATGCCGCGGCCTAATCATCATCAATCGGTGGGGTTCTTGGCTGGTGGCCGCCTAATCTCACCCGACATATTCAAGTTGGGGCTCGTCAAGAACCCACAATTCTAATCGCCAACACCATTTCGAGATGAATGTCGATCTATGTACTGTGTGGATTTTGTGAAGCCAAAAATAGATCTACCTCGTTGGCAATTTTCTGGAAAATTCAAATAGGCGATTATCGTCCCACTGCAACTTGAATAGCATCCCCTCATTGCACTCTGTTCAAGTGACTAATCAATCATCGTCCTTTTCTGGAATGCCAGCACGATTATCGAATCTTCAGGCAGGCAGCACCATTTGAATGCCCGGAACAAGTGATTGTCAACTATCTTACGATTAAAAATCGCCATTGCGGTATTTGTATCTATTGAGAGGACGGGGATTTCGCAGTTAGACACTATCAGAAAGAATGGAGAACATCCAATCAACAGTGGCTCGCTCACATCCAAGTTTGACTTCTAATATCAAACCACGCCGAGCTGGCGTGCCTTGTGTGCGATGTCGTCAGATGAAGGTGGGTTCGAGTTCCTAAATTCTAGCAGCACATTTGTTTACCGGAACTCTGAATCTTAACGCCGGCTCTCAGGTGAAATGTAATGCCAGCCAGAAGTTCCCGGCCCCTTGCTCGGGTTGCGAGAAGGCGAACGAGCGCTGCTCTGTTGATCCCTCATTCAAAAGAACTCCCAAAAGAAGGTAGAGCCAATCCAGCCATCTCCACCCCCTCCCCCCCCCCCAGTATTTTAGCTCTATTCTCATGCTGTCTATTTACTCGAATCGAATATAGCTCGAAGTCCAGCCGAGAACATGAGGATGAGAGGGTGTACACAGTGCCCCAATTCGTGTCATCAAGTAATGTGCTGGGAGGGCCATCGTTGTTGTCCGAAGGTCCTTCTATTGGCTCTGAGTCTTCTGCTGCAGACATTTTTGCCGAATTGCGACTCGAGAAGGGCAGGTTCATTCGCTTTGCCCATGAAGCTACCGGTATCGAACTCAAGCCCAGTGTAGTTGCGGAGATGCTTGAAGAGTATGATAGACCATTAATCCTTCCATTTCAATTTACATACTCACTGCCTTCAGATACTTCAATAATATGCATCCGAAGTTCCCCCTGTTACTTGATCCAAAAACCGTAATCGACAGTTACGATAAAGAACCTTTATTGTTCTGGAGCATATTGACCATTGCAAGCAAAGATTCGGAAAAACATGCAGCTATGAACACTCGGTTACAAATTCTTTCAAGGCAACTCGCGGCGGATATAATCCTCCTTGGAAATCGTTCTATTCACCTAGTCCAAGCCTTACTTCTTCTATGCGTGTGGTCCTCTCCCCATGGAAGCATGAATAAGGAGCCACTGTCAATGTACTGTGCTCTCGCAATTTCCATGGCACGGTCTCTTGGCTTACATCGACCACAACATCCATTTGCTTTCTTTGCCGCAATGTCATCAGAGCTTGAAACATTGGAGGTTCGGCGATCAACCTGGCTGTCCTGTTTTATTATTGATCAATGGTATCGCTACACTTGTTCTCTCAGGGATTGAGCTAATTCCTCACCAGGCATACTCTCAGATTCGGTGTGCCAAGTTCCATCAGGATCGATCACAGTATTCTTCATACTCTGAATGACTCTACTGATATACATGGGGTACCAGCAACTATGAGGATACAACTGCATATTGCTGTTGTCACCTCGAGAATTTCAGCCGCCCTAGGAGAATGCGAGACATCTACGACTGGACTCCTAGCTGACCCTCAACCGTTCTTGCGGGTTTTCGAAACCGAGTTTGGAATCATACAGGATAGATATGCTGACGAATGGACTCCGGCCGATGAGGTCTCGTTCCTTGATGCCCGGCTCAGCTTGTACTCTTATGTCCTCTATCAGAGGGCAAGCCAGACTCCTGGATGCATTCGTTTGGGAAACGAAAATGAACTCATTACGCAAAGTAGCGTCACGGCAAGACAGCTTCTGACAGTGGTTACCACTTTTCCCGAAATACTGAGTAAGGGAATATTCCATGTCTTTCGCTCAGCAAGCTACGCAGTATTCTTCCTTCTTCGACTGCTTGGAACGGCACCCAGTCACTGTATCGATGAAGCAAGTATCAAAAATACTGTTAGACAGACATTTACGATTCTGAAAAACTTGTCTGAAACAGGGAGTGACCGACGGTTCCAATGTATGCGAGTCTGCAGGATCATTGAACACATGATCAACGAAGACTGGAATACAGAAGTACCATTTACAGGTAGAGCCGAATCATTTATGGCGATGAACTTTGTCGCAGATGTTGCTGCTAGGGGCATTATCAAGGCCACCCAACAACACTCGGCTACCCGAACAGAGCGCAACCGGGAGGCGCCCGTGGCAGCGGGGATTCAGGCGAATATGATGCCGGACTTGGACCTCGATTTTCTGGCATCGGATCCGATGGAATGGGCTATGGACTGGCAGAACATTGATGACCTACTCCTTCCCGACGAGAATACACATGATTTCTTGTGATGTCGTTTACAAGAGTACGCAATAGTTTGTAGAGTTTGGCCTCAAAAATGAAGCAGGACTAAAATTTGGGATTTCGGCAATATTTTGATTTAGGTCACGTTGTGAACCTGCTGCCGGTCGTCCGAGATATCTATAGCTCAAGGATAAAGATGTTGCCATGGTTTTCGGCGCTGGGGATGCGAAGAATATGTATTTGACGGGACGATAAATAGTTCCCATAGATATACGAAGGACATAAGAATGGTCAAAAACTATATACAAAGACTGAGAGAGTGGAAACAAAAAGAAAACAAAAAATGCGTCAGCACTAGGGTTCGAACCTAGGCACCCGAAGGTACTGGATAGCTAGAACAAACGTTCAAGTCCAGCGCGTTAGACCACTCCGCCATACTGACTAATTATTGATTTTTGGCTGTTTTACAATATATAAACTACAAACAGTAAATCTTATCTTGCAACGAGACACGATCGATGAGCAGCAAACCCAAGTGACTGTACACGATCTTCAAGTCATTGTAACCTCTATCGATACATTGATTCTATAAGGTACCTCAAGGTCGTTACAGCACATGTTGGACAATCATAGGCACTCTCGGTATCAAGGCCTGGTTTTACCGAATCAAATCTCCACAAAATTAGTGCAGGACTGCTAGGTCCTACAGTACACTGTTCAGCTGATTTCTGGTAGAAATGGATACCTTACTGCATTGTATGATCTATCTTGTCTCGATAATTCTATTCAGGGGTACATAATCATCAAGTTCTGCTCAGGCAGGCATGCCGTTGCCCAATTTTAACCTATCCTGGACCGTAAATTCGAGGGATATTGCAAATATATCGAGACTGCTTACAATGTAGCAATGGTTGAGAAAATACCAATCTACCTTTTAGGTACGATTATACCAGCTTAAATCAAAGGCTACATATAGTATACAACAGGAATAATCTTATCACTTACACTATTATAAAGCCATGTCTTAGATATGATCGATGGACAACTCCCCACATTCTCACATTAAATTAATTGCAGCTCAATTCTGCAGCCGCGGCAGTTTCAATTAGAGCCGCCGCGATCGGCTGATCGGTTATCGTGCCTTATCGCTCACCGCCTGCATGCCACTTTAATGCTTGATCTGTATATGTAGTCAATTGGAACTGGAAAAAGAGCCATTGGGGGAACAATTGAGGTCAATGCTATCTGGGCTATTTTTGATCAAATCCCAGTTGGACCAGCCATTACACAAATGGCCTCAAACTGCCGTGCCGATCGCAAAAAACCCCCCCAGCAAATGACTCAATAGCTCCACAATTGGGAAAATTCTGAAGGCGGTCAACATTCCACCACCCACCGGAACCGGTGGACCCTTCGGTGGCACGAAAAATTTATTCTGCCAGAGCCCTCGCTCTTCTCTTCCTTCATACCTCAGCTCTTGCAGCTGCAATTCTACTCTATACCCCTTCTTTCATACCTCTGCCCCCCAAAAACCCTCAAAACTACATAAAAAAAAGAATCCTCATTAAAACAAAAAAGTCTGACTGGTGGATGTTGTGCTAGAGTGACCTCGCACTCGAACAAATCGTCCCCGAGAGGACTTGTCCCCTCTTTTCTCCCAGACCAACAAGGACCTGCTGCACATCATGGCTGCCAACACTGGTGCTATCATTACTCCTGCCTCCATCCCTATTCGGGGTGGTAGCGATCGTCTCGTGGCTCTCGAGCTGCAAGATGGCACCGTCTATCACGGTTACAACTTCGGTGCTGAAAAGAGCATCTCCGGTGAATTGGTCTTCCAGACCGGTATGGTTGGCTACCCCGAGTCGATCACCGATCCCTCATACCGTGGTCAAATTCTGGTTGTTACCTTCCCTCTTGTGGGTAACTATGGTGTCCCTTCGCGGGAGCAGATTGACGAGCTCCTCAAGCTCCCCACGTACTTTGAGTCCAGTCAGATTCACGTTGCGGCGTTGGTGGTGGCAACTTACGCCGGTGAGGACTTCTCTCATTTCCTGGCTGCCTCATCTCTTGGTCAGTGGCTGAAGGAGTCCGGTGTCCCCGCCATGCACGGCGTTGACACCCGTGCGCTGACCAAGCGTCTTCGTCAAACTGGTAGCATGCTGGGCCGCATGCTGCTTCAGAAGGCCGATGTCACCAAGGAGGTTGCTTCCAGCGCTGACGTTGCTACCTGGAAGTCTCACTTCGAGGAGATTGAGTGGGTGGACCCCAACGCTAAGAACCTGGTCGCTGAGGGTAAGTCAAGCCGTCCTTATAACCCAACTACAAGTTAGTATTGTCTATGAACATCGGCTAATTGGTGCTTCTTTCTATATAGTGTCCATCCGTGAGCCCAAGCTCTACTCACCCCCGGCCGATGTTGCTCTCAAGCATCCCTCGGGCCGCCCTGTCCGCGTCCTCTGCTTGGATGTTGGTATGAAATACAACCAGCTGCGTTGTCTGTTGACCCGCGGTGTTGAGGTCATGGTTGTCCCTTGGGACTATGACTTCCCCACCCTGGCAGGCAAGGACTACGACGGTCTTTTCGTCTCCAACGGACCTGGTGACCCCGCTACGCTCACTACCACCATCGACAACCTGACCAAAACCTTCAAGGATGCCCGCGTACCCGTTTTCGGTATCTGTCTTGGTCACCAGCTGATTGCTCGCTCTGTCGGTGCTACTACCACCAAGATGAAGTTCGGTAACCGCGGTCACAACATTCCTTGTACCAGCATGATCTCTGGCAAGTGTCACATCACCTCTCAAAACCACGGTTACGCCGTGGATGCCTCCAGTCTCCAGAATGGCTGGGAGGAGCTGTTCGTCAATGCCAACGATGGCAGCAATGAGGGTATTCGACACACCAGCCGCCCTTTCTTCAGTGTTCAATTCCACCCCGAGAGCACTCCCGGACCTCGCGACACCGAGTACCTGTTTGATGTCTTCATCAACACCATCCAGAACACCATTGCCTCCCCGGATGCCCTCACCAAGCCCGTGGAATTCCCCGGTGGCACCAAGGCTGAGAATGTCAAGGCTGCCCCCAGAGTTTCCGTTAAGAAGGTTCTTGTCCTTGGATCCGGTGGTCTCAGCATTGGTCAAGCTGGAGAGTTCGATTACTCTGGCAGTCAGGCTATCAAGGCCCTGAAGGAAGAAGGCATTTACACGATCTTGATCAACCCCAACATCGCTACTATCCAGACTTCCAAGGGTCTTGCAGACAAGGTCTACTTCCTGCCCGTCAATGCCGACTTCGTCCGCAAGGTCATCAAGCACGAGCGTCCCGATGCCATCTACTGTACCTTCGGTGGTCAGACTGCTCTTCAGGTTGGTATTCAGCTCAAGGATGAGTTCGAGGGCCTGGGCGTCAAGGTCCTGGGTACTCCCATCGATACCATTATCACCACTGAAGATCGTGAGCTGTTCGCTCGTAGCATGGATTCTATCAACGAGAAGTGCGCCAAGTCCGCCTCTGCTTCCACCCTCGAGGAGTCTCTTCGTGTCGTTGAGGACATTGGCTTCCCTGTTATTGTTCGTGCGGCCTATGCCTTGGGTGGTCTCGGTTCCGGATTCGCCGAAAACATGGACCAGCTGAAGGACCTCTGCACCAAGGCCCTCGCTGTCAGCCCTCAGGTTCTCATTGAGCGCAGTATGAAGGGTTGGAAGGAAATCGAATACGAAGTCGTGCGTGATGCCCAGGACAACTGTATCACCGTCTGTAACATGGAGAACTTCGATCCCCTCGGTATCCACACTGGTGACTCCATTGTCGTTGCTCCCTCCCAGACTCTTTCGGACGAGGACTACAACATGCTTCGAACCACTGCCGTTAATGTCATTCGCCACCTTGGTGTTGTGGGTGAATGTAACATTCAGTATGCTCTGAACCCCTTCTCAAAGGAATACTGCATTATCGAAGTCAACGCTCGTCTGTCCCGTTCTTCTGCCCTTGCCTCGAAGGCTACCGGCTACCCACTTGCTTTCATCGCCGCCAAGCTGGGTCTGGGTATTCCCCTTAACGAGATCAAGAACTCTGTGACCAAGTCTACTTGCGCCTGCTTCGAGCCTTCGCTCGATTACTGCGTTGTCAAGATTCCCCGCTGGGATCTGAAGAAGTTCACTCGTGTCTCCACTCAACTTGGTTCATCCATGAAGTCTGTTGGTGAGGTTATGAGTATTGGTCGCACTTTCGAGGAGGCTATTCAGAAGGCTATCCGGTCTGTTGACTTCCACAACTATGGTTTCAACGAGACCGATGCCCTTATGTCTATTAAGGGCGAGCTGCAGACCCCCTCTGACCAGCGTCTGTTTGCCATTGCCAATGCTATGGCTGCTGGATACACTGTTGATGATATCTGGAAATTGACCAACATTGACAAGTGGTTCTTGAGCCGCCTTAAGGGTCTTAGTGACTTCGGCAAGTCTCTGACTTCTTTCAACGCCACCAGCGTGCCCATCAGCATGATCCACCAAGCCAAGCAGCTTGGTTTCTCTGACCGTCAACTTGCCAAGTTCCTTAGCTCCAACGAGCTGGCAGTGCGCCGTAAGCGTGTTGAGGCTGGTATCATGCCTATCGTGAAGCAGATTGATACTGTCGCGGCTGAGTTCCCCGCTGTGACCAACTATCTTTACCTGACCTACAATGCTAGTGAGCACGATCTGAAGTTTGATGATCACGGTATTATGGTTCTGGGCTCTGGTGTCTACCGTATCGGTTCTTCCGTTGAGTTCGATTGGTGCTCTGTTCGCACTATCCGTACTCTTCGTGAGCAGGGTCACAAGACTATCATGGTTAACTACAACCCTGAGACCGTCAGTACCGATTACGACGAGGCTGACCGTCTCTACTTTGAGAACATCAACCTCGAGACTGTCCTCGATATTTACCAGCTTGAGACTTCGAGCGGTGTGATCATCTCCATGGGTGGTCAGACTCCTAACAACATTGCTCTGCCGCTGCACCGTCTCAATGTCAACATCCTGGGTACCTCCCCTGAGATGATTGACGGCGCTGAGAACCGTTACAAGTTCTCTCGTATGCTGGACCGTATCGAGGTTGACCAGCCTGCCTGGAAGGAACTTACCAGCATTGACGAGGCCCGCGACTTCTGCGACAAGGTTGGATACCCTGTGCTGGTTCGTCCCTCCTACGTTCTCTCTGGTGCTGCTATGAACACTGTCTACTCCGAGCACGACCTGGCCAACTATCTCAACCAGGCTGCTGACGTGTCTCGCGACCACCCTGTCGTCATCACCAAGTATATCGAGAACGCCAAGGAAATTGAAATGGATGCTGTCGCCAAGAACGGTGTTATGGTCGGCCACTTCATTTCTGAGCACGTCGAAAATGCCGGTGTTCACTCTGGTGATGCCACTCTTATCCTGCCTCCCCAGGATCTGAGCCCCGAGACTGTCCGCCGCATCGAAGAGGCTACCCGCAAGATTGGTAACGCTCTGAACGTCACCGGTCCTTACAACATCCAATTCATTGCCAAGGACAACGACATCAAGGTCATCGAATGTAACGTTCGTGCTTCTCGTTCCTTCCCCTTCGTTTCCAAGGTCATGGGTGTCGACCTGATCGAGATGGCCACCAAGGCCATGATCGGCAGTCCCTTCCAGGAGTACCCTCCTACCAACGTCCCCAAGGACTACGTCGGTGTCAAGGTTCCTCAGTTCTCCTTCTCTCGTCTCTCGGGTGCCGACCCTGTGCTCGGTGTTGAGATGGCCTCAACTGGTGAGGTTGCTTCCTTCGGTCGTGACAAGTACGAGGCCTACCTGAAGGCTCTGCTTTCCACCGGCTTCCGTCTCCCCAAGCGCAACATCCTGTTCTCTATTGGTACCTACAAGGAGAAGCTTGAGATGCTGCCCGCCATCAAGAAGTTGCACAAGCTGGACTACAACCTTTTTGCCACCTCCGGTACTGCTGACTTCCTGAAGGAGAACGGTGTTCCCGTCAAGTACCTTGAGGTTCTGGCTGGCGAGGAGGACGACATCAAGTCAGAGTACTCTCTGACCCAGCACTTGTCGAACAACCTCATTGATCTGTACATCAATTTGCCTTCTAGCAACCGCTTCCGTCGCCCTGCCAACTACATGTCCAAGGGTTACCGCACTCGTCGTATGGCTGTTGACTACCAGACTCCTCTGGTCACCAACGTCAAGAACGCTAAGATCTTGATTGAGGCCATCGCTCGCCACTACCCCCTGAACATCCACACCTCTGATTTCCAGACCAGCCACCGCACTGTGGTTCTGCCTGGCCTCATCAACATCGCTGCCTTCGTTCCAGGTCTTGTCACCCCTGGTTCCAAGGACTTTGAGGAGGTCACCAAGGCCTCCATTGCTGCTGGTTTCAGCATGGTCCGTGTCATGCCCGTTGGTGTCGACAGCTCCGTCACCCAGGCCACTGATTTGAAGATTGTTCAGCAGAATGCCCAGGACAAGTCGTACTGTGACTTCAACATCTCTGTTGCTGCTACTGCCACCAACTCTGATGAGATCACCCAGGTCACTGGCGAGGTTGGTTCTCTTTTTGTCCCATTCAACCACCTCTCTGGCAACATCAATAAGGTCGCTACCGTGACCAACCACTTCTCGTCTTGGCCTTCCAGCAAGCCTCTGATCACCGATGCCAAGGGCACTGATCTGGCTTCCATCCTGCTGCTGGCTAGCCTGCACAGCCGCAACATCCACGTCATGAGCGTGACCTCCAAGGAGGATATCAACATCATTGCTCTCAGTAAGGAGAAGGGTCTCAAGGTGACATGCGATGTGTCCATCTTCTGCCTCTTCCTGTCCCGCGATGACTTCCCTGACTGCACCTCTCTGCCCTCTGCTGAGGACCAGAAGGCTCTGTGGGAGCACATGAGCACCATCGATGTCTTCTCCATTGGCAGCATTCCCTTCCAGCTTGCTGGCAAGGACGCTTCTCCTTCGGTTGGTATTGCTGAGTCTCTGCCTCTGCTCTTCACTGCCGTTGCTGAGGGTCGTCTGACCGTTGAGGACATTACTGCCCGCCTCTACGATAACCCCAAGAAGATCTTCGAGCTTCACGATCAGGCTGATACCTCTCTTGAGATTGAGATCGACCGTCCTTACCTGTTCCAGAGCGCAGATGCCTGGTCGCCTTTCAGCGGCAAGGTCATGCGTGGCTCTGTCCAGCGAGTCACTTTCCAGGGCAAGACTTCTTGCCTCGACAGTGCCCTCACCTCTGATGCCATCAAGGGAACCGACATGTCTTCTCACCGTATCATCCCTACTTCTCCTGTGCAGAAGCCCACCACCCCCATGGTCCGTCCCGAGAGCTCCCTTGACCGACAACTGTCCGTCTCTGGCACTCCTGGCCGCCGTGTTCGCGGTGCCGATGCGAATGTTCCTGCGGTTGGCGAGCTTGGTCCTCCCCTGTACCCTGCCGCTCCCGTCTCATCCTCGCTGTATGAGATGCTGTCACGCTCCCCCTTCCGTGGCAAGCACGTCCTGTCGGTGAACCAGTTCACTCGCGCGGACCTGCACCTGCTGTTCACTGTTGCCCAGGAGATGCGTCTCGGCGTTCAGCGCCAGGGTGTTCTTGACATCCTCAAGGGCCGCGTCCTGGCTACTCTGTTCTACGAGCCCTCTACCCGCACCTCGGCTTCCTTCGATGCCGCCATGCAGCGCCTCGGTGGACGCACCATCCCCATCTCCACCGAGCACTCCTCGACTCAGAAGGGAGAGACTCTGCAGGACACTATCCGTACCCTTGGCTGCTACGGTGACGCCGTTGTCCTGCGCCACCCTAGCCCTAGCAGCACCGAGGTTGCGGCTAAGTTCTCCCCTGTCCCCATCATCAACGGAGGCAACGGTTCCATCGAGCACCCCACTCAGGCTTTCCTCGACCTCTTCACCATCCGTGAGGAACTTGGCACTGTCACCGGCCTGACTATCACCTTCACTGGTGACCTCAAGTACGGCCGCCCCGTGCACTCCTTGATCAAGCTGCTTCAGTTCTATGATGTCCGTGTGCAGCTGGTCTCACCCAAGGAGCTTGCTCTGCCCGAGGATGTCCGCGACCAAATCAAGGCCTCCGGACAGCTCATCGGCGAGTACGAGGAGCTGACTCCCGAGATTGTTGCTCGCTCCGATGTCCTGTACTCGACTCGCGTGCAAAAGGAGCGCTTCTCTGATCTCTCTCAGTACGAGCGCCTGAAGAACAGCCTTGTCATTGACAACGCTCTTCTCAAGCACGCTAAGAGCCACATGGTCGTCATGCACCCTCTGCCCCGGAACGCTGAGATTGCCGAGGAGGTTGATTTCGACCAGCGGGCCGCCTACTTCCGCCAGGTATGTTCTTTTTTAAAGCATCTTGATCCTACCCTTTTATTGTCCTTGGAAGAATCTAGCTAACAATTTCATAGATGAGATATGGCTTGTACTGCCGCATGGCGCTGCTGGCCCTGGTCTTGGCTCCCTAAATTCCTTCATCTTTCCTCATTCTATTCTCTCCCTGAGACCGGGATTCCAAAAGCGCGCGCCGTCGATTTTACGCATGTCATGTCTTCCATTTACGTTTCCTGTTGTTTCCATTGTGTTTGAAAAGTTCTGCACGTTCTGTCTGGATATCATCCGTAGGTGCAGCTGCCTCGATAGAACGCGAGCTGTATAGATTAGACAATCTCCGTTTCCAAGAACCTGATGACCCTCGTTCTGTGTATGTTGTATATTATGTGATTTTCTACGTGTATAACGTGTTACGTGTCATGTGTTATGTGTTATGTGTTATGTGTGTGTTGTGTCGTGTTTTGTGTGTGTTTATTTGGCGTGCGTTGCGTTCGGTCTGTTTTTTTTTTTGGGGGGGTTGGCGTTTCTTTCATTCTGTTTTTGGGTCTGGGTATTGGGTTCTTTGGAGTTTTACTGCATATAGCGTCTGGTATGCTTTTTTTTTTCATGAAATACAACACTAATTCCGACTATAAATTGGCATTCTTTGTAAATACTTTGTATATAATTCATTCTATCTCCTACCGTTTTCGGCAAGTGAAGATTCTTCAAGAAATTGTGGGGATATTTTCCGACGATATGATTGGCCGAGTGGAGAGTATCCATGGAAATGCGTGGATGAGGCGGTTCTATAAATTGTTTAAATCTATTTTGAGATGGCCACAAGGGACTGTCTCGTGGGAAAAAATAATAATTAGTACATATGTGAAAGATGAAATAGTATTATCATAAGTAGTAGAGTAAGCCAGTATAAGCTCAAGTGGAGTACATTCCGATGTTCCAAGTATTTAAGTTAATTAACTACTCTCTATCTAGATTGGAACTGAATCTACTTTAGTTATGGGTACCTACAGTAGTAGGTACTTGAAATACTTATTATCTTTATATTTGTATGTATGTATAAGTTTAGAAATAATGTAACTCTTACTATGCACGGAATAACTCTATTCAACTCTTGATGCAGACAAAGAGTCCCCGCTCGATGGTGTGATTCTCCTCCGTGATTGTTCATCGTTCTCACGTCTTCACTGGCCAATCCATGCAATAATCTTTGTTGATCGAGATGTCATTCGTCACTGTCTCTGCTTTTTCCAACACGTTTTCCCACGACTCGCTTCTTCTCGGCCGGGTCAGGGGTGGGAACATGATGCAATACTGCGAAACACGAGGTTTGCGTAGAGTAGGGCTTGGATGAGGTGCTCCCCCTTTTAATCATTTGTTAATAAGGTTTGACACCCTGATAATATCGGGGAATTTTGTTCGACTCATTTTTGTGACCTTCCTTTCATATCGAACATACTATAACAAGAAAAAAATAAATTAAAATAAAATCGATACCGCGCCGGCGAGGGTGCCATTTATCATGTCGAGTTCAGTCGAGAAGAAGGAGGATGAGGCTATCCGTGGCACAAAGGATGTTGGAACCTCGCCTTCCTCTAGTAGCCTGGCTGAGACTGTCGGAATCAATGAGAAGAAGTTACTGAGGAAGCTAGATTATCGTCTGCTTCCACCGTTGACACTGTTATACTTGCTCTCTTTTCTAGATCGAAGTAACGGTATGTGATTTACAGAGGGCAGTATCACTGTAGAGCTCATTCTAACCGTTTTATATTCCAGTGGGAAACGCCAAACTTGAGGGTATGACAGACGATATACACATGTGTATGTAAAACTACTTTCTGATCGTTGTATGCTGAACCTAGCAATGAGGATACTAACTATGATATAAGCTGGAAATCAATACCTTACTGGACTTACTTTATACTTCATCGGCTATGTTCTCTTCGAGATTCCAGCCAATGTGGTTTTGAAAAGAACTACACCACGAATTTGGCTACCGACACTTACTCTCGTCTGGGGCATCGTCGCAACGCTGCTTGGTGTAGTGCAGAATTACTCAGGCTACCTCTCGTCCCGGTTCTTCCTGGGTGTTTCAGAAAGTGGCCTTTTTCCTGGTGTTGTATTCTATCTTTCTATGTGGTATAAACGCAATGAGCAACATTACCGCGTCGCTTTGTTCTTTAGCGCGGCTAGTCTTGCCGGTGCATTCGGTGGAATTTTAGCATGGGTCAGTTTATAACGAGATATAACCATCCTTCGCAATACATGACTGACCTTTGAATAGGGAATTGCGCATATGAAAGGAGTCGGTGGTTATAATGGATGGAGATGGATCTTCATCTTAGAAGGACTATTGACAGTGGTTGTCTCGGTCATTTGCTACTTTTGGGTCTACAACTATCCATCCACTGCGGAATTTCTCACCAATGAAGAACGTGAGTTCATTCAGTTTCGCCTCAAAAATGACAGTGATGCCACGCGAGACGAAGAATTTACTTGGCAGGCTGTTTTGGATGCTTTCAAGGACCCCAAAGTTTGGCTATATGGCCTGGGATTTCACACAATGAGTCTACCACTCTATACACTATCTCTATTCCTGGTGAGTTGAAGAACAGCTCCGAGTTGATGCTTTATGCTTACCATCATAGCCAACAATCATCAAGGAGCTGGGCTATTCCGCCGCCCAGGCACAGTTACTCAGTGTCCCACCCTACGCAGTAGCATTCTGTTTCACTATTGGGGTTGCTGTTCTCTCAGAAAGAACACGCATTCGAGCTCCGTTTATCATGGGATCATCGGCTTTGGCATGTATCGGGTATATAATTTTACTTTCACAACACCGGGCTGGAGTCTCTTATCTCGGTACTATTTTCGCTGCAGCAGGTATATACCCAGCAGTGGCCATCGTTCTCTCATGGCCTGCAAATAATGTATCAGGGCAGACTAAAAGGGCTATTGCCAACGCCATGCAAATATCCATCGGAAATTTGGGAGCTGTCCTTGGAACGCAACTGTATCGGACTGAAAGTAGTCCTCGATACTTTCTTGGGCATGGATTTGCCCTGGGGTATCTTGTTGCCAACATTGTCGTCGTCGCTATTCTTTGGAAGGTGCTCCAGAAGGAAAATGCTGAAAAGGAGCGCCTGCGTGAGGCACAAGGACTCCGGCCTTTGATGGGTGATATTGGTGATACAGAGGGGGATTTTCTCGGTGATAGAGACCCGCGATGGGTTTTCCAGACTTGAGAAACGTCGAGTTTGATCTATTCTTTGGATGCTGTCCATGTTGATAGGTCTGCGATGGCTATCGCTTCTGAGCTGATCTTAGAATGGACGATGCTTCGGCATGTATGGGCCAAGGAGTCTATTATACCAGTATATACCCATTTCCTCTATACATAAAAAACATTCCACCCTCAGTCCTCATAATGTCGTCTAAACAGTGCTGTATCTCAAATGTCTAATCAAGAGGTTTCCGGCCAGTACTTCTGTACAAGAACCTTTTTATTGATCTTTCCCATAGCATTGCGCTCGATGCCGTCGACCACCTTGAGCACACTAGGTACCTTGTAAGCAGCCATGTCCTGCTTAAGCTCTGCTCGCAATGCTGGAAGATCGAGAGCCTTCTGTATTCAATATTAGCACAATATGTGAATTGCTTTGATTCGAGAAGAAACTTACTCCATTACGGAATTTCACCACAGCAGCAACTCTTTGCCCCCATTCTTGATCGGCCAGACCAACCACAGCCACCTCTTGAATCGCGTCCAATGCCAACATTTTACGCTCGACCTCTAGCGCAGAAATCTTATATCCACCTGATTTAATAATATCCACAGAAGCACGGCCTTGAATGAAATATGCGCCGGTAATATCCCGCTTAGCCACATCGCCAGTCTTGAACCATCCGTCTGAAGTAAATTCAGAAGATGTAGCCTCGGGCTTGCGCCAGTATTCAATAAAGACATTGCCGCCCTTGATTTCGATCATTCCCTCCTCATCATTTTGTTCAATAACGTTTCCATCTTTGGTCAACCGGACGTTAACACCAGGCAGGGGCCAGCCAACACTACCATCAATCCGTTTCTCTACCTCAAGTCCACAGCTCAAAGCCATACCAATTTCGGTCATACCGTATCGCTCGAGGAGAGTCTGGCCTGAGATCTCAGCAAATTTCGCTTTTATGGGAGTTGGCAGGGCAGCGGAGCCGGATACGATCAAACGCAATGCTTGTACTCCGCTTCGAGCTGCGATCTCCTTATCTGTTCCGCGAATGTTTGCGTCGAAATAATCATTCAGACGAGAGTAGATTGTCGGTACAGCAAAGAACATGGTTGAAGATCCACGATCCTGCCAGCGACTCCAAATCTCAGCGGGATCGAATTTGGGCCTCATCTCCACAGTTGTACCACTTAGAAGACTTGCGACTAATCCGTTCACAATTCCATGAATGTGATGGAGAGGCAGGACGTGGATGAGATAATCCGAGGGCGAATATTTCCAAGCCTTAATGAGAGAGGTCGCTTGAAATGTGATGTTTTCGTGGGTAGTTACACAGCCCTTCGGTCTCGAGGTAGTTCCGGAGGTATAGATCATGAGCGCTCTGCGGGTCACTGGAGGAGCTGGCGAGAATGAGGGCAACGAGGGGTTTTCATTTTGAACCAATGGGTCTAATCCCATGAAAGGAATATCTGTAGAGCAACCGTCGCGTAGGCCTGGGGCGATTTTCTCGAACGCCGGGTGAATTATCACCAATGATGGATCCGAGTCTTCAATCACATACAATAACTCTGCGACAGGGTGAGAGGTACACAATGGTACTGCAATACCTCCTGCAGCCCATGTAGCCCATTGAGTCACCACATAGTCGTAGCCAGTTGCGAGGAAAGCAATACGGCGCTCTTCCAAGTCTGTAAGCCCAAGCTGTTCCAGGATCCCTTTCCTTAACGCCGCGACATCCTCTAGAAGCTGCGTAAAGGAGAAAGATTGACCCTTCACTGCATCAACAATTGCAACTTTTTTAGGATCCTGCTGCGCATATTGGCGAGCGGCCACGAAAATTGGTAACTCGGGGATCGGCATATTCGTGTATTATCGGGGCCGAGGACGGGTTTGATCGAGATAGAAGGAAAGGAGAAGAGAGAAGCCAGTACAAACAATTAGGAGAGTGAAGTGGGTACTGCAGTTTCCCGGAAGAAGACAACCAGTCACGAATGATCATCGAGAAGCATGAAGAAGTTAGATTGGTGGGGGGGTGAAGTTGTGCTCGAAGGGGGGGATCGGAGTTTCATTTGATAGCCGATCGGAGTAAATCTGGATGCCGAGATTAAGCTGTGAAATTGCCTACCCTGGGCATAATAGTGAGTAACTACCCTAGTTACTCACTATTAATTACTGGTAATTAGATGATAGAGGAATTCAATACTTAGCTTGATCACTGCGAATACAGATGCATATCTGCCAGTGACTCACTGTGGATTACTAGTACAACGGGAACTCCTATAGAAGTGGTTACTGCTACATATTGTGGCTGGTAATCTGTGACACTATACAAGTGGTACCAGTACTCATTACAAGATCTAGGGTATTACAGAATAAATTGAACCAATCTGATATTGGCAAATCTCTAATAGAGTTATAGCTTTAGTTGTCACCGAGGATATCCCAGGTATATCGCCTAATGTATAACTAGTTTAAATAATGGCTGGCGCATTTGGAGTGGCTGTCATCTTGTCTGGCTGAACCACTCGTGAACCATCCTCTCCATCTTCCAAGCCTCGAGCAACGAGATCCGTGAAATCCACTCCAACTTCCGTCAGTAATGCCGCATGCTCATGAACAATCTCAAGGCATTTCTGCCAGACCGAAGTACCACGCTGAACACTACTCAGTTGGCGGCTTAATAGACCATTAAATCCATCAAGATGGTGCTTGGCCCAACGAATGCAGGAACTGCTCATCACACTCGAGAAACACTGCTGATAAATGGCAATAGTGTTTTTAATCAGAGAAAAGTAAACGTATGAGATTTGGAAAATGTAAAGTGGGAGATCGCCCTCGAATACACAGGCCCTGGCGATATAAGTTAGCAAAGTGTGTTCAGGACATAAAGGAACTAAACTCACCGGATTCGTTTCGCAATGACATCGGATCGCGCTTTCAAGTAAGTTTCACGCGCCTGATCTTCAAATCCCAAACGACTGAGCCAGCCCACGTTGGTCTTGGTCGCAGTCGGGAATGATTGAGTATCGACCAAAGCCCGTGAAAGCATGCCGGCGAGTCGAGTGGCCCGATCATCTACCTTGGCATTAATGACATCTTGGGCGATCGCATTGTTCTTTAGGCCCTTAGCCAATTTCCGCAACCGTTCAATGGTCGAGACGGCTGCTTCAAATCTCTGAAGGGCGATGTCGATATCCAGCTCGTCCACCTGACCTTCTACCCAACGAAGATTTTGCTGCTTGCCATCAACATCAATGCGCAGCTCTGATTTGTCTCGTGGGGCATCCGAGAGGTCAAACGGTTCGGACTTTTGGGAATATGAGAGATGTCGCCCTGTGAGATAACTGTAAGCCTCCAAAGGTTTACTGGCAGCTTCGGTCTCCGAGCGCAAGGTCCGGCGCAAATCCTCCACCGTCTTGCGGAAAGTTCCGAGCAATTCGTTCTTTGTTGAATTATCTCGCTTGTCCTGACGGTAGGTAAATGGCTTGTTGCCCACCCGAACACAAATTGCATTTCCAATGCCCCGATCGAGTGCCTCTTCTCGTGCGGCACCTGTACCCAAGTTGGCCGCCAAATCGATCATATCGATGTCCTGCAGAGGCCAGCATTCCTCTGCGACCAGCTTGGTGGGAATGGGACCGCGGTGATTGGGGTGGTTTGGATCCACGCGTTTGCGTTTCTTGGCTGCGACTAAGAGATGGTCGTTCAATAACACAATATGAACGGGTCGCTTTGGTTTCCAAGTGGCCGAGTCCAGCTCCGCCCAATGGCCTGTCTCCAATACAATATGCCGCCCTGGAACCGCTGGGAGGAACTTCTGGGACCCCTCAACTGTTTTCCATAGCGTCTGTAACTGAACACTCCACATGCTTTCCAAATTGGCGACCGAGCTGCGGTTCGAATGACGTTTAGGGAATTGATCATCTGCCGGAGACATAGGATTGGGATTGTTGCCGACAGAGGTCTGTCCTAGAGCAGTTGTGAGCTCGGACATGAGGGTGCGGAGAGTGCGCATCTCATCCTTGAGCTTCTCGGCCTCTCTACTGATCTTGATGAATTGGGTCCGGTTCTGGTAGACATTCTGTTGTAGATCGGTGGAGGTTCGATTCTTGACTTTCCGGAGGCTTTCCTGGTATTTCTGGATCTCTTCTTCCGACGCGTTGGCTAGGATGTTGGCCACGTCTGATTATCTTGGTCAGTATACAGGATAGCTGTTGAGTATTTCATACAAGACACATACATCTTTCAACCGGAAGACTCGGATCGCGCAGAACATTCAAGTCAACCTTTGGGATCGGGGCAGCTCCATCGGCTGGGGAGGGTTGGCGCGAGATGGAGGTCGGGGCAGCCAGTCCTCCATAACCGCCACCTGGCACGGGAGGCGGCAGGGAGGGGACTGGAGGAGCGTTGGCATCGAAATCGGGAGCAGCATTGAATCGAGTTGAGTAACGTCGTTTTACCAGATCGGAAGTGGCACCGCTTTGAGGAGCTCGATCACGGCCGGCGGGGATAGCAGCCTGACCAACTTCGGGGGCCTTGGTATTGGCGGGCAAGGGGCCGGAGATGGGTTTCGGAGCACTAATCTGAGGACGCTGAGGACGTTGACGACGAGACTTGCTGCGCAAGGTTAAACCGCGGCCTTCCATTGTGGGGATGAATTGAAGGGAGTCAGTTGAAGGGGGAGAGGAGGAGAAGAGGGAGGAGAAGTGTGGATGTCACGGGATGAGCAGTAGTCAACCATGAGGTAGTGTATATTACAGTAGCACAATTGGTTAGAAGAGATGCTGAAATTAATTAGCATTAAAATAAGTATTTAGCTTATTCAATTAGATAGACATATAGTATCAAGATAATTCATTCCCAATTGTAGTTCTGCTATATCCAATGCCTGAGCTGCTCTCGTGTCCATAGTATTGTATACTGTAATTATGTGGTGCTTCAAGTATGCCGGGATATTCAAAGACCACCACTTCCACTCATTGACAAAATAATGATATATCCTTGATATTAAGATACTGAATGACTTAATTAATTTTCTTATACTCTCAATTAATATAATCTATCAACAATTGCTAGTATATCTAGCTGATAATACTATATACTGCCTAGTATAATTCCCGGCCGGAACAAAGTTGATCCCTTCAAATTTCAAGTCCGCCTCGACTCGACGTGAACTTGCCGACTTCTGCTGAATTCCTCCAGTTTGATTGAATCCATCCACTCCCCTTCTTCATCCCTTTCAATCCCTCTTTTGTCTCTCTCCTTTCTATTCTTTCACATCTTCCGTCATTATGCGCACATCTACTCTGGTTGCCGTGTCGGCTGGCACCGTCATCACCGGCCTGCTCGGTAAGCACCATCGGACCTTAGCAAGCTCTTTTTTCATCTACAAATACTAATAACCCGATTTTCATCTTGATGTAGCTTACGCTGCCTACTTCGATCACAAGCGTCAGACTGATCCTGAGTTCCGCAAATCTCTGAAGCGCAACAACCGTCGTCTCGCAAAGGTTGTCAAGGAGGAGGAAGAGGCTCAGGGCGCTGCGCAACGCGAGGCCATCAAGGCCGCCGTGCAGAGCGTCAAGGCCGAGGGCTTCCCCACTGATCTTGAGGAGAAGGAGTCTTACTTCATGAACCAAGTCGCCAAGGGTGAGGGTTTGTGCTCTGAAGGTACGTCATTCGTGTGTTTGGATGTTCGCGTCGACCGCGGAGGTCCTCGGCAAGAACAAAAAAAAGTGCTGGTGATGGTGATGATGGTGATGATGATAACTAACCCGGAATATCTGATATAGGTGACAACCAGATCGAAGCTGCCATTGCTTTCTACAAGGCTCTCAAGGTTTACCCCCAGCCTAAGGATCTGATCTCCATCTACGACAAGACCGTTCCCAAGGAGGTCCTGGAGATTCTTGCTGAGATGGTCGCCATGGATGCTAGCTTGAACCTCGGTGGTACTTTCACCGGTGGTGCTGCTGCTCCTAGCACCGATAACCACGGTGTCGAGTAAATGCTATCAAATGGCATTACCCGAAAAGCCACGGGGATCTCGAGATAATCCCACGGCCTGTATTTGTTCCTCTTCCACTTCCTCTCTTCCATCTCTCCCTCTCTCCCTCTCTCTCTTTCTCTCTCCCAACAGCATATCCTTTCTGCCCTGTTTCTCCCACTCTCCACTATTCCCAACCCCCCCCCCCTTTCCACCTTCTTCTTCTTTGGACTGTGTATATGTATTGGGTCTTGGCCAGCGCCGCAGATTGGCTCGGGGCCTTGGTATTTCTGGGCGTGACACTGGCGCCGTATCTTCTGTTCTCAATTCTCTTTTTTTAATGTTTCATTGTTTCATTGCATTGACAGAGGGATGTGCAAAAGAGTGTATTCTAGAGTGAAATGATGCAATGATTAGATCTCCATCTTCTACTGTATACTTGTCACCCATCCCTATAAATGCTCATCCATACCGAATGACTTCATTTTGCACCGAATGAACCCTGTCTCGCCTGACTGTCTTCTTAATGGACAATTCCCCTTGATGGCCCACTTAGTTTCGACGCTGTCCCTCTATTCTTCCCCCACTCGATCCCTTTTTATTTCCTTATCGTCTTGGACGCTTTTTTTCTTTTCTTTTCTTTTCTTCAACTCATTTTTTTGTGGTGTTAATCGTTCCCTGCGCTTGTCGCACTGTCACTCTTTTTTTTTTCCAGACTTGTTACTGATATATTCTCTTTGAACTGGAGAATTATCTCTTCAATCATCCACTTTCGTTCATCTCTCTATATCAAATCTCATTGGTTCTCAGATATCCGATCGTCAACATGATTGCTGTATGTGAATGATTTGATTCCTTCAGAGCTTGGCTCTCTTGCAGTCTCAACCGCCCGATCGCACCTTGTCTGGTAGTGATTGTCATGAAGAAATGAACTATGAGGCTAATCTGTATATTCTTTGTTTAAATGGTATATAGTCTTACAGTCGCATCTTCACGGCTCTTTGTGCTCTGGCTAGCACTGCTGCGGCCGTGACTCCTCTGAAGGTGGATGGAAAGGATTTCGTCAACTCTGAGAATGGCGATCGTTTCCAAATCATTGGTATTGAGTAAGTTCTACGATATCTACTACATCAACCATAAAACAAGTCAACTAAATCTGATTGAATAGTTATCAACCCGGTGGTCAATCTGGCTTCAGCAAGAAGAAGGACCCCCTGAGTGACCCCGAAACTTGCCTGCGCGATGCCGCTTTGATGCAGCGCCTCGGTGTAAGTTTTTGGTTGTCGATGAAATAATTACATATTTAGACTGTACTGTCTATGTAATATTTGAAATTCCCAACTAATTTTCCTGGATAGATCAACACTATTCGCGTCTACAACTTGGAACCCTCGCTCAATCACGACAAGTGTGTCTCCTACTTCAACGGTGCTGGTATCTATATGATCCTTGATGTCAACTCTCCTCTCGACAATGGCTCGCTGAACCGTGGTGAGCCTTGGACTTCGTACAATCCTGTCTACTTCAAGCAGGTCTTCGGTATTATTGAGGCATTCAAATCTTATCCCAATGTTTTGGGCTTTTTCGCTGGTAACGAGGTCATCAACGAGGATGCTGAGTACCTTGTTCCTGCTTATGTCCGCGTACGTTCTCTTTTTCTTTTGTCTTTTTCCCTGGCCAATCCACGACTCAAAGATGTTTAATCATGTACTAACACACCCTAGGCTGTCATTCGTGATATGAAGGACTATATCGCTAAGCACTCCAACCGTACCATCCCCGTCGGGTACTCCGCCGCCGATGTTCGTAACATTCTGATGGATACCGATCGCTACTTCGAGTGCCACATGAAGAACTCGACTAGCTCCCAGGCTGACTTCTTCGGTTTGAACTCCTACTCCTGGTGTGGCAAGGCTTCTTACAAGTCTAGTGGCTACAACGTCCTGACTGACGACTTCTCCAACTCTACCATGCCTGTTTTCTTCTCCGAGTATGGCTGCAACGAGGTCAAGCCCCGTGTCTTCACCGAGGTTCAGGCTCTCTACGGCGAGGAAATGACTCAAGCTTTCTCCGGTGGTCTCGTCTACGAGTGGACCGAGGAGGACAACGAGTACGGTCTGATCCAGGAGAACAAGAACGGCAGTGTCAGCCTCTTGATCGACTACTCAAACCTGCAGGATCAGTTCAGCAAGCTCGATATGGACCGCATTGAGTCTAGCAACTCTTCCCAGACCAGCGTTAAGCGTGAAGAGTGCAGCGCCGATCTCATCACCAGCAAGAAGTTCCTCAACGCCTGGAACTTGCCCACCCGCCTCGACAGCATCAACAAGTATATTGAGGATGGTCTGCCTAACAAGCCTTCCGGTTCTCTTGTCTCCGTCTCTAGCACCTCTATCCCCGTCAAGATCTACGACCACAATGGCAAGGAGATCACTGATATCAAGTACGAGGTTCTCAAGGATGGCGAGGTGAACAGGCCCTCTGCTACCGGTACCAGCACCAGCGGCTCAAGCAGCTCCTCTTCTGGTTCCACTGGCACTGGCTCTAGCACTGGCACTTCGTCTGCTTCTACTGGTACTGCAACCGGTACCAACGCAGCCTCCATGAACGGTGCTTCCACTCTTCTGGTGGGTGGTGTTAGTGGTTTCTTCATGCTGCTTGCTTCTCTTCTGTAAAGTTTCTGCATATACAGATTCTTCTACTATTTGAATTGGAAGATTTTATCGACTTCAACTTCCAATCTGTGCCTGGTCCGTCATTCGTGTGATTTACTTGTTTTTGTATACAGTCTGACTCGTCGGTCACATATCTTATATCCATTGAGAAATCAATTCCTTATTATCCCTCTAAAATTGGCTTCCGTGTCTGAATTAAGGCATGTCAAGTGAGGCACTACCGAGCCTAATAGTCGTCCATCCTGGTTGAAATAATGATCTTAAGCGCTCGTAACTATAGATCAAATGCCGCTGGAAAGTATCTTGGTGATATCTCTAGAAAGCTCGCATGATCTCGAGTCGTTAGCACATCGACTACTCGTGAAAGATATTACAAATTGGATAAATAGGAACCAATAGCCATTCAGACTTATAAATTAATAGAACTGACTTCCAGTCATGACCTCAATATTGATGAGTACTACAAAGAAGCCGAAAGCTCGGACGGATGCATATAGTGAAAATCCAAAATTATAGAATAACACGAGAATAAAGCAGATAACATCCATGAGACATTCAAACAACCCTCGCCTTTCCTTTACCTTTCCCAGATGACTGAGGAGTCGATATGGGAGGCGGAGCAAGACTTGGGAATTCCTCCCATTCATCCTCCTGATCCACATCACCACGACTCTTATTCTCTGCAAGACTGAGCTGGATCGCGAATTCCAGATCGTCGATTTCCTGTTGTTGACTGCTCTCGGCGGTCTCATGAGATTGCGTGGGTGGCTTCACTCCCTTCGCATATTTGATAGGAATTGATGGTGTCAGCTGAGAAGGCGGTGCAGCCGTATCATCCCCTAGAAGACTGAGACGAATTGCTTCTGCAAGGTCATCATCCCCATCATCGTCTGCGGACTGTTGGTACGGAGACGACGATGAAGAGACCTCTCCGATTCCAAAGGAGCTAGGACCAACAGTATCGCTGAATGATGTGCTCGGAGCGGAGCTTGCGATTGCATGCTGATCAGTTTGTTTTGCAGCTTCGGGATGGGCTTCTTGGCTCAGCAGTTGAGCATAGGCCAAAAGTTGATCTTCGTCAACATCAGGGCCAAGAAGGTCAACACCAAAGCGAGTGCTAAGGTGTACTCGCTCCTTTGCGTCGGCAATTTGTTGTCTCTCCAATTCAACGCGCTCGTCTTCAATAAAGTCTCGGATTGCACCTCGGCCGCTATTATTGAAGCGTTGGCCCTCGGCAGCACCGTTGCTACCACGCAAACCATGTCGCAGACGACGCTTGCTTGTGTTGTACTGATCAGCAGCAGATGAACTGTAGGACCAATAACGAAGATGCGTGCCGAGTGAGACCATTCCACGAAGATTCGTTGGATCTGGATCAAGACAGATAGCACCTGTTGCGAAGTAGTTGTTTCCAACTCCGAACATAGACGCTTCTGCTTGTACTAATCGGCGACGAGCCCGGGAAGAGAATCGAGAGTTCAGAGTGCGAATCGGGCGAGTGGAAGATGCCAATGGATCCCAAGCCTGGACCAGCCCATCATTACCGCCATGTACCAAATACAGAGACGTCAAGGCAAGGCAGGAGACTTGAGGTGATTCGGTTTGTATCACCCGCAACGGAGGGATGGAGTTGATGACATCCACATTTTGCGCAGCGAGTGCACGAATATTCCAGATGAAGACCATGCCGGTGGCGGTACCGACTGCCAAGTACCGAGCTCGTTGTCCAGGAATCTCAACACTTGACCGTGGTTGTTCCATGTGAGGAAGCATCGGTGACGACGTCGCAGAAGACAGTGAACTTCCGGACATGCCAAAAAGAGGATCCTCTTCTGCCGTGACAGTGGAAAACATTGAATTGTCTAGCGCATTGGTGGTGATTTCTACTGATTTCCTGTCGTCAAAAGTGAAGTCCGAGATTCGCCATTCTGTATTAATCACAGCGGCAGGCTCGGCCAACCGAGCTGATAAGCGCGATGCCGGCAGACTTTCGCCTGGAGTAGAGCCCGATGAGCCTGTTGGGCCACCGAAAAGGGAGACATGGGGCTTCTTTCCAAGAGGGCGAGAGTCTGGAGTTGGTGGAGTCGAAGTTGGTCCAGATTTCGACACTGTGCGGAAATATCTTCGCACCGATGCCTTCTCAACTTCATCTCCCCCACGAGCAATGACAATGATCGACTCCCCAGACCCATTTCCATCACTTCCAGCAAAATCGACTTGTACGTCGCGTTTCATGTTCCAACCCTCGCATACCTTGCGGAAATGCTTGGGCTTGAAAGAAAGAAACTTTTCAATCTCCCTGGTCTCTGCAGCAATCTGATTCACATCGAGATGCATGCAAACGGAGGATGACCGTGGGCTATAACTGCCATCGACCAACTCCCGGCTGAAGGGATCAGGGCGAGCCTTTCGGCGACTGAGCTCAACAAGTTCCCAGCGCACAGTTCGTCCAGTTTTCCATGCAAGCTCGTCTAATTGTTCTGCATTCAACTTGACACTGGACGAGTCATCGGGTTTTGGCGGGATATCGGCGAGGTAAAAGACCTCACCCAGAGCATTAAGAACAACAGCCCAAATTCGTCGTTGGGAATGACGTTTTGGAGAGTAGTTATCGTCCACAGCAATGCCAATGATTGGAACACCAGGACTAAGTACCCATTTAGCAGTGACTTGTCCACGCTCGAACCGGCCCTCATAGGTTGGATGAGGCCCCATTGCATAGGCGGTGAGCACACCGGAAGATGAGCCGGACATCATAGCCACAAGTCCACCGGTTGTCCTAAGAATCGCAGGTGACTTGGCTATCCATACTGAACAGACTGCATGGGTGATTTGATTGACGGCAGGGATACCCAGGTGCGGATGAGAACCCAGATCCGACGCGCTTAAAAATCGTCCTCGCTGTTCAGTAGTAGAGATGAAATAGCTGCGTCCTTGCGGGCATCCCTCTCCGTATATCATACCATATGGCTGACTCACGTCTATCGAGTTAGGGACGCCAGCCATCTCTCCTGCGCCCAGACCATAGGGAGCATCGCCTGGGAATATATCGGCGAAGTGCCTAAACATCTGGTGGTCGGAGAGACCCCATGTACTCACTTTCACCATCGACGGATCACTGGCAGAAGCGATACCTTGCTCTGACGCCCCATGGATGAAGGTGGGTTCTTTGTCGCTAGGGAATGACCCATGAATCTTACTCACTGGAAACAGCAGATTTGATGTATATGTAGACACTGCACTGCCATTCCGAGCAGTTGCAGACCGAACCGTGCCATGTTTCTTGGAGGGCTGAAACTGCGCGGGCTTGCCACGGCCCAATGACCGCATCAGACGGGTGCGTAAGATATACTCACTACGCCAAGATGCCAGCGCCGTCAATCTGGCGAAATACCGTCTATCCGACACAAGCTCCGTCTCGTCTGATGTAGCGAGCCGGGCAGGCTCTAGAGCCTGGGGCCCCGGGAAGAAGCGCGAAAAAGCTACCCGCCACGCATGGGGAGTAGTCACCAGGGAGTGGAATCGGCGGGATACCAGGGTCATAGCAGACAGGGTATGGGGAGGCAGATGCGACAGGATATGGGTAAGAACCTCTGGAAGGGGATGTTAGAGAAGTCCACGATGTTTCCATACAGCTGAGTTGAGGCATACCATTTGGAAGCGACTCCATAGGAACCTGAGAATGGCTCGAAGATTTGACTACTCGAAATCCAGTGTCACGTCTCCGTGGAGAGCCGGCATTTTCATGTTCAATCACTCGTTGGGCCGGAGATGGCGGGGTAGCACCATCTTCACTCAGGGACGGATGATTCAGTGTAGGCACAGTTGATCCCGCGACAGGAGAGTCTCTGGTCTCTTCATGGAGAAGAGGGCCAGAGACAGCACCGTCTTCAAGATCATTTCCATGCTGGGTAGTGTTGAGATTGGCTTGCGATGAGTCAACGGGGGGAGTATGTTGAGATACTGCAGATGACTCTGGTTGCATAAAAAGACTTGGTTGCAAAGGATTAAGTAGAAGCGACTGAGCCAGTAATATAACCTGGGTCAGTCGAAGTCGGAAATGTACGAGCTTGAAGAGGGAAAGGTGGAAAAGCGTTTGTGAGGGAGGCGATGCGAAGGAGAGAAAGAAGATTGAATGAAGCAGAGCGGAAAGAAGAAAAGCGGCGAGGCGGACCCGCCGAGTCAGCAATGGACCAGTTGGGTTTGTATTTGCAGTGATTCAGTATAGATGAAATTGGAAATATTATATATTTATTGCGATATTTTAAGTGCTGTCACTCATAGTTTAATACTTCTTATTCAATCACTTTTAATATCCCAATTCCAACTGTATAAAAGGACTGCATCTCTATAACGCGTAAATCACGTGACTACGTGACTCTTCCGCCGCGTCGGCGACTTTCCCCAGTTGAACTTCTTTGCTTCTTTGATATTTTTGATATTTGGGGGACCATCGGGGACTGTGTAGATTTGAAGTTGTTCTGTCATCCAAGCCGGTCTGGATCGACGCTATCAAGTTTGACCAAACCAGTGGCATAGGCATTCACACCTTGGGGGACTCTGTCTGGAAGCCTACGTTTAGAGCTCAGCGATATGCCGGCCGGTAATGGTGAGTATCACATATCATCGATTTTTTTCATTACTGCTATGCCACTTTTCTTCCAAGGAAATCAAACGTTTTCATTGTCATTACTTTCTTTTCTAATGTTTATCAGAGGCGGAGACAATCCGCATTCTCATCTCGACTGATAATCATGTCGGGTACAACGAACGAGACCCCATTCGCGGGGACGATAGCTGGAAAACTTTCCACGAAATCATGTGTATGGCTAAGGAGCAAGACGTCGACATGGTGCTGCTTGCTGGAGATCTTTTCCACGAGAATAAACCCTCGCGGAAATCCATGTACCAGGTGATGCGCTCGATTCGCATGAACTGCTTTGGTGATAAACCATGCGAACTGGAGATGCTCAGCGATGCTAGCGAGAATTTCCAAGGGGCTTTCAACCATGTCAACTACGAAGATTTAGACATGAACGTTGCAATCCCTATATTCTCTATCCACGGCAATCATGATGACCCCTCTGGAGAGGGTCACCTGGCTGCCCTTGATTTGCTTCAGGTGTCGGGCTTACTAAATTACTATGGCCGAACCCCCGAATCTGACAATATTGAAATCAAACCGGTCCTCCTTCAGAAAGGGCGAACGAAGCTTGCACTCTATGGAATGAGTAATGTACGAGACGAGCGTCTATTCCGAACCTTTCGAGATGGTAAGGTAAAGTTCTTCCAGCCATCTGTCCAAAAGAATGACTGGTTCAACTTGATGTCGGTGCATCAAAACCATCACGCATACACTGAGACTGGGTATCTGCCTGAGAACTTTCTCCCAGAATTCATGGATATGATTATCTGGGGTCATGAACATGAATGCTTAATTAACCCCCGCCAAAATCCTGAAACAAAATTCCACGTTATCCAGCCAGGTTCGTCGGTGGCGACCTCGTTGGTTCCTGGCGAGGCTGTGACAAAACAGGTTACAATAATGAGTATTACGGGACGTGAATTCAAGTGTGAACCAATTCGCCTCAAATCCGTCCGACCATTTGTGATGCGAGAGATTGTTCTGTCTGAGGAAAAGGGCGCTCAGAAACTAGCTCGCAAGGATAATAACCGCACTGAAGTCACTCGCTTTCTCATGTCAATCGTTGAAGAATTGATTGAGGAAGCAAATGCCGAATGGCTCGAAAATCATCCTCGGTCTGAAGATGATGAGGATGAGGATTTACCGGAAATTCCTTTGCCTCTCGTGCGACTCCGGGTTGAGATATCAACACCCGAGGGCGGGAGCTATGAATGCGAGAACCCACAGCGGTTCTCCAATCGATTTGTGGGCAAGGTCGCCAACGTTAACGACGTGGTCCAATTTCATCGGAAGAAAAAGAACCCATCTGGTACGCGCAAAGGCGAAGCAGAGCTTGATGATGCCCCGACCTCGCATCTAGCAGCTTTGGATACCGTTAAAGTGGAACAGCTGGTGAAAGAGTTCCTTGCATCACAGTCACTCAGTATCCTCCCGCAGAATACGTTTGGAGATGCGGTGGCCCAATTCATTGATAAGGATGACAAACATGCGATGGAAATGTTCGTCAATGAATCACTGGAGAGCCAAGTAAAGCATCTGATGACACTCACTCGCGATGAAGATGATGGAGACGAGGATGAAAATGAGCAGAGCTCCTTAGTCACGGCTATGGAGAAATACCGCAACCAAATGGAAGACCTCTTCTCCAAGGGAGTCAAGAAACGTACTCGTGGCAAGAAACGCTTTAAATCTAAGCCAGATGGCTGGGACAGCGAATTCGATGGCTCGTGGGAAGACCAGCCTGGTGCTCTTATCCATTCAGATAATGAAGGCGGAGATCCGGTTGCAGAAGAGGATGGAGAGGAGGGTGCGGCGCCGTCTCGTAGTCGTGGATCAACGACAACAACCGCACGCGGACGTGGCAGAGGTCGTGGCCGTGGTGCATCTGCCAGCACACGTGGAGCAGCCAAGGCAGCTACTACAGTCAAGGGACGTAAAAAACAGGTTGTGTCTGAGGAGTCGGAGGTCGATGACGATGTTGTCATGGTTGAGGATGACGAGGAGGACGAAGCGGCAGACATTATTTCCGAGGATGATGATTCACAAGCTTTGTTCGTCAAACAACCGCGCGCTGCAACCAGTTCAAGGGGACGAAAGGCCGCCTCTACAGCAAAGACTACCACCACAGCTCGAGGGCGTGGTACGCGTACAGCTGCCTCGCCAGCTCCGTCGTCAGCGACTGTCGGCGGTAGTGCTACTCGCCGAACTGCCGCAAGAACTACCAAACAGACTCAATCTACGCTTGACTTCGGCTCTCAGGCTAGTGCCCCTCGCGCTTCAAGACCCAAGCGTGCGACACGAAGTATCAGTATCATTAGTGATGACGATGATGACGCATTTGAACCAGTTGAGAGCTCTAGTTCTCGGAGACGACGCTGAAACACAAGATATAGTTTATTCGTATCGATGCTTATGACACTGGGTCATTGCAGCAGCGGGGGTTTACATTTAATACGATCTTACGAAATTATTATAGCATCTTTTATTGCATTTTCAGTAGAGATCAGGACAACTGCTCTGTTATTACCTAATAATAGATGAACTAGGCCCCTAGTTCAAGGTTGCAGCTAAGAGTTGAATTACCGGGGTAATTCAACTCTTAGCTGCAACCTTCCACACTGTCGCTGGGTAGACCAGTGCCAGATTATAGGGCGTTTCTCAGGACTCAGTCCACCAGTGCCTTTCATTCCAATGAAATATATCTCAAGTTGAGATATATACTATCTAGGCAGTACATTGAGCATCTGCTAGTACCACCTGGTGCAGTAGTAGCATTTGCTAGTAGTACTAGCAAATGCTCAATGAGGCCCCTCATTGAGCATAATAACCGGGGTTATTAATAGCTGCCACTGTCTATGCCACTACCTTGTAGTATTTTGTAGTTGTTCAACACTATCATAGTATGATTGATAATGCACACTACTACTAACCCAATGACAGATGCGATCATGATCAACGAAATACCTTCTCCCTACCTAAGCAGTTATAGAAGTCAAATCGAATTTTTTTTTTTTTTGATACTCTCGCTTTTCTCAATTAACCACAATTTATACTATACATGACTCGTTCTCCTCGGTGGAGCTTCCCCGCAATTCGCGGCCGAACTGCCTCGGTTTACATTCGAGTTTCACACGGTGGTTTTATAGTCCCCGACACTCTTCTTGACGGTGATTTAGAACTCAGTTAAGAGCTTCTGAAGAGCATCAAAATATCAAAAGGCCACTACACTAGGTAATGACTTTCACTGGCCGTCCCATTCGTATTGCAGGTAGGTTCTCAACGCCATGGAAATATTTGTAGGGTACACTGCTAAACTCCGGTATAGGTGCCTCGGGCTCTGCTTCAGACCGTCGCCATGCAATCGCTGAATTCGCTCATTATCACCAGACGGATCCTGTCGATGTGATCATTGCTGATTTCATGAGCGAATTCAATATGGCTACTGCCGCGGGTCGGAGAGTGGACCAGGCGAACGCTGATGAGGCGGCAGC
The DNA here is from genome assembly GCF_028827155.1 of Penicillium citrinum. Classification (NCBI taxonomy): domain Eukaryota; kingdom Fungi; phylum Ascomycota; class Eurotiomycetes; order Eurotiales; family Aspergillaceae; genus Penicillium; species Penicillium citrinum. Next base: position 2,884,755 of record NW_026622691.1, read on the forward strand.
ACCAGCATATGATTTGTCCTTTCTTGAGGCACTGAATCCTGCTCTTGAGGATCTGGCCAAGTACGGGATCAAACTGGCTGTGAATGCTGGCGTGGCAGATACAAAGGGTCTCTATGATGTGGTGATGAAGATGGTACAGGCGAAGGGATTGGATTTAAAGGTATTATCAATCTCCCTAAGGCTGCATATACCTATATGGTAGTATAGTATACTGTCTTAGTTGGGTTTTACAACTGACGAATGTATAGGTAGCCTGGGTTTCAGGAGATGAAGTACTTCCTGCGATACAACAGTCTCTGGCAGCTGGTCAGTCTGAATTTTGTAATATTTACACAGGCGAACGTCTGGTCGACTGGTCCTTTGAGCCCATCTACGCGCAGTGCTATCTGGGCGGGTTGGGAATTGCTGCTGCATTCTCCGAAGGTGCCGACATTGTCCTATGTGGACGTGTTTCAGATGCTTCACCCGTCATTGGAGCCGCCTATTGGTATCATGGCTGGCGACGGGATGAACTTGACAAATTGGCCAATGCGTTTGTTGCTGGCCACCTTATCGAATGCAGCAACTATGTTTGTGGGGGCAACTTCACCGGATTCAAGAACCTGGAACATGGCGGCGATGGCTGGGCTAATATTGGCTATCCTATTGCTGAGATCTCTGCCGAGGGAGACGTGGTCATCACCAAGCAGGCACATAGCACTGGGGGTGCTGTGACGGTTGATACCTGTACTTCCCAACTGCTGTACGAGATCCAAGGTCCTTGGTACTATAACTCCGACGTCACTGCGATTCTGGATGGAATACACTTTGAACAGCGGGGAATCAACCGAGTTGCTCTTCGAGGAGTTCGCTCAGGTCCACCTCCTCCAACCACTAAGGTTGGCATCACAGCTCGAGGAGGCTTCCAGGCGGAAGCCTGGTGGTTATTGACTGGGCTTGATATCGAGGCAAAGGCACGTATGGTGGAGGCACAGACTCGACGAGTGCTCGCTCCATTTTTAGAGCGATTCACAGCTCTAAAATTCGATTTGCTAGGAACATCATTATCGGATCCGCACGACCAGAACCGCGCGACAGTTCCGTTGCGAATCATAGCACAGGCACGACAAGCCGAGGATTTGGCGCCCACCAAGTTCCTCAAGCCCATCGCGGATAATATCATGCAAGGGTACCCTGGGGCTACTTTTCATTTAGACCTTCGACAGGGATTTCCTCGACCAGTCTATGAGTACTATGTGACTTTGCTACCCCAATCAGCGGTGCAGCATCGGGTTCATCTCCCATGGAAACCTACAGCAAATACTCGAGTTATCGAGGTGTCACCGCCACCCCGGACCCAAGCATATCCCACTCGACAGCCAACTCAAGCCACGACGCACCACGACCAGCCAGTGGATTTAGGCCGAGACTTCGGCCCCACGATTCGCGGTCCGTTAGGGTGGATTGTTCATGCTCGGTCAGGGGATAAGGGCTCTGATGCAAATTGCGGCTTCTGGGTACGACATCGGGATGAATACTTGTGGCTACGGAGCTTGCTCTCGGTGGAGATGTCCCGACAGCTCCTGGGGGACACGGGCCGGACCCAACCTCCATTAGAGATAGAACGGTTTGAGTTGGCGGGACTGCAGGGGGTACATTTCCTGTTCCGCAATTTACTAGACCGCGGGGTTGGAGTCACCACGACGGTGGATTTCTTGGGGAAAAATGTGGCGGAATTCCTGCGGGCACGACATGTCGATCTACCAGTGCGGTTCCTTAACCGGGGGAAGTTATAATCCAGTGTCTAGATTGAAGTAACTACTGTCCATGGGAGTAACTAGTTAGCTTCATGAACAATGTGTATGTAGTCTGTACGGGGTACATATGACACGAGTACAGTATACTCCATACAGAAGTGTGTTAGTACCATGCGGAAGCCAGTTGCGGAGTGGAGAATACGGACCGGATGGATGGAGGGGGTCAACGCTGATCTCTCGGCCGTTAAAGTCGGAGACATTCTGTATACAGATATCCAGTAGTTAACTGTATTACTGAGCTAAAGTGATATTGGATTTATGTTCAGTGTGATCGCATTAACCCTCTTGGGTAATGGTACACTCAGCATGTGGTTAGTCAATCGTCTTGGCTAGGGCCGATGAAACGAGTTAAAATGAAAAAAAGAGTCAGGCGTAAGATCCACCGCGAGTAACCGGGAAGATGTTCGTCCGACGAATGGCAAATGGCAATTTGAGGTCACGATGATCACATTTTGGCCCACCGTAGAAAATAGAAACGGACCGATTCGAGGGTGGAGGTTAGGCTGTGAAGAAGAGAGAAGAGAAAAGAAGTTTAACCCGAAGAGGGCAAAGTTGCGCCGGGAGAATCTCTTTCCTCGAACACCTCGGCATTCGGGCAATCTTTCAATTGTTTTGAATTCGAATGATTTGGACCATTCACCAATCATCGTCAAAGAGTTAAGAAGAGTTGACTTTATTGAAGCTATGAATGGAATTCCGCACTGTACTCGAAAGGTACTTATTCCGAAGTGGGCGCTGAAGCAGGACCCACAAGTACCTGCCAAGTACCCCTCGCGGGTCTGTTATAACATTACCATGTACACCGCCAATATAAATTACAATACCACTATGTACCTCGTATCAAAACGTAATGGATTACTCAACGACCCCGCAACAGCTTTAAAGTTGAGGTTCGATTTGTATTTAAAAGAGGCGAGCCCTTCACAGCTTCACCTACTTCTTTTCTCCTTCTTTCTTTCTTCTTTGTATACTCTCCCTACCTCTTTTTGCCATCCCACACTTTCATCATGGCGCTTTCTACTACTATTAAGACTCCTAATGTCACTTATGAGCAGCCTCTCGGCTTGTATGTTACCCCTCATTCTCGTTTGCCCCTCTCTTACCCCCTCCCTCTCCAGTGCCACTCCCCAAAACAGATACTGACTTTGGTTTGCTACTAGGTTCATCAACAACGAGTTTGTCAAGGGTGTCGATGGTAAGACCTTCGAGACCTTCAACCCTACCGATGAGAAGGTTATCACCGCCGTCCACGAGGCTACCGAGAAGGATGTCGACATCGCCGTCAAGGCCGCTCGCACTGCCCTCGAGGGTGCCTGGCACAGTGTGACCCCCTCGGACCGTGGCCGTATGCTCACTAAGCTGGCCGATCTGTTCGAGCGTGATATGGAGACCCTTGCCTCCATCGAGGCTCTCGACAACGGTAAGGCCGTCACCATGGCCAAGGTTGATATTGCCAACGCCGCCGGCTGCCTGCGCTACTACGGTGGCTGGGCCGACAAGATCCACGGTCAGACTATCGACACCAACACCGAGACTCTCTCCTACACCCGCCACGAGCCCGTCGGTGTTTGCGGTCAGATTATCCCCTGGAACTTCCCCATCCTGATGTGGGCCTGGAAGATTGGTCCCGCCATCGCCGCCGGTAACACCGTTATCATTAAGACCGCTGAGCAGACTCCTCTGTCTGGTCTCTACGCCTCCAAGCTGATTGTTGAGGCTGGCTTCCCTCCCGGTGTCATTAACGTCATCTCCGGCTTTGGCCGTGTTGCTGGTGCCGCTATCTCCAGCCACATGGATATTGACAAGGTTGCTTTCACTGGTTCTACCCTGGTTGGCCGCACCATCCTGCAGGCTGCCGCCAAGTCCAACCTGAAGAAGGTCACTCTCGAGCTGGGTGGTAAGTCTCCCAACATTGTCTTCGATGACGCCGATATCGACAACGCCATCTCCTGGTCCAACTTCGGTATCTTCTTCAACCATGGCCAGTGCTGCTGTGCCGGCTCCCGCCTGCTGGTCCAGGAGGGCATCTACGACAAGTTCGTCGCCCGCTTCAAGGAGCGTGCCGCCAAGAACCAGCTCGGCAACCCCTTCTCCGCCGATACCTTCCAGGGTCCCCAGGTTTCCCAGCTCCAGTTCGATCGAATTATGGAGTACATCAACCACGGCAAGAAGGAGGGTGCTACCGTCGCTGTCGGTGGTGAGCGCCACGGCACTGAGGGTTACTTCATCCAGCCCACCGTCTTCACTGACGTTACTCCCGACATGAAGATCGCCCAGGAGGAGATCTTCGGCCCTGTCATCGCTGTCCAGAAGTTCAAGGACGAGGCCGAGGCTATCAAGATTGGTAACAACACCAGCTACGGTATGTCTACGTTCAACGATTACAATTGATCGTTCCTCCTGTTTCCTTTGACGCAAGTGCTAATTTAATATCAGGTCTGGCTGCTGCCGTCCACACCAAGAACGTCAACACCGCCATCCGTGTCTCCAACGCCCTCAAGGCTGGGTAAGCATTCTACTAATGTATATAAATGAATCAACTACTAACAATTATATAGTACCGTCTGGATCAACAGCTACAACATGATCTCCTACCAGGCTCCCTTCGGTGGCTTCAAGGAGTCCGGTCTGGGCCGTGAGCTTGGCTCCTACGCCCTGGAGAACTACACCCAGGTCAAGACCGTCCACTACCGCCTGGGCGATGCTCTCTTCGCTTAAGGGTGAAGTGGAAAAAAAAATTAAGTATATCCTAGTCTATGATGAGCGATGAATATTTTTGTTTGTATATAACCAAAATTGGATACCAACTTTCCATTGCATGTCTACTCATTCTTCATGTTAGTGTATTGAAGTAAAGTTTCGTATTGTACATAGTATGCAGTCTCATATCGTAGCCCCGCATATAAAACATCCATGGGTAAGCAAAAGCGGGGCAGGCTCGGCATGCGTCGGGATAACAATATACGAGATGGGCCCGAGGTAGGCTTCGGTTATTGAAGCGGATTATTGGAATGAATTCTAGAATCGATATTAGCATAATAGTTCAATTTGCTATACATAGCAGTGAAGTGGGACAATGCGGGGCCGGGTTAAAGAAACCCGCTCGGGGTATCTCTACCCGAAGACCACTAAGCCCTATTGTAGATTGCCCGCATGCCACTATCATTGTAACTCTGATGGATACGCAAAATTTAAGTACGGAGTAATTCGATCTTCTTCGTGCTAGACTAGCCGATCTACCTGACTTCCCCACTTGGACTTAGCCATCAACTGAGGCTACCGCATTTGTACTACATCCTACAGCCCTGCACTGGAGTGCAGCATTATAAAGTTTATAACCACAGGGCTTGTAAATGGATATGTGCGATACTGATGTAATTACATACAAATTTGACGCTCTTCATGCACTGTCCACTTGACACAATAAGTACAGATCTTTCTTCCAATCGAAATTTAGGCCCCAATAGTAATTCCACTAGGAAGTTCAAGTCCAATAGGCAATCCGCAGATGAACTTGCCAGTGTAGGGACTTCCCCGCTTAGCGGCAAGCTTCTCCTCGATATCCCGGTACATGTCATATCTAGAATCCATAATTTAGCAGTTGTTCATAGTAACTGTTAAAGGGTTAGGTTCTCACGCATTCATTTCCTCGATAGTAAGGACTTTCTTCGGATCTTCAACTTTGTAAGTTGGCGTGTCTTTGTTCACGGAGAATCCTGGAAAGCCATTAGCCTTGCTCTAGCTCATCACATTCTTGCGGCTTGTCTGAGCTTACCAATTCTTTCATTAATGTTATATGCTGCTTTTGCAGCCGCCGCCTGTACTCTGGTGACACGAGGGAGACGAACCTCCTCGTACGCAGCAAGGGCCTGGCCAATATCGCCATTGAAGTACTGCTTGTTGAACAGAATTCCCAAAGCGGCTGCATCTTCAATAGCCATACAGGCTCCTTGGCTTTGGTGTGGCATCATGGGATGTCCGGCATCACCCAATAAGCAGACGCTACCCTGGTGAATATACGGGTACGGATCATGCACCCATAGTCGCCAAGGTTGAATCTCCTTGCCTATGGAAAGATGCTGTAGCACCTGACGATCAAGATGGGGATATGGCTTGAGTAGTTCTTCGACGGGGCGAGACTCAGCGCCCCATGCTTGCGTAGAGTAGTCGCCCTGATCGCGGGGGAAGAAACAATAGTAAGAGAGGAGTTTACCATTGTTGCAAGGTGATAGGACGATCTTGTCCCATTTTCCTTCTTGTCCGCCCCAGTATTCGAGAGCGCTGTCTTGAGAGTAATCGACTAATCCGAGTCTCACTGCTTCGTCGGTGTCGACATTTGCATGGAGACAGCTTGATTCTGAGGGACGCTTTTCGGGGCGAATTCCTAAGATACCACGGACTGCAGAGCCAATGCCATCGGCTCCGATAATGAGGTCGTGATGGGCTGATGTACCATTTTCGAATGTGATTTCGTTGGATTGGAGATTGATATCGCGGCACTGATTATGTGAGTACTTGGCTGATTCTATGCTATATTGTAGATAGGATTCTTACCTTATGATTCACCAGTAACTTCGCTGGTGTTCCCTCTCCCTCATCCCCCAATGCGGAGTCCTTCAGCATAGAGTGCATATATTGCCGATGAAACATGTTATACACGTATCCCCATCGCTTCTCATAGTCATCAAGACTATACACACTAACCGGCTCACCAGTCTTCCAGTCTCTGTTAATGAGTTTCTTCAAGACGACTGGATCGCCCTTGGCGACATCCACGCCCCATTCATGTAGCCACCTCGTACCATTCGCAGCACATGAGACAGAAGCACCCACTTCGCCGGCGAAATCAGAGCGTTCGTAGATGGTTACTTCGTGGCCGGCGCGGCGGAGGGCGATCGCCACTGACATGCCACCAATGCCGCCGCCCACTACTCCAACGTTAAGACGCTTCCAGCCTGAATTCATCGTCATTGTAGTATGTTCAGAATAACTTTTGATGTAATTTTTGTCGATGATATGAGGTTGAGTTCAGCATTTAAAAGCCACTCGTATAGCATTTATCTTGTAGATGGTTGTCGGATAATGCACTGGCGGATCGGATAGCGCGGGCCGCGCACTCTTATCGCCGTAGGGAAGCGGGAATAGCCCGTGCTTTGCTAGACTTGAACGACGGTGATTGGATAGGGTGAGAGAAAGGAGAGATCAAGGATTGTTCCGATGGGGTTGAGTGGCTGTAGATAGGAAGTTGGTGGGAAATCGCGGGATCTGGCAATGATATAGTATACTTTATACTATGGTAGAGAAGTAGAAGTATGATACCGGATAGAGTAGGTTGGATAGTGTAGATACAATTTCATGGCTCATCATGCTAGTTACTTATAATGTATATACTTCCTAATAGCTTTCTTTATTACTTCCTACTATAGAACAAATGATCCCGGCTCAGTGAAGGGAAAACTATCCCACAGGGGTAGCTCCATTCCCTCCCAATCCAAGAAAGTTCCATCTATAGTGGGTGGAGTAACCGGTCCTCCAGCCTGTGGTATCCAGGGATAGAATGGACCACCTGCATTCAACACTGAACTAGTGTCGGTTCGGCTGTCTTCATCTCTTTCGATATGAGGTGTAGCTGGACTCTCGTGCAGACTGAAGATCCGGTTGACATATCGGCTGCGCCGTTGTCGCGCTTGATCTGCTTGTCGTTGACGCTGCTCCATAACAGCTGCTTCTAGCATCGTCAAGATCTCTAGGTAATGGGCTGCTTGGGCTGATTGGTGAGCAAGCATCCGGAGGATAGCCAGCGCACCTGAAAAGGCGTTATCGATTTCACTGTCTATATCCCGGTGACAGAACATGGAAAACCCTAGGACTAGCGCTGCCGCAAAGACAAATGCCCTGTACAAATTGGTTAGTCATTTTTTACTACTCTTTTCTCAAATGGCATGTGTACTTAAGAATTCCCATGTTCCGATGAAGTAGACCCGACTGGTGTACTTCCAAGCAAGTCTGGAGCATATAAACAGCCGAGTCGATGCATGCAGCTGCTAATCGCGAATGAGCTGGATCCTCCCGAGCGTCACCATTTGTCGAGATGTTTTGATGAATCCGGGCCAGCCGGACACTCAGAGTAGAGATCAAAAATGGACGAGTGACAAGAATTACAGCGAAATGATAGAAACATGCAACATGCATATTCCCAAGTACACGCTCTTGTCGAATACCTGGATCCTCACTTTCGGATGGGGAACGAAGTGATCCAGGGAGTTGTTCACTCCATCGATTTAATTTTTCGAGAAGGACAGCTGCAGTATCAGTTGATGCGGCCTTCTCGCTATACAATTTGCTGATTATCTCTGCCAGAATGAGAGATAACTGATATGAAGCAACCACTCCAAGTTCACTGGCTGTTTTGGGCATCGAACAAAGCTCGCTCCGATTCTCTGGGAGGAGAGCCGCTGTAGCTGCTGGACGACCGAGAATTGAACTCGCCAAGAGATCAATCACGCACAGACTCATCCATAATCTAGATCTACTAGTAATCAGTACATATCATATACCTATCACATTTCTATACGCACCTTTCTTCTCTTTCATCGGAGCTCAATACCCCCGATGAGTCTGTGTGAAGCCCTAGAGCAGCTGCTGATCGGGCCGCTACCCCCAAATACATGAAGGCTGCATTCCGACGACAGGCCCCGAACATATAAAATGATAACAGGAGGAAAGCCCGTATTGAATCCATACTAGGGTCTTCTAGTAGATTTGAGAATGCCCGACGCTGACCGCGAGTAAAGAAGAATTGTTCAAGTTGGACTGTCTCTGGCTCATTCGGAAATGATTGAGCTCCGATAGCAATCATCAAATCTCGAATGGCTGCTCGAATATTTTCCCGATCGGTCTTTGGATTTGGTGTGTCTGATAGAAGAGACTCAGTATTGCATCCTAAGTAGATGAAGCCACTAGTCTATTCCATTTGTTAGACGTTGTTCATTATATTCCGGCTCCACTGTCGGATCGGATCACAAACCACTGCATAGAATACTTGAATATAGCGATGTTTATCATCCAAGGTGCAGCTATCTTCATCAAAATTAGAGATATCATGATGGGCCTCATTTTCAAGCATATCTTCGCTCCTGAGGTTGTGCGAAAATTGCGATGGTCCAATATGTTGTGTAACGGTCTCCCGAAGGAGTTGTAAGAAAGAGAGCGAAGCGGCCTTACCGACATAAACTGAAGATTTGTTAGAATTTGTGACATAAAGATCGCAATACTCTTTAATAGAGTTTTGAACTGACTGTACCTCTCTCTCCTTGTAAGTTTCGTAGCATGCGAGGGTGTGTCCGATGTGTTGCCTCAGGCGAGCGAGAGCCAGCCCCCTGCTCCGGGCCCAGCTGCGTCTCGACGGCTGAATGATTAGGGGGTGAAACTATAGGGGTCTGTGGGTCGGCAGTGAGGGCATTATCATTCCATTCTGCATTATTCTCTATACTTGGGCGAGTCGCTGAAGATCGCGTGCGGGCAGGTGAGTCGGATATGGACTTGAACGGGATACAGAGTCGGCCCCGGCCCTTGTGGATGCAATTGGTGCAGGGGAAACTACCGCTACATCGCTTCTTGGAGGAGCGACAGGCGGTACAAGCAGTGTTAGCCCTTAAACGGTTTGCAGGAAGCACCTTTGGACGACCCATGATGAATGAAGAGTATCTGGGGTTCTGAATAGTATCAAAACGATATCATTCAAGTTCACATTGGGGCATCAACCGAAGACCCGGCGATAAGCGGGGGATCGGCGGTGCGCGGCCCGACACCGGCAATTTCCCCATACCCCATATATTAACTACCAGTATACATAGTATGTACTCGGGGAGTTTATGATATAACATAGACTTCCATTGTAAAAGTTAGAATAAGTATAAGGAATATGCACTAATGAGCCCGATAAAAAATATAATTCTATCAGTAAAAACAGTGATTCTTCTAACAACACTTGTCAATTGCACCGATTGCGGCTATAGAGCGCCGTACTCAATTGATATTCAATTGATCGCCTATACCTTAAGAGTCATACCTATAAAGTGAAGCAGTAGGTACAGCTTACAATTTTTGCGAATCACATGCCCATTCGAACAAGAATTACGTCTTGATTTGAGCGCTTTTTCGTGCCATGGGCAAAATCGAAGCGTCCTACATATGTTGGTCAAATCCTACAAGTAAAAGATAGAAAAGATATGATTAGGTCAAGAAAAAAGTACATCCGCAAGGCTGAGCTCAAAATTGCTTCTTTCAAGCTAGGGCAGGTCATTGGCGAGAGGCCCCGTACATATTATAGTATGCCCATATGTACAGCACAGATCCTTCAGCAGAATGCCCTCGCCCCCACATACAACCTAAGCCTATTCTAGTAACTTAGAAGTAGACCCAATCAGGGATCTTCGAATAATATTAAGATAATCTTCGCAAAGTGGTAAGATTGATCAAGGGCTGTGTTGTCAGGAAAATGGCCCCAAACCTCGTAAACAGTGGCAGAAGATCGTCAATTCAATGCGTCATTAAGCAGATAGTATCTGCTGTTCTATACTTAGCCTTCAGTTTCAAGATATAAAGCACAGCACCTGTGCCTACCCTTTGCTATGAACTGAGCAGAATCTAGCTTTACATTATCATTTTTGGAATTATTTCTTTATTCTTGGGCAAATTAGTGACTTTGATATCGCCAGTTTAGCCATGGCCCAATACTTCAACCCAAGGCAATCTGCCAGTGATCCATACTCTGATGCTCACCAAGGCCAGCAAAGTCAGATGTATTTACTCCCACAGCAAGGCTCGTTCAATCCAGACTATCTTCCCCAGCAGAGCCTATACACCCCAAATGTGAGTCTAAAACTTGCGAAAAGAGTTAAATTGATGTTCAACCCAACTATTTATGGGGCATTAACATGCGAAAAAGCAACAACAACAACAACAGCCACAATCGCATGGCCAGGTCTACGATAATGCTGCACCCACTTCACAGCCATCTATGACTGTGGGCGAGAACGCCTCATACTACGGCACTGTCCCTTCCTACGATCAATATGGACGCGTAGTTGGTACCACTGGCCCGGAGGACGAGAGAGGTCTCGGGTCAACGCTCGTCGGTGGAGCTGCTGGAGGTTATGCTGGTCATAAACTAGGAGGAGGGTTCCTGGGGAGTGCAGCCGGTGCCTTAATTGGAGCCGTGGGGATGAATGCTGCAACCCATCAAGTGTGAGTTAAAAATCTAAACAAATTTCGCTGTGGGTGACTCGGACTAATGGTCTTCTTTTTTTTTCTATGTCTTACAGTAAGGACAGCAAAAAGAAGCACGGGAAATACAAGCATCACAAAAAACGTCACGGATGTAAAGCTCGTCGCCGCAGACGCTACTCCAGCTCATCGTCAAGTGATAGTGATTGATTTTGAGTCATTTACCACAAATATTATTGTGTATGAATTGTTTTGATTTCAGATTGCTCCTCATATTTACGTGACTTATCCTATCGTCTCCTTTTCAGCCTACAGACCACCTAAACTCCGCAGTAGAGGTTGATTCTTCACTCTCTATACTAGTATAATGTATACATACTCCGTAGTGCATAACTGCATAGCCGAAGCTCAACCCAAAGTGGATGAGATCTTCTCTCGGACCGTGGGGCCAAAAAGCGTAAAATTGCACGGAGAACCCGCGATCTCCAAACTTAAGTTTATCAAAGGTCTCTAATTCAACATCAATCAACATGGGTGGAACCCCTTTTCAATCTAAAGGATGCAAGGCTTGTAGGAAGTGCAGGGTAAAAGTAGGAAAGTTGGTTGTCGAAATTATGATCTTATCTCAGCTAATCGAAACAAAGTGTGATGGTGCACACCCCGAATATGGTCAATGCATTAAGCGTGGTATGGCTTGTTCTGGCTATGGGTCTAGGTTTTTCTTTACTATGGAGTACAATCCGTCAGCTCGAAACAAAAATTGATTGCGAAACGAGAACCTTCAGAGAAGGAAAAGGCCGAGCAGAGATACTTGGCCTCCTTGCCCAGCACCATTGAAAATGGCCCAATGATTAGCATGCAGCTAGCATCATCATTCATGGACTCGTATTCCCCTTTGGAAGCAGAAAAACGAGTTGAAACTCTTGGGATTAATGCCTTTTACTATTTGACTTCGAATACTCTCCAACTATCGAGTCAGTCCGGGATGCTTGAAAAAGCCATTGGCGCATTTTCTTGCATGTATCTCGGCAAATTGAACAATGACCCCTCAATGGTGCAAAACTCGATTGGACTTTATAACCAAGCCATTTCAGGACTGGTCGCCAAAATCGAAAAGGGTTGTTTATCTGACGGTGTTTTCTATGCAGTAATCCTAACCCAAGCATACGAGGTATACTTCACTCCGGACATTCGCATTTTGTCACAGACTAAACTCTTCTAGACCCTACACTGCCGACGTGGAATTTTAACTTGACTCGAACATACGAATGCTACGGGTATATGTATATTTTAAAGGCAATTCCGCCACAAAAGTACCGAAAATCCACTGATCCACATGATTTACACAAACTACCAAAACTGGCATTCGTATGTTTTATCTACGATCCTCCGAGGGGTGCCTTTGCTCACATATAATCAGACGCATTCTATATCTACCCCTACAATCAAATCAGAAGAGGAGTATCATTATCTAATGAATCTAGCGGGTCCTGGACATATTGGTAAACTATTCAAGCTTTATGTGATGATCGCAAAGTTACGTAAAGAGCTAGAAGAAGCGGACGCATCTGATCATAAAACACGCAGTGCTTTGAAAGATGAATTTAATGCGCTCAAGGATAATATAAACGCGTGGTACATCACAGAAAGGCCTCAATTTGGGCAAGTCCCATCTCAATGCGATCCCGCCAAGCCAGTCTTCCCACATCTACCCCTGACTAGTCAGTTATTCGGGCCTTCTTTCGAGTTTCCTTCACTCTATATTGCAAGGTTATACATCTTATACTGGATTGTCTTGGTTCTTGTTGAACCTTGGACTCACCGAGCTCGTACTCTGACCGAGGCTAGTCAGTCTACGACATCCTCACAAAACACTTCTACATATCATGAATACTTTATTTCCAAATTCTACGCGGACCAAGTATGCCGGCCTCTCCCATTCTGTCTCCAGCCGAAAATGAAAACTTGGGGCATCCATGTGGTCATTGCTTCGGTGACTCAGATCTGTAAACCATACATCCTCCTCCGTCGCAAGTCAAAATTCGATTGGTGTTTGTGTGCGCATGACTTGATCAGCCTTCCAGACCTACATCCAGTCCATCACATGCAGATGTCCACAGCTTCATAGTAACCAGCCCTCTTCGCAGCAGTAAAGTGCGGGTCAAGATATTCAAAAGATAGCACAGGTCACCTTAGTATGGAACAGTGGACGCGCTGAAGAATATTCAGATGAAACCACTGGAGACTATCAACCCGCTTACTTTAGTCCCGCGGGGTGAATGTTTCGGGACATATGGTTGTGAAGCTCCAGGGAAAATAAAAAGAGCAGGACTCGTGAAGATCGCGGTCAGCAGTTCCACGCGGAGTAGCGAATTCAAGAACAAACATCTCATGATCGAATCTGAAACTAAACAGTCTCCGTCATCCTGGTGGCAACACCAAAGGCAACCCGAACTTCAAGCAGCTGGCGGCCATGTCACATGCAATGAACGCTATCGGGATTGAATGAGTATAAAACGTCGTTTCTTACCAACACGCCAGCGACGGTTCTCACGCTATATGGACCCCCGCGACAGAAAAGACAGATATGTTCATCCGGAATTTGATATGATTGGGGGCTTCTCACCAAAATCTTGAGATCGACGGGCCGTCCAATCCGGGAGAAGATGATTTGTTACTACTGCTGCCCCATTAAGAGATAAGATGACATCACACTAGACTATGCATTACAAACACATTTTCCGCACCTCATGTCATTGAAGATGTTTGGACTTTTCTCGGCCAATTTCATATTCTTAACTCATTTCAGCCAGACGCCATAGAAATGGAAATTGCAAGGCATCGTCAGGTTGGGAAGTGTTTGAACGGGGTGCATTTGGATCTGGAGGGGTTTCAAGCTCTCGCCGCTGTCGCTGGTAAGGATTCTAGCGAAGTCTGAATATACATACAGTCTTTGACTCGGGATATAGACGATGGGCGTATCAATTTCGACTTTCACCACAGCATTGGCAAAGCTGATGAGACCGTTGAACGTTTATTAAGCCGCATAATGAGGCATGAAAAAATCAAAGACGCAGAGGATACGACCGTCGCCCAGTGCCTTCCAATATTAAACATTGTTATTCAAGTCATCGGGTCTCGCGGAGATGTGCAGCCTTTTGTCGTACTAGGGACAGAACTTCACAAATTTGGACATCGCGTTAGGATCGCCACCCATCCTTCATTCAAGGCTTTTGTCGAGAATGCAGGCCTGGAATTTTTCAGCATTGGCGGCGACCCGAAAGAAATGATGACCTACATGATCAAACACCCTGGTCTTTTGCCTCATTTCCAGAAAGCTGGTGATAGCAACACAAATCGAACAGCAATGAGAGAAATGCTCGACAACCTTTGGATGTCTTGTTATATCCCAGGAGATAACTCCAACTTGGCCAACAACACGCCGGCGACTCATGAAAAGCCTTTTGTTGCCAATGCGATCATTGCGAATCCTCCTTCATTTGCCCATATTCACTGTGCTGAAAAACTTGGAGTTCCACTCCACATGATGTTTACGTATGCAATCGTGTGCATTTGAGACCTAAGCTGATACCTTTTGAATAGCATGCCCTGGTCGCCGACACGTACATTTGCACATCCGCTCGCTAACATCCAAACCTGCTCCATGAACTCCCATGCTGCAAATTATCTCTCATTCATGCTAACCGACACAATAATGTGGTTAGGTCTCAAAGATATGATTAACTCTTTCAGGACTGAAACACTTGGCCTGGCACCAATCCACATTTTATCTGCAGCCGCAACTGTACACAAGCTAAAGATTCCATTCACCTACTGCTGGTATGTTAAGTTCAACAATGTGGCTTTTGTTGCAAAATCATTGATAGAAAAGGTCGCCTTCGTTGATACCAAAGCCAGTTGACTGGGGGCCATTGATAAGCATATCCGGCAGTTATCTGTCAAAGCCACCAGTTAACTACACCCCTCCACATCATCTGGTTGATTTTTTGGAACGTTTTCCTCATTCAATATATATTGGATTCGGATCTGTTATCCTACAGAACGCCGAGAAAATAACTCGAGTCTTACTTGATGCAATCCAGAAAATAGGAGTCAGCGCAGTCATCAATCGAGGATGGGCCAATCTAGGACAGGGTATACGTGAGAATCTTTCGAATGTGCTTTTCATTGATGATTGCCCCCATGGCTGGATTTTCAAACGAGTTTCGTGCGTGGTACATCATGGAGGGGCTGGAACTACGGCAGCAGCTATAGCAGCAGGAAAACCGTCAGTTATTGTACCCTGCTATGGTGATCAACGATTCTGGGCCGAAATGGCGACAATGGCTGGGGCAGGCCCGGCGCCTATTTTTATAAAGGACCTGTCTGCTGACCGCCTCGCGCATGCCATACAAAATGCACTGGCTCCTGAAGTATTGGAGAAAGCTATCGACCTTGGTCTGCGAGCTGCAAATGACAATGGCGCCGCGAATGGGATGGAAGCGTTCCACAGGCAAATATCTGGTCACAAGATGCAATGTTCGATTTACCCGCGTCGTGCTGCAGATTGGAAAGTTAAAGAAACAGACATTATACTTTCCGCGTTTGCCGCTGCGGTGCTGATGGATAATGATATCTTGAATTTGGAGTCCATTGAGTTGTATGTGTTTTTTTCCCTACAGAGGAAAATGTCGAGAAAGTGATGTTGATCGTTGGCAAGACTGTATGTCTGCAATTACAGTTCGGAATATGGTACTTTGGAGGCAATCATCGAAGTTATAGGCATTGCTGTTTACTCGGCGATACAGTTATTGCAGGGACTGAAGGCATTGGGGGCGTTTTCACCAAATACACTCGGAAACGATGACGCATCCCGGAATACCAATACTCACCAGTTTAGCCGCAAGAGAGCTAAGAAAGGAACCCAAAGATTGCTTCAAATCGCCGCCAAAAAGCCGATGCGTGCTGGTGTTGCTTTCACTCATACACTTCATAACTATCCACTTAATTGGGGTGATACGGTTCGAAGTTATGAAACCACTATCACAAATGTTGGTGACGGACTCAAATTGGGTGGTAAGGTAAGAATTCTTATTTTATGAGAGATAACAGATTCATATTCTCACACGAGAATGAATCACTATAGGGACTTTGTTTCGGAGTTTATGATGGGGTGTCAGCTATCTTTTGGGTGCCTTTCCGGTATGCCCATCGTAGGGGCATGAAGAAAGCATTGCCAGGCCTTGGTGCTGGGGTACTTTCTTGTATATTCAAAGTAACAAGCGGTATGTTTCTGGTCTCGGTCTCAGATATTGCCTCCATTCATTGCTAAATTCACGTGTCATCCAGGGGTCGCAGGAGCTGTAATGCTTCCGCTGCAAGGATTATACGCTCAGCTGACTGAATCGGGGAATTTCAAATTCCCATCACCTGTTGAAAGTGCCTTGGTTCTTGAAGGAAATTGGGAAGCCTTACAAGCGGGTGATGATGAGCGAGCCACCGTTTTGAACGTTTGGAGAAATCTGGTGGAACATAATCCGATTTCGAGGGCTATCTTCCAAAGCGGTCCTGAAGAATGAGAAGTGAAACTGAATTTGGATATGAAGTATAAGTAAAGTGATCAAATAGTGGGAAGCAGAAGGGAGTTTCTTGGCTGGCGGGCGCGCTTGGATAAGAGAGCTAATGGAGAGCTTAAGTCTCCGGCATATCACTGTATCGAAAAAAGCTGATACCCGATTGGCTGACTACCTTTACCCGAATTGGTCCGGTTCGGATAAGGATATAAGGGGTCTCTAACTGATTGTGGATCATCAAATCTCATTAGTTCCAGCTTCTTAGATCACAGTTGTTTCTTAAACAGATTCGCATTGTGATCTAAATTAGTCAAAAAGTAAGACATCTAGAAGGTGCTTTGTTTTTTTGATCTTTCAAGCGCAACCAATATAGAAATATGGCTCGCAACGCTCTTACATCCTGTATTTCCATAGAAACTCAAGACGGAGTATCGTGATCTTTCACTTGGATTTCACCGATTGAGCCCAGACCCTCAAATATCGAGTCTTGGGTGCTTCACTTAGTACCCCGGTCTGAGATCAACTCAACCGGATTTGGAACCACGGATAGATCTGACAGTATGACAAATCTATCTAATGGGATGTCTTTGAGGTCAAAATTTTCCGCATTAGAATCCGAGATCACATATATTTTACTGGCTTGCCATGGGGTAAAGTCACTTAGTTTCCCTGTCAATTTACGGTAGGAGTATTCAGCAAATCATCTTCAAGACCAGGTAGCTTTCAACCCTTGGACGTCCTTCCTATACCATCTTCCGCTATGCTGGTAGTTCGTTTGCTGAGTGTGGTTCTTCCGGACAAACCACGAAATCAAATCATAAGTAGAAAATTGAAGGAGGTTTGTCTCGTCCAGAACAACGATCCAACGCTCAGTCACTGAGAGGCACTTATATCACTTGGAAAGGACTATACCACTCTTCGAAACGATTGGAGGTAAAAAAGGAGTTAAAATCAAAGAGTATCATGCTTACTGTGTTATCTAATAGGGTTATCATTTATAAGGTTGGAATCTTTTCTTTTCAGCTTCTTTGGCTAAGTCGCCGAAAGTCTAGCTCTGACAACTTCCCTTTCTCCTCGAGATGTTAAGACTGTGGCGATTGAATAATGAACAGGGCAGAGCGACTACCCAGGAAAATCCGTATTCTATATCATTCCAATGGATAGATTCTCTCGTTTTTGTGGATCAAGATGAGAAGATGCCTCTCGTTTTACGTGGCCAACTGACTTTAAAGGTTTCTCGAAGCGTTACCACGCCTCTTGTATCTTTGAAATTTGAAGGGTTATCCAGGTTTGGCAAATCAAAAAGTGAGTATTCATGAAGGCAATGTTCCCTCCCAGTACTTATTCTTCTAGATATCAGAAAATCTAAGTTGATAAGCGAGGGCTGGCAGTATATATGGCCTAGAAATGCACAAGAGCGAAAGCTAGATGCCGAAAGCGGTATATACGAAGCCGGGTTCTCGCCATGTCAATACCACGACGACTGGATCCCAACAATCAAACCTGCTCTGCAATGGAATTTTCGAGATCTCATTAAGAAGCCCCGTATACAGTTCGGTGGTCAATCCTCGAGTCCGGAGACTTATCTACATCCGGGAACATACAGCATCGAATTCGAAATACCGGTCTTTGCGAAGCTACCTGTTACTCTCCATCATGAGAAACTCAAAGTGTCTTATTTCCTTATTGCAGAATGCATTAATGAGAGACCCAATTCGCCTAGAGCAACTTTTAGTGTTCCCATCACAGTTCTGCAAGCCCCATCTTTGGTGCCTTTGCTTGACCAAATACCGGCACCTTTGGTGTTTAGATGGATCGACGGAACGAGAATCTCAATTTCAATTGAGCGAAATGCAGCACCGCTGAACGGTAGCCTTTCGATCTTCATTTGCGCAAGATCCAGAAACTTTATACAAGAGCTCAAAGTGAGCATAAATGTTACAGAAGCCGTTGCAAAATCTCGCAGACTAGAAAACGGTTTTCAGCATCAGCCTTGGCTGACGAAACGTTTATGCCGTATTGCAAAGAAACCTGGTTACGATATCACCACAATCAGGAAAGACAATGAATCAAGCAAACAAAATTGTTTAGTTGGGGAAACAAAAACGTCCTTCTCTAAAAGATCGGCTGATCATGAGATTCACTGCGCGGGAAGCTCTTTCGCTCAGGATTACTGGCGACTGGAAATGGATTTGAATGTTCCATTACCAAAATGTGCGATGCACAGTGGTCTCAAGGCAGTAGATTTTATGAACTTCGATATTTCCGAACGCCAGCTGCAGATATCCCATCTACTTGAGGTAGGGTTGTACCATTTTGCTTAGGGGAATATTGATTGCTAACATGAATTAGTTTGACGCTGAGATTGTTCTCTTCGCGGGAAAGGGTTCTATTCCAAAACACAGAAAATTCAACGGCAACGTGCCTTTTCAGCTATTACCATGTGAAGCACAGGACTCGAATATATGGCTTCCTCGATACCCTACATAAGCCAAAGAAGGTTGGAAATTTAGACTGACGCATTGCACGTTCTCTCACTTACTTGCGGCATTCACGATTGGTCGAAGTGAGACAAAGATGGCCAAACATACTTTGGCGTCTTCTTAAGTATGACTGAGTTCCCTCATAAACATAAGCTTAACTGAAATCAGGATGAGTGACCAACTTCCACCGCTCACTGTAAGATCTCTGTTTTGTACGTGAATCTGACAATATTCTGGTCTCACTACTCAAGGATGGCCAAAAATAAACAAAACAGTGAGCTGATGGTAGGCTTCAATACAGCTAAGTCTCTCAACGTGGCTAGTAACGCTTTAGACATAATATATGCACGTGATAGTGGCATATCATGACGGAGCCCACTATATCCACCGTCTGTTCTAGGACTTAGAACTGCGTTGGCCATGGGAAAAAGGCCAGGAAAATAGTGTATGTAAAAAAACGTTTTATTTAATTTACATTTCCCTTTTGTAGGGAAAAGGTTGTGTTATGAGATGGCTGCATTTTGTCTGTGAGTGATGGACACCTTTCACATCGTTCATTCAAAAGTAGCTTTTCCCTCGACTTCAGGCCCGCAGCCATTCTTTTTCTTCCATTGTTCAAATTTTTCCTCATTTTCAATCACCTTTTTCTCAAATTTGCTGAGCTCTGGGTTCACGTTCTCTCCAGCCTCATCAACGGGAACTCGATTGCTTTTAGCGTGACGATGCCGCTGAAAAACCTTTTTCAGACATGACTTTCGACAATGCGGATGATCTTTGGTGACTGGCAAGTTGTCGTTAGCATCCCTCTAAAGACAAGTGCATCGTAATGAAAACCTTCAGACATATCGACTCCTCAATGGCCGAGATATATCAAGGGAATCTCAAGACTCCTGTTGGGATGGGGATTTGACAGCAGAGTTCCAGGTCGGTGATGGAGGATTCTGTGACAGAGTAGAATTAATTGGAGATCCGTGAATTTCGAAGCTTTTTAAACAAGTAGATCGACCTATTTTTATATCTCAATCTCACAGATTGATGTTTCACTAGAAAGTTTGCCCAATTCATTATATGCGATCCATGGTTAGGCGTGTAAGGCGAGAATTGAATGACGCGGAGTATGCCTTCATGGTAATGGTAGTTAGTGTGGGGTTTCCCTCGCCCCACGGTACACAGAGAGATTTCCGAAACTTTTCATTTGGCGTCGTCTCCAAGTTGTCCTTGGGTCGAAGTATATTCCACGTCTACAGGTCGGATCACTGACGCACTGACCAAAGACTTTTCACTTTCACAGGATCGTGCGGTTACAGAGCTCGATTGTATCGAGAAAATGACGGATGAGCAGGCGTCGAACGCCGGCTCGGATAAGATCCACTCTGATGACAGCCGACTATTCTAGATCTTGTCTAATTCACTCTAAGCCGCCAGGCTTTTTGGCACTGTTCCTTACGAGGTCAAATTTTGTTTTACCGTACTAGTTTTGTATTTGCCCTTTCGAATAGTGCTCGGCGATTATATCTTGGTATTCAGCCTTTTGTTTGTTCTGAGCAAGTTTGTCTCCCTATTAAGGATTAACGCTACGTCATATGGCTGGGTTTAGCATTCTAATTATGAGGTACGAGTATATGTCTATCATGAACAGACTTTCCTATTCAAAAGCAAAGTAATCGAGCTGGATATTAACTTCATATTCAAATCATCCAATCCGTGGATTAACTACTGAGCTTCTTATCTATTTCCCATGCATAGTTTTCGGTGCTTTGTGTTCAGAATATTAGCGGGACTGCCTGCAGAGACAGATTGTCATAAAAGATCATTTTTAATAGAAATCTTTACTTTGAAGCTTTATGATAATTTAGTACTTCTTCCACGATTACTATTGCTATTACTGACCCTTAAAAAACCATTCATGGACCTTATGTTTAGTATCAAGGACGGTGAATTTGATAGTTACACCTCACTGGTTTCTCTTTGCGTTTGCCAACCCTCAGCAGGTTCCCTTAATCAATAGTTTCTAAACTTTGGCTCCCAGTTCCATGGCCACTATGAGCTTTATGGAATAGACGATTTCCTATTTCCGGGCATATCTACTTATGTACGGGCCACAACCCTCCAGATGGAGGGTTTTCTATCATTGCATAAAATTTTCTGTTTCGCCATGAAAAGATGGGGCAATGCTCATTTATGCTTGGTAAAGAGATTGTTTGGGTCTTGAAGATCGTCACTGGATTCATACAATGGGCAAGTTCGATAGTTGTTCTCGGTATAACCTCTTACCTTACAATGCGCCAGTCAATGAGCACTTGATTTTTTCAAGAAGTCATTGCTCGTGAATTACACTCTACCAAGCGCAAAGGTTACTGTTCTCATCAGAAACTATGCCGCTCTCTCCCCGATATTAGGGCTATATTAGTGGGAACTCGTAGATGTGATCCTCATGGTGGAAGTTTGTCGCATTTCAACAAGACAGACAAAGGTTGGCCGGATTTCGTTCGTATTCATCCTGTGATCGACTGCATTTACACCGAGATCTGGGCATCTATCCGCCACCTGGGCCTAGATTATTGCAGCTTTTATAATGAGGGGTATACAAGCCTCGGAGGAACATCGGATACACAACCTAACCCCAAGCTGTTGAAGGAACAATTTGGCTCGGCTAAAGCTAGGAATAGAAGTGATAACGTGGAATCGGAGCAATACTGCCAAGGGAAGTACCAACCTGCTTACGAGCTCATGGATGAGAGAAACGAAAGACTGGGCCGCAAATGACCCTTTTGAAAAGAATGATGGATTAATCCAAAGTGGCCAAGAAATCGTAACAGCGAATCAGACTATGTTCATGATGAGAGCAGCCGCCATCATTGTGTTTATAATGGGAGGTTTGAATATGTCTTGTATATTTGAACCGTTATAATCAGAAATACTTTACAAAAACAACCTCTGCAAGTGGTTTGGAGAGTGCACTTCTTGGTCAGTCCTAATTTTCTTATATTTAAAATGTATGAAAATGAATTTCAGCTATTAGCCGGTGTCATCGATTCAAGCCTCGGAAGAAAACCTGCATCGGCATTCTTCCTCCCTCCCTCGTGGCCTGTAAGTAACCATACGAAGTGGATGAATTTCCGAAAAATCAAAGACGGGAAATAAAGCCATAATGCCCAACACAGTAGTAAAAGGCTGGTGATAACGAAGGTATTGGCGACGATTTTTTCGGTGGCAGTCATGACATATAGCCCAAATGTGACTTCGTAGCGATAATACTCCACCCTTAGGAAGTGCATACATTGTTGGATCATATTGTGATATTGTTTCTGTAGCGCTGTATTTCGCATGTTGGATTTCATGGTGAAGCCGTCTCTACTGATTTCGCTGGTCAATTTATCATGGATATTTGTGACACGGTGGTCCTGGAGCAAATCTTTTGGGAAAAGGGATTCGATTCCCCAGGTATGACCTACTTCATCAAAATTGGAATCAAAGACAAAAATAATTGTGAATAATCTGGAAGTTATGGTTTTAATCGGCCTGCAACGCTTTACGAGGTCAGATGAAATGATTTGAGGGGTGGGCAATAAGGTGAAGGTAAGACAAAGAACTGACAAACGTATATGCACAGCGAAGAAGTTGGGAAGATCCGAGCATATGCCCGCCCTCCGCTTTTGAGCTTATGAATATGACTATTTCAAATACGTCAACTAACTCTATATATGCATAACAGCACATGGACCTCATGGAGGATAAACTTGCGTAGTGTTTGCGGATTCGTGTCTATGAAACCGGTGTTGGAGAGAACCTATGGCTCGTAGTTAGTCATTCCTCGGCCTGAATTAAGCTAATTTAACCATGCTGAAGATTCATTGACAAACAGCATTTATGTTCATACATTGGTTTATTTTCGCTTCTAATCCAAGGGATGCAACATTCAAAAGGTGCCCATTGACCGGCTTGTAATTCCGAATGCATTCTAGCACTTTAATGTTGGGGCCATGGAGGGGAATCTTGGCTAGGAATAATGAGAATAGTCGAAATGGTTGACTTTCTTTTTGATCTTTGCGTGGAAATAGGAAGCCATAGTGGAGCCGAATTGAAGGGAAACGGAACAATACGGCAGTGGGTTCGCAGTTCTGCGCCACAGTCCGGATCCAGTAGTGGCATTTGCCCAACCAGAGAGGAGCTGCATCTCGGTCATGGCTCTTGCGATAGCTCTATTTGACTTTGATAGCTTGCCATAATCAGTACATTGGTGGGATGCTGATTACCGTGATTTAGGTTTTTGCTTGATAGCTCTTTCGAGGTGGAGCTCAGTGCTCCAATGGGTGTAGTCGTATGACTATAGCCCAATCCATGTTCCATTTTAAAGGACGCAGCGCATCATTGCGTCCAAACCGAATAATTATATTAGCCAAATACCCTAGAACTCAAATCAATTGAGAAACACTATGTATGGCTTGGGTTCGTTTGTTCAACAGATCTGAGCCTCGACACCGACAAACGTCAACTCAACATCTCTTCTACTGAGCTTAGGTCCATCGAGGATGGAATATAATTCGTAGTAATGCAGGCACTCAATTCCAACAATAGGATGTCTGGGTCTCCCAAGAAATGATTTTTGTTACCAGTTATCATGCTGTGCTCATCGATCTGGGTAAAAACCCTCTTGTCGCTATCGTCAATTCACTGGAGCGCCAAAGGATTAATGAATCCTTCCACTACCTGCCCGACATCGAGAAGACTAGGAGGCTCCGAAATGTTATCCACTAGGGGATCCGAAGTAGTCACAGAGCCTAAAAATGAAGTTTTCTGGTTTAAAAGGAGGAGCTGGCTAAGAACGGTGATGAAATGACCGGGGATTGGGAAGACTTAGGAGCGACATGGGAAAGTCCTGACAGTATTTTTGCCATTATGGCGCTTTATAGCTGGGCTTGGGTCTTTAGGCCTCGTGAGAGGGCTCTTAAACCCGGAGAATTGGTCGTCTATCAATTGCTGACTATCAAGCTTGAGTATTGCCTGATCACCTGGCCAGCAGTCGCCGGTGGTGGCTGATCAGTAGAGCCATTTCTGTTGTGGCACAGATCTGTTGGCCATATTGGTGTTAGCTAGGTGGTGATATGTCAGATTCTGAGAAAAGTGCTAACGGACTCCCTGGGGCATGTGTTGTGATGCGTGCGTTTTATGTCGATGCCGAAAGACGCACATAGCCTTTTTCGTCCGGCACCAGGAACAAGGCCTACCCCCATCACACTTGACAAAAGCCAGCTGAGATGGCAGCGTGGCGATTGCTTATTTATCTGGTTCTCACTGAATACGTACTTTGGATTTCTGCGTGCGGCATCGGTTACACGCCATGTGTACCCTTCTGCACATATTATGGTGAAGGTGATCGGCGCTTTTTTGGCGTGGATTGAGTTCCACATGCCCTCACGGGTGTCCATTCGATATGTATCAGGGAGGGTAGATCTTCTTGAGCATATTGACTTCTCGAAGCTGGCAACGCGATGTTATGGAAGTGGTAGTCAATCTAACCGTTTTGCTGGCAACCAATCAAGAGATACTTATCGTGCGGTAGATTGACATTTGGCAGATTGGATTTATATTAGCATAAAGGGAAGAAAACGGAAATGGCGGCATTTGGCGAGGTATTCTACCTCGATCCATTGTTAATGGCGAAAAGAACATCGAATTTTAACCGGCCGCCGAGCAATCGCCGAACTCTGCGTCTTTACCATCTCACCAGTTACTGACGAGCTTATAACTTCCCATGGATTCCTCATATTCATTCGGAACCGATTAAAGATCGCCTTCAGAGAGCAGACTATCGGCAAAAAGTCCTCTAGAGCAATATGAGTCCAAATGTGTCACCCAGCCACTCTTTATTGGCACACTTCTTGCGATTTATCGCGACAACCGGTACGTGAATTTCTTTATTTATTTTGCGTACCGCGCTATGACATCGTTTATGTGTGTATCATTGTTATCTACACCATTTTTCGCCACATATAAATGTCTTGACAACAAAGTCTTGCATAGTTGAGGATCTACCAAGCTAACTGCTCTAATGTACAGCTGGTCGTGACAAGATTTTACGTACCTTGCAATACTTCTCCCGGTTTTGCTGCTGGTACCTATACCGTACAAAGAATCCGCACTCTACCATACGTCCATTTGAAGTGATAAAGAGGGAATTTAAAATGACTCGCAAAATTCTACGAGTTGGGAGTTTCGTCGAAAAGTTCAATGCTGCTTGCAGTACCCTGACAAGGAAGAGTCCCATGGACCCTGTTCTCCGTTACCTTACTGTCGTTGGTCATCTCGGCTATGGTAGTTATCTTGCTCTCGACACCATCATCCTCGTGGATATTATTGGAGTGCGAAAGATGAACGTTACCAAGAGTCTCCAGAGGCTTGCCTATCATGCTTGGATGACTGGGCTAACGTGCAATGCGGTGGCTAGTATCTACTCACTGTGGAAATTGCAACGAAGGGAAAAGACTGCGAACCGTAAAGAGGGAGATGGAGCTATCGAGGCGAGGAGAATCAACAGGTTCGTTTCTAATGGATAGCCGATATTGTCAATTCATCGAGCTAATTCTTTGAAGGGAACGCTCTAACACAAGTGGTCAACTAATCGCAACCGTATGCGATTTAATCATACCCATTTCCGAACTCAAACTCATCAACATCAACGACGGGCTTGTTGGCATGACCGGTTTCATTAGCAGCTTGATTGGTATATGGTTTCAGTGGCGAAAAACTGCAGTCTCTGAGCAACGAAGATGATGGAGCTGGAGACCAAGTGTCAGATGAATGCTCCGTGTTGTATGGCTTCCAGGGGTGCGTTTCGCCATTTCACTCTTCGATAGGCCCCGGCCCTATGAACCGAGATTCCAAATTCTGTGATCACGTCTGTAGAACCGTCGGGCGGTTGGTGACGGATAGATATGGATATACGTAACCTCACATATACATATTCATTGGCAGTTACTCATGATATCTGTGACCTAGGTCCTGCTTTGTTCACATCAGGTCTTCATATCAGTCTAGATTTGAAGATTCAGAAGACTTGGACCAATGAGAAATCTTTTGAATAAATATCCCAAGACTATCGCCTCCGCCAAAAATCATATACAGGATTAATTAAGTTAAACCTGCTTTACTTAGAGGCCATATTGCTAACAAAGGGTATTTATTGACTTATGTGCTTGTGATGTAACCTAATGCTATATTTTGCATCAATCTAACCATGCCCGACCCTGTTAAATGCTGAAAAATATTGGTATGGAAACCTACCTAAAGTAGATAAAAACCTGGCCAGCTATCTGCCTCAAACTAAACTAGTTAACTTTATGGCTTAGGCAAGCAATTCAAATTCACCGTAAGTCCTGGTCAGTGAACAAGGAATTTCCATAGCCGTACAGTACTCGAGCAGTGTGTCAGGCGTATGGAAACGTTTTCTTTGAAGTATAAATTGACCGAGAGAACTATTGCATCACCAAGAATACTCAAAATCCCACACCTTTGCATTGTAGCTTTTTAATTCATTTAAACCCTCAACTTTACTAAACGACCATGTTCGTCGAATTCCGGGAGGAAACCTGCAGCTTAATCACCAAAGTCAATGGCACCCTCCACAAATTACCAGCACCTTCACTGTAACATACAGAATTTACGTCCACGAGGCAAGGCAACTTTGTATCTTTTAAGTCAGCAACCAAAATTCCAAGGAGCTATTCTCCCTGGACCTGAATCTCCATTAGGAAAAGCCCTAGGACAACTATGAGCGCCATGAGACCCTCGACATTGTTGGGCCAAATTTGTAATTTTATAGCCAGTGTATCGGCCTGAAGAGATGGATTACTCCCTTTAAAATGATTTTTGCTCCGTAATAGTGGTTCTCGCTTCTTCTGAAAGGCTTTCAGGCGCATCTTGAAGCAAAAGAGGGTCATGGCAGGATGAGACGGTTCTTGGATGTTGTCCTGGTCTTTCATACCGATGGAAGTTGTCTCACTTATTCTGCGTCGGTTTTCTTGACGGTAGTGATATGAAAATTATGGAATGGGCAATCATTTAGTCTGTCGGTTAATTGACTATTTGTGCTTCACATAGTGAGCCCAAATTTTGTACAATGGTATCTAGTGATGACAAAGCACAACTGCCCCATACAACTGTGCCATTTGTTGAAAGTTTCCCGGAATATCTCCGCCTCTCCTTTGTCTTGTCCTCTAATTACCTAGAACGAAAGAAGTAGCTAACTCGGTAGCTAACTAAATAAATGGATGTTCTTTCACGAAGGTTTAAGCCCAGTATCAACGGGCCGAGGAGCTCAAGCATCAGAATATTGGCGCTTCCTATGAGACTACTACTGTACGTGTTAGCAGCCCATTCTAGACAGAAATCGATGATCCATATTTTTTATTTATGCTTTTATAGAAGCTCTAGTTATTCGACCTGCCTTTTGTATATTTTTCATTACAGTATGTACTTTCAGTGACTAGGTAATCTGAGTAAGAGGAGCGCCGTGTCACCAATTTCTTTGATTTCGCTCATACGCAGAATGGAAAAGACAGATCGAATAGACGAGGATATACCGATCAGACACTGAAACTGTCAACCCAAATTTCATGTTACGTGAGAGTTGGAGAGAACCTACAATGGCAGACCCAAGAAATGTGAATAAGATATTAAGTTGAGGCGCCACGCGCCTTCCACGAGGCACAAAGTAGAAACGTCGCTTTTGCATTGGATCAAAGCATCTCTAATAACCGGAAAATGGATGATAAGTTTAATCTGGGCATCTAGTAAGTTCATTTAAGCTCGCTTAGCTGTACAATGGTATGAAGGTTGAATCAACACAATGAAAATCATTAGAGATTACCTACCTAGAAGACTTTCTCTGTAAACCCTTCTCAAGCAGCGTTATGACTGTGCCTTATCATTACGGTGCGCATACCATGTAAGCAACAATCGAAGCCAGCTTCCTACATCTTTGTGGTCCTTTATTATATAGTCATCATCGTCGGCATTCGTGAGTCATTGATCCATAAAATACGAAGACGATTCTACGCGACTCTGCTAAGCACCCTGTCTGGTTCAAACACATCTACCGCATTCAGGGCCCTCTTCCGAGCTTCAGCCGAGATACTCCCATATCTAGACTCGAAGAGCATTTGTAATGAGATTGGGCTAGAGTCTATCTAGAACCTGCTTGCAAATACGTGCCGGCTCTCAAATGTATTGTGCCACTGGAACCACATGCCAGAGGCCTCACTGAAATTACAAGCAACGCTGACCAGCCTCAACGAGTTGAGACATTGCACATCATATTTGTGGAAACATGAATATATCTTGCCGCTCAAAAGTGCGCATGTATCAACTTCATATCCAATGAATGCGTTGTCCTGATCACCAGAAGGATGCTTGTCAAAGGCTTCTGGCATGGTTCTGTCCGTCTCTAGATTTCGGCGGCCGTAATGATCCATAATTAGTATTTCTTCGCTTTCTATATGGTATATGAGTGTCATATTATAGAAATACCGTTACACATTCCATCCTATTCCATGCTTTCTGACAAAGAGCTTACGATGCCAAATTGATACTATCCTTTTATTCTTGTTTCTAGAGCGTATTGCAGCCGACCAATGCAGTATTAATGCTAACCGCTAATATTCTAAACATAGTGCTCATCGTCGATGGAATATAGATCATATACCGTGGCCTACTACAGTACTGCAGGTCTTTGAGTCATCGCGCGACGGGCCGCGATGTGAGATTCTAGAAAGAGTATAGAGTTCAAAAAGCCGGGTTTGGTTGGACTGCGACTGGAACCATCTATTAGATCACAAGATAAGTCTCCCAATTTCATAACCGTACATCTGAACAGATCGTTGAAATTATCAAAGATGCGAGTTACTCTTAGTCTTAGCGCCTATCATTTGCTCAATACGGGGGTCAACCTTGCTGAACATGCCCATGACGGCTTCCTTCAGCTCTGCAGGGATGTCCTCCAAGGTCTCGGAGATATTTGCCACCCACTGTCTCTTCTCGGCCTCATCAAAGACTCTATTCCATAGCTCCCGTGGCTGGACGTAATCCTCGTCATCAACCACAATCTCATTCTGGGCGAGGATAGCATTATGTTCGATGCGCTCGGTGTGTCGCACATCTGAGACCGCCTGGCTGGGAATGCCTGGGCTCAGAGTACTACGCACATAATTTGGGTCACCGCCATAGTTTCGGGTTACAGTACCCATGCCATCACGCTCAAACGGCGCGTAAACAGGGCAAATGGCGCGGTTTGGAGGTAGCTGTGTGTAGTTTACTCCCAAGCGGTATCGCTGAGCGTCAGGGTAAGCAAACATGCGCGCCTGCAACACTAAAAGGCGGAAAGGTTAGTGCTTTGTCGATCGTGACACTTTAGTATGCACCTACTAGGATCAGGTGTCATGGCAATCCCGGGGACCATGTTGGAAGGTGAAAAGGCGGCCTGTTCGATCTCGGCAAAATAATTATCTGGCTAGGTTCTCGTCAGCATGCACTCATTGGCCTTCCGTCAAAAGGCGATCCTACATTTTTGTTCAGAGTCATCTGGCCAACCTCAATCAAGGGAAAATCCTTGTGGGGCCAGACCTTCGTGATGTCAAAAAGAGCACGGCCATACGTCTCAGCCTGCTCGGGCTCCATCACCTGCACATAAAGCTTCCAGGCTGGAAACTGTTTGCGAGTGATGGCATCCCACAGGTCCTGGGTATGGAAGTCGGCATTCACTCCAGCCATTCGGGTGGCCTGTTGTCCAGAGAAATGGGTAATGCTCCGAGTCGGCCGGAAGTGGAATTTGCAGTACCGGGGCCTACCATCCGCTGCCACCAATTTGAAGGTATGCACCCCAAACCCAGTCACTCTCCGAATTGAATCAGGAATACCGCGGGAGCCGAACAAGTGCATCAACGCGTGGACACTCTCTGGCTGATTGACATGGAAGTCCCAGAACTGAATGAAATGATTAGCTTCAACAACAAGAAGAGAGATTGAACCACACTCACCATAGTCCAATCCGGTCGGTTCGTGGCGGGGTGCCTTTTGTGACTTCTGTTGAGAGAAGGGAATCGAATCGGATCGCGCACGAAAAACACCGGCTTGCATTGGTTTAGAAAAGGGAAAGGAAGACATCAAGGAACGGAGACTCACAATGTGGTTCCCTACAAGGTCGTGATTGCCTTCCTCCGTAAAAAATTTGACAGAGAACCCTCGCACATCCCGGACTGTGTCTGCGCTGCCCTTTTCACCGCCGGTAGTGCTTAGACGAAAAAGCACCGGAGTCTTCTTGCCCACGCCATTCAGGAACTTGGCCGACGTGATGGAGGATATATCATTGGTGACTTCGAACTCCCCCCACGCACCAGCAGCTTTGGCATGAACAACTCTGCTTAGTGTTAGCTCTGGATGTGCTACAAGGGCGGACTGTCCCCTGACCTTTCAGGAATACGCTCACGGTTGAAGTGCGAGAGCGTCTCAATAAGGAGCGTATCACCCAAGGTTGTGATGCCTCCGCCGCCTAAAGTAGGCAACGTAGTGCTTACCGATGGGTTTGCAATTGGCTGGCCTTCCAAATTATTAGCGGGAGTTTATTGTGTTGGGCATTGAAGTCACATACCTTCTGCCAGCGTGAATGTAGGCTTTGCCATGGCGATATCTTGTTCTGGAGTACCAAATACACGTGCTGTGATGCTGAATCTATGGCAGCGGCGGTCTGGCCTTTATAAGAGTAAGTTCTGACGGCACATGAGAGCCATGTCGATGACAAAGAACTAGGGCCATTCTTCGGGGGTGCACTCGAGTACACTATGATGTGAGGGGTAGAACAGATGGAAGGTATACGGTGAAAAATCCGTATTAGACACTGTGATAGCCTGCGGGCAAATAGAAATCCGCCCATTGTAAAGCGAATAAAAAGCTCAGTGGCGGGCCGACATTCATGGCTAGTGTGAGCCGAGCCGATACACCACCGAGTCCGGACTCGGCATCTTACCCGCACAGTACAAGCTGAACGAAAAGTGCCAGCATTGCTTACATGACGTGCGGGGAACCACTTCCCCTCACGCGGGGTCAAATATTTCTGCTGCCATTCCATTTGATCCCTGCGCAAGGACAAAGAAGTTTACAGGAACGCGTTTTCGGGAGGTGTAAATAAATGGAGCCACCAACTGACCGTAATGGGTAGTACTACCATTCTGAGGACTGGACCTCACCATGTCCTCACTCGGAATTCGGCAGCTATGGAGATCTAATCATATAAAGCTCAGTGGCTTGGCTCACTAATGGCATGTTTGCACGTCAGGTCTGAAAGACATTGAGTCAAACTGAACTTCTATTCCTCTTTTTTCTTCTTCTCCAAGACAGATTCAAATCATGGCAACTGTTTCCAACGGCTCCGAGTACGACTTCATCGTCGTCGGTGGTGGCACTGCTGGCAATGCCGTTGCTGGTCGCCTGGCTGAAAACCCCGACGTCCGCGTTCTGGTTGTTGAAGCCGGTATCCCGAACCCGGACCAAATCGAGCAGATCACCACGCCATCGAAGGCATTTACCCTTCGTGGAAGCAAATACGACTGGGCCTACAAAACTACTATGATCAAGCGCGATGATTACGAGCGCATTGAGAAGCCCAACACCCGCGGAAAGGCCCTTGGTGGAAGTACCTGTGCCAATTACTTCACCTGGATCCCTGGTTCGAAGCCCACATTTGACGATTGGGAGAACTTCGGTGGCCGCGACTGGAACTGGGACAGCTGCGTGGACTACCTTCGAAAGTGTGCCACTTATCATGACGACGAAAAGCTGTATCCGGCCGAACTCAGCAAGATTGGAACCGGTGGTCCTGTGCAGATTTCCCATGCCGACTTGGTGCCCGAGATGCAACCGTTCCGCGATGCCCTTACTCAAGCCTGGGTCTCTAAGGGTGAATCTCTGACCGAAGATATCTTTTCCGGCGAAATGAAAGGTCTCACGCATTGTGTGGATACAATCCACCGCGGTGAACGTCAGGGCAGTTTTTTGTATTTGAAAAATAAGCCCAATGTAACGATTCTTTATGGGGTTCAGTCCAAGAAACTGATTATCGATCCGGCCAGCAGGATTTGCTCCGGAGTTACTGTGGTCAGTGAAGCTTCCAATACTGAGATCAGTATTTATGCTAGCCGGGAAGTGATTGTGTCTCAGGGTGTATTTGAGACACCTAAGCTTCTGATGTTGAGCGGTATCGGGCCTGCCATGGAACTAGCTAAGCATGAGATCAATACAATCGTGGACTCCCCTCACGTCGGCCAGCATCTTCTGGACCATCCCATTGTGCCTTTTGTGCTTCAGATCAAGGATGGATATAGTCTGGATGATCACATTCTCCGTCCCGGTCCTCTGAATGACAAAGCCCTGGAAACATATCAGCGTGACAAGACTGGTCCTGCCAGCTCCGGCTTTTTGGAGCTGGTGGGATTCCCTCGCATTGATGAACGACTGGAGAAATATCCAGCCTACCGTGAGGCTAAGACTGCGAATGGTGGACTGGATCCCTTTGGACCTGCGGGTCAGCCGCACTTCGAGCTTGATTTTGTTGGCCTGTTCAGTACTGCTTTCCAGTGGCACTACCCCGTGCCCGAGAAAGGTAGCTATATGACCGTCATTGTCGACCTGCTCCGGCCTCTGTCCGAGGGTGAAGTTACCTTGAACAGTTCCAATGCCCTGGTACAGCCGAATATCAATCTCAACTTCTTTGCCAACGATTTGGATATTTTGGCCATGCGCGAGGGTGTTCGCTGGACATACGATGTTCTGACGAACGGTGCTGGGTTCAAGGACATCGTCGTTGGGGAATATCCCTGGAAGATGCCCCTCCATTCCGACGATGACATGAACAAGGCCGTTTTGGACCGAAGCCAGACCGGATTCCGTAAGATCAGCCCGCATCAAGACTTGCAACCGTACTAACATAATTCACAGACCCCTGTGGTACGGCGCGACTCTCCAAGAGCATCCATCAAGGTGTCGTCGACTCCAAGCTCCGAGTACATGGGGTGCGCAATCTCCGCGTTATGGATGCTAGCATTATCCCGGTGATTCCAGACTGCCGTATCCAGAACTCCGTATATATGATTGGCGAGAAAGTGAGTGATCAAATCAATCTTGCTCAATCATAGCAGGAAACTAATTCATCTTCTAGGGCGCGGACATCATCAAGTCAGACCACAAGGATCTCTATGCGGCAAAGAATATTCCTTACTTTGTCTCCAGCAAGCTATGAATTGGGTCCATGGGCTCGAGATGAAAGCCATTGAATATCTTTCACAGACCAATCCGATTGTTCTATTCGCTGGCACAGCCCCATAGAGCCTCGCAGCTTCTATCGCCATCACTTTGTAGGTTTTCGGGTTTTGAATATAGATCTATGTGAGCTTTTTACTGTTTTTAATGCAATAAAGTCTTTTCGTTTCACCTAAAGCATAGATAACTATAAGAACAGACTGATACCAGATTACAGCCAATCAAACTTCTTCATTCAGTGATGAGCCATGTTGTCGTGTGCAAGATCATGAAGTAAATTACATCTAAAGGCTTCTCAGTAAGTCCACACTACTCATAGCTATATATACGCTACGTTGAAAGTCAGTTCGTTTTCGTCCTTGGGGTGGGAATGCATTGTACCACCTAGATTCCGCTGTCATACGGAAGGTATTTAATTTGAACCAAAGGGCTCGTCGTATTCGCATTATCTAGCCACTGAAGTACTGTCATGAAACAAACAAGTAACACGGGTTATCACGGGGGAATATCATGATGGACTGATTGATTGTTCACCACTGCTGCATGATCGCTCTGTAGTCAATTGCATATGATACGAAATAGGCGGGCCATCCGCCCTGACTCCGAGCTGAGTCCGAGTGATGGGTTACCATACTATTCGATGTTTGCGAAAGTCTAGACCGCCTTGGACTATATAATAGCGCCAGATGGAACGAAATTGCTGACTGTCTAGATTTAAATCAACCATATATTCAAGGTTAAGGACTGCCTTTTTCTCCCCCTTTCAAATTTGAGCTCACGTATCCACTCCCCTCCGTCCTTGCTCCTCCGACCACGAGAAACATTTCATTCTTGAAACACCTGGGGACCAGAGATGGTACGAGGAGGTAAGACTTTTTCTCTCGCGATGTCTTCAGCTTTGCTCGGTTATTGCAAATATTCAATCTGGTTTTCTTGGGCATTCCTGGAACCCACATCAGCACTAAATGAGCCAAGGAGAATTCAGGATCACCGGCTAATCTTGCACAGTTGCTTTTGTTCGGGGTGACTCGAAAATCACCGGGGTAGTAAACTTTGAGCAAATCGATGAGAAATCTCCTACCACTATTTCCTGGCATCTTACAGGAAATGATGCCAATGCCGAGCGTGGATTTCATATCCATGAGTTTGGCGACAACACCAATGGCTGTACATCTGCCGGGCCCCATTGTTTGTTACCCTTTTGTCTTCGAACTGGTTCTATCTCTAACACTAAAACAGTCAATCCCTTCGGTAGAGCCCATGGTGGACCAGGTGACTCCGAACGCCATGTCGGTGACTTAGGAAACTTCAAGACCGACGCTGCAGGCAACTCCAAGGGGACAATGAAAGATAACCTCGTCAAGTTGATTGGGCTGGAAAGTGTGCTTGGTGTAAGATATATTTTACGCTGGACAATAATATGACTCTAACAGAGCTGGTCAGCGCACCTTAGTCATTCACGCTGGTACAGATGATTTGGGTAAGGGCCATGACGCAGAATCTAAAAGCACGGGCAATGCAGGACCTCGTCCTTCCTGTGGTAAGTCGAGGCACCTACCAAAAGCCTTTCCTGTCTAATATTGCCGATAGGTGTCATAGGGCTCGCGGCAGAGCCCAGTTGTGCAGCCAGGCCGTCGTCGTTGAAATCGCTCTCGCCTTCTCATCTGTGAATGTGCAGGATACCGTGGCGACGTGAGACAGAGTGACCGTATAAAGGTTTAGCAACTAAGGGTCATCATACAAAATGTGGTTTTCCATGTTCAGGCCTGTACTGAAGATTACCTTGGTACTTATAATGACACGACCGATCATCCAAGGGCCTTCTTTCCGTTCCAAGAAAAAAATTAGGCACCGGTATTGCAATACGCCGGTGGTCCTTGCATTGTACTTAAAATGTGATTTTCTATAAATATCTGAGAGTAAGGCTCAGAGGCGCCCCAATGATGATTTACCAATAAGTACCTTGGATATCATGAAGTAGGAAGTCTAGGAGGTTGAAGAGAACAATAATACTATTAAGATTCTCTCCGCTTTTACCAACATTTGATTCTGCCCATCTACTTGATATGAATCTACTATGAATCTATGCCGTAATGCCAAGGTGCCGTAAATATTTGCCTTTCCGCCATGATTGCTGATAGGCTATGCCTGGGTTATATGCTGAGAAGCCTCATCTCGAACGAATCTTGCTATATATATAGACTCGTACAATCCCCCAATGAAAATATTGAATATTTCTTTGAAGTATAACCGAGTAAGTAAATGATATAGAACAGACAAGACCCTGCCGACCAGCAGATAACCGGCGAAAAGAGATGCGTCATGCACCGAATTTCGAGCGAAAGTACTGCGAGAAGTATGTTTCGCCTTGTTGGGGGATGTGGCTGAGATTTCTTCCCCTCATGAGGGGAAGCTGTAATGCCTGCACCTTCCGCGGCTTTTCAGTCATTATTGCCAGCGTAAGAAGTATCAGCCTCGAACCAAGTGGCACGCATGACTCATAAAGGACTCTGAATTGAATTCTAGCTATTCTCTGCACCATCCTTTTGAAAAAAAAAAAGTAATGAAGGTGGGACTTTCGTCCGGAGGGCGAGTAGAAAGTATTGAAGTTTGATCCGATCAATCAATACGCCCTGACGTTCCTCCTTCTTCCATGAAAGAAAGACCTATATTTATAGACACCTACCGGGATTTTAACTAAGCAGAGTAATCACCAGAGCCTTGGAATATGATCCGAGATCAATTGACTCTTGCGTTGTTTCTAGCAAATTATAATACAGATTCAAGGCATTGATAAGATGAAGTTATGTTCATAAATCAGACTTTACAACGTTTGCCATCAAAATCGAGCTGTGACAGCCTGTGGTGCCGCATCCTTGTATTTTTCATTACGGAACAATTCAAGCATTAAAAACGGCTACTTTACCAGCAGGATCCACTACGATTCTGATGGCTGAGATGGTAGGAACTAAAAAATAACTACATAGGGGCTCCAATGAAACACGGTTTAGTGTAGGATATGCATTGGTAGACTAGTGATAGTTGCCTGTTCTGCTTGGTCGCCGAGCGCTAATTAATTATGTATGGACATAAGAGCGTGGAGATACATATTAAGTTACAGTACGGCTTAGCCTTGTCCTAGGGTTTAAAATTCTGATATCCATTAACTGCTATGGCACCATATCAACTATTCTTAATGGGCTAAGTGATATCCCATTCAGGACATAGGTTTCTAGATATTCGTGGATCATCGTTAATTCAGAGAACAAAACCAATTCTTTAGCTGTGGACACTGACCATTGTCGTAATATATACCTTCGAGTCATCCTGGCCGGCATATCTGCCAGGAGGAAAGTTGTACTCGTCGTCCAAATGTTCCTTAGCTGCCATAAGAGGTCCCCATTTTTGTTTAATAGCTTTGAGACGTTGCTTTAAATCTGAGAGTATTGTGGTAGGATGTGTGTATTCTGTAGAGGACAGAACAAGGCCATTGACATGAACAGGTGTTGTTTTATTCATTTTTGCGGAAACCCTGGTTGGGAATGAGATGAAGGTTTCCTACTAAATTTGAACGACAGGGATATCATTTTATAGTTTTGAGAATTGCCAAGTTGTGCCCACACGGTACAGCCGCTCCAACCGCTGTTGGCCTAAGGATTAGCCGAAATATCTGCGTCTTTTCAATTCTCAAAACACAACATACCTAACACTCCCCACAAATCAGTTGTGCACTGTCGTAGTTAGTGTGGATGAAAATGAATTCGGAAAGTCCACTATTCGGCGGTATGACATGGTTTAGAGATGGGGAGTGGTGAGTGGAATACTAGTATTACCAAATCAGGAAAGCTGGCTGATGGACGATGCAGGAACGGCAGTTGCCGAGATATCGCCGAGACTTTACCTCGAAATTGTCCTATACCCTGCACAAACGCATGTTAGTGTGATTTCTGGCTGTGGCTCAATGGTATCGCTTATAAAGAGGTGCGGGGGTCACTTTCCTCTCATGAGGAGACCTTTTTTGAGTAGCATTTTTTTATAATACGGAATTTCTTGCAATTAAAAGAGAAAAAGACCTATCTGGGCCTTTTGAATGGTACGTAGGATACAGGCAGGAGAGGCGAATACTTGATCGATTCCTCTTGACCGAATCGAAGGCCTTTGACTCATAACCTGTTTTGGCATCATCCGGAATATATGACACCACACGAATATATTAACAATTTATTAGTGCTATTGGGAGCCTCAAAATTTGGCCAATTTAGCCTAGCTTAGCTTCAAAGCATGGCAATATCTTTCATTTTTTAAGGGACTGGATGGCAGCGGCAGCCCCCATGGGTAGTCTTGAATAATAGAGATCACGTCTCTTGGGCTAGAAGAAGACTGGCTCTGAATTAGGGGCTAGCAATAGTTTCCATGTTACCTGTATATGCGACCATATTTTGGGTGAACAACGAAAATCCTCATGATCCATACCGCTAGATCGGTGTTCCCATACCGGGATCCTGACACACACAGTACCCGTAGAATACAACCATATTACAAACCCATTCGAGCCTTCACAAACCTTCAAGACGCTAATCTGTTTGAGGATTCAATTCGCTATGAGAAACGTCTGGATTTACTAAATTTTTCTACCAAATTGTACATACATAGTTCTCGAAAATGATTTATTTGAAGGCTGGAACCAAGGTTATCCCCTCCCCTACCGCCATCGAGGGACTGATTTTATGTAGTGCAGAGACTGCTAGATAAACATGCCATAACTGAACAATCAGCTTTTGAAGTTGCTAGCCATACTTAGATAGGCCCTCCATTTCCCATTCCAACAATGTTGCCGAATTAGATGAGGTACTTGGATGATTCAGGCCCAGTTTCGTTTTTGTTTTTTTAAACAATCTCGTAGCAGATTCATAGCTTCGGCATCGCGAGATAAAGATTTCCAGGTATGAGCGAGATTAGACATACTACTCAGCGTTTCAGGATAATATTCGCCGAGCTTCGTCTTGCAAGTCATCATCACCTGCACTTCGAGGTTCTCAGCATCGTCCCACCGGCCTTGGGTCCAAAACGTCGACGCCAGGTTACCCATGCTGGCCAGTGTATTAGGATGGTTCTCCCCGAATACTGCTTTGCTTCTCTTCATTGTTTGAACCTGCAGCTGCTCGGTCTCTTCCCACCGGCCTTGGTTGGCAAATATTAATGCTAAGTTCGCCGTACCTATAATGTGTGTCGGGGTAATCCTCGCCAAATTTAGTCTTGCGAGTCGCTATTACCTGCACAGTGAGCTGAGTAGTCTCTTTCCGCCGGCCCTGGTTGGGATACATCAATACCAGATTGGCCATACTTGTTAATGTGGAGGGGATGAGTCTCGCCAAGCTTTATCTTGCGAATTTCCATTATATATACGGCGAGATGCTCGGCGTATTACTATCGACACTGGTGCGAGTACGTCGATGCTAGATTGGCTACATTCGCTAGTATACTAGGATAATTCTTGCCAAGGTTCGTCTTGCTTATCTCTACCACCTGTATATCAAGCTGTTCAGCCTCCTTCCACCGACCCTGATTGCGATATATTGATGCCAAATTACCCATGCTAGTCAGTATAGAAATATAACCCTTGCCAAATATTATTTTGCCTTTTCCTACCACCAGTATATCGAGCTGCTCAGCTTCCTTCCACCGACCCTGATTGCAATATGTCGATGCTAAGTTACCCAGACTTTTTAACATAGAGGGATGGCCCTCACCGAGCGTTTTCTTATTTATCTCTATGACCTGCACGAAAAGCCGCTCGGCCTCATCCCATTGACCCTCAAACCTGTATCCTGTTGCCAGCAAGTTTGTGCTATCAAGCACTCTTCATGATTTTCACCCACCAAGACTTCTCTCAGGTTTCTTGATCCTGAACCCATTTCTCTTATATCAGCGATGTTACCGTTTTGCCACGCATAATATATACCTTTATAAAATAGAGTAGCCTATTGTCGTCGGCATTCGAATGATTCTGGACGCTGAGATATTGCT
Organism: Penicillium citrinum; assembly: GCF_028827155.1. NCBI lineage: Eukaryota > Fungi > Ascomycota > Eurotiomycetes > Eurotiales > Aspergillaceae > Penicillium > Penicillium citrinum. The sequence continues at coordinate 2,924,169 of NW_026622691.1, forward strand.
GATTTAAGATGAGGAAAAGACGACCGGCAATTCTCCCAGTATTCGTATTGACCGGTGGGAAACGTCCTAAACAAATTGCTAATAAATTTCTCCCTCCATTGATTTAGTTCGCCATAAGACTTTAACCACACACGCATAGTTAGTTGCACGAGTCGATGCATCCTAAAGTAACTGTTGATCTCACTGATAGTTATAAATGAGAAATCTCTAAGTATCATGATATCATCTTCAAAATCGAGCTCTTTATCAGATTCAGATAATTCCCCATCATCAGAATTGTTCTCGGGCTGATTTCGGATAAGCTTTTCTGGTATACTTTGCCGGTCGAAATAGTTCATAAAAGAAAGCAACTCCGCTGCAGATGGCCTTCGTTCACGTATATAATTGAATGATATTTGCCACGTCACTAAAATTGAATTCTTTGCCTCCCAGTCCCTATAGAAATGACCTACTTCGGTTTTCGGAAGTTTTATAGTCTAACCTTACAGAGGACCTTGGATGGCCGGAAGAATATGATCCTCGGTCTGATCGATTGGGGCAAAGGTTCGATGTATTTATGAATTATACGAGTTCTGATGCACTCGCTACTGCATAGTTTTTCGTTCTTTCTTTTTGATTGTTTCTATTATCATCGTTTCTTTTTATATCTCGCATACCAAGTACTATCTTCGTTTCAAATTTGGGTGTTTTTCCCGAGATTAAGAACTACAGGCTTCACTTCGCACTCATGAACTTGATATTTCGCCGGTGTGAAGTACAATGTTGAGAGGAATAACAAAGAAATAGCGCGTACTCAATACGGTCAACGATACCTTCCTCTAAACTTCTTCTTTCAATCCTCTCTGTACATTATGAGTTCGTCGCGATATTCCTCAAGTTAGCATTACACCAGAGTATTTCTTTTTTACCCCTATACCAATGCCTCTCTAGCACATTGTGATATCGAATATTTTAGCATTCCCTGTGACTCATGACCACCAAAAAGGATAAGGAGAGGGCTCCAAATATACCACCGTAAATTCGACTGAATTATGAAGGAGACTCGGTACTTATCGGACATTCAGGACCAATGATTAGTCGGCACCAATCACTGTAGAAAGAAGGCTGGGGATCAGATGCCCAACTCCGCCGAGATTGCCGCGTTTTCAGAACTTGGAGCGTTTCTTTCTCATGACAAAAGTACAAACTATTCCCTGGCCTCGCTCGCTTTTGCGACAGGGATAGGAATGCGGCTAGGCTGCTAGCTTATGGGGGCTAAAAGAATTCACGGGGCTGCCACAACTTCTTCATTTCTCTTTTCATTCAAGGTAACCCATAGCTTCTGCACAATATTCTAGATCAGCCGAATACATAAGGTAGAGATCAAACCGAGCAGACCAATTTCCCATACGAGGAACGATTTTGGCGTATGTAGGCGCCCCGAGTCTAGTTGAAAGGCAGCGCTAACAGATGATGCCCTAACCACCAGCGCGAAGGGTTACACTGCCCCCACCGCGGTCCGTTCCAGAATTGGGGCTGATCATCCATACCGAGGTGTATGGATTAATTTAAATAGATACATACATTTGCTTGACTCCAACCATCCTCTTCGATACCTTTCACAAGGCAGATCCCACAAGGCGGACACCGCATGATGGAAGTGCCATCTTCAGAGTTCAACTTCTCCTTTAGCTCACCATCCGAAGTGGTATTCACCCCTTCATCTTCATCTCGAGGCAATAATCGCGAAGGTTCTTCACTCAGTTCACAAACCCCGAGAACGATCTCTCTCTTCCAAGACCTGAGCCTCAGCGATTCCCAAGACTCGATGCTGTCACCCCAAGCTCGGTCATCAAACACCTGGCTAACCCCTGGTAGCTCTCCTGCCACTTATGCCCAGCAACATAATGCTTCCCCAAGCCCAAGCCCAAGACCTGTGCCAGTGCATTTATCTCTTGGTGACCGACAGGCTGAGAGGAGTCGCTCGATATTTTCTAATTCAACCCGAGCAACACCGCGAATCCCTGGTGCTTTTCCTGAGTCGAGCATCGGCGAAGAAACTCGCCCTTCCGAAAGACATGCTGCAGAGAGCGAGGATGACTCCGACAATACCCAATGGAGTGACATTGAAGAAATGCACGACGCCAAAATTAGCGATATCCGTGAAGAAGAACTTCCTCCTGCTCCGGTTTATAAAAGTCGACTTCAGGATGGCCTGAAAGATGTTAAACGCGAATTGGGCGTCCTTGCCGACATGATGGGAATTTCTCCGCTGAGCGAAAAGCAAAGTTCAGATCTTTATGCCTTGTATAGGGATACCAAGGAAATGAGCATGTTTAAGTACCCAGACACTCGGACTGTGGGTTTTATCGGCGACTCTGGTGTTGGTATGGCCTTCCAATGTCTCTATAGGTCATTTCTTTTCTTTCCTAATACTCGACCAGGGAAAAGTTCTTTAATAAACTCGTTGCTTGATCAGCGGAGCCTATCACGCTCCGTATGTATCATCTCATTACTTTATTCCCCGGTCAAAAAAGAGGCTGTATTAACAAGTATATACAGAGCAGCGGAGGCACAGCTTGTACCTGCGTAGTGACTGAATTTCGACATGTTGATGAAGAGCACACCGGACCATTTACGGTTGAAGCAGAGTTTATGACATCGGCAGAAATGAAAGAGCTACTGAACGAACTTCTTACAAGTTTCCGTCGATTTCATGTCAATCGATTTTTCCGAGACCTGCAAACGCAAAAGGACCAGCAAAAATGTCGAGATGAGGCTGGGAAGGCCTGGGAAACTTTGGAATCTTTATTCAACAATCAACCGGCGTTGACGATGGAACACCTTTCCCAGGACTATGACGGGGCTCATTCAGCTATCCTCGCGCAGTTGGAAAGGTGGGCCTCTGCTGACCTAGCATTGCGACCAGGTGGGCTCGATGCACTTGAGTACTCTGCGATTGCAGGTGAAATTGAGGAGTGTAGAGATATTCTCGATATGCTAACTGCTAGTAATATTGAGAGTGGCAAACCTGCAATTTGGCCTTTCATTAAGCTGATCAGGTCAGTGAAGCTCCCGTTAGAAAGAATTCGTTTTTGATAATCTTGCAGGGTATATCTCAAATCACCGATTCTGAAGAACGGCCTGATCCTTGCTGATCTACCCGGTATGCCCCAGGAATTACATCGCCGCACTCACTGCAGTCGGGCTTTAGACTAATCCTCAAGTAGGCTTCAGTGATCTAAACTACGCCAGAGTTCGAGCTACGGACCGGTATCTGTCTCATAGCTGTGATGAAGTCTTCGTTGTGGCGGACATTGCCCGCGCTTGTACAAACGAATCAGTTGAAAACATTTTGGGACGATGCAAACCAGATCAGCCAAAAAGAATCATCTGCACGAAATCGGAGGTATTCTTAGTAGTCGCTTATGTGGAAAAGGGTTACTGATCTCTCTTCTTAGGACATTTCACCTGAAGAATCTGCTCGTGGTGATAGTTCGCATGCTCTTCGGATCAGACAGATGAACGAAGAAATTCAGGCTATTCGAAAAAAGGCCGACATAACCGAATCCAAGGCACGGAGAGTGTCGTCCACGAAACGACCAAAACTGGCGGACCAAGTATTGATGCTACGGTGAGTCCTTGGTCTCGAGACGTGGCAATCCCATTCACTGACTTTGTATTAGTGGTAAGGAGGAGGAGTTGAATCTCAAGTAAGCTACTTATGTTTTAAGCTCGGCCTGTACCGACATACTAAACATCTGGCCAGTTTGACAAAATTCCTTGTCACTCAGCGGAACGCCCAGGTATCGCAGAATCTCATCAAAAGACACCCCGATGTCAAGGTTTTTTGTGTCAGTAACACACTCTACTCCAAGTACCGCTCCAGCGGAAAGAGTAATGAAGAGGCATACGTTGATCTTGCGGGTATTCGGGAACTGCGCCGGTACTGTCACTTGGTACCCGCAGAGGCTCTCATGCGCTCGGCAACCGTATTCTTGAATATCCAAGTACCAAAACAGCTAGCTTCTCTGCGTCAGTGGACTTTGTCCGGAACAGATTCGGTGACAAGTGGAAATGCCGCTAGGCTTAGAGAGGTTCTTAGGAATGCACAGGATGGTTTGAAACGGGTATATTTGACCTAGATGGACCTATTAGGCCATGAGCAGCGTATTGAGAGATCCAGAGTGTCTGACAGTCAATAGGAGCTCATTTCCAACCAAGGATTAGCTCATCAAGCGCGTGTGGGCTTAACCAGTCTATTTGAGGAACATATTACCAACATGATTCGTAAGTTGTTCCTTTAATTCATTATATCTGGATCCTAGTCTCATAAAAACTTCAGGGCAACATCAAACTTGCTGGACGGCTGCAAGTATTGAGATTAGCCGGAAATGGGCAGCAGAAGTGGGTTTCTTCAACCCATTTTTTGACCATACTATTCGGTTCTAATATTGCTTACAGCTGGCCTGGCAAACTTATGCTGCCTTTTGTTTTAACTTTGGCGAGCACATAACTAAGGCTGTGTCTAAAGGTCGCTGTTGGAATGACGAGTTACTCGAGCCAGCAAGAGATCAGCTAATTCTCAAATGGGAGATTATTGGGAATTGGCTGCATATGCAAGAAGGAAACATGACGAGAGATGCTCGCACAATCTTTGATAGATGGAGAGAGGAAATTGGAGGTAAGTCAATTCTTTTGGAGAAAAAAAAAAGCTTCATCACCCAGGTGCTCCTGGGGTAGCATTCTCATTTCATGGCTTTTTGTAGCGCATATTCATCTTGCACCTTGCGCCCTTGAAAATCTTCGCCAAACCCTGGATCTGAGAAGAAGATACATTCATGAACATGCTCTGAATGCTTTGCAAAAGATGACGCAAATCTCAGAGTAAAGATATCCGTGCCGGCATCATCGAAATGGTGTGCTAATTAGCTCGTCAGGAACACCAAGAGAGACATGGCTCATGGTCATGCCAGCTCTTACATTTCAGGACTGATGCAACCTGCTTATACCCAGATTAACCTAGAAGGAGGTTAGTCAAATTAACCTTCCTACTCCAGGCTGTATCTCAAACTGGCTTATTGATTAATATATACAGGGCCCGGAAGTATCAAGCGCAAGCAGACGATCATGAATGATCACCTGATGAATTCAATGCTCTTTGCTAAATTTTCGAATGAAGCTCGCAGAGAATACATAGGGGCCCTGGATGAGTGTTTTGATGATCTGCAGAGAAAAATGACTGAGGAGGTGGAGAGTATGGCGAGAGATTTCAATGCAGTGATTGCAGCCGAAGGTCAAATTTCAGAGGCAGAAGAGGCACCCGCAGTCGTAGATGCCCTCAAATCCCGGTTTGAGGGCACCGAGGCAATCCTGGAAAGGGCCCAGATGGTTGTGCAAGATCTCAATCTGGAGACTACCCATGATATTGTCTGATTTGTATTATCTATAAACTCTGTTACAGTCCCAATCCTAGCCAGAAAATAAGTCCTTCATCAAACCAAATATTCCATGGTATATTAATAAGGATCCAAAACAACCCATACTGAACAAACCTCTCGCCTCCCACCGTGCGGGACAGCTCGAGATGAAAACGAAAGACAGAAAACTATGCAAATATGAATCAAAAAACCTTACTCATCAAGATTCTGCGAAGGCGAGTTCAAAATACCTTGTAGTACGTGTATGATACAATATTTTTCCTCAACGTATACGAGCCATAATCCAGCTATCTTGTATATGTGGACATGTCGTTTTGAGGTTGCAGTGTTTGCTTCAGGCGATCTGGAGCTGTTAAATCGGAGCCGATGAACGCTGGCGCCAATCGCCGTCCCTCCTCTCGACTTTCTATGGAACCCATTTATTGTTCAACGGAATAGAATAGTGAGGCGAATGGCTCAAGAGAGGGCCAGATCCGCAGAATTTAATGTTGACTATTATAGGTCCAGTTTTTGAATTTTGTTATTGCTCTCATCTTTCTTTGTGGCCGACTTCTCTATCACTTTCTCAAAATGTCCACGTCCGTGATTGTTATCGTATCCGAGTCACGATATAGTCCGAAACACTACCTCTATGTCACTGACGAACTGAAGGAATCGTTCAATTCTAGCTCACCACATGCTAGCTGGGACCAGGTTGCGCAAGAGGTTCGCCAAGTGGTTTTGAAACATCTCGACTCTGGGCGAGATGTCATTCCACTTACTCATTCATTTGGCGGTATTGCTATGTCCGAAGCCTTCAAGGGGCTTAAGAAGCAATATCGGGAGAAACAAGGCCTGAAAAGCCCGATCCTTCGACTAGTCCATATGAGTGCGATGGTTTTGCCGCAGGGACAAAGCTATATCGGGCAAATGGAACCGGGGACCCCCAAAGAGGAGCTTGACAAGCAGGAAAAGGAGATGCAGGCCAAATATGGTGGTATCAATGTCTGAGGGGTAGGATATTCACAGGTTTTTTAAGGGCCTTTTCACGTTCAATTTTAAAATGCGAATGCTAATGCAATCTACGGGATGGGTCAATGGTCCTGGACGAATTTGCCTGCTGCATGGCTCTGTGCAATGATTGTGGCCCTAAAGATGTAACAGAAGCAATTTCCTTGGCTGGACTCAGTCTCAGCACGCCCATTGGCTGTGCCCGTAACTTACACGGCCTAGCTTGTGTCGAAATAGCCAGTATTGCGGGCTTGCGTGCAAGAGCGTACTATAGCTCGAGGAAATGGCGGTTTTCATGTCGAGCGATGTTACGAAGGAAATTCGCCATTCTTGAGCAATCCTGGGTATATCGTGGATTACGTTCCTCAGGCAGCTGGCGAAGATGTCGATCTTGAGCGCGAATTATGACAAAGAATCATCCTGTATGGTATCTGTTAGCTGTAACTAATTAACTTCATGGGGATATCTCACCCGCAGGTTACGCTATTGAAGATTTCAATAGAAATTTCAAGCTCTATATTAAATTTGCTAAGAAAAATTGATATTTTTGGGAGTGTAAAAAGACAATATATCCAATTATCCATTGAACTATATTTAATTAGTGACATCCTCTGAATCATTTGGATATATGATAGAGAAAGATTTGTCAATAATACTGATGATTTTCTTGATAATTTTTAATATCAGATTGAAAGTCAAATTCATTGAAATTATATAGAAAATATGATAATACAAACTTGGTTATCTGAATGAATTTTTTTTATTCAGATTTTCGATTTGTTTATTTGCGGTAAATATATACACGGATTAGGCACAAAGATAAGAGGTGTAGATTAACAAAATCAACTAGCTAATATAAATAGAACAAAGACTGATTCTCAAAATAAGCTTCAAGCAATCAGGATGATTCGAGCGAAGTCATTTAGCTCTCTCCTGGCGTGGTTTAATCAAAGAAATGGTATCGAATCGGGATCGAACCGCAAGGACCATCAGGTAATCTTTATAGCTTCACCGCATCAATCTTTCAGAGCTTTTGTCAAGAATCCCGTGGTAAGTAGGCTGCATGCTGTTGATATCATGTGTCAGGACAGTGCCCGCCAGCCAGATGGGGCCGGCCCGCTCACGTTAGCCAATCAGACCAATTATTCAAACTTAGACATATAAAGTTCCTTCATGCCAGCACTGCTTGGCCTACCCCGTTACACTTAACTAATACTTCTGGCTCGGATAACGTCATATTGCAATATAACAGAACTACCAAAAAAACCCACAAAGCCCCAGGATAAACACCACACAAAAATAAAAAAATTTTTGGATCAAATCTATTATTTGGAGTTCGACTCGGTCTTTCCGCCAGATATAGACAATGGCAAACACAGAAGCAATACTATTCAAATGCTATTTGTACATACAGAAAGAAAATAACGCAGCCGGCCGGTTCTGCTGCTGCAGGGCTCAGTAATCCAGTGATATGGACAAGAAAGTAGGAACTGACAAAAGCTTTACTGCATCTTTTGAAATAAGGTAGCCAACGCCGGAGCAGACAGTAATGGCAACAATGTATCTTGTCCACCCGTCAGCACTCGACCAGGGCACAACCATGCAACAGGGATAATGTCAAAAAAAAAAAAAGCCACACGTTATCCGTTCAGGGGAAGGCCTGAACAGACCAAAGTGTAAAAAACAGCAAAAATAACTAAACTCAACGACGTATATAAAAAAACAACAAGCATAAAAAAACATACAACAGCAGGGATTCGCATGTGGTCACCCACCATACTACTAACCTGCCGGCGTGTGGCTTAAGTACGGCTGAGCGGACGGGAAGCCCTGTTCTCCACACCCTATGGTCGTATGTGCTAGACAAATTTTAGAATAAAATTAAGTAGAGCATAAGGACATGCTGATAGGCGTTGCGAGCATGGTGAACTTTAGCTTAGCATCGAGACTCCAGACATGGGTAAATATTCAATGGATTGTCAGAGAATGCAGTAGTGTAAGATCCTAGGTTTGTGATGTTCAGCGTAACGGACGAAGTGTTACAACCAGAGAGTACAACTAATGTAGTTCTTCGAAGTGAAAGATTGCACTCTTGAATTAATGCGAGCTTCACAAGGGTGTACATATATATATATATACATACCGATGGTGTACTCTCACACTGAGATGCTCGAGTGAGGACCTAGCCAGGCGTTCCTGATAACCACTAGGCAGTATCACTACCCATACAGTCTGAACATGACCATGCCACTACGAATTACTACATATTCGTCTCCCCTAGCCTAGGTACATAGCCAGATGGCCCGATACTACGCTGACCCAAGAGCAGACGGATCCTGCGATGATAAGGCTGCCCAGGCACTACTAGCAGCAGAGAAGAGCGCACCGCAAGTTCGAATAAAGGAGGTCATTAACTATTAAGCACACGCTCAACTTGATAGTTGGTTATTAACCGATTGGTACATGTAAGACTTCACACTGTATCAAGTTGATGTTGATGTTGTTGTCATGTATTCTGCTGTCCTGTACTATGTACAAACAGCCACAAACGCCCAGGTTGCACTAGTGTATAATGGGTACTAGTAGCTTTTTCTTTGGATCCTTCCTGGATATGTCCATAGTACATACATTAGAATATGTGCATGATGCCAAGAAAAGAATGCATGCAAGACTTTGATCACAGACATCTACCAAGATTGACCATACTATACTAGAGCATGCAGACATGAGCCTCACGGAGACATTGCCCGACCTAGCCCTTCCAAGCTGTCTTCCAGAACATTGGTTGGGTCACAGTATGGACTTAATGAGCGGAAAGGTTCCGAATTATTCTTCTGCTGTTCTGTTTCAACCACTCGGTGTGAATAATGAAAATGGAATGAGTGGAGTGTCTTTCAGCCGCAAAGAACCTCCTTTTGAAACTGACCAATCAGAGCGCGATTTCGTCGATGAAGAAATTTCTGCCGCGGTTTAAAATGGGTCCCTTTTTATGCTCTTCGATTGGTGAATACCACTCACCGCCCTCTTGATTATACAAACTAGGCAAACAGCGGGAACCCTCGCTTAGGAGTAGCGCTCACCGCCCAGCACCCACGGAGTATAAAGTCGTGCAGGATTCCGGACCTTCTTCTGTTTTTCAAGCGACTCTACGTATGTGATCCCTCCCCCATACGATGGAAAAAACCATCCAAATCATCTCCAAGAATGACTACTAACAATCTTTCTCCTACAGTTCAAAGAATCACTTTAGAGTAGACGTCCTCTTCTAAGCTCTTTATAAGAGCCACAGAATCTCCACCCTTGCTGATGACTGCATGTCCTCGATGCCCTAAAGTGAAGCCTTTAGACTCCCGCCTCGACTGCTACGCGATCTTCGGATCTGTGTTAATGTCCAGGGAGTGGTGATGATCTTTACCTGGTCTCGGCGTCTGACTTCGGTCGGCTGGTCCTGGTGGGTGTCGAGGAGGTCTGAAAGGTTTTGATCCATTCTCTTTGATGTTGGAGATGGTCAATCGGAGCTGTGAGGTGCGATGCGCCATATTAATTAGAACACATAATTTATCAGAATTCAAGAATCTTCTCAAATATCTCTTCGTCCTCATCACTGTAAAATCGCTTGATTCGAGTCTTGCCTCCGCAGCCAATGAAATCCTGCCGCGGGAGATCCTGCAAAATGGAGTGGTCTTCCAATTCGTGGCCGAGTACGGAGGACCCCAGTTCAACTATACTATGTACATTAGTTAAGCCACACCAATTACAAGAGTATACACTCTGAACGTCCAGGCTGTGCAAGTGTTTGTTGCCGGTGGAAATATTTATCGTGTACAGAATTATATCCGACGCAAAAGTCAAAAGATACTGATGATAACTATAACCTCTCTGAATTTACATTAGCTTAGTGTATTTTACCATTAGGGCTCGGAATACTGTATACACTAGCACGAATATTCATACTACCAATGACCTTCTTTGTTTGATATGGCTAAGTATGCCGATGTACATACATTGTTTGTATGTCGTCTGCATTAGGGTATCATTTCTCATTATCAATCTTGCATACACACTTGCGCAGTAGCTATTCAGCTGACTTCGCACTCTTCTCGGCCCCCTTCGCTTCACCTTTGCCCTCTCCTTTGCCCTCTCCTTTACCATCTCCTTTAGCCTCTCCTTTGGTCCCTTTGTTGCGATTGCCTCGTCCTCCACGCGACCCTCGCGATGATCCTCCGCCGCCGCCAGGTCCTCCACCACCACCACCACTACTATTAGCCTCGGCCTTCTTCGCATTGGGCTCTCCTCGTCCCTTACGAGATTTTTCTCCACCTGGATTCACTTTGCGCTCCAAAACAACCACCTGACTCTGTCCCACGGATACTGGACTAGCAGCTATGGCCTTCTGCAGTCCCGCCGCCTCTGCAAAATCCACGTATCCGAATCCCTTCTTCTTGTCAATCTCCACTTTGGTTACGGAGCCAAACACTCCAAACGCCTCCTCTAGCAGCGGTTCTGTCACACCTTGCGAAGGATTGGCATGCTTGAGGAACGCTTGTGTTGCGGTCGACGCCGGGCTTGCGGTGGCTTTGCCTTTGCCACCCTTAGCTGGCTTTGTCGGAGCGTTGTTCGTATTGGTATTTGTATTTGCGGTGGTAGGAGTGCTCGGCGCTTCAGAGGCACGAGGTGAGGAAACTTCAGTGTTCTTTTCTTTTCCAGCATTTCTACCTTTGGCAGATTTGCTCGATTCCTTCTTGCTACCTTCCACAGTGGATGCCGGGATGGATGAGTCTCGAGAGCTCTCGTTATTCGGGGAACTTATTTCATTTGATCCACTCTTCCCACGCCGACGGCCTCCAGACCCAGACCCAGACGTGAGACCCAGATCACGCTGGAGAATCTTGGCCGCTGCAGCGACATTCCCTCGCTCTCTCTTCTTTTCGTTCCCTGAAGCACCTGTAGACTCCTTGGGGGTGCTTGCTGAAGCACTCGCCTTGCCGGATTTTGTCGTAGCTGTAGCCTGCTTCGCTGCTTTGCCAGATTCCTTGCTACCTTTATCACTCTTACCCTTCTTCTCAGTGGTTGTCATAGAGGTAGATTCCTTGTCTGGTCGCTGTAGCAGCTTCTTCGCTTGCACCTTCTCTTGTTTGGTTTCCTTCTCTCCTCGGCCGTGCTTCGACTTGGAGCTCCCGCTTTCCTTTGCCTTGCTGGCTTTCTTGTCCTTAATATATTGAACCAAAGGCGTTGTCAAGACTGGTTCCTTTTTCGATTCGGTCTCTATTGAATCCACGGGGGCAGGTTTGGCAATCGGCTGGGTCAGACTCTCGAGGAAAGCGATGAAGTCCGAGTCTTGATCGATCGTCCCTTGTCGGGCATCCTTGCGTACTCGGTTTCCGGGGACTTTGGCATAAGGCGCGAATTCAAGGGATGGCGGACCTAGGAGAGACGGGTCGTTGGAGGTGTGGCGGGCATCTTGGAAGGAGGTCTGTCGAACTCGATCTGAGAGCGGAGTGACGTGTTCGTTAGAGGTGACATGGACATAGGCTCTCGAAGGACGAGATGGTTTGGCAGGGCTGTAGCGAAGCGTTCGTGCGGTCAGGAAAAGTGCTCATATCATTCGTGATAGACATATTTACTTACTCCTTCGAAACTTTGCCAGGCTTATACTGAAGCCAATCGATCTTTCCTGCCCCCGGCTTCCATTCGTCGCCCAGTGCAGTTTCAAGTTCAGATTGTGTTAGTCCCGGTGGCAGGCGGCGGATCAGCAGCTTGAGACGAGGAGCTGGAGGTTTGGGAGTTTTCTTTGTGGATGCGGACTTTTGTGTGGCCGTCACTGGGATTTGAAGCACGCCGGCAGTTGATTTGGCAGGCTGCGTCATGGTATTACTTGGGATGTGTAAAGACTACAACTCCCAAATCTCGTGCAAAATCCCAACCAAAGCACTGAGTGGTCGTAGTGCTGTGCTGTGCTGTGCTGTGCTGTGCAACTGTCGAACCCCGCGCAACTTTTGGAGAAACACTTGCATTTTGATATCCGAAGGCGGTGAGCTATCATGGAGGGAATATGGGGAGTAAACAGAGATATACAAGATATATTGGATATATTGGATATACTGGATATATTGGATATACTGGATATACTGGATATACTGGGTAGACTATGATTTAAATATTAATGGCATAGTAATGATGATCAACTTGACAGTCCAAATTTATTTATTTTCCCCTGTTGTATTGGTTGAGTCCAGCTGGAAATAGGTGATATTTTTGACCGGCTCGAACTGCCACAAACAAAGCTTATGATGAACGAGTTCATTGAATTTCGTAACTATCAGACATGAATGGATCATTTTTGAGGTCTCGCCTGTCAAAGGAAAATTCAAGGTTCCTCTCTTTTCTGTACAAACATAGCAGCAAATAATGCTGTCTGAAAATCATTAATCATGGCGAGGATGGTGATAGACCACCGGGCATCATGATTGGCCCGGGAAAGAAGAGACTCGAGCATCCAGTAGTTATATGGTACTCAAGATGGAACTTGTCGGCCATCTTGGTAAGCTTCCAGTCACCAACCATTCGAAGTGCCGTCCGAATATTTATTCGGGGTCAAAAGAAAGGTAAGGTATCTTGTCGGCTCATGACGATGGAGCTGATTCTGGCGCAACATCAATTGGCCTGGGCTTGCGATTCTTGCGGTACCAGCGTTCATCGTCTGGATTGAATCCACCATTTCCAAAGTATGCCCACTCCTCGGTCTCTGCCATGTAGTCCTCTGGGGTGAATGGAGTACCGTCCGCCTTCTCCTTTTCGAGTAACTCAAAGAAACGCTGGTAGTCAATACGAGTGTGCCATTTGTCGTTAACCCTGAACCTTTCTGACGCAATCAGGACACAGCAACTGTGAGCATGCTCCGCCGCAATACCGTACTTCAGACCTCGACGCTCTAGCTCTGCGTTGAGGGCAACACAGAACGCGGCGACTTCTTCATAGAATGGAACGTTCTTCATGGTCAAGCCAGCTCCAGCGCTGGTGCTGGTTCCACAGAATGTAACACCCTTGATCTCGACAAGACCCGGCAGGGCTTTTTCGACCAGATTGGCATATCCTTGAACTTCGTCATCCACGTTGAAGCCATTGACCAGAGTCAGACGGAAGACGGTGCGTTGGTAGCTTCGCTTCTCGCGGAGAATGTCCAGGCAACGTTGGAATCGCTCCCAAAAGTCGCGGTGCAGAGGACGATCGATCTTGCGCAGACTCTCGCGGTTGCTGGCATCGATTGAGACGTAGAGTTGAGTGACACGGTGCAGAGCCTCGAGTTGGTCGGGGTGTTGGGCATTACAAACAAGGAAACTGGAGATGCGTTCATTGTGCAGCATTTCGAGGAAACGGTTGATGTGAGGGTAAAAGATCGGCTCGCCGACAAGACTCAGCGCACAGTGACGAATGCGCATTGCCTCAGCAAATCGCTCAGCGCGAACACCAGGAACACCGCGAAGCATCTTGATCTTCTTGTAGTGACCCTCCTTCACACCATTGAAAATCAGCTCGGGCTCATCCACCTTCCAGCGCCAAGTCGTTCCGACCGGGTTTGTGCCGTGGCGCCAGCAGAAGATACACTTGTTACTACAAGAGAGAGATGGCGTAGCCTCCATGCACAGGTGAGATCGGATACCATAGAAGGAATACTTGTAGCATGAACCGCGACCACGCAGAGCAGATTTGGTCCAGCGACAGATCTTCACACCGGAGTGTGAGCCAACGATCGAGTATCCTTGCTTGGTCAGAGCGGCGTAGGTTGGAGAGGTCTTGGGAACCATCTCTTTGGCGGTATCATTTGTAGTCACGGATTTTCCAACAGTGGTGAAATCAACGGGGATAGGAGCGGCCGACGAGTCACTGTTTGAGTCACCGTTCATCTTGATATCCTCTAGATCGACCATAGAAGAAGACTTCTTCTTTTGGGATTCCTCATCATCCTCCATATCTTCCTCGTCACTTTCCATTGCATCACCGCTACCAGGGACACCCTCGCCAAGTCCACCGTGCTCTACAATATCGCCAAAGATATCCAACAGGCCAGTAGTCCATTCCTTCAAGGCACCTTCAGGGTCATTCTTGACATCACCCATACCCAATGGGAACACGCGTTTACGGCCGGTCAGCTTGGCCATCCACCGATCGACTTCCTTAGCCTGGGAACAGAAACCTTCTTCCTCCGTGGGCCACTCTTCTTTGTCGCCAAATCCAAAGACGGAGTATCCACCCAATTTGGAGAGGGGCGCGGTATCGATTCGGAAATCGTTGTGGGTTTCATCAAGGTGGCCCAAGAATGTGTTGAGCACGGTGTCAATGTTATAGGTGGGGACCAGGATACAGTAGACATAGCGAGTACCGGGAACATCGGGCGAGTCTGCAGTTATTTCGGGCACTGAGGTGAAGAAGTCGTCAAAGTCGAGGTAGGAGATATCATGAATCTGTGGGGGCAGGATGCCACGTTTGCGATCTTCAGAGGCCGATTGCTTTTCCGCAGCGAGGCGTAGATCCTCCAAGAGAAGATTGGCATATCGTTCGGTGGTGGTAGTCAAGGAAGCGAAAAAGACGACGGGCTGGATGAAGGAGACTCGAGGGCCATTTTCTTTGTCTTCGGCGGAGACACGCCGGCCCCCAATGGTCTTCACGGGCTTTCTTCCCTGCACACGTTTAGGGCCTGTAGTCGGCTTCGCAGCAACAGTAGTAGAAGCAGGCTTGTCGGTATTTTTAGTCTTGGTAGATACAGCTGGAGAGGTAGTCGATTTCCCTGCGGGCGCATCCAATTTCTCGGACTTCTCTGGTGATTGACTGCGAGGGGAAACGGGGACGGAAGACGAAGCGGCAGTCTTGGATCGTGAGTTGAATTGACGATAGACACGCAGGGTCAAGAAGAGGACAGCCAGGGCGATGAGGAAGGGCAAACGATAGGCATGCCAGACAGCGAGGCCTAATAATGATATGCGGGTTAGTGAGGGGCTTCAAAAGACTATTGAGGGGGATGTATTGTAAGGATCAAGTTGAGTACTCACTGTCAATCATGGCTGGCGCGCCAGTCATATTTGCCAAAAAAAAAAAAGAAAAGAACTTTCAAACGACACGAGGGAGTCAGTCTCGAGTTCAGTTGAAGTTAAGAAGTTGAAAAGACGAAAGAAAAAAAAAGATTGCGGAGGAAAAGAGTGGAGCAGGCGGGGGCAATTTAGTCCGCTTAATTGCAGTACAGTAGTTAGTAATACTATATAATAGTATTATTATGATTTAGAGAGGTGTATGTTTGTATAGTTATCATAAGGATGAAATATATAGAATATAAAATTATCAAAACATGATAGAATAGTACAGTTGTAAAGTAGCATAGAAGATGCCATACTATAGTTATGGTATAGTTAGTTACAATATTTCTGATTACTAATGCTGGTAGCAGAGTTGGACATTTTGATTCTATTCAATCTACTTGATATCAGTATTAGCAAGAGTAGTAGTATACGATAATTGATCCGAAAATACCAATTATAAAACATCAGATAATACAATGTAATATAATTAATATAGCCATAGGCAATGGCTGAAAGTAGGTAGTACACCACGTGACTCGGAGAGTATCAGACTACAACTTCAACTTTCACTCTTCTTCCTCTCCATTTCCAATGTGACTCTCTTTTGAATTTATTCCTACTTCAACTTGTACTCTCCACTATATACGGTTCACTCTCAGTTCAATAACATCCGGTTTCACTACCATGGAGAAGGTCAAAGAACAGATAGCAGGATCCCAAAACCCGCATGAGTCTGATCCTCTTCCAACACCCAATCAACAACCAAATCATGATCGAAATCATTCTTCCCGTCGTAACTGGCTCATCTTTCTCTGCGCCGTGATTGGAAGTGGTTGGTTCCTCTGGCCGCGCTGCTCGCATCACCAAATGCTCCGTACGCCCGTCACTCTAGAGGATCGCGTCCATAACATTCTAACATCCACTCCGCTCATCGGTATCTCCACTCCATAAAAGCCCTATAAGATCACTCTTTACCCGGATATGAAGCTAATGTGGATAGATGGCCATGATGACTTTCCCATCTTCATCCGGGAATTTTACCATAATCACATCTATGACTCCAACTTCACCGAGTCCTTCATCCACGGCAATCTCTCGGGTCATGTTGATCTACCCCGTCTGAAGAAAGGCTATGTCGGTGGTACTTTCTGGAGTGTCTTTGTCCCGTGCCTGCGGATGGCACAGATTTCTCGGATGAAAACTATGCTCTGAGTTAGTGTTGCCGAGAATTAAAGAAAAAGAAACTTGATAATAACATTAAGACTAAATCGAATGATATAGGTGTGCGCCAAACCGTCGAACAAGTCGATGTTATGTCACGCGTGCAAAGGGCTTACCCCGAGATTTTCTCGAGGCCCCCCCAATGGCACAACTGCTCTACAAGCATTCCGGCAAGGCAAAATTATTTCGCCGCTGGGTATTGAAGGTCTGCAGTCAATTGGCAATTCGCTGGCACATCTCCGTATGTTCTATGATCTGGGTGTCTCCTACGCGACACTCACACATAATTGTCATAATAAATATGCCGACGCTGCCCTGGTCGAACTGGCCGACGACGGCATCAAGAAGGCCGACCCCATTTGGCATGGCGTCAGCTCAGCTGGTCAGGATCTGGTTTACGAGATGAACCGCCTCGGCATGATCATAGATCTAGCTCATGTCAGTGTACAGACCATGCGCGATGTGTTGGGCGCAGGCAAGACTGAATGGACGGGTAGTCGAGCCCCAGTGATCTTTAGTCATAGCTCGGCGTATGCATTGTGCCCGCATCCCCGGAATGTGCCAGATGATGTACTCGCTCTGGTACAGCAGACCAACTCAATTGTCATGGTCAACTTTGCTCCCGAATTCATCTCGTGTTCTGCTTCAGATAATGAAAATGGTCTACCTGACACAGACTACGAGCATGCCACCTTGGCGCTGGTGGCTGATCACATTATGCACATCGGAGCTGTAGCTGGATTTGATCATGTTGGAATTGGAAGCGATTTCGATGGTATCCCCAAGACACCAAAGGGCTTGGAAGATGTCTCCAAGTTCCCAGATTTGATCGCCGAACTCCTGCGACGGGGTGTCAGCGATGAGGATGCAGGCAAAGTGGCCGGTGGTAATCTTCTGCGCGTATGGCGAGAAGTTGATCAAGTTGCACTGGAGATGCAGGCCCGAGGAGATTACCCGGCAGAGGATTGATAAGTTTAGTAGATACCATATAACATCAAGTAAAGTAGGGGATAGCTTGTTGCTTGTTATAGTCCATGCCATGACTAGAATGCTCCAATTGGTGAATCTATTTCATATATGTATATTGACTAGTTGTAAACAGGCACTGCCGATGCGATCTGTTTCTTATACCAGGCAAACGCCCGAATCAAATTCGGTCCATTCAACCACGTATCAGGGAGAGGATGCTGAAATTTGCCTTGATTCGTCTGCATCACTTCGCGAACTTCTTCTTCCAACGCCCATTCAAAAGCCTGATGCTCGGTCGCTACCAGACGAACGGGAATCTCTTCATGAGGGCGTCCAGCCTCGTAGACATCGACAATAAATGAATATTTGGCAATTCGTAACATTTCTCCATTCCGACGCAAATGTTGCCAACTGTCGACCGTGACTAAATCTAGAAAACGCGACACGTTGAGACCTGTTTCTTCCAGGACTTCGCGTGCGACACCATCCAGTAGAGTCTTGTCAAGGTCGGGCTCAATTGAGCCACCGGGGCCTTCCCAAACACCTCCCATTGTATCGGTGAGGGCGCGTTGAATCAGCAAGATGCGTGGGCTGATAGTGGAAGTGTTTTTGATATTGGCATGGTGGGATGGACACTCTGCGAAAATGTACCCACCAACGCCGAAACTTTCGAATTCTGGTCGACTGGCGCAGAATTCGGCCAGCGGGACATTGAAGTATTCCAAATGAGGGGCGACAGTATATGGACGCGCCATTGGGAGTGAGTTCTGTATATTGTGGGAGATGCTGAGGTGATTCCGGATGGAATTTGGCGAATTTATGCAGGAAGTTTTTGCAATGAGTCAGGCCAATACGAGGAAATCATCCAGATAGACTCGAACACGAATATACAACAGGCATCACTATTTAGTACTGGGAGTTGTAGAACTGCACATTGGAGCCTGGAAGATAGTATGCTGCATAATAATAATAATAATAATATTATTATTATTAATCAATTGGCTTAATATAGTTAGGGTTCTAAGGGAATTATGCTGAAAACGCTTAGACAGTGCAACTGCAGCCTTGTAATCTTGGAACATTGTCAGAATCAGCATATATCGTCAAAGAAACAACGGAGGAAGAGAATTCTGTATTAACGGAAAAGAGGACTCTGGTAATATTACCGATATTGTTGTAATCCAGTGTATTGCTAATGTCAAAGTAGAAGATAACCTGCTCACACAAGAGCCCCAATGCTCAACTAAACGTACTTCTTAACGATATCCACAATTTCAGACTCTGACAGCTCCTTCAATCCCAAAAGCTCATTATCGGTCTTTGCAAAATGACCTCCAAATTTACCACCAAAGATGGCTCGCAAGATGAGGTTTTTGGCAAATGTGTGGGGATCAGGCGTGGGCTGCTTGATAGCCTCATAGGCCTTTGCCTCCAAGTCTTCGGTCTTAACTGGGATCTTCTCGATTTGATCAGACTTTCCTGACCATTGGAGCACTTGATTCTGGGTGAATTGCACATTCGCAGTGTAGACATGGCGATTTTTGGTCTCTTCGGCCTTCTGCAGAGTACCGGCGACGGCACGACCAATGCCAGCGAGGGTGGTGGAACTGACAGGTACATCACCACCATCATAGATGGATGTACTCGAGCCACTCAAGTTAATAAGGAAAGTTTTTTCGATACCCCAGTCGAAGAAAGGGCCTGTAATGATGGATGTGTAGCTGAATGTCGAATCCTGAGCTGCAATTTCCTCTAGCTTCTTGATAACAGCAACCTTGACGCCAAAGACCGGAAGTTTTGCAGTCAGAGGGTTTGCTGTGTCACTTCCAAATTCCGAAGGGATATATCGCTGGACTTTCGCAGCGTGGGCAGCTTCCAGCACGCGGAGGTGAACTTCACCAGGCACGACGCCTACACCGAGTGTATTGACGACGGCATCTTGGCCAGACAGCGCAGTGGTAAGTGAATCCAAGGAATTATAGTCGGCCACTTGGACCTTGACTCGAGGATCTAGTTGATGAGACGATGATCGACTCAGGACAGTGACTTCGAAGCCTCCATTGAGGAGTCCGTTAACAATGGCTGGTCCGAGGTTTCCGGTGCCCTATTTTGTCAGAGTCGACATCTTGTAAACAGGAGAATTCAAATTCTTCAGTGAGCTAGGATTGACTTACTCCGACAACTGCGACTTTAGAGATAGCCATGATCTAGTATAAATTTGAAATGTAAAGAAGTTGGAGTAGATATCGCAGTAGCAGTAAAGAATAAACTATACTGGTAATTTATCGTGCAATACAGCTATCTTAAATAAATTCATTTTCAATTATTCAATTGCTAATCCCAGTCACGCCATCTCATGTTGTGTAAAAGAAGAGTGTATCTCATCTGCAATGCTCGATTTGTTTCCAACGGAAAACCTCCGCTGGGCGTTTGTCAGCCTTTTTTTTTTCAAATCTTTCGGCAAATTTCCGGGCGAAACTCCGAGATTGGCGTGATTTTTACAAATGATTCAGCGAATTGGAGAATATTAGGAATCAAAGACGTGATTTTAATCATAACCAATTTATTCCATGATCATGCCAAGGAATTGCTATATACACATGCATGGTAATTATGAGGTATGGCTACTAGCCATAATTCATAATGTAGTACATACGGGCTTGCCTGCGTGTTGAAGGGGAGATCTGCCCATCGCATATATTAAGCAACGATAGTTTCTTAAATAATTACTGTATTGCTATAGCGAAACAAACAAACTAGAAACAGAAAGGATGAGTTCAGATCTTGATGTCGTGCGAGTTTCAATATATTGGTGTGTAAATTCCTACATGGTGCAGGGCTATCAGTTCAACCCGAATTCTTCCAGAGCAACGTCCTCAAAGTCGACTCTCGACGAGAATAGATAATTTAGGACTCTCTTTTTCTCTGTACTGCTTTGTTATTCAATGTATTTACGTAGTCGAGGACTCCCAACCTACGTTTGGCGCCGCAGGAACCCGTCAAAGAAACCACCAAGTTTGGTATACTCGCTCAGATCCATCACAGCAGAAACGTCTGGATTGTATTTAGTCAGTGAAATCTGTTTTTTGTTATTGTGTTTCAGATCGCAGAGCATTCTACTCACATTGATCAGGGCGGACGATGATGAGAGCCCCCTGTTTCGGGTCAATGCCGAGGAACTTGTATGCATGTCCATGTCCCCTGTTGTGACTCTCGTCATCATAGTAGATCTTGTGTAAATCTTGTATTCGGTCAGCCAGACTCAGATAAAATCAGCCAGAAAGCCTTTTCTGTTCATATCTTACCCCGGGTTTGGTTCTTGCCAGTCGCTGGGTAGAAACATTCTGGAATTTGCTCGAGTTCGACATCATATCGATTACCATGGCCAACGACCACAGCATCAATTAAACTGTCGATACTATGCGATTTGGGAGTAAAGGTATGGACTGGTCCATTCTGGGAGAAAAGATATTCCCCGAACTGTGCAACAAATTAGTAGGAAGTAGAGAACTCTGCTCCTCGCCCAACTTACCTTATTCAACTTTGTACGGTTTACGGGGATAGATAGGTCACCCACGAATGCCATGATACGCCATCTGCCATCTGATTTGAGCGGGCTCACCAGCTGCATAGGTTTCGAGTCGCAGAATCGCACGATCTGTGCACTGGGTAATCGCATTCCGACGATGACATTTGTGGCAAGGTCGTTCGATTCCGAGGACGTTGTAATTGGAGAGGCATCATATTTGGTTGTCACTCCTGCAGTATATTTTCCAGATTGAATGAATCCCTCTTGGAATTCAGCCGGGGTTGTTTTGGCTCCAGAGGAAAATAGCTTGGAGAAATATCGATCGAAATTGATTAGATCGAGTGCAACCTTTTGCCTTTCTATGACGTATGTCTCTAACAGAGAAGGGCTGGCAAGACCCGTCAAGATCTCACCGAGCTTCCAACCGATGTTGTACCCATCCTGCAGGCTGACATTCATGCCCTGGCCAGCCTTAGGCGAGTGGGTGTGGCAAGCATCGCCCGCAAGGAAAACCCTGTAATCTTTGTGGAAAAAGTCCGCATGCCTTTGTCCAATGGCATAAGCAGACCACCAGACAGTCTCAGTAAATTCTACTTGGTAAGGCTGGAAGATATTCTGGGCTTGACGCTGCAGATTCTCTAGGGTCACTTCTTTCGGGTTTGTTCCCGGGGGTAACTCAATATAAAATCGAGTGAGGTTATTGTTGTCACCCTCTCTTGGGATGATCATGAGATTTCCATGTTTGGATCGAATTGAGGACTTTTTCCGGAAATCTGGGAAGTTGGTTTGTGGAATCATATCCATTACACCCCAGACAGCATCGCTGCTGTCTCCAACCATCTTGTATCCCAGAGCTTTGCGCACGGTACTATGAGCACCATCACAGGCCTGCATGTGTTAGAGTAGCTCATTGTGAAGAAAAGAGAGGGCTTTTGTATGATACAGATACTCACCAGAACATACTTTGCCACAAAGGTCTCGTTCTTCCCATCCTTTTCAGCGGTGACAGTCACCGGGTATGCTTCGTGATTTGCTGCAGAGGCACTATCGACTTCAACAGATGTGACGTTATACCCATAATCAATCTGCTGGTCATTATACTTCTGCATCAACTCGATCAGAAGCCCATTAATGCGAGCCTGGTTCAGAATCACATGAGGCTGATGCGATAATCCTGGTTGAGTATCCGCTGTTCGTCCAGTCCGTTTGATAGCTCCATTACCATCCTCGGCCCAAAAGTTGACCTCGAGAACATGAAACGCTTCACGAAGTAGTTCCTCGCCAATACCGAAGCTCTCGAAGATTTCGACTGTACGACATTGCACCCCGTCCGCCTGGCCCATTACCATAGGACCATCACGGCGCTCCAACACCTTACAGCGCACACCATATCGTGCCAGCCAGGTCGCAGCGCAAAGACCGGCTGATCCACTACCACAGATGAGGACGTCGACTTTCTCTTTCGTAGGCTGCATGTTATCGATATGAAGTCGTCTGTGCGTTAGAATTTCCCCGCGGGGGTCATCTTTTATGGCGGATGTCCGGGATGCATTCCGGAGGGCTTCGGGATGCACTCCGGACGGTTGCCACTCCGGGGGAAACACTCGGCAGCCAATATCAGTCGATCAATTTCAACGGTTCCTGTAAATTGCCGGGTTGCCGGGTTGCCGAGTGGCAGAGAATGTGGGACTTGAATAAAATAGAAAAGAAAAAAAAGTAAGATAAATGTGGGACAGAAATAAGACAAGTATACATCTACTGTGTATGCAGCTACAAAGATAAGAGTATAGACATGATTTCGTCTCTAGATCATTATTTATGCTCATCAATCCCAAAAGGCAACCCAACGCCAGCGCCCGTGCAATTGCAATTGCAAACATGTTACAGAAAGTACTCGCTGCGGCCCGGCCGCGAGGTTGGCATATGCCGTTGATCATCGCTGACGGCGCTGAATAGCTTAAAAGTGGGCTTGAGGTCGTCACCAATTTCACAGACGGACGCCAAATTACCACACCGATAGCAATAGTTGGGGGCACTCCACACCGTCACGACGTTCTGGTTGGAGAAGTGATACTTATAACCTTCGTTCACGAGCTGATGAGCCCGCGCAATCAATGACAAATCGTTAACGTGGCAGAACTCATCGGCCACGCGATCACCAAATAGCCATCCTAAGAAAATGAATTTGCGCTTTAGCATTAGATCCAACTGAAGAAAAAAAAGGCAAAGCAAAATAAACTGCAACTCACCTGCACCTCTTGGGCTCACTGCCCACGTCTCAACATCGTCCGGATCCGACCAGACCAGGTCACAAAATGCACCCTCGTGCGGAATTTCCTGCGCACGAGCCACCACGCGCACCTGGTCTAGAGTTCGAATCTCTGGACTCAATCCACCGTGAACACACAGGACCTTTCCGTCGATGATGGCGCCCAGCGTCATGAAATCGAAAACCTGACAACAGGCCTTCCATACCGAAGCACTCCCGTACTTTTGGAAGCACTCTTCGTAAAATCCATATACTTGTGTGATCTGTCGAGATTCGTGGTTACCGCGCACGAGGGTGACTCGATCGGGGTATCTAGAAAGAGGTTTGTGTTAGTGCCGTCCAGTTATATCGATATCGCGGTCTTCTTCTCAACTTGTGAAAGAAGAAGGGTTGTCCACGGGAAACTCACTTCGCCTTGAGACAGAGAAGCAGGGTTAGAGTCTCCAGACTGAAATATCCACGATCGACGTAATCTCCTAGGAAAACGAAGTTGCGGTTGAGTTTAAGGGCGGAGGAGGTTTCACTGGCGGAGCGACTCCGGGTATCGGGTTCAGGGTCGTCGCCTTCCTCATCATCATGCTGTGAGCCGCGCATCTTCTTGCGGGCCTTTGGGTCTGTGATAGTGGATGGAGGTTCGATATCGTCGGAGGTGATGACGGAAGTTGAGGTGTGAGGGGCATCGAGCTCGGTGCCATCTGGCATTCCCCCCCGAAACGCGGAAGAGCTCGAGTAGATCGTAGAACTGACCGTGGATATCACCACAGATGGTAACTGGGGTTGCCACGGGTTGAATGTTTGATTCTGATAGCATAGGGAAGAGATCAGAAGTCAGAAAATGTGAGAGAAGGTGGGTGGGGGAGAGTTCATTTAGGACTCACCTTCCATCATATATTCCTTCACGATTTCGCAAAGTTGTTTCATATGAGCCTCAGACAGGTACTTGCAGTCCTTTGCAGCTTCAAGCCATTCGTCCGGGCCAGCATTGCGCTTCAATTTAGCCGGACCTGGCTGGGGGACCTTACTGTCGGTCATTGCGGCGGGGGTATTGTGGAGGAGAAAGGCGGGAGCGAAGGTGAGGAAGTGTACTCTCTCCGTAGTCTGCGGATGCTGACTAGTCACGGGAGATGTCACCTGCGAGCTACGTATGAGTATATATAGATATTAAGTAGATGATATTCAATTGCAGATGACAATTGAGTAAATAAATATATTATTTTAGCCAAAAAAAAAAGGATTAATGAACTTATAAAAAGTAAAAACAATGGAAGACTTGGAAATAGCAGCCGAACGCGGTAACCACTGCGCCACTCCGACCAACGTCGGAGCCAGGATTCGAACCTGGGCACCCGAAGGAATTCGGTGAGCTTAACCATTGCGCCATTCCATTGTTAGAAGATATTCATGAAGATTAGAGATATAAGAGAAATAGCTGATAGTATAGTGGTATAGAGTATACAGTAGAGTAAAGTAGAACTATCACTGTGAGATGATATATTGTAGTAGTAATAGCAATAGAAGAGTGTGTACATATTATATATGTGATAAGACACAATACTGGTTGATTATGAAATATATAGGTATATAACCCGGGATTAGTATTCTAGAAGTAAGAGTGCATATGTGATTAATATGTGGTGGAATTCATAGTTACCTAACGCTGAATATGCTTGTAGTACAAGCATATAGTTGGTTAGGATCATGGTATATATTCCAATATATATATCAATACTCAGGTGATACTTTACTAACACCTGAGTATTGATATAACCCCCCCCTCCAGATCATCACAACTACAATAGTTGTTGTAATATCTACTACTACTATGGGTAGTACCCAGAAGTACTAATATTGATAATAATTGAACAACTGAGATACTGCAATTTTTGTCTATATTCACTGATATATTTACTAACTGCTATTTAAGAATCAATCTGGCTCAAATATTCGGTCACCACCTCCGCAAATGCACCAGGCTGCTCAACCATCGGCAAGTGTCCCGCCTTTTCAATAATCTTCAATTCAGCTCCTCCCTTCAAATCAGCTGCCATCTTCTGCATAGTCTGAGGCAACACTCCATCATTGGCGCCCGCTACAAATAATCCGGGCACGGTAGCGTTGCCCATGCGTTCCCGGATATCATAGGCACAGAGTGCCTGTACACTATGCGCAAAGCCCTTCAGACTGTTCGTGCGAACGGCTTCCTTGACGGGAGCCAGAACCTCAGGCTGAGTCTCGTAGGACTCTGGGACGAACCAGCGTCGTGTGGTGACCTCGGCCAGATTCTCGCCGACAATGGGTTCTTTGGTCTCTGGGTCAACGGAGCCTTCTTGGTCGCACATGGCGACGCGATCACCCCAGGCCTTGCGGTTGGACTCGGGAGCAGATGAGTTGGTATCGCAGGCGATAAACGCGCCGACCCGTTCGGGGAAGAGCAGGGACGTATTCAGGACGGTGACACCACCCAGGCTGACGCCGATGAGACGGGCGGCCTTGGGTGGGACGCGGAGGTGTTCGAGGAGGGTGTTCAGGTCGGAGGCGAGGAGATCGATGTTGACAGGTTGTTCGCCGCTGGCAGAGTGACGACCGCGAGTCAAGTACCGCACGATGCGATAGTGTTGGTTCTCCTTCTTGGCGAGGAAAGCATCAACGAAGCGGTCCCAGATGTGCCAGTTAACCAGGATGGAGTTGCTCAGCACCACGACCGGGGCGATCGGGTCTGTGCTACCTTCCAAACGGTATGGGATCTCGACACCATCAGCGGTGGTGATATAGGATTCGACGGCCGGGCGAGTGGTGGAAGGGAGAGTACGAGTCTTGCCGTCATTTGAGGACCACGGACCAACGCAATCGGGACTGGCGAGGGAGCTGAGTTCACGAGGAGCTGGGCCAAAAGTATAATACCACTGATAAACACGACGACGCTTTGAAGTGACGACCTCCTGCTGCAGTTTTTCCCTCCAGGGAGTGTTCATGGCAGCCTTGTGGGCGTCACCCCCGAGACCGTTGACGGGCGCATATTCGTGCAAGGCGAGAGTCTCACGGGGAGCCTGGGAATCAATGGCTGCAGTCACAAAAAGACGACTGCGACGCCATCCTGGAACTCGCGAGAGCATATCAAAGTGTTCCTCCCGGTACCAGCGGTCATGTTCGGCCTGTTTTTGAGGGTCGTCGTGAGTTGTTGTAGTGACGGCGATCATCACACTTCCGCGGGTCTCGGGACTATCGTCGGCTTGCGATTCCAACGGGCGATAATTGGGAATGCGACGTTCTTCCACGAGATCATACAACAATCGACCAACATCAATTTGGGCCATAGTTTTCTTTTCCCGCTCAGTCTTGATCAGATCAGTTCGAAGATCCAGATACGTCTTGCGGGTTAATTCGTCCATATCGGTGATGTCGTACAGAGCGACATACTCGGGTTGTTCGCCATCGGTGGCTCGGAATCGAAAACCATTGGTAATGAAGGGAAGACGAAGACGAAGAGGACCATGCTCGGAATTATACCAATCATGAAATTGAGCATCAGGGAGAGAGCCCTTGGGCTGCATGGTCACGTAGAGTAGGCCGGGAGTAGGCATGGCGGCAGTAGACAATAGTCAACAACCAGGAGTACAATAAAACAATAGTATAAAATGTAATAATTGAGAGAGAAGAGAAGGAATCAATCAATTATTCATTAAAGAGTTGAAGAATAAATCGAATGAAGCATTACTAGAGAAATGATTAATTAAAGAATAGCATGAACACGGAAGAGGGGCAGCAAATTGCCGGAAGAAAGCAATTCGCAACCGAAGAGACTGCCGAGGGTTACTTTCTACTGTAGTATACTCTATACTTCCAGTATACTTTATTATAGCAATGATTATGATGATTATGATGATTATGATAATTATGATGATTATGATAATAGGATGATTGTATTTATGATCTAGTCTATTGCAGTATTTAATCATACCAAATTGCATTCATACCAAAGCCCTGTTCAGGAATATCACATCGTGCCACACGAGCCAATTTCTCGTCTTTCCAACGATACATCTCGACAAATCCAAGTTGATCATCACAGAGAGCAAGCCATTCATCACTGAAATCACAAGGGCTCACAGCATTAGAATGACCACCACTAGTGGATGTGGGGTTGATAAAGAGCTGTCGCTCAATTTCACCCGAGGGACCTAGCTTGAATGCCGTGATATAACCAGTCACATC
Source organism: Penicillium citrinum (assembly GCF_028827155.1). NCBI lineage: Eukaryota > Fungi > Ascomycota > Eurotiomycetes > Eurotiales > Aspergillaceae > Penicillium > Penicillium citrinum. Next base: position 2,951,850 of record NW_026622691.1, read on the forward strand.
GAAATGGTTGGATCGAGTGGTTGCAAACAGATACTCGCCACTTTTAGTGGTGAAAGTGACATCGCCACGATACTTATTCCGGGGTGGAAGACCTACAATTGGGTTAGTCGAGAGAACTTTTTAACTTTAATCATTGTGATGAGTTCGTCGAATGTGGAGCGGAAAAACAATCAAGAGGAGTGGAGGGGAACAAAGATGGAGGGGAATTCAACGATAGAGGGGTATTCAATGGGTAATGCTGGGGATGTTGAAGGGGATCATGAGAGTAATGAAGGGTCATACCAGATGGAAGCAATGGATAAGTAATGTGAGTAAAGACAGGCTTGTGAGTGCGTTCATCAATCACATAAACTGCCAGACGATTGCCCGCCTCCATCAGAGCATACAGATACTTGCCACTGGGATGCATCTCCACCCAGCGAGGATGATCTCCAGGATCAGGAGCTTCCAAACAATCCAGTAAAGTCAATTGACCCGTCTGCGCATCCTTCTTGTGTGTCCAGATCTTGTTGGCTTGAAGGTCGGCAGAGTAGAGATAGGTCTCGGTGGGATCAAAGACCATTCCGTGAATGCCAGTGTTGGGCGCATACTCGTAGTTTTGAACATTCTGTTCGAGCGCACCCTCCTTGTCTACGGAGAAAACATTACCGTAACCAGCGTGTTTGTAGAAAGGATTGCCGTAGACGTTGTAAGGGGGTTGATGAGCAGCCAAGACGAAGATGGCGCGGGTGTTGGTGTCGGCGCTGGCCGCGAGGGCTACAAATATCAGCAAAGAATAGCAAAAGGAGCAGGGGAGGAGCAAGAGGAAAAAGAACTTACGGTGACCAGCAACAGGATGCGATGCTTGATGAACAATCTCGGTTGGACTCTTCACAGCAAAACTGTTCCACTTCTTCATCGCAGCACCATAAATGGCCTTTTTATCATGGGAAAAAGTCATCCATGAAATTGGTTCAGCCTCTGGAATATCGGTCTTCTTGACCAAATCCAACGTCAAGGCTTCATCATCAAATTGCACAGTGTAGATGCGCCCGGGGGCGGTCCATGTGCCGATCATCAAATGGTGCTTCATCGTGATGGGAGGGGTATGAGAAAAGGATCTCGACTTGATCGAATGGAATGCGACAGGGATGAAAGAAGGACGAGAACAAAAGAATCGAATCATACGATTGAAAGGGAGAAAGCCGAGATGAGATACAGAGTATAGCCGGGAGAAGGATTAGGGTTTGGTGATGCCCGCAAGTACTCCGTACAATAACCACTGGTGATATTGAATGGCGGGAGAAGTAGACGGTAGAGAGCAAACAGCCAATACTCAGTCTGTTTCAGCTGAATGACCAGTTAGAATTAATGTAATTGACTCAAACTAACCATCAATCCAGCAAATTTCAACCAGGGAAACTCCAAGAAATCTAGTGGCAACTCAAGAAAAGAAGAAAAGAATTCCCGCCGGGAGTTGTGGAGTGGTCGCTGCCGAAGAGACGCCTTCAACTCCGCGAGTCTCTGCCGAATGGAACGATGGGGATATCCGAATATCAAATGCAACTTATATAAAGGGTTCTGCTTCTCATTCCTGTTTCTTTTACTCATCATTCACCCAGTGGACTTTGTTTTATTTATTTCACTACATACTACATACTCCTCACATATCTTCTTTTCTTTATCTACACTGAAGAGATAACTATACTTCACGATGTCCACCAACCCCCGTTTCGACCCTAACTTCACTCCCTATGTGGTCAACGCTATGGGCCCTGGCACCCCCGAGCGGGCTCGTGTCATTCTCGGCTCCCTCATCACTCATATCCACGACTTTGCTCGTGAGGTTGAACTGACTCCTGCCGAGTGGATGCTCGGTGTCGAGTTCATTAACTCCATCGGCAAGATCAGCACCCCCATTCGCAACGAGTGCCACCGTATCTGTGATGTGATCGGTCTCGAGTCTCTGGTCGATGAGATTGCCAACAAGATCGTCACTGAGAAGGGCGAGTCCCCCACCTCCAACGTTATTCTGGGCCCCTTCTGGTCTCCCAATGCTCCTTTCCGCGCCCTGGGTGACTCCATCATTCAAGACCCCAACCCCAACGGCCAGGTCACTTATATGCACGGTGTTCTCACCGATATGGAGACCGGTGCCCCCATTGCCGGTGCTGTTCTCGATATCTGGCAAGCCTCCGCCAACGGCCAGTACGATTTCCAAGACCCCAATCAGTCCGAGAACAACCTTCGCGGCAAGTTCCGATCCAACGAGAAGGGCGAGTTCTACTGGTACTGCTACCACCCAACTCCCTACTCTCTGCCCACTGATGGCCCCGCCGGTGTTCTGCTGAACCTCATGGACCGTTCCCCCATGCGTCCCGCTCACATTCACCTGATGATCACCCACCCGGACTATGCCACCGTCATCAACCAGATCTACCCCAGCGATGACCCTCACCTGGATATCGACTCGGTCTTCGCCGTCAAGGATGATCTCGTGGTTGACTTCAAGCCCAAGACTGATGACCCCAAGGCCACTCTGGACCTGAACTACCCTGTCACCATGGCTCTGAAGAAGCACCACCCCAACCCCAACTCCGCCCCGCCCGTCTCTTCTTTCGAGCGTGCTCAGCAGAAGTTGTAAGATCTCCATTCGGACGAATTTGGGAGAAAATTGGCATTGCATTTGGATTTAGCGTTGATCTTTTGAGATACTATTTTGTATTTTCTATGCACATATCAAGATAAGATGAATTTACTGCATACTATATTCTACATTTCATTTTTTTTCTTCTTTCGTACAAGAGTGTATTTCAATAATATCTTCAGTATCGTATATATACCATAGTATAATGTACCCCGCGATCCACCTGCAGCTGCCCCTCGCTATACTCAATATCCTCTAGACTTAATCCACCTCTCGACTCCCGCTAACCAGTTGTATCACTGTGATTGACGATCAAGCCACGCTGATAGCTGCATTGAGAACCAGACTGCTGCGGTATCCCGGCGCGCCCGCCAATCATGAGAGCAATAGACATGCTTATTTGGAGGCTCAAAGATGTATAGTACTATATACACGATACCTTATCAGCTATAGAGTGAGAGTCATTGGAACAATTACAGTAGTGTATAGTTCGTGGAGTGGATATAACATAATGATTTGACAATTTCCCGCTTGTACATACATACATAGTACAGTGTGATTAATTGAACAACAGTAGCATTTCTTTCACAGTCTCATTCACAAATGATCCACTAAATCAATCACTCACCGAATTCCTCAAAAAAGAGAAGCTCTCCCCACGGGCAATCGCTATTCCCCCCGCTCGACTGGAAACCTTCGGTTGTGGCGATTGCCGGAGAAAGGCTTCCCCACCACCGGAATTGAACTTATCCGCCGCTTTCCCCGCGTCTTTTTAAAATTTTCGGATGAGGCGATCGTCGACTGCCGGGGAAAGCTTTGAATTTCGGCTGGTCGCGGGGAAATTGCCGGGAAAAGAAAGGTGAAGTCGCAAAACATAATCATAAGTGTTAATGTTTAGTACAAGTTCAATCAAGACTGGATGCATCCTTTGAGACCTCCTTTTTCATTGTTAAGACTTTTTCCAGCCAAGTCACGTCAGATTCAATTTCGCACAATGCGTCTTCCTTACGCCCCGAACACTCCACCCGCTGATGCTCCCGCCGACACCGCGGATATTTATGCTCGTATCGCCGCACGAAGGAATCCTCGGCCTTTGATTCCATTGGATTTGTCACTGCTGCATAGTCCTCCTGTCGCAGATGGCTGGAATAGTTTCTTAGGTGCTATTCGTACTCGGACTGTGGTCGATCTGGGAATCCTCGAGTTGGCTGTTTGCCGGGTTGCCGTGTTGAATGATGCTGTATATGAGTGGAATGCTCATGCCCCTCTCGCGCTGAAGGGAGGAATCAAACCGGAAGAGCTTCAGGTTGCTCGGACTTTACCTTGCACGGCGGAGGGAAATTTAACTGAGCTAGAGGGGAGTGTGCTTTCTCCCAAGCAGCGTGCTGTCTTGCGTTATACGGACCAGATGACCAAGACCGTTAAGGTCCAGGATGAAGTTTTTGCTCAGTTGCAGACAGTGGGATTTGATGATCGTGAAATCGTGGAGTTGACTACTGGCATTGCAGGATATAACTGTGTCAGTCGGTTCTTGGTTGCTCTAGATGTGGGTGAAAATAATGCCCGCGAGATGAAGAGTGTCGATGAATTGGTTGCTGCTTTGCAGTAGAGCAGCTGAGGAACATGAAACAGAGGGCCCTGGACTCCTTTTATACCAAACGAAGGGTGGAGAAAGTTAAGACCTGGGGCTGAGGGGAGGGGCGACTACATCATCCCCACAAACCTGTACTGTATAATAGTACAGTAGAGTGGAGTCAGTATACTTTATGCTTCCATAGAATGAAATGAATTACGAACCAGAGTTTAAATAGAAGTGACTGTGTAACAGACTGTATCCAGTAGCGGATCCTGAATGATATTGGGAAAGATTCGAAATAGGAACCGCTGATGCACCATAGACTTGATAATGAATCCACGTAGATGACCATTGCTATAGCAATTTGCTGCCCAAGGGGCTGAATGTCAAGATTGATGATAATTTAGTTTGAGTTAGAACAGTTGTACCGGCCCAGAGGAACTCCCAGGCTCGGATCTTAATTGAAAGAAGAGTAAAAGCACTTCACCTCCTCTCTACCTTTGTCTGAGCCTAGTAAATAAGATGAAACTTCCACAAATGGAGTCACAATCTTCAAATAATGGGGAAATGAGTGGGACCAGTTCTCTGCAGAACGGCCGGATTATCGTGCATGCAGCAATCACAATGAGATTACACGGGCATTGCAGAAGAGGGAGAATCTGGTAGTTCCTATTCCTCAATATTCCGAGTGATCAATGAAATCAGAAAAAAAAAAACAGGGAACAACAAATTTAGAGAGGTTGCCCATCCCCAGCTGCTAAAATTCTGTGGCGTGTCTAGTCGGAGGATTCTCCGCATGGCGTTGCTGCAGAATTTCCCCAGTCTAGACAAGCGACGTATGGCTGCGCCAACCACCGGCACATCCGAAGAAAAAAACCCTTTTCTAATGGCAGAACCCAAAGTCGGCTGACTTCTTCTCCCCGCTTGCATTGACTAGGGCTGACATGCAGGGGGAACTGAATGCAATTGGTGGGACCCTTGCGGAGGTGGCTTTCAAATGCCCGAGGATCAAGAAGGTTAGGCATTTGAATTTCGGGGCTTTGCCTGAAGCAAAAACTAAATTGATACGATGGGTTCGATGGGGGCAATGAATGATAATGATTGTTAAGAACTCGTCCATTATTAGACTTGAAATACTGGTACGCAAGAACGGAATTATAACTCGTTCAGATCGAAATCACATCGTAATTCTCCGACTAATAATCAAATCCGAAACCCGCTGCGGTATTTCTCCCCAAATCATCCGTCAAGAGTCTCCTCCCCCGCTACAGACACTGGGAGTAGAAATCATTCTGCTTAGTGCAGGTGTACGGACTAGCGCAAGTAGTCGAACCAGTCCACCCCTGACCACCGCATTGAGAGTAGTGAGGCAAGCCAGTGGCACTGGAGCCGCCCGATGTGGTAGTGGAAGAGGTTTTCGTTGTTGTTGTAGTAGTAGTCGTAGTCTTCGAGCTGGATGATCCAGAGTTGCCAGAGCCTCCAGAGTTGTATGTTGAGCCCAAAGAACCAACCTTGATGTTTGAATATTTAACGTATGCGTTGGGGTAGGTTGATTCCACGAAGTCAGGGTCTCCAGAAGAGATATCACAGGTACCACGAGCAACTCCAGGGGTGGTACTGGCGGCGGTGGTCGGGTAATTGCTATCAAGCCAGAGCATGTCCGAGTGGTGGTCATCCCACAAGCTCATCACCAGGACCATACCCTCGGCCAAGGCAGCGCCCATGCCCTCCAAGCCACCATGGGCACTGAAGCTATCGGTGTCTCCAAATACCTTCTTTTGAGCCGAGCAGAAGTCGGAGGTGATACTGTTGCCACTCACACCACTGACCTTGGAGTTAGACTGAGAGATTACATTTCCATTTTGTACGTAGAGACGCTTGATCTCAGTCAAAGTACCGGAAGAAGTACCAGTATCAGTGATGAACTGAGTCACCACGGTGAATGGAGACTTGGTGTCGACAGTCTTGCCTGGTCCATAGAAAGAAGTATCGCCCATACGGTATGGGTTGAAATCGCAACCATCAGGATCGCAAGTACCACTGTAACGGTCGGAGCTGTAAGTACCTCCACAGGTATCCTTCTCGCACTTGGTCTGAGTAGGAGTATCACATGGGTGAGGGGTGAAGGCAGTAGAAATGGAATTGGCCTCCCAGATGTCCATTTCAGCACAGCAAGAGCCATAATTGCCAACGCCAGAATTGGCATCGTTATCGGAGGGTTCCCAGCCTTCAACGTTGGCCGCACCATCAATGAACTTAAGATCTCGAGGGCATTGCGAATCACAATAGCCAGTGCCGTACTTAGCGCCGGCCTTGTTCGTAGGGAACCGAGAGCTGCCACCGTCGGCATCCATTGACACGAAGTACAATGCACCGTTCAAGCCACAGGGAAGTTGAGAAACATCGACATCAAAAGTAAACTCCTGGTTCAGAAGATTGAACATCTGGTACTTGCTGTCGTTCTCCATGAGATAGAGACGAGAGCCGATATTCTTCTGTGATGCCGTCGTAACGAAGTTCAGACGGAGCTCATTCCCACTGGTGGTCACACCGTAGGTGCTCGAGTATGAAGCACCATCGAGTGCACACTTGGCTGCACATGTGGCATCGTCGGTGCAGATAGAAGTATCCCACTTGTTGCCAGTATAGCAGTTAGTGTATCCATCAGTCGTATGAACCCAGCGCCAGTTGGCATCAATCACAACGCTTCCGGAAGTGGTTGTGCAGCCGCTGCTGGTGCACTTGGACCAAGTCAAGGAAGGATGAGTTTCAGTTTGAGACGTGCCAACCTGCTGTGCCTGAGAGAAGGCCAGGAAAGAGGCAACCAGCAGAGCAGTTTTGTAAATCTGATAGGAGAGAGAAGCAGCCATTTTGAAGAGCTATCTCGAAGGAGTGAAGCGAAGTGTGAGTTGAGTGTGTCGTGACAAGAATCGACTGGGTCTGAGATAAAGACTCTTTATATCTATTTAGACATGATGAGAAGGTTAGCTGAATGATTGTGATTCTATTCATTGCGGGGGAACGGTCCGTTGCACCGAGGCCTTACTAGCATGAACCCATAACTGTTATTTCCAAAAGGAGAAAGAAAAGTAGTCCCCCGCGGACACGGAGGAAGCTCCCACATTGAAGAAAGCGTTGAGGGGTAGAGTTCATTAATTTTGGCATAGGAAATCATCTCCACATCGCCCTACGAAGAGCTGTGGAGAGATAGCGTCCGTGTCCAGGCGAGAGTCATACGGCATAGAGTTTTGAGCCGACTATTCAGGGTTCTAGTGCCGTGGCATCTATACTGCTTTTGCCTAGTGAACGACTGAATAGGATTTAACAAGATCTGCAGTTCTCATTTGGGGAGCCCGTTGAATCCGTGACGGGAGTGTATCTGCCCTGAATTCTTCAGGGTGCCGCTGGTAATCGTATCTCAGCGCCGCTCTTCTGCAGGATTGTCGGAATGGTCAAAATTGGACCCCGTATTTGAAGTGAACCAACCTTGATACCTCAGATTAAACTTTATACAGATTTCTAATTGCCTAGTGTCCCCTAGCTCGACTTGTGGTGAAAGAAGACCTTATCCAAGGCAGTCATAATCTATGAAAATTATGAGGACAAAGTATGCCATGCCATGATATTCGAGGGTCACCTAAAACAGGAAGCAAACAAAGAGATTTGTGACAATTTATATATTAAGACACAACAATAGAGTATTGAGCATTTAAAGGGACTTCGTTCTTGATAGACAAAGCACAATGGCTTGCATGTTTGTCGAGACAAAGAAAACTAAGAGAATAAAAAAGTAGAATGTCACGTTTTCCTTTCTTTGAGAGACTTTGTCCATATTCAAGCATACAATAGCACTCCACTTATGGTGCCTCAACCTAAAATAGGTAGTATTTACAAAGACTCGGACTTGAAGAGAAGTATACTGGAAATAAAATCAAGGCCCACAGGATAACAAGCACACAATGTTTATTGAAAAGACACAAAGATCGGTTGATAATAGACTGGTATTGCTTGAAGAACAATGCAGAAAGAATATTCAAAGGATCTGATAAATTAGGAACTAGAATAATGTGAACAATAGTCTATTTCTAGTAGCAACAGCCGACTAGCACTGCGCATTCAAAGAAAGTCACAGTGAAGCTTTGGAAGAGATGATTCCAGATCTAAAGGTATAAAAACCAAGTCAAATCTGGGAATTGAAGCTATCAACAACCTTCCATGACATCACTCAATTACATTACATTCAATATTACCACCCAATTACCACTGCAATTTCTCCTCTTCCCACCATCATGGACTCCTCATCCGGAACAGGCCGAGCCTACAGGGCCTCGCGCAGCGATAGATTCAACAGAAGCTCCCCAGAGGAGTTTGAGAGTACATATGGCGAATGGTAAGACGCTAAGAATATAAGCAATGGCAATCAACGGCAACATCAATTTAAATTTGAAAAATTTGGTATCACAAATGCTGAGTGGCAGAATGCTATTAACGCAAAGAAAGACAATGAACAGCGAGATGAAGAAATACTTGAGATCACACATGATGAATGGTATAGAGCAAGGAATGTAAGTAAAGTCAAAGGAAAGCAACGTGAAGCTTCTCCGGAAATTTATGAGATCACAGCTGGCCTGTGGCGAAAGGATGTGAGAACGACGCAAAGCAGAATGAAGTTCACCCAGGAAGTCTAGCGAGCATAAACCAGGAAATGCGCGATCTCGAGAGTTACATGAGTGATGAGACTCATGCGCAAACTCTTCCAACCACAGACGAGGAATGGGCTATTCTTCAAGAGCAGCTGGGACAATGGTCATCGTCTTAAGTATAGACAAATCAACAACTTGAAACATCGATCTCAGCCAAAAAGGACACATCAAAGACGATGGGAGGAGTGCCGTGGACCAGGAAGTAAATGGTCGCATTGCTTTCATAGGATAGTGAGTATTATGCATAGTTCGGATTGAGTATTCACTATTTTTGCTATGATTTTTTTAAGCTGTTCTTGTATAGTTGATCTTAGATGTACATCTACAAAGCAGTAGACATAGGATATTCTCTTAGCCATCAATTGTCTTTCATTTCAATCAAATGATAAAATGATATTAATTGAAAGACCAAAGCCTGATGAATACTAGGAGAATTATATATATATATATAAAAGAAGCAAAAGAAGAAAAATAGGGTTAAAATTGACTAGTTCGGGCAGTGGGGCCGAGCCGATGACTCAGCGCCGGTGATCGGCGGGGAATTTTGGGAAATTTGGAGATTTCAAACTTCTTTGGAAACTTTTCTTGTCTTGTCTGATATTTCCCACGGGTTCTGAAAAACAGAAAAAACGGATTCAACACCGTCGATATGGCTCCCAGCTTCATTTTGACCCTCTCGGGCCCCGATCGCCCTGGAATTGTCCACGCCGTGACTGCATTCCTCGTCCAACACAACCTCAACATTGTGGACTCGTCGCAGTTTGGTGACCCTACCTCCCAGCGTTTCTTCATGCGCGTGCGCTTTGCCCCAGCCGGCGATGAGAATCCTTCCCTCGAGAGCCTGCTCACTGCATTCGAACCAACCGCAAAGAGCTTCTCCATGGACTTCCAGATCCACCCCGCTACCCAGAAGCCCCGCGTGCTGATCATGGTATCCAAGATCGGCCACTGCCTTAACGATCTCCTCTTCCGTCAATCGACTGGCCAGCTGAGCATTGAAATCCCTCTGATTGTCTCCAACCACCCGGAGTTTGCTGCTCTTGCCGCTACATACAACATCCCCTTCCACCATCTCCCCGTCACTGCAGACACCAAGGCTCAGCAGGAGGGACAAGTGCTGGAGCTCGTGCGCCAGAACAACATCGATTTGATTGTTTTAGCCCGCTACATGCAGGTTCTCTCTCCCACTCTGTGTGAGGCTATGTCCGGCCGCATCATCAACATCCACCACAGTTTCTTGCCTTCCTTCAAGGGAGCCAAGCCGTACCACCAGGCCTATGACCGCGGTGTGAAGATTATTGGTGCTACTGCCCACTTTGTCACCAGCGATCTGGACGAGGGTCCCATCATCGAGCAGAATGTTGTTCGTGTTAACCACGGAATGAGCCCCAAGGAGTTGACCCATGCTGGCAGCAATGTTGAGAGCAATGTCCTTGCCACTGCGGTCAAGTACTTTGCCGAGCGCCGCGTGCTCCTGAATGGCCACAAGACTGTTGTTTTCGACTAAATTCGAGCTTGGATAGCAACATAAACCTACGAAAGTTTGCGTTCGCAGAGGCTTTCTTAGGAAGTTGCTTGAGGGCTCAAGATAGACCGTGGGAAACGACGTCGATGGGCATATAAATGTTATGATAAGAAGAATACATAAACAAAAGCAAAAATTAAAATAAGGATTATGCGCATAGAGATGAAAACACAATCCAAAATGCCATGACTCTTGAGTTTGAAGTCCACAAACAATCACATGAGCAAGAAACTTACATTCCGACAGTTCTTCAATTCTTCAAATAGGCTGAAAATGATACAATAAACCGGAGTAACTGGGTCACGATTTAACTACAGTATAAAACCCAAGGGTTGTTGAGCAGTTTCAACTACCTATTGAAAATGTAGTATGCCCAGTAAAAGAGGTAGTAATCGTCGTATATAGATGAAAGATACTATACGTATGAGTAATTGCTGCATGCTACGAACCGAGAAATGATTCTCAGTCATATTGAAGTACCCACCTATTAATATAAACTAAATCAAATCGACTACTGAGATTCATTCATCAGCGTAGTAGGATTTGGATGCAGTTATAGCCACGGCGAAACCACGAGGATTTATACAGCTGCTAATATTGATGGCATTGATGGCCGGGAATGGCGGCAAATGTGGACCCATTCAAAGCTTGTTTCAATGATGTCAAGAGCATTAATCTACGACTGTTACAGGATGCAGAGAAGATGCTTATTTTGCATCAAATTAAGGAAGTGATTCGGTGTTGAGGACCAACTATAAGTTAAGTATACGAGGCTTTCATATTCACAATGGCGGATGAACCGGGCATTTATCTTCCCATCTGTTTTTGACATGAATAGCTCAAAGATCGCTCATTGTTAGTAACAAAATAGTAGAAATAGACAGAAATGAATCAATATATTCCCCACATCCCACGTTATAACCGAGGTCCTCCACCCCCGGCTTTTCCGGCGGAGACACTCTCCAGTTTAGTTCAATTCTTATAAATCTTTGTCAATCCATTTGCAATCAGACCCGATCAAAATTTGAACAAGATCAAATGAATATGGAAACCCTCGCACCCGCCCCCAAACTAAGTCACCTATTCACCCTTCGCTGTGCGGTTGATGCACCATTGGAAATCGGTCATGGGCCATATGGGCGACGTCGCTGCGTACCAATTTTGTCAGGTTCTGTGCAAGGGCCTCACTTCAATGGTGAAGTAGTGCCTGGCGGAGCTGATTTCATGTATGTACTTCACGACCCTCAATTCTATGGTCTTGGTAGAGAAATCCTGTCTGATCAATCTTTTAGGCTGGTAGAGGATGATCAGACTACACACGTCAATACAAACTATGTGATTAAGAGCGACGATGGTGCATTCCTTTATATAAAGTAAGATCTCCAATATCTATGCGGGTCAATAATAAAGGAAGAATAAGAACAAGGGAAGATAACATTGACGTTCGCAGAACTGAAGGCACCCGTGCAGGACCACCAGAGATCCTGAAGGCACTCATGGACGGCGGTCCTGTCGATCCCAGCCAGTACTGGTTTCATCTGCATGTCAAGATTGAAACAGGCCATCAGAAGTACAAATGGATGAACGATCGGGTTATTATTGGAAGGGCCACTCGAGCAAAAGGGGAGGTAGCGTATGATGCATATTTTTTGGAGAATAGTCCATGAAAGCAGTACAAGTACAAGTACAAAACTAAATTAAAGGATAAATTGGGGGGGGGCATCAACACGTTAGTAGTCTATAAACATTATTATAAATACATTTTATGCGCCATTAATTCATGGCACCCGCAGGCGTTGCAAAAGTAGTTCGGCGAGATTGGCATAGCATCCTTGGTTCACGTCCTGACGAGCCAAAACTTGATCCGCGATCTCGTTCGCCCAAAGGTATTCTGAATGGTGGTCACGCAGTTCAAACAGACGTTGTCTGAGCCATATTCGGTGCTCAACGTCGGGCGTTTCAATAACCGCCATGAGCAGTGGCCAATGCAATCGCCGCAAAGGTCGACTATCAGAGGCGAATTGCTTTCGCGCAATATCGATGATTCCTATTGTGGCCTGTCGGTGGATGGCTGTGGGCGGCGAGTCGACACATAGAAGTCTGCGGTGGAGGAGGATCTCTGCGTAGAATGTACAAACGGCCATATAGATTGTGTTGAGCGTACGTCGAGCCGAGACTGGGCCGGCGAACCTGGCAGTGATAAAGAGATCGGAAAATTTCTAAATTCAACATTAATCAAATTGCCGAGGTACACTGTTTATAATAGATGAATAAAAACTTACATCGCGTATGGCGTTGATTTCTTGCATCAATGACGAGGCGGATTCTGTTTCAGCACTGGTGTCGACAAGAGCCTTCCACGTTCGATGGCGCATGCAAAATCCGGTGTGGAGGAGTTCGAGAGCGCGATAATTTTCGATATCATCAAGAATTTCTTGGTCAGGGTACTGCTCGCCCCAGAAGCATCGACCCCAGAGACGAGCACATCGGTGAAGGTGATCCGGGTGGAGTGCCGGATTTTTTGATTGCAACACATAGTCATTCAAAGACTCTGGCAAGCCCATTGGACGTGAACTCGCATCGATATATCTGAATTAAAGAATTAGTCAATGGCAAGTGCCATCATGCGCTGGAGGATAAGACTGACAATATCCACAGAAGAAATTGTTCTGGAATGAACGACACTTTAGAAGACGTTCTTTCATCCGAAGTCGATGCTTCGGACTCGGGAGAGAGAAGAACATCATTGATATCCTTGAGACGGAAAAGTTGCGGATGGGATTCCAATAATGAACGGACCCCGTGGAGATGTAATTGAAGATGACGTACTGAGTGGCCAAATTGCCATTCGTATGTGACCATAAGAAACATAGTCGCGAATATAATTTCCAGCTCTTCTATGGACACATTCCGTCGCGGAGTTTCGAGGAGTTGCCTGAACTCCTTCACGGCGAGACTATAATGATATCTTCCATGATCCTCTGCAGTGGGACGACCTGGAGACCGGATGACCAATCCTTCGCGATGCATATCACTAGCTGCCAGGGCCAGAATCATACGCATAATGACTTTATTCGTCGCTGCAGGTCCCTCGTAGAGATAGCAGAAACTGCTCCAATTCCATCCTTTCATATAATAATAGACGATCGACGAGGAAGGGAAATATTGAAAGTATTTGTGATCATGTTCCGTCAAACTCAGTGAATTGGCACATACGATCTTGTTAGTGCTCAGAGGTGGATAGAGCGGAGTCGGAATTCCAGCCGGCGCGGTGGGTGGAAAAAAGGCCGGTAATTGAGGGGCGACATCCAGTGTCACCGCATCACCGGGCCAGGAAGCTGGAGAGAAACCGGGGAGGAGGGCATTCGGTTGAATATCGAGATCAAGGTCGAGGTCAGTTAAGTCGCCTGCGTCTGAAGTTGGCCAAAAACCTTCTAATTGGGGTTCGCTGGATGTCGGAGCAGGTTGAAGATGACGGATTTGCGCACTGCGACCGCGCTTGACGGGAACTCCCCATTCGCAACTGAGTCGCAAATTGAGGCATCGTTTACAAACTGGTTGCTCTTCGCCGCATTTGACCTTCCGCCGGCGGCAGGTACTGCAGCCTAAAAGATAATAAACATCAGCATGAAGTACTACATAACTATCATACTATGTAATATACCACAGCATTGCCGGAGCTGTCGGGGAAATCGCGGGTTTACTACCGCATGGGGGAGGCAGATGCGAAGAGAACGAACCATTCTTGGAGCGCGGCGCGTTGCGTCCGGACATAAAGAAACGATCCCCCACCACGTCAACAATTGAAGCACCGCATAAATACGGAGAAGAGGGAAAAAGGAGGAGAGGAGGGAGAGAGAGAGAGAGCGTAGAAGAGATGAAGTCAAAAGAAGAGAAGTGGAGGGGAAGACTTCCGCAAATGGACGTTACTTGCAGCCTGAGGCACCCCGGCAGTTGATGACGTGCGGAGAAAGTGAATTGCCGAAGTATACAATTTTACAATTAGTATTATAATTATTATAATTGCATTTTATATTTGCATTCAATAGATGATATATCTGTATAATGAGTATAATGAATGTTTGTTAACAGCTAATCATCTCGTTCAATTTCATCTCTCCACTGTTGATGCACCGTGGTAAATAATTGATCATTGCTGATCATATCCCATCCGATCAGTGCTAGGGACTTGCCAACCACAACAGCCTCGGCGTGGGCCCCGTCAGTACCAGCAGAAGCTGCAAATGTGGGATGATGTGGAAATGTATTCTCTGGTGTTGGAATGCCGAACATGGTATGTAATGTAGGGGTGACATAGCTGACATTGCCTTTTTGAGTTTATTAGTTAGCATTGCATAGAAGTGCAGTTTGAACAATATGATATATTTGGCCATCATGATCAAATATCACAGAAGATGCCAAAAGAATAAAAGACATACCAATATCAGATGATGCAGTCAGAACCTTCTCGTGGCGTTTGAGTACTTTGCGGCCATATTGACCCATGTGGGCCTGATAGCTTTCGCAAAGCTTGTCATTCAATCGTACATCTGTATAGAGTTCCTCCCTATATGAAATCCAAAGTTAGTCCATTCTTCGTTACTCAACCTTATATATCATATGGTATTCACATACTCCTCAATCTTCACCTCACATCCAGTCGCCAATGCCCCAGCTTGGATACAATTGCGCACTTTGGATACCAGATTGTTAAGACCCTTGAGCGAGGGACTTCGTACTTGCCAGTAGGCTTTGGTATACTCCGGAATGACATTGGCCACGGTAGGAACATCTGTAAATGCGCAATGAATTCGTTGCTCGGGAAGAATCTGCTGGCGTAATACGGCCACATTGTTATAGGCGGAGATTAATGCATCCAGAGCATTGATGCCATCCCAAGGATTACCTCCTGCGTGTGCACTCTTGCCAGTAAACTCGCAAATAATCTTCTTACGTGCATTCATCAAAGTCCCGGCGATTCCCTCCGCATCTCCTTGGTCTGCAAATAGTTTTCTAGGCCCTGGATGCCTATCTTGATCGTAAGAAACCAGGGGAAAAAAAGGATCATCTCGAAGGATTGGAAACTTACGCCATCAGAGAAATGTCGACCCCTTTATAAGCTCCGGCATTGATAAGTTCAGCCTTGCCTCCTCCGTTTTCCTCAGCAGGAGTTCCGAGTAATTGCGTTCGCCCAGGTATACCGTATTTTCGTAGAGCAAATGAGAGACCAAGAAAGGCAGTAATACTGCTAGTCGCGATCAAATTATGTCCGCAAGCGTGGCCAATCTCTGGAAGTGCATCGTATTCCGCGTTGAAATTGACCAGGCGTCCGCCCGTTCCGCTCAAAGCTTCAAAAGACGTATTTAGACCATAAGCATGGCGTTTGACCGTGAAGCCTTGCTTCTCTAGGAAATCGCAGATCAGGTCGTGAGCATGGTGCTCGTTGAATGCCAATTCAGGGTTGGACCAGATCTAGGAGACTATGTTTAGTGAGATTCCATGGCTATGAAATGTTATCATCCAAGTGTTGCTGGGTTAACTATCGAAGCTTCATCCAAGCTCGTCTTTCACTCACTCCTTGGTTGACCTTGCGCAGGGAATCGTGCAGCTCTTCGATGGCGCGGTCGACGGACGCCCGCACGTCTCCAATATCTATATTTGAGATCGTCATCCTCAGTATGTTGTAGACAGGGACAAATTATTAAATCGTTTTTGAGACGGCGACAGGGCGACTCGGTGTATAGAGATGCACGATTCGAAGAGAAAAGAGAAAAACTAGAAAAAAGAAAGAAAAATCACAAGCGAGGGGAACAAGAGAAAACCCCTCCGTTGCATCGTCACAGCATAACTTGTTCGCCAAAGTGTAAGACATCCTTTTCCCCACTCTTTGCCGATGGGCTTTCGGGAGAAAGATGAAGCAAAATAGCATTGATAGCAAAAGGACGGAATTTGACAATTGGAATTCCGTCTTTCATGAGATAATCAGTTGGTTCTATCAGAACTTGTAGCTGACCAGACCTCGCAACCAGTCGGCAACGTGGTGGATCTCCCCCGCGGTGTGAATCTGTGGGGTAAAACACTAAAATACATATAGTGAACGCATGGTGGCAATGCTGTTGCTAATCATGCCAAGCAAGCCCTGAGGATAAACAATACGAATAGCAATCCATGGATAGACAAGTGGGTTGCCGACCAGAAGAGGCCGGGGCTGATTGCCGATGCTGTCCGCGTATTGGCGGAACAGCCGACCATCAAGCCCTAATCTCGGGTCCCCAGGAACAATTGGTATGGAATCTGGGGCAATCAAGGTGATAGACAGATTACAAGAGATAGAAAGGATAGCGTTGACGGCATTTGTCCGTACCTATACTTTCTCCTGATTGCCGATGATATTGCTCGTCCTGAGGGATCCAACCATATCGTGGCGTTGATTATTATTGCATCCAATGGAAATTGCTCAGCCATGATACATACAACTTTTCATATCTGTCAACCGAGCACTGTGGCCTGGGCACGATAACTAACGAGGTGGCTGATCATCACCACAACCCTCCGCCACCAAGCCCTGAGGGGTTGGCGTATGGAAAGAGCATATCGTATTGGTTTTATAGTTCCGCCTAATCTCCCCTTTAGCCAGCAAAATCTAATATTACTTATTGACTCTGTTTTGTTGAGAGTTTGTGATCTCCCAGCGTGTCTGTCTTTTCACCTCATATATACCATCTTCGAAGATTCGAGTCATTTATTTCATCGAGTGCAAACCACTTTCTTCACTTCTTTCTCGACCTCTATAACCTCGTTTGATCCGACGTTGAATTTTATAAAGTCATAATGAGAGAGAAGGACATAACTTCAGACGCGAACGCACCTGATTTGGACATCAAGAAATTAGACTCTTCACCTGCCGCCCGCGATGTCGATTTCGGCCAAGTCCTGGAAACGGCGGTCACACCAGAGCTGGAGAGAAAGGTTTTATGGAAGTTAGACCTATAGTGAGTGAAGGTTTATTACAATCTACCATACTCAGTCGCTCACCAAATAATCCCAGCTTAATACCGCTGATGGGCTTCTGTTATATGCTCCAATATATGGACAAGCTGGCTCTGAGTCAAGCCACATTATTCAACCTCGCAGAGGATCTGGTATGTACACTACTATCCCGTTACTTTACTATGCGTCTTATCACATCAAACTAACACTTATTCTCTTCTTACACCATAGGATCTACAAGGAACTCAATATAATTGGTCATCCGCTGTCTTCTACTTTGGCTACTTTGCGTGGAGTTGGCCGAGTGGCTATCTGATCGTTCGCTTGCCCCTTGGGAAATACCTGGCTCTTGCTGTATTTATATGGGGAGGCGTATTGATGTGCCATGCTGCCTGCACAAATTTCGGAGGGCTGATGGCCGCACGTTTCTTTCTCGGTGTTGGCGAGGCTTCTATCGCCCCTGGATTCGCCTTGATCACCGGCATGTTCTATAAGCGAGAGGAACAACCTGCTCGGCAGGCTGCCTGGTTTATTGGAAACTCAATTGCTACAGTGATCGGCGGTCTGGTCGCCTATGGAATTGGATTGATTCATAACGATACAGTCACCAGCTGGCAGCTGCTGTTCCTAGTTCTCGGGTCAATTACAGCTGGCTATGGCTTCATACTGGCTGCTTTCCTTCCCGATACACCGGCCAAAAGCATATTCCTGAACAAGACCGAGAAAGCAGTTGCGATTCAACGGACTCTGAGCAACAAGACTGGTGTGATGGACACAGGCAAGTTTAGATGGGGCCAAGTGTGGATGGCGATCAAGGACCCTCAAACTTGGTTCTTGGTGTTGTATACCCTCTGCGTAAACTTTTGCAATGGGGGTATCACCAGTTTCTCCTCGATTATCATCAATGGGTTTGGCTTTTCCAAGCTTCGATCCCTTCTAATCCAGATGCCGATCGGTGCTGCTCAACTGGTATTTCTCGTGCTCACCTCTGGATTTGCCACGTTAGTCCAACAGGTCCGCATACCGATGATGATTCTCAATACCACTGTTTCCATGATCGGTATGATTCTCATCTGGAAATTGGGTGATGATAACCAAGCGGGCAAGATGACGGGGCTTTGTCTGGGTGCTGTTTTCGCGGCAAATATTCCCTTGTCGCTAAGTCTCATTAGTTCGAACGTGGCTGGCTTCACTAAGAAAAGCACTGTCAGCGCTCTGATGTTTGCCGCATATTGTATTGGGAATATAGTTGGGCCTCAATTCTTCCTTCCTGAAGAGAAGCCTTCTTATCCGGTTGGTCATTTCCCCCCCTTTGCGACTGAATAATTCATCTTGAAGCTAACACCTGATGTTTGTCTAGACTGGAATCAAGGCGGCCATGTCTGGCTTGATATTCGGTATATTCTTCCTCATGTGCTTGTATGCGTACTATGTATACGAAAACAAACGGCGAGACCGGCTATACGGCTCCCCGGTAGAGATGACCGAACAAGAAGAGTTGCAGGACGAGTTCTCTAACAAGACAGATCATGAGATAGAAAGCTTCCGATACGTTCTTTGATTTTGAAAGACACTGATATTTAATGACCACGCAATGCTATTCATGAATGAGACTCATGTGTCTTTTGGCTTCTTTCTCTTATATCGCGTGCCATGGCACACGAGAAGATACTTGGCAAAAAAGTCCTCTGCAAAGTCATCAAATGGCTCGTATGCTGCTCCTAGTTGGTAAGCAGCCGCGATACCTGAGATGCAGGCTATTTCATGCATATTCTGTAAATCTTAGTTAGTAGCCTGTCGAAGAGACGTTCCCAATCAGTTGCACTCACCACCATAGTCCAACTACCAGCATACAATGTGTTATTGTGCCCGTTGATGAACATCATACCAGGTACAACCCGTAGGTAATTCTGCCACCGATGGCCAAATTGGTGCCACCATTTTCGAGCAATTATCTTGGATGGCTCAATCTCATTCCATGTCCATAGGTCCTTATGCTGGTCATTCAGGTAGATCGTCTGAAAGATATGCTTTTCCAGAGGTAGGGCTGGTTTACCCTCTCCTATTTTTCTCGCGAAATTGGTGTTGATAGTTCGTGCAGTCAAATCCCATTTCAATTTTCTCAGGATCGGAAGAAAATGAATGAGTGAAGTACATTGGTCGGAAGCCCAACCAACCATCCTTTTGACAAACAGGCTGTTGGTCGGCAAATGCGATTTGATCTTCCCTTTCCTTGGTCGTAGACTGTGCGCATAAACCCCGGTCATATTGAGCTTCAAAGATACTTAGGATTTAGAAAAAAAAAAGGATTCTTTTAAAAAGATAAAGAAGAGTCTCGCAGAAAATGGATAAGCAAGCAGCGAACGCGATGGTGATGTCAGGCCGGTGCATTCCTGGCGATGCGCCAATCAATGAACAGAGCCAACGAGCGACAGGAATGGCCAGATATTGTAGAATCAAGGGACCAATCGGCGTGATGAGAAGAATCAAGAATTGGCAGCTAATCCACGATGACAGAATTTTAAAAAAAGGGTCCAGTCTGCCAATGATTTCAGATATGCCAGCCAAGTGCGACAGATCAATCCGGGCATCGATCAAGAAGTATGCGATCGTCTGCGATAAAATTTGATTAGGGCGAGTGCTAGTATTATTAAGAGGCTGAGGTGATCTCATACATCGAGTAAGTCAAGTTGTCGTGTATTAAAGAAAGAAGACAAGAATATAGATGAATCGCATGTCGCAGGTGGGACTCGATGATCGGGGATATGTACATGAAAAAATGTCGATTCCAAAGAATGCAGAGTCATTACTGTGGATCCGAACTAGGAACTCTTGGATGATGAGGATGTATAAAGCTACTCCTTCTTAATCTCCTTTTCCTTCGCCGAACTGTCTTCTGGTAAAGGCTTGCGAGCCCATACTCGTCGCCTATTGAGATCAATTATTGCTCTCCACACCCAACATAATCCCGTGAGCATGGGAGGAATGACTTACGCGCGTTGGTAGGTGTGATATCGTGGGATCTTGATCTCTTTTCGTAACTTGGCTACATAGACGAGCACCTCCTCTTTAGTCCATGGAGCGGGCGATCCGAATTTGGTGAGTAGCCACATGCACCAGCCCTCCATTCCGGAGAGCCAATGCTGAAAATTGACAGTTCCAGCCTCTTTATATTTCTTGTCGCGTGGCCAAGGCCCAATGGGCCATTTATATTCCTGCTCGTGAATGTCAACGAACCCGGCCGTGCGAATAGATTCTTTCATATGGTCGATGGCGTCCAGATCACGTCCACTTTTGATGGCGCTCTCTCTCGTATTCGGCCCCCAGGTATTAAGGATACTATCCTTAGGTACACTCCCATCGTCACACTCGATCACAGGGCTAGCTTCAACTTGCTCGATCCATCCGCCGGGTCTTAAGTTACTGCAGTCGATATCCGGATTAAAATTGAACAATCATAACCGGGATGAAATTGTAGAACAAACAACATACTCATAGCATTGCTTGTAAACTTGATCCCACTCCTTATCGTTGAAGGCCCCGGTCATAATCCGCATGTAAATCAGATCAAAGGGCTCACGCCAAGTCCACGATTGCAAGGCATCATCGACCTCCAAGACACAGTTGGGAGGTAGCCACGAAACTGGCGGTGGGAAAAGATCAACTCCGCGAACGGTGGCTGCAAGTTGGCGAATCGTAAGAAAAAAGACAAAAAAAAAAAAAAGAGAGAGATAGATAGAAAGTCAGCAGAAGAGCTTCTGCTGACCTGGAGGTGCTCACTAACCATTTGGAAACATGTCCGCCACATCACTATCTTTATGGTCAGAGAAATTGTGCATTGTTTTTTCGAAGGATGCATGGTTTGCGGAAAACCTACATAGCCCAGACGCCTTTCCCAGTGCCTAGATCTAGGATATGCTTCGGATCATCTCCAATTGGAGATCGGAAGAGAGGGTTTTCCCTTTCCGAGTCGAGAATGATAGTCACTAAATGTCTGTATCACAAGGTCAGTAGCAGACTTCGGCGATCCTAATTGATGCGAGCAGCAGTAAGTCGTACCCAGCCTCGTACGTCTCGAACATTTGATCGTCCGAAGGGACCCTATATTAATTGCATGGTCAGCAGCCGAAAGTTGGTATGTGAACATGAAAAGTCGGTTTAAACTTTGATCTTGCGCACATGTATTCTTCATTGCGAAGTGATTGATATCTAGTAGATAAGATTGGTGAGTCCGAAATTCTAAATTTAATTGTCGATCAATGGTAATCTTACCGACGACCATTTTCTAGAAATCCACGATAGATAGACGAACCAATGGAGGTGGTTTCCCTAGAAATTTTAGATGAAATATGACAGGTTCCATCGCACGGAGACATACGATTGCCAATCATCTGGATATGTATTCACGTCGTTTGAATACACGTCAGGGTCCTAGAAATCACACCAGTTAAACATAAAGGCAAAAAAACCGAGAATTTAGGGTTCGCCAATCGATACATACAACAGCAATAGCTTGGTCAGTCATGGTGTTGACCAGTTCCCGATAGAGGACTTGAGGTGGCGAAGAGAAGAGGGAACGAAGAGCAAGAATTTATGACGAGTGTATTGTATCAAATGACCCTTTCCTGGGCGACTCCTGTGAGAAGTGCTGAATGCGGTTTAGTTGGGGTCGAAATTTCTTGTCTTTGAGGATTAGCGCAGTCGCAGGATTGTAATTGCAGGGCACTAGTGTCGGGTGGCATGGAATGGCTGCGCGGCCGTTGCAGCGGATGTCCCCCCCGGGGGGAGGGGGATTTTGATAGAATTGAGCATCCATGGACGTAATTTACTTGAACAAGACCCAGAAAATACCGACAAGCTGTGACTCGTGGCTACTAGTAGCCGGTGTTGTTATGTATTGTACCATCCCTGAACATACCAATAGTTACTGATAATATGACAGCTGGAGTATATGGCGTAACCTGTTGATATAACTACACAAGACAGTCATTATTGTATATAGTATCCACTGAACGTAAGATGTAAATAGTAGCCTGCGGGCTCGCCGTCGAAGGTGGATCCCTTGGGGATCAAAGATTTACGCTATTTGTGGACTTCATGATTCCTGATTGTCAATGATACCCTTATTCCAGGCTAATGGAGGATTCAGAGGAAAAGTACCGGACCAGAAGACAATTCCGGAAAGCCCCGCAAATTAATTGTATGTTCAAGCTTGTACTATGTATTTTACAATCGAAAATGTACAATGTCACACACACACACACACGTTGGCAAAATATTGTACAGATAGCTCAGAGCTCAGCCTAGGGATGGCAGCAGTACTCCATTCCAGAGACAATCTAGCAGGATGCACCCGAGGGTACATTCTCACAGTCATCGCTGGTCTTGCCACCAGTCAGGCTGACATCGCCCCAGGTCCAATCGCTGCAGCTGTCCTCGGCGCACAGAATGTAGATCTGCTCAGCGTCATCTTCAAGAGAACCAGTGATGCCGTCCACAGTCAGATCGGTGATCGGGACACCGTCAGTAGGGGTACCAGTAGGAGAACCGTTCTCATAGTCTTGCTCGATAACAACGCCGTAGTCGGTGATACCGGAGAGGGTAATGTCGGAAAAGGTCACCTCGCTGATTGAGCCTGTTGCGTCCGAAATGGCCTTGATACGGATACCATTGGCCGAGTCAGACACAGTCGAGTCAGTGATGGTGACATTCTTCACGGTGTTATCATCGCGGCCACCGACAGAGCCGATCGACAAGCCGTGGCCTCCAGAGCAGGTGGCTCCACTCCAGTAGATGTTCTATTTAAGAATTTTGTAAATGACTGCAAGAGATTAAAGAGATATAATGAGAAATTTAAGCAACTTACCTCGCCAGAGTTAATAGCCACACAATCATCCTGGTTCTTGACGGTCGGGTTTTTGATGGTGATATAGGTGGACTCGCTGATATCGAATCCATCGGTATTATGGCCACCGTTGTCATCGCCATCTGAGTTATCAATGGTCACATCCTCGATCAGGAGGTTATCAGACTGAACGCTGATAGCCTGCACGGGGGTGTTCTTGATATTGAGACCCGAGATGGTCGAGTCATCAAGAGAGTGAGCGTAGAAGAACTTGGGCTTTGTCTTGCCGCCGTTGGTACCCTTGCTATCCCACCAGCGAGAACCCTCGCCATCGATCACAGCACCCTCATTGGCTGTCACGGTGATACCGGACCCGGCAATGCGAATCAGAGGGCCCTTCCACTCTTTGTAGCCGAATGTGGTAGTGCCGTCAAAGATGACCTTGGTGCCATCCTCCAAATCGGATAAATCCAGTGTCTCGCCGGCGGGTACCTCGATGTCACTCAGGACAATAGTCGAGCAATCAGCCTGGCTGGCTGAGGCACTAGCTGCCTCAGTGAAAGTGCAGGTTGAAGAGGCTCGCTTGGTGAGGTCGGAAGCTCGCGAAGGGGCTGGGACAGCAGCAACAAGGCTGGCAGCTGTAGTGGCCAGTAACAGATTCGAAAAAAGTGAAGGCATGGTGTCTGGTATTTCTGTTCAACAGAAGACCACTAGAAACGTTGTGTAAAATGAAAAGTTGTCTATAAAACAACCAAACAAGCAAAAAGAATGTCTGGACGGAAAAGAATGGACTTAATTCTGGTCAACAGAATAGAAAATGGGACTGTGAAAAGAGAATGAGGCAAGCAAAAGACGGAGCCGGCTGAATTGATGCAAGCGCAGAGCAATCGTCCTCTTTATAATGTGGGCACTCATATCTGCCAAGCTCAATCTGGCGCTGCGAAGCTTTCTTGCGGCATCAGGGGCGCCCGGAATATTCACGACCCGATCGAAGTCCACGTATTTTTTCCTTCCACTCGACACTTGCAAGGGAGGGTGTGACGAAGATGGCGGCTGTTAGTGATGCTTCTCTAGTGGGTCAGCCTCAATCTCTAACAGCCGTCGCTCTCTGAATCGAGAAATGATAGGCATGATCCGGTGTGAACGGTCCACCTTTCGTTAAGGCAAACCACTCAGATCGCTGGGAAGCCCGGAGAAAATGCCTCCAGAGGAGTGACGGGCGAACTGGTCTAGGTCTCGGATTTCAAGCGAAATGAGCAGGCTTAGGGTGTATATAGTAGCAGTGGATATGGTGGGAAGCTGAAGCAAGAAAGTGATACAGATCAATAGGGGTAGAAAGAACGATGTATGGGTACTCATATGATTTAGATAGATATAGTTAATTAGCTATTATCCATGCACAATGCAAAGTGACTTCGGCGGCTAATCTTCGGAGCTGGCAATTCCGTATTAATCTAGTTGAAATTGATTACGTATTGTGGGAATAGGAGAATGCGCATAGTAAATAATGTGAGATAGTAATATATGAGAGTTCAATATTGTTTTAAGTGTGGTACGCCTGTTGTGGTGTGTGTCTATATTCAACAGCCCTCAGAAGTATGGATATTGACAAGGTAAGAGACGAAACTGAAAAAGCCTGAGCGTGCAAAGCATTCGTCAATAGACTGAAGTAATAGGCACACACTGGCAACACCGGTGATACTATGGGAGTAGCCCTACTTGTGTAGTACACTCGTAGTATATTTTCTAGTAGCTGATAGTAGAAAGTAGAGATATAACACACTACTTCATGTTCAAGTTGTTTCAGATCATGTTATCTGTCATGTTCAGATTCTTTCCCATATAGAATAGCTCAAGCTATGCAGATCAACAATGTGTACATAGCAATTACATTCGTTGATCTTCAGTATATGCCAAGATCATCTACTTCACGTGATATCGGGCATTTCCACATCGTTTTCTTCACGACGTCAATTTTCTCCACTCGCTTCATTGTGCATGGCACCCCAAAGAACACATTCTAAGATCTCGGGCGCCCCGGACTACGATAGCCCTGAATTTTGGGATGCTCGCTTTGCCACTGGGAGCGATGTAGGCGAATGGCTGAACTCGGGTGATGTCCTCATTGACGCCGTTCTATCTGACCTCAACCAGCGGCCGCACTTACATGCCCCAAGTAAGGCGCCACACGTTTTACACTTAGGGCCGGGTGTCTCACAACTAGGGCGGAAACTGCGTGATGCCTGTCTGCAGAGGCAATGGACCGGGAACGGCATCTTGGTGAGCCTTCGATATGCTGCTATTGAAATTGTCATACAAATATGTGCATTGCTGACCATAGTTTTCCTAGAATGTCGACTTTTCCACCGAAGCTGTGCGTCTTGGCCAACGTGCCGAAGAAGAAATGAAACCGGAACATGCGATGCATTGGCGATGTGCTGACCTGCTACTGTGGGACGATGTTGCGACCCTGACGCCTTTCGCTCCCTTTGATGTGATCCTCGACAAAAGTACCAGTGATGCCATCGCCACGTTCAGTGACTGTCAAATCTCTGCCACGAATGATTCGAGAATCTGCCCTACTGTAAGAGAGGTTGTTCAGGACAAACATGGCGATACGGCGACGTTGTCTCCGGTAGAGCTGCTCGCCTTGAACCTCGTCCCCTTGACAAAAAAGGATACTACTTGGATCACGCTATCTTACTCGACTCTGAGGTTCGATCATCTTCCATTCCTTGAGAGATTTTGGAATTTGCGTTCTCGCACAGCCCTCAAGGCGCCTCCTGGCCCTGTTTCCACTTCGGCACATACCCCAGATGTGTTCCATTGGGTCTACGTATTGGACCGCAAGTGACCTGAAACCTCAATTATCTTATTCTGTACCTTTACATCGTTGCGCACAGAAAAATCAATCACCTAGTTCATATTCAGTCTACAGCACTCTTATTTTCACCTCGATTGACTACGATTCGTAACCACCCGTGTCATGGCAATGCACAAGAAGATCAAAACAAGTTCAATAACATCTCCAATCATAATATCCATTCCAAACAACCTCTGCAAGTTAACACGGATCTATGTACATTCAGATTCTGACTAGACCCATCACCTTCATTTACAATCATTTCCTCTCGATTGCGACATGATGTCATCGATCAGCAGCCGAGATTAATTGCTATAACCATAGATCAGTCAAATATATTCATTTCTGACCGAGATGGAGTCATAATTAACATACCGTTGGCGTACAGGGCATACGAGTCAGCATTCAATACGGCCTGGCTGCTGCTGAGGGAGGTGGCCGCCGAGTAGCCGTATCCCAGGTCATCGGTTCCAGGGCTATACACACCAGGTGCATGGGTGAACTCATGGAGAGTTGTCGTGGCTTGATCCTGTTGATGGCAGGTACCAGCCAAAGCTGGCAGATAAGAATAATAGATGTCACAGTTGGCAATGATATTGCGTGCAGGGAGGGTATAAGCAAGCACGTTGGTCTCGCAGTATCCCAAGGTGTCACTGCAGTAGTAAGTGGTGGATCCTGAGCTGGCTGATTGCGCTTCCTTAGCCACAGCTTCTAGACGTGCTGCAACCACGGAGCGTGTTGAACTGGAGGTGGTCTTGAAGTATTCACTAAACTTGGAGGCTGATCCAGACCTGGCTGCCGTAGCAGCGGCATTGGCCAGCTTGACGGTGTTAGACAGAGCCTTCTCAAGAGCCGACTTGCGGCTGGCGTTGCTGCAGGTCTCTTTAGTGCGACGGTCCAGCGGTTTTAGTGCTTTGGTGACAGTGGATGCCTTGGCCCCATCGATATTGAGCTTGAGGTCGTTCGAGCTGTACGGCAAATACCCAGTCACGGCCCCATCCTTGACCACCGGCACGAGGCCATTGGAGCGCAGGGTGATGGCGCCTCCGCTGGACAGGTCAGTGGTTGTGGCGATGTCAAACTCATCTTCCAGGACTTCTCCGGCCTCAAGAGTTGTTAGAGACTCCGATGCAAGTCCTTGAAGCTGGAATCGACGCTTGATACCGTCAAAAACGACCTCGTTGTCTGGATGAATGTTGGTAAGTGGCCATCTTTTGAAAATTGGGTTGATGTCAAACTCACTCTCTCGATAGACCGAGACCTTTTTGACAGGAGCACTGTCGCGGAAGAAGTTGAGGTGCACAAAAGTGACATTTTCAGCGCCGGTATTCTTCACCACGGCCTTGATGCGAGTGTCGCTCACTTGGCTCAAGGTGACATCCAGAGCGGACAGATCAGACTCAATTGGAAATGCATACACATTCTGTGCGAGGGCCAGAAAGGCCGTGGACAAGGTAGTGAAACGCATGTTGAAGAAGACTGAGAAAGATACTAGTTGAAAATGAATCTATCCTAGATAATCTCAATTGCCCACGAGCTCTCGTAATAGCTTGAGTCTATGAGAACGAGAAAATTTGAATTCACAAGGTCGGATACCCTGATTTATAGCTTCTTGAACAACATCTATGTCGATATCAACATATAAAATGTCGCCTTGAACAATACAAACGAAGACCAAAAAGGCTAGTGAGGACACGAAACCTCCTATTTTCAGCATTAGAAACGGAGAAATTGGTCCGTCACTTGATCTTTCGATTCCCTATCATGACTAGAAATGCAGAAACAACCAAATACTGGTGATTGATTCTTCTGACAGACCTCAATGATATCGGACTTTGACCCGGACGAGAAATGCATCACGTCTTGGCCCGGCGGAAACCCGTTTCAACCAGAAACGTTTACAATGATATCTTGGCTGAGGGGAAAAATTGGAGGCGCACCAGAAGAACCAGAACTAGTATAGACAAAGGCTTTCCACATGCATTCATTGGACTGCGGGAAAACGGATATCATTCCCAGGACCTGGCGATGTAACGGCCATTAAAGCGCGGAAGGGGGCTAGTGTGTGTTGTACATGGTGTATATGATACAGGGGAACATCTCCGGCATCCTAATGACCCTTTGCAGCTAGCTAATCTTACACAACCTTCAACTATGAGACTTTGCTTACGGTTGAAACCCCTCCAAAGGAAATTGACCCAAGGTAGTTGTTGTTAATACTTGCCAAGGCGCCGACTTTTGCATTGGCGCCGCGGAGTCCGGCGCCAAGAAAAAACAAGATACCACCCAAGACATTTTTGAGTCTTATATTCTGATAAAAGGCTGATTACTGTTTGGATCGATTGAGAGCGATGATTGTGAGTGGAGGAAGTAGTTGCCGCTACCGATCAAACTCCCCTGCAAGAATACCCTGAAGACAACTCTGAAGAAAACAAGATGGCCGCCAAGTCGTGGTGGAGGGGAGGGTTACACGCCACACAGGAGAGAAAGGCGCCACCAGACCCCGTGGCATAGCTTGGCCCGGCGATAGAAAGAATCATTGGACAGCAGAGAAAAGTAAGGACGGACAATTAAAGGAAAGTGATATTGCTTCAATTTATCTCTTGCCGACAGTCCGTACATGACACACGTGAGATGGGTATCCTCATCCTCCCTTTCGAACTGAAATTATAGGCTCATTATTACGATCATTCTACTTTGAAACTCATATTTTTTGGTCTCTTGAGACGTTCGAATATCTTTCCATAATTCCATAAAGACAATGGAAGCGTCTCTTGGGCTGCAGGTCACACTGGCCTCTCATGCCACAAACCTTCAAGCTTCAACATCCCTTCCTGTTCCTATCACAGTTTCTGTTCACAATCCAGCGCAGGCTCCAGTGACCCTTCTGACATGGAATACACCTCTGGACTCGCGCGCTGGAGTGCTTGGTGTTTTTGAAGTCTGTGATACCGGAAATGGTCAAACAATCCCCATCGATACAATCAAGGTGTCTAGAAAGCTCCCGGCGACTTCACACGATCTAGTCGAAATCCCAGGCGGCCAGACAGTCAACCGAACCGTAAATATCCCGGCATTTCCGTTGGAGCACGGTCACGAATACTCGATCCGAGCCCAAGGTATATGGCATGCGATTTGGGAAATGCCGCTGACGGATGTGACCATATCCCAGCTTGCCGAGTTAACTGGAGCTACGCGAAGGGAATTTCAATCAAATCTTGCTACCGTAAAGGTTGATTAACGGTGCATTTCTGAGCGAGGGAATGGTCGCCATTGTGTATCACATAGGTCACGGCACATGAACGATGCTTCGAAGGCTTGAACCAAGTCAAGGCACAAGGGCTTGAATGAATTTCTCTTATTTGCATGGCATTTTTTCTTCTAGCAAGTATCCTTGCGAAATGCCTTGATTCCTCGTCCAAGTTCTTGCCTTTCCCACTTCTTGCGTACGACTAAAAATATTAGTAAAACTAACATCGCCACTGAAATCCAACACTTGGCCCTTTGCTTGCTTCTAGGCTCTATTTCCCACAACGGTCGGTAAGATATGATAATTGCAAAGCTATAAATCCAACTCAACTTCGTATGGTAATTTTCAATTGCTTCATATATTAATATTGGAAAACTGTATCAATCTTGGAAGATGGAATTGCAAAGCCGTATTTGCCCGAAGGAAGATGCCCAAAAGAGTCTTCCGGGTACTCCAGAAGGGAGGAGCTGCTATTGTTCCCTTGAAGTTGGATATGGGGCTATTGCGATTGATGCAGAATCTCTGGATCGTATCTTCATGGCAAAGAAGCTAAGACCGCACAAGCGACATGCTATGATTGGGACGTATGCTCTTCATTGTGAGATACATGACCTTCTACCGTATTAAGCGGACATCGTCAAACTCCTAACAGTAGATCTGGATATTCCTCTCGGGCTTTTGCACCATGTAACGCTGATCACCCCATTCTAAAAAGAACTTCGCTGACACTATTGGCCCAGAGTTCCATGAATGATACACTGGCAATGCTTGTTAATTGCGGTCAACTACAAGATGAACTTTTTCGGTTGGCTTCACGAGAGGAGCTTGCAATCTTGGGGTCGTCTGTTAATATTACTGGTACCAGAACCAAGGTGCCCGTGGAAGATATTGAGATATTGAGCTTGACATCAAAAAAGCTTCGGATATCATTATCAATTATGGGAGACAGAAATAAAGCTACCCGCGATACTCCTCAACCATGATAGATTTCAAAAATCATAAGCTTTTACGTTATGGAGCATGCTATGATGTGGTTCAAGACGCGTTGTCGCGTTTCTGTGGCATAAGATTTCCTGATGATCCAGGAAAGGAGAATTTGTTTTTGGGAAACATATCACAAGAAACATCGCAATAATAATGGGAGGCTATGTGTTCCAAAAACCTACCTGATTTTTTATGGGAATGGAACTTGAGGAACTGGAACGAGGCTAGACGAAACGAAGAAGATTGGACAGGCTTCATTTGATCAGAGAATAGAGCTGGCTAGTAGTTCCTTATAAAACCCTTCTTCTCACAATTGTGATTCAATTTAAGAAAAGGATTGATAGATTTTTGAACCCAAGAGGCCATAGATATTGTCAGGCAAGTTCGTCAGCTTAGTAGTGGGTAGGTCAACGACTGTGTCGAAGATATTATGATGTTCGATTGCTGCTGAGAGACTTCACCGCACTTCCACTCTAGCTATATTTAGTATGTCTGTGTGAACGTTCCAAGCCCTTGAGATTGAAAACATCTCGGCTCAATAGAAGCCCCGTTTGACAGGGCCAGCTAGATTATTTCAATTCATCCAAAAATAAATCTTCAAATGTTTTTTTTTGAGAAGGTAATACTCTAGTGATCCCGGTGAGCTATCTAAGGATAGTATTAATGGTGTATCGTGCTGGTCTTGAAAAAAAGCCAGTCAAGTTTTCTACAAGGTTCAAGATTGTGTATGATAAAGACTATCATTACGACGTACTGGTGTCATCTTGGATGGGACCTTGAACAACTTGCGAGCCAAGGCTGATTCGATTGTTTCACAAACATTACATCTGCACTTCCCGAATATCGAGGTGCCTTTAAAAATCCCATGCAATTATTACTGCGATACGCTGAGCCTGCTACTTGTAAATGTGGGAGAAACTGACAGGTAAAAGGTGGGTTCGGCTATAGCAAAATAGTAGATTCAATGATAAGAGCTGGCCTTCTTGAAAGAGCGAGGATAGCTTGTAGAGAGTCATTACATTGCAGATACAAGGACAAGAACATGTGGTGGAAAGGGTCATAAGTGCCATTGATCAGTTGGATGGTCCTCGTAAGCGTTTAAAGTGATCCGTATCCAGAGTCTGGGAATAAAAGATGACAGAGTTGTGGACATAGGCGTGATGCAAAGGAACTGAAAGTTGATCTACTAACAATGAACGTGACCCTTGGTTGTCTATGGATTAGCCGCCATTATTAAACGTATTTAACTGTCACGCTATTATCGGAGACGGAGCTGGAGGTGAGAATCGAGTTGCTTTGCCTGATATCGATGAGAGTTGCACCTGAAGGCCCAACACTAGAGCCGCTATCGGTGGCCTCGGCATTGGAGAAGGTGACAGTCCCGAAGTTAGCAAATGGAACCAAGGAGTTATTTGACTCAAAGTCCTCTACGATCCACTCCGCATTATATTCACAAAGATCTCCGTCAACTCCTCCATCGAATGAATGCGTCACTGATTTGCCAGTTGAAGTATTTTCGACCGTAGCCGTGCCGGCTGTCTTTGAGCTCGCATCGACAGTTACTTTGATCACATCTCCAGCTGCTAAGCTGATGCCGCTAAAGTCATATGCGTAATCCGGATACCACTCATACCAGGCGTCGTAAGACACGGAACCGCCTTGAATACAAAAGTCAATACCAGTTTGCAGAATTGCGGTACCGCAGGTGTCTCCATCAATGCCAACCCACGCAGAAGCACAATACTGCTTATTGGTAGACCCCCCCAATGGGGATGCTGGGGGTAGGGACGGTAAACTCTGCAGTAACCGCTGTGTATCCGGTACCAATAAGAACCGCACCAGCCCAGTTAGAACTGTATTCCTCCTTAGAAGTCTTGTTGAGGTGAAGGATTTGATCAGTCCCGGGTACATATGGCGGATGGCTTAGCCGGCCCTCAGAACGGGCGACTTGAAGGCGTCGACTTTCATGGCGTTCTTGACGTTTTGCAGTAAGAGGCGCCGCGACGGCAAGAGTACCAAAAAGTACGATACTGAGGACGTCGAAAGATAATTTCATGACTGGAATTTGAAACCGTATATTCGTAGTGAAGGATATTGAAGAAAGAGAAAAGTTTAGTAGACTGAAGACGTAGAGGGTAGAGAAACAGGTAAATTTAAAATGAAAGATTATGTGGAAGAGAAACGAAGTGGTCGCCCATGGGACCTGGAATTATATACTATGATTCTGACTATAGAGCAGAGCCCGAGACAAATTGCAGGGCTGCGATAAAGATTCGAAGGCTCGGATATAGTATGTGCCAGATGTCTAGATAGGCTTGAACTAATTTCTAGCCTATCATCATCAGTCTCCATGCTAGTGCAACATAATATAAATGACCATTGCCTCCACAACCATGAATATAGGATGTCACGCCGTCGGAGACCGGTGATATGGAATGCTAGCTCTAACTTGCAGCCTGGAGTAGTCTGCAGATACAGGTGCCGGGGGAAGAGTTGCCACGGCTCATATGAGAATGATTCGCATACGAAACCTCGGGATATTAACGCCATCCAAGTACCGACCTCATGCATTCAATATATTCGACCAGCTGCTGGCCATGATACATACTTGACACTGCCCTTGATGAATAACATTATAAATCAACCGGCAGGGCTTTACTTTTGTTGAAATTAAGAATACTCTCCAAGCCTTAGCTAGGACATTCATAAAAAAGAGCATTTTTATCGCCATGCCGGCAATAGAACACATGCAAAGACGGAAAGGGCTCTGCCTAGAAGTCGAACATGTGCATTCGGACTATATTACTCTTTTTTGTAAGCTAAGGGCCGTGATAATAGCATTGATGACACCGAATGACGATCCGAATTTGTCCAGAGCTGACACTAGTCAGAGACTGGATTGCAGAGTGGAATATGCAGATAAAAACGGATTTCCGGCGGATATGAAAGCCACAAGCCTACTCACAGCATAATGACTGATGAACATAGTCCTCATTTATGAATTTAAAATTTGAAAGGGAGCCTCGTCTAGGTAGTTGGCCACGATCAGGGTGGGAGCGGCCTGTAACTTGGTTGCCGATAAGAGATGAGGATGCGATGTTACTGTGGCGCACCTTAGGGTGGAAGCTAGTAAAGCAGCCACTGAGCGGAAGGGCGAAAGGATACAATAATGAGAGAAACAAGCTTTGTTCAAGCAAAAATGCCGAGATCACTTAGGCATTGATTTGGCAACAATGCAAAGTGTAGAATGTCAGGATCCATATGATTGCAGAAAACTTGCTTTCAAAATGAATGTCCAGGGCGAGGAGTCTTTATTCGGAGTTTCAAGATAACGGGCTCCAGGTTGGATACGAAAAGAGCACAAGTCTCCTTATGCGAAGAGAATGACCAGGGTAGCCCCCGCATCCTCGTTATCCATCGTATTTGCAAGGTCATTTAATACGCCACACTGAATTGGACTGAAATAACTTGATCGAATTCCGGAGCTAGCGATTATCACAAATGCCCGAACCGCGAATCATTTAACCGTGGTATTGATTAGTGGGTCCTAATGCGCAAAGGGGATTGTGACTGATGCATAGACCCACAAGACCAGACGAGGATGCAGCCAGCATCACAAAAGCGGCCGAAGGATACACCAAGGAGACAGAGACAATAGAACTAACCTTGGAATAGTCTGCGAATAGCAAAAGCACTACTATCTAGTAAGGGATTTAGACCTTGGAAGTGAGTGGAGTGAGTCTTGTGACATATTGTCTCCAAAAATGCCCTCGCGGAATATTCGTTCAAAACTAACATAGTTAAGGTTCCATTAGTAGCAGTAGCCAGACTGGGGCGGTCTTGAGAAGATATAAAGCAGATTCGCATGAGATAAGAGGAGATATCAAGTCGTTGGAGAGAGGTAAACAACTTCTCCCAGAAGTAGTTCCCCTGACCAAGTTTCTTACAAGATCTACCATGCAAGCCAAACAGCTCTTGAAATGTAAGAGTAGATACTAGTACAATTAGAAGATAGTATCTTCTATGGACAGCCTGAGCAGTCATTCCGAGTTAGATATGACCAATGTTTGAAAACGGTAAGAATCCACAATAGCTTTCCAAACTCTAAGAAAGGGCTAATATATGTTGATAGTACTACCTATTAATAGATATTACTACGTAGTAGTAAATATCTAGTAGTCACAATTGACGTGTACCTAAGCTATATTCCCACGAAATGACTTGTCGAACTTTATAAGCCGTGTATAAGTACACCGACTCCTTCTATTATCAATGTTTAAGGTCTATCGAGTCTTTCAACTGACTCTATGTCCACCCGTTGGTGTCGAAAAAGCCCTGGTCTATGTGGATACCTGTGTCGCCTGTACCCATCGATTCTGGATCCTGTGAGGAAAATTGATCCTCTATAGGACTCCAGAAGTCTGAGATATATTCTGAAATGTTAGCCTTTGGACTACCAGATGATTGGAGACTTTCGGGTGTCGAGAGAGCGTCTTTCGAATATCCCACATCCTGCAATCGTCCATATTGGGGAGAGAATTGAATGCGCTTTGCTGACCAAGAAGACTGCATGGGGCCATCCGGATCGGGTGGAGACTCAGGAGAACACTGCGAGAGGTGAACATTGGCTTCAAATAATGAATTTCCAACTGAGTAGCCTGTGTCTGAAAACCCTGACACTGGAAATGGAAAGGATCTTGGGAAGGAAAAGCTTCCAATACTATCAGTTTTTCGTATCATACTATCTGGTAAGCTTTTGGAGACCAGGGATTCGCTTCCTGTAGTGAGTTCCCTCGAGGTTCGCTGAAACAGGAATGACTTGTTGGAAAAGCTGCCCTCCGTTGGTGACTCAATTTCCGCTAGCTTCATTTGCGTTGTTATGGTCGACATCCCCTCAAGAATGGTCATTGACTTTTTGGCAAAGCGGCATTGCTTTTTCAGCCTGTCAAGACCGGCGAGAGCAGCAAGAGTTGAATAGTCGAGGCTTCTGAATGTCTTCAAAGCTGTCAGCGATTGCCAAGATTGCACAACTGCCAACTGTATTGGTTCACTCAGATGTTCTTACCAGCTTTTCCCGGACTAATCGTGAATTCCATACAGTGAAAAGAAGCAAGCTAGCTGATGAAAATAATCAGCCTTAGTATCTTTTTAAATGAAGTTTGAGCATATTTACCCGCAATGAATATTTCTTGGGCCGTTAGGTAGGGTGCCGTAATAGTGCCCGTGTTCTGGATCATACGGTGCAGATGAAGTGCTGTTGAAGTTGCTTCCGTAACTTTGAAATAAATGGTCTGCAGCTCTTCCGGTGTTTCTTCGCTCAGAGCCTGAATGGTGGAATTAATTTCTGCGCAACCTTGAACCAGCTCCGGAGGAACGACCACGCTCCACCGATAGAGGGCAATGACCGATTGCCAAAAATCAAGCTCCATCAAGAATTTGTCTGCCTGGGGTCTTGACATCGGTATTGAAGCTCTCCAGGTTTCTAGTCTCGAGATCATATCTTGGCGCCAGCAACCAAAGGATGAAAAGCCGCCCAAGACCGAAGATACATTATGATCCGGACTCGACGACAAACCTCTCTTGCTCACGAGAGAATATCGATGTTGAAGTACAGTGTGAATTTCAGATTGGAGAACTCGAAACTTGAAGCGATGACGAGCGGCGTACTTATATCCGCTTCTATCATTTGATACCTTGAGAGAACCACGGCGTGTAATGAACTTATCATCCAATGTAGAAGGGAAATGTGTCGTAACGACATCGTCTGGAATAAAAAATGCCCTTTCAAGATATGGTGCGACTAATCGATCTAGGCTATAAACACACCACCATAGCCGACGTCTTAGATCCAGGAGCCAATCCACATGCACTGTATTATTTGAATCTGTCGGAGTGGGGACCCCTGAGCGAGGGGGATGTTCGTCCTCAGAATATAGTCGAAGGTCTATCGCAGACCGAATGGCAAGATCGAGAAGCGTCCCCAACCCTTGAGAAGTCGATTCAAATAAAGCAAAGCTGCAAAGAAGAATAACAGCCTGCAGCTCTTCAAGATCGCTGGTCAGACCAATGGTCCCAGGCAGGTTGAAGCAATTCTCCAGACAAGCCATTGCTGAAGCATAGTAATCATCGTAGTGGTGGCTATGTGTATGTGATCTTTTGCGCTTTCCGAGATCTGGAATACTCGTCTGAAAATTTCTACCAGCGACCTTGAATTTTACGAGAGAATTTGACATTGACGCAGCGCCTATAGCAAATACAATGAAAGCAAAGTAAAGCTGCTGCTTTGAGCGTGCCGAGTCTTTTGCTGAATAGATCTCATCAATCATGTTTTCGAAGTCGGGGCGATGTAAGACGGGTACGTGTAGATTAGTGTGAATGAAATACTCATCCACCAGTTGATTGGCAACCTCGCGATCTGGAAGCTTCATAGATCCATTAAAAGTAGCCCCAGTACCTATGGAGAACAAAGACGAGCGGATAGAAGTACGCTGAGTATGGGAAGTACAGTATATGTGGTCTTTGCGCATTATTTCGATCTTCGCGTCTTTTCCGGTAAGAAGATCAAGGATCGCAGAATCTGAGTAGTCGGAAGATTCAGACAGCTTCAAATTGTCCGGTTTCGTCACTTCTAGGTGGGTTCTCAGATCAAGGACTTCGACGTCAGCAGTTGACGAGGGGGGTATTGTCGCAGAGGTTTGATTCTTTGTGTCTATATGGCTGTAGGTCGTTGGGTAGTTGAATTCGATATTATGTTCCATTAATATTGCGTTCAGAGATTGGATCCTATTTTCCAAGAAGTATACATAGCTGCGAGGTATTTCTTGCTTGGTAATGGGATCATACCCAACACATTGGACTTGGGCTTTGGCGCAGGATTGACACTGGGGTAGATTCTGGTCGCATTTGTGTTTTCGCATGCGGCATCGATGGCATGCAGATACGTTGCGAAAGGATGAACTTGACGATTTTGGGGCTGATTTGATAGACGCAGAAGGGTCGAGAAAGTCGACCATAGTAGAGCTATCGTGCAATTCTAGCGAAGGGTCCGAAGGAGAAACCTTTTGAGAAAAGGAGCTCGAGGGTAATGATGACTTTTGCTTGTTGTCCAGAACAAAAGATTGGGGACTGCCAGTATACATGTTGAATTGCGTGTCAATAATTGGAATGACATAGCAGGCCCCGATCGGGTTTGAAATGATCGAATTGTGAGCCACTTGCAGGCCTTTGAAACTACTCCAAAGTATAAGCAGTGTTTTCTGGGGTTTGTATCGTATATTAGTGTGCTCTGAATACTCTGAAAGATGCTCGTGACCAGCAAGACTTAAGTTCTGGGGTTGAAGCTAGTCTCAAACATTATGACCATCGTGGGGATAGTCGTCGGACGGACCCCGGCAATAGATAGTTTGAAAGGCACACAGCTATCACCATTTCCGTAAATGCCTCAATTGTGGCATAGAGATTACTCGATGGAAATAGCATTCTGAGAGAAGCATTTCACCGCGTGAGGACAATCAAACGAATCAGCCTATGAGATGCTATCTACCCATTACTCGATTCGAATGTGTTTAGTTGTGACCGATAAGAGAACCAAGGCCTTTTGAGAGTTGGATTACTCGATAGAAATATAAAAAATATCGGACATTGTCCGCTAATACGCTGATCGTGAGGTTTCCCGCGGAAAGCTTACATGGCTTAGAGACGATCCGACTAAAGCGGAAAGGATCCGGATGTTAGGAAAAATAAAGATCATTGGGTGCCATTTCTACCGATTAATTCTAAAGAGAAGTATGAACCAGTAAGATGGTGCATATAGTGGTTTGAAAAATAAACTATCCGGTGAGCACGAGCCCAAGATCGAAGGACTGCTAAGTAAAAACAGCGAATCAAGAGCAGGAAAATGATGATAATTGAGCTGTGTATAGAGGGATTCTTCAGCATAATCAGGGTCGGGTCCTCGGCAATGATGACATTAAGAGGGGTTGTGCATAGTAACTATAGCCTAATACATGGACACACGTACATTCATGTGTGTATCCCACAGGGGCTGGAAATGACTTTCTGATATTGCCTCCCCCCGAAATGAGTTAAATGACACAACAAAAATGAATTTGAGCTGCTTTGTAGACCTTGAGTAGCTACATATATATGCTAGCAGTTTCTACCTTTCATGTGTCTTTTAGTGGTAGAAAGTGACCGGAGTCCACTCCAGACTAGTCGCCCATTTTGTTCCGTGAATCTTCATACATATCTGTTGCCGCTGATCGATACTGGCAATTATCCGGAGCAGGTGTATTGTAAATGATGATCCAAATGGTCTAACAAGCTTATTTACGGCCCTAAATCAGAGTACAGAAAGTCCAATATGGTCTGCTTAATCAAAGGCCCAGGCAATAGATGGGGTAATGTGGGTAATGCACCCTGCTAAGTGGGGAGCATCATAGGTCTATGCCCGACATCGGCATACTCAGTTTCCCCTCACAGACACAGGATTGTCCACCTATGCTTCCTCCACTTGCTCCACCTTCTTTTCATCTGCATCTGGAACGGGGTTTACCTCATAAGGAATTTCGTTCCATGTATCACTAGTTCCGGGAATCGGGACAAGCCAGGCCAGAAACCAGTAAATACCCCCTGACACAATGAACCCAGAGAAATAATTGACATTGTAGATGTAGACAGCCCCAACCGGGACATCAACACCAACAGCACCGGCAAATCCAACGATGTTGATGAGGATACCACAGAAATATGCGGCGTAGCCGTGCCAAGATACGCCATAGAACCCATAATAGAGACTGTCTTTTCGAGCACTATAGAGCTCTTCAATATCGAGATATCCTCTGCGGACGAGATAATAGTCACTGGCCATGACACCCGCGATTGCAGAGAGAAACACCGAATAAGCGGAAAGGTACAAGGTGAAATTGCTAGAGGAGGAAACAAGAGTCCACTAATGTGAAGGATCGAGATTAGAATCTCGGAGACTATAAAAAGAGAGAATCAGAGCAGATGCATGTGGTACTTACAGGACACATTGCTAGTCCAATTGCTGCGCAGAAATATCCCCCCCGTCGGATGGTACAGAAGCGTGGAAGAAGTGCAGTCAGATTGGTCCCTGCCGACACTGAATTTGCTGCAATATTTGTTCCAAGTTGCGCCAGTGCGAATCCACTGGAAATAACGAAGATCCCAAACCTCTCCGCTGAGCTTGCACCTTTAAGAAACATGCCCAGGAGAGTCAACGGATTCCAGACAGCTTGTCCGAAAATAACCGTTGAAGAGGACGAGACGATGATACCAATGAATGAAGTGACAGCAAAGCCCACTGGGATGGTGATTAGTTGGGGCCACAGGGCATCCTTCGGTTTGCGGGCATATCGTGTATAGTCTTGGTTATTAATTATGAGTGCCGCAAAATTAGCTATGCAATTCAAGATGCTTTTGACAAAAACCCAGGCTAGGGCGCTGCCTTTGGCCGTGCTGGGTTGTGTTATTATGGGACCAAGGCCATGCGCGCGGGCAATCGCCCAGGCAAAGAAAGCGATTGCACATGCGGGTGAGAAGTACGCCTTAACAGTGAAAAGATGACGAATTTTGTAGATTGGAAGCCATAAAGCTGGAAGCGATCCAAGCCAGAACAAGAAAAAGCTGACGAACTGTTTCGTTGTGACCCCAGCCCCTTCTGGGATTGTATTGGGTAAAGTCGCATAACTGGGCCA
This sequence comes from Penicillium citrinum, assembly GCF_028827155.1. NCBI lineage: Eukaryota > Fungi > Ascomycota > Eurotiomycetes > Eurotiales > Aspergillaceae > Penicillium > Penicillium citrinum. The sequence goes on from NW_026622691.1 coordinate 2,991,931, forward strand.
GATTGACTCTATCATCAAAGTCACGCATTCTCCTGCGCACCAAATCAAGAAGAGCGAGTTAGATAAGAGAAAGAAAAAAGTACAAAGATTGAGATTGGCATACCCCCAAGATAAGTCTGGTGGTAGTGTTAGAAGTTACTTTTAGAGTCTTGGTCAATCGAGAGACAGATGACATACCTGAACACCATACCACATCACAGCCATCGCTGCTCGATTGAGGATCGGCCAGAATGATCCCCAGATTCCGAAAGAAGCTCGATTCGTTACGGCGAATGGTATTCTGTATATAGATGCGATACGGCCCATCAAGTAAACGAAAAGGGCAGCAATTGTGTAGCCAATCCAGACGCATAGCCAAGATTGCCACCAGGACAAGCCGTCAACAATCATAGATGAAGATATCATCCATGTGTTCTTTTGAGCACATCAGAACCTTCGACCGGTCTTATTTGAAATCGGGTTGTATTTCTCATTTCTTTATGCAATTGAGGAGTACAATGGAGTCAATGACTTACGACATTCAACGAATCCGCGATCCAGAAGGCAACAAAATTCAACCAGCCCCATTGTCTTCGTTCTGGCTCAACTGTGTGATAGCAAAAACATTAGTAATCAACCAACAGCTTTTGAATTTGATACTGGGCTTGTTGCCTCTGACACTTGAGTCGTGGCTAGCAATCAAGGACTAGACCAAATGTCCAGGGCTTCTGCGTCTATTCTTACCTGGCTTGAGATCGTCGTTGGTAAGCATCAATTGTGCCGTAGAAAGTCCCGGATCTGTAGGGGTCTTGAGCTTCCCAAGCCAATATCTCCATTGACCCATGCTTGCTACTGAGAGTTGTTCCTTTGCGGGTATTTGATGCAGGATAATGATATTTCTGGGCCAGGCAGATATGAAGTGGTCAAGTAGTCATTCAATCTACATGTAAAGTGACGAGGATTTGCAGAAGTTATATACTATTTCACTACTAGTGTATCAGGCCTCACAAGAACGGCCGCGGCAAGTGGCACTTTTCTCGACACTGTGATCTACTGCCAGCATGTTACTAGAAATCTCGGAACCCACTATCTAACCCATGTGAACTCTAACCCCGCATTGCTTACCGCTAGAAAGTTCGCAATCTTGCCAGGAGGAAGTCTGCTTTTGTCTTCAGTATCCACTTCACCCCCGCGGGGACTGTTTCAATTAGGTAATACCCCAGCTTTGCGACGAGATCGGCCTTAACGCCAGGTGGGTAACGATGTTTATGTTTGACCATGCGTGCTGTAGAAGGCATGGGAAGCAAATTTCCAAGTTTATGACTAGATTCCATATGACAGAATATGAATATTTGATAGAAGGTATCAAGGTCTTCAGAATATAACCCATCCGTGAGATCAATTATCAGTGAAGGTTATCATTTCCTGATAACGTTTACATTTGTAACGCTTCGAAGGGTCTTGACAGGACTTGAAAGTGATTTCTAACTCAATATTCAATCTGCAAGGCTCATATTATCAGCATCTAACTTCAAGGCTAGATCTAGTCCTGTCAGGTGAAAAGAACAAAATCAGGGATCATTATCCTGCATATCATCAAGAACGATTCGAACAGACGCATGTCAAGACCTTTGGTGTAACCTAAAACGTCTCAGATCTTACATTGACTTATGATACAGCTTATAGTTTCGGTTTTACTATCGGTGAGCACCGCTAGGCCAATATTCCTGTCCAATAAAGATGAAGATTTCCCGATTGAAATGTCTCTCCGCGGCGAAGAGAGTAATGGCACTTAACAAAAGCTCTTATGTCTGAAAAACTACTCATGAGTCTCAAGATAAAGCGGAGTATTTCAAGGTTAAGTAATATGGTTCTACTTGGTATATTCACAAACCTTGGAAGGTGTGTCAAAGGTGAAAGGAAGCATGGATAGTAATAACACAATTCGATATCTGGAAAATGTATTTCTATGGAACCTTGAACTTGGTACTAGACTTCCTTCCACCTTTCCAATGCTCAAAGTTTATACAAAGAGCAATATTCGGTTATAATTTGGAACGAAGCTAGTACATAAAATCATGAAACCCTCAATTGACCGCGTTCGAGGGCCCCATGAGTTCAATGTCGGACCCGATGTCTTCGCGGAGAATGTAGCCAAGCATCTACCAAACATATACTACTAGAAGAAATAGACAGGCTGAAAGATTTCACTATGACAAGAATGTCGGGGAACTTGATAATCCGGGAAGGACCCTCTTTTGACATTAGAAAGGCTTGTTGGACATTGGAATTAACTGAGGTGTGAGTGTCGGTTCCGGAGAGAATTTTCTATCAAACGGCCACATAGGTCGAGAAATTTTCGAATGGCCCAAGCGGCATAGGTCCTGGTCAACACCACCAGGCGTAAGGGCAAGCATCCATTTTGCCGCCATGTTAAATAATTCCGGCTCCAGATATCCAATCTTGACGACGACAATATCCGCGGTTTGGGGCTGCAAATTCAAATCCGTGAAGTCACGTTCATGATGATACGGCTTGCGTAGTTTTGTCAGAATCACAAAGACCGAGCCAATCTGAAGTACAGACTCCACAACAGCATCCTTATCGCCGAACTTTATAGCGTGAACTCTGCCGGTCAAGGTCAAAGGACCGCAGTGGATATTATCGACTTTCGCGCCGGCCGTTACTGTAACGATAGTCCCAACACCTGCGGCTACAATGATATCAATAGCCTTGGGCCCAGGGATACTGGCATATATGACTCTTAGTTTCTCGCTTTGATGGAGGTCTGGGAAATTCAAAATTCTAGCAAGCCCCCACGTAACATCACCAGAACCTCCTGCGGTTGGATTATCACCCGAGTCTGAAATGAAAAAAGGTCGATCTGGCGATACAAGCGCTTGTGCAATACATTCGTCAAGAGATCCTGTGGGAGCACCAAAATTAAAATATTCACGAACTTTCCAAAAGTATTCAGCCAGAGATTTAGCCTTCCCGATAACTTCATCGGCTTTCCACCCAGTTACAATCACCACTGCGTGATTTCGTGCCTCATCCGCCCAAGCGTATCCGACCCAGATAGCAGCATCTAATACCTCGGGACATGATTCCACCTCGGGGACAAGCCGATAAAGACTTTTTGCAGGTTCCATACGTGTGGAAGTCTGTTCTCCTGGAAGTAATACCGGCACTTTTACCCAGGCCTTGAGCGGACGCTTTGGGAGGCTTGGACCTGCCTTTAAGAGATCCACAAGATTTCGACAAGCTCGTTCTTTAGTTTCAGATGTATCTTCATGGGGGGCCGTTCGATAACAAGTTATGAGATCGATTTGGTGGGCAAGGTCTCTGGACACATTGCCATGCAAATCCATTGATGCTGAGACAATAGTCTCCGATCCCACAACACCTCTGATGCGTCGCAAGAGCTCTGCTTCGGCATCTTCCATACCCTCAACACACATGGCCCCGTGAATATCAAACCATAATCCTTGTAGTCCCTTTCCAGAATCCGAAATGATATCGGCAAGTCGCGAGAGAATTTCGGTGACGAGCTCCTCAAATGCTGACCGGGTCACCGTTCCACCTGGAAGAGCGTGCCCAATCAATGCACCCTGCCAGTTGGCAGCATCTCCTAAGAGTGTGCCAGACTGGAGAAATCTATATTTTTCAATGATCTCGTCACCACGGCGTGGGTGGAAAGCTGCTGCTGAAGTACGGGCCGGAGAAAATGTGGACGTTTCACAGGCGAGCCCCGCAATGGCGATAATGGGGTAGTCGGACATGGTTGTAGTCCAGTACGTCCGAATGATTGTCTCTCAAGAGGTTGGGGCCAAACGAAGTGTATGGAACGAATGAAGAAGATCAAATAAATGGTGCAATGAGAGGAGCTTGGACTAATGTTGTGGTTGCTTCCCTCAACTCTGCTGCAACGTCCAAGTTGCTCCTCATCTGTTTCAGCCCCGCTTCATTAGGAACCACTCGGTACACCTCGCTCGTACAGGTATCAGAAAAGAAAAATTTCCGCAGAACCATGAATTTTATTGAGTTTGCCTACTTATATGGCACCATCTATCAAGAAGTCATTGGAATTGCGATAAAGAAGGCGGGAAGTGACGGTGTTGGATGACAATGGGTGAAGAAACTATCTTTGTCTGCCGGTTTACTGCATATATAAGTCGACAAAATATCATGAACTATACGTGTGATATACGTCTAGGAGATTGAAATATCGAACTTTCATATACTGATTATACTATCTGTTCACTTTACAAGCAAAGGTTCGTGAAATAATGTACAAAGGTCATTTAGTCCCAGTTATTCGTATCTTATTGAGATTCTTGCATTACGAGACTAGCAATATAATCTTGATTCAAATCGAAAGCCGCACGCAGGAGGGTTTTTAATCGCCGAATACGCCATGTTTTCTACGTATTCAAGCAGGCAAAACCATTGCCTCATTGTTCAGGTGAGACATATACCCGAGCGTATGCGTATGGGAGGCATATGCATTATCCTGCATGGTAGACTAAACTAGTATAAGACCTTCAGCCTTGAATTGAATGTAACAGATTTGTTTCGGGAAGTGGAAGAGGGTGGAGATGTTTGCACTGCATGTTATTATATTATAATCCTATTTACAGCATCAACTCTATACAACAAGCAATTTGAGCACCGGAAATCGGTTTAAGGTAGTCTGCTATGACTCGAGCTATTATATTCGCGAGATTGACAAATTCTAGAGTGAAGATCTAATGCCCAGTTTCACGAATGCTACCTTGAGGGTACCCAAATAGTAGTACCAGTGTGCCAGGCAGTTGGGGAGTAAAAGTGGCAGCAATTTTTTTCCAAAACCTATTAATAATTGCATTTTTATTACATACGGTCTTTCTAGAACAGATAAATCAAACATTGCCGATATATCCAATGTTTTGGTTAAGGGGGATGTTTCCATGATGCTTCCTTTCTGAGAGTTGCATCGGAACCAATCCATTATCCCCATGCGCCCTAATGAATGCACTTTGCTATCTCTGCAGATGATTATATACTGTTTCCCCTCGCTTTGAACATGTTTGATTAAGTTTAAATATCTTTTTTATCTTGTCGAAAACCCAAAACTTATCCAATACTATACGCGTACTAACATGCATATTACCAAATACATCAGTAGCAAATCAAAATGGAGTTGATATCATGCACATAACTTGCTATATCGTTCTATTGGCTTCGATTATACATCAACGGTTCGAAGAATCGACGTGTGAGCTATATTTACAGTGCAATGTGCTAAATAGGTTACGGGACAGTGGATGACTAATGTTTTCTTTTGCCTTTCTTTTTTCCTTTTCCGTTGTGGCTTGGTCTCCAGGTATATTTGTCAGTCACGTCAGATCTATATGCCTCAATCTTCTGTGCGGGCTATCGTATGAATCAACCGGAATTTTTCATTACTATAATCAGCAATGGAGAAGCCTCTTCTAGAAATAGCCTGTTTTGACGAAGAATCCGCTGTTAATGCAGCGAAAGGAGGGGCAGATAGGATCGAGTAAGTCCAAGCAGTACCACTTCGGCCGGTCTTCAAACAAATTTGCTATTATCAAGTGCGTCTCCAATGCACTATAACTACAACATTGCATGAAAATCTGGGCAATTCACAAACAAGTCCCCCGTCCTTTTTACTAATTCAGCGATAGACTCTGTCAAGACTACGTGTCTGGGGGGGTTATCTGCGGATGCCACAGTGCTAGCCTCACTGAAAAGTCGTTTATCGATTCCCATTTTTGCGATGATTCGTCCTCATGCTAGAAGCTTCTACTACGACGACGTAGATTTTGAGGAGATGGGAGCCACGTTGGAAAATCTGAAAAGCGTCGGAGCTGATGGATTTGTTTTTGGTATTCTTCAACAATCCAAGCAAGACCAATCGAATGAGATCGACATCAAACGTAATACCCAACTTGTGCAGTTGGCTGATGGCCGACCATGTACTTTCCACCGCGCATTCGATTTAATACCGGAATCGAGATGGAATACCAGCTTGTCAGACTTAAATAAATGTGGATTCAGCTCTATTTTGACAAGTGGTGGCTTCGCGGGGAACAAGGCAGAAGACAATATTAGCGCTCTTTCAAGGCTTTTTCGCTGCAATTTGTCGTCCAGTCCCGACTTGAAAAATAGGGCGATCAATGTTATCGTCGGCGGTGGCGTTAGATCCACAAATGTACGCAGATTATGGGAAGAAACCCGTTGCCGAATTTTTCACTCAAGTGCCATTATAGGCGACGATCATATCGTCTCTATAGAAGAGGTGTCAGAGATGAAGGACGCCATTGACAAAGCTTCAGGTGGATTACAAGATTGATTGACCGAAACGGGCCGTTGAAAACCGAATATGTACTTAGTATCAGGAGATATAGTATTAGTGCTTCCCATATTGCCTGACCAACCTGCAAATTCAGTTTTAAGTATTTTCGTAAACTAAAAACATTAGCTTACTGCTACCAAGATCAATTGGGCATGCATATATATCGTATATAAACAGTATAATATATTATCAAGACTTCTGGATTCTCTTGAAAGCACTGCAAAGAATGGAGTGTTAGGTAACGCTCCATTATTTTCTCAGCCTGTGCATTATTCAAATATTGATGGGCGACCATTGCGACAAGGGCCGTGTTTACTTCACCTCTTCGAGACGAGGCATACTCTTAGGGTTTGATCCGAAACAGGTATTGATATTGCGCTCGTTGACCATGGCAATATGCAGCAGAGCGATGACAAGACTATGCCAGCAAAATATATCCGAAGATTTTGAGAATAAAACTAAAATTATCTAAGGAGCAGATGTGGTGGCATTGCCGCGAGCCGCAGCTGCGTCGTAGAGTGCCTGGATATCCTTCTTCCATTGATCCTCATCGACACGTTTCAGGCGGCGATCGTAAGTCATCAAGCCGTTGACTTCGCCTTCCACGTCCGTAGTCTGGGTCCAAACACCACCACTGCAAGCGAAGCGCTTCACCTGATCGGCAAGTTCGCCAAGTAGAAGATGGCTGCGGTAGTTCCATGCCTCTATAGTCTCATCTATCTCGTACGTTTGATTAATGGTGTCAATGGCGGCTTGATTGTTCCAGAGGCTAGAGACAAAATCTTGGTGAGAAGCTTCTTATCTGTCATGAAATTAGAAGAAACTTACTGCTCGATCGAGACGTTATTTCCAACACCTCCAAACTCGCCTTGAAACCCAATTCGCGTCTCATCATAAGGACTTGAATTGATCGAGTAAAATGGTGTGCCGCATTGCGGGTTGGCGTAGTGATGATTATCCTAGTGAATGTAAGTGATCTGGTCAATAGTAAAATAGTCAATCCCTTTCGGAGAAGCGCTTACACTGAAATCCCCGACTCCGTGATCGTACCACCCAGTAACAGAGTCTACTAGACGAGTGGGATCCAACTGCTTGACGCGGTTGGTTAATTCAATCTCTGGGAAATAGTCTGTAATTTGACCCCAACCCTCGTTATAGATGACCTATCGATGTTAGTTAGAAACAAAACCTTTTCTTATCTTACTTTCCGGCGAGTTAGCCTCACCCAAGTAGCAATGCTGGGGAAGCTCTTTAATTGATTGATCAATAAATCCAGCTGGCGTGCAAACTCAGTTTGTTGCTCCGCATTGGGAAGGATAGGACTGCTGGAGCAGTCATCTGGGTTGGTCTTAGACTGTGACGGACGCAGAGATGGCATATCCTGGATAACAAGAAGGCCGAGTTCATCACATGCCTGATAGAACAATTCGGTCTCAACTTTGATCTGTTGAGAAAGGGGTTAGCTAAGATTATAAAACACCAATCAAGCATGATTACTTACATGCTTGCGGACCATATTGAAGCCTAGGCTTTTCAGAACTTTGAGATCATAAATCATGGCCTCCTTTGTGGGCGGAGTGTGGAGTCCATCTGGCCAGTATCCCTGATCCAAAGTGCCGAACATAAAGACAAACTTGCCGTTCAGTATCGGACGAACAACGCCATTGATCTTTCCTTTGGTAATAGTACGGAACCCGGTATAGCTCTGGACCTTGTCATTGCCAAATTGAACGGTGACGTTGTAGAGCGTTGGCGAGTCAGGAGACCAAAGATCCGGAGAGTCGACGCTGAACTGAAAAGGTCGATTTGAGGGTCCGCTGTGGGTCTTAAGCACTCTTCCATCCTCATGGATTGTAATCAGCACATTTGAACTGGCATTTGCTGCCGATGTGTGTACAGTGACGTTGACTGGTCGAGCTGTAAGCGAAATGATTGAAAACTGTCATGAAGCAACTTACCTTGGCCATCCATGTCAGCATCAAGATCAAGCTTAGTTATATAAGCTTGTGGAACTGCCTCCAACCAGACTGTCTGCCAGATTCCACTGCAAGGAGTGTAGAATATGTGGCTAGGGCGTAGGGTTTGCTTGCCGATGGGGATTACAGCGTCACCATAGTCGGTTGGATCATGGACAAAAACAAGTCTCAAAATGAGCTGTCAGCTTTTGGTATAGTAAGTAAGACCTTAAGAAATTTCTCACAGTTCGTTCTCTTGGCCTATTTTGACATGCTGTGTGATATCTAGGGAAAATCGAAAGTAGCCTCCTCTGTGAAAACCAGCCCTCTCACCATTCACAAAAACAGTGGCTTCGTAATCAACAGCATCAAAATTCAAGAGAATCTTCTGGTTCTCCCAGGTTGAAGGGACCTTGAATGAGTTTGAAAACCAAGAATATAGGGTGAAGAACTCCTGGATGCCTGTAAGGACCATTAGTGTGGACTTTTTAAAGGATTTGGAGGGACGTACCAGATAACCCGCTTTCAAGGCATGATGGAATTAGTACTTTTCGTCCAAGCTGTTGGCCAAATGGTGGGGTCTGAACAGCATCTAGGCTTGAGGCATTTTGGTAGTCCCAGACGCCATTAAGATTTTGCCATTTAGGGCGTTGCAGTTGAGGTCGTGGATACTCAGGCCAAGGCTCCGTGCCCACTTTATCCGTCCACGGCGTTGTTAGCGGTGGTTGCTTAAGTGAATAACCAGCGCCTCCATTCTGTCTAGATAAGATATCATACTTGGAGGTAGCTGCACTCGTAGCTGCGAGCAGCGAGAGTATGATGCATTGAGGCAAATACATCTTCTATTACTACTGGTAATTCAAATGCTGCCAAGACTCGCGTGGGGAGAAACGATCGAAGAGCATTCGAAGGTGCAGTCTGGGGTCTATGTATTTAAGATAGCTCGCGGACAAACAAAAAGGAAATGGCCGAGCCATCGCTCCATTCCCGCTAGGGTGTAGCAAGGAAGAATTACCCACCAGGCTGGGCACGCTAGAGCCCCTGTTGCTGCATGGGAGAATGCTTTGACCAGGTCTGAAATGCCCGCCGCTCTGCCTCACAATGGCATGTCTCCAAAAGGCACGAGCCAACCCCGCAAATTGGGGACATGGATAGCTTCATTGCAGAGGCATCAGTCGTACCTTGCCATTTTTGTGTACCAAAATAAAGATACACTGTGCTATAGGCCCCGCTGCTTGGCAAGTCAAAGAGTGAGCTGGCGCCGAGGCCGTATGCTCAACTGATCTACCTGCTGCAAAGGAGCATTCCGTAATTTCATCAACCAAACAGAATCCCGTATGCTAAATGAGTGCTCTTGTATTGCTCGTTGAAACTATAGTGATAGACCCAGTACACATAGACTGCGTTCTTGATCATCTTTGGATGGGAAAATCGATCAGGATAAGCGATGCCCGGCAATAGCTTTCTTAACGCCGTGGCCAGATCTCAGACCCAGGGAAGACCGAATAGACCGTATGAGATATGCAGGGTAGCCAATCGAAGCCAAGATGTTCGAGTCCGAACGGCCCTGGATTCCTTGCTCATGTAGCGGAGTGGAGTATCAGGATTAAGACAAACAGAATGATGTGCTCGTACATAAAATGTACCTATTGCAACTCTCTGTGCCTTGGCAAAGAAAGAAAGACTTTCTCCACCTTCACAGGCAGCATTTATAGGCCCTTCAAATAATATTCTGTATTGTTCAAGTCCACTTGTGTCTTTGTCCCTCTTGAATCAGAGACAGTATCAGTCTTTGTTTGTTGATCAATGCCCCACCCCTTGCATCCGCACTGATCAGATGTCGCGCTATTAAAGCTAGCTGTCCTTACAGTGATGCAAAAGCAGAAGACTTTATGTTCACAATGGTTTTATCGAACAAGATCCACAAGTTAATGGATCCGCAGGTAGTTTTTAACAACGAAGACTTACCTCGATGTTCCGTTGCAGCCGTGTTTAAGTTCAATCAAGCCCAAGAATAAGAACACGAAAAGGCTCGTGCCCTTTTTCTCCTCTCAGCCTTCGACTTGGCATGCCGATCTCTTATTAATATTGGGAAAAGAGGAGTTATCGGTCCACTATTCTGCCGATGAGATTCATGTATTGTCAGACTGTACTTCCCGTTCAAGCACGGAGTTTTACCTATTACAGTACTTTTGGCCTTGGCCTTTGTGAATGGATTTCCTTAATGCAGTGGTGGCTAGCTCCACCGTCGGGTCACTCGGCCTTCTGAATGGGTATGCATATCTATGAGGGGTCCGTGATCCGCATGGGGTAATGAGAATGCGGAGACGACTAATATTCCGATTCCAGAGGATCAATAGATCAAGATTTTCAGGGGTGTTTATGTATGTACATGTGATCATCTAGCTAGTTAGATAATCTGAAGAGGCCGGGTATAATTAGAATAGAAATGGCGATTGATCAAAAATGGGAAATTTTGTTCTGCGAGCTTGGCCTGGAAGAGACTGGTTAAAGCCGACCAAATAAATAGTATTCTAATTGTCGCTTTCTCTTCAAATAATTATCTAACAATGAATGGCAGAGATGTCCTATAAAGAGAAAGGGGAGAAACCTCCACTTTTGCATCCCTCGAGGGGATGACTGCCCTGAGTGCTTCAGCCCTCTGGGATGTTAATTTCTAACTTCTAATACCCGGCTAACATATGGTCTGTTATATATTATTTTGTAAAGGTGCAACTATTCTTTCAATCTAAATGCGATGTCCATAGAGCACCTTTCTCTTCAAATCTGTCTCTCAAACGATTCTGACCCGCTGGTATTTCACCAGTGGGACAGACGTTGTTAATTTTGCTCAGTCTGGGGTCTGCATAGCATGTGAGAAATACTAGTTCCTTTGAAGGGCAAGAAGACTTCGTGTTCTATCCTATAGACACCTGTTCAGTGAGGCTCACTGAAGGGAGGTCTGGACTTTTAACTATGGATAGTAATTGGATCTACTATTCTCACTAAAAGTATTTTTTTTTTCAGACTGACTGAAAACAACTTTTGTCGTTGGAATCTAATAGTATCGACTATGTGGCAATTCTTTGGTTTCAAATCATCACCAAAATCGATCAAATAAGTATTCTTAAACTGTACGTATATATATCCAGGAGATATCAATATTGCTGTTACCGCGGTACTAAAAAATTCCAAGAGCAGAATTGTCGATCGGCGACCAGACGGAGTTGGCTGGCCAGTAGAGGCGGGGGCCCATAGGATACTACAATAATACGAAAAATCATTGAGAATACTATAAAGATACGGTATCGTCGAAGAATACGGTGGCGGTTATTGTATCTAGCTGTATCCCAAATATGCGGCGCGGCACCATGGAAATACATCTCAAAATAGCTTTCCTGTTTAGCCCGCATTAGTCCCACTGGCCTCCTAACCAACACTAAAAATTAATAGTCCTGTAGACACCGCTTCCGCAACACCCGAAGCGGTGTAAATTCTCAGAGGAATTACCCCTCTTTTTCAGATCATAGAATCAAGGGACTATAGTAAGTTTTGTGGGTCATGCCCACTCATTCGCCCAGATAAATCCATACGTAACAACAAAAGCCACTACTTGGGACAGACTAGTTCAACGATTTACAGATCTGTACAGTACCACTTGTATACACATTCTCTCTCGAATCCTCTTTGGAGAGGCTACACCTCTTAGTTATCCTACTCCTGACGGTTTATCTTGGTAGTATTGCAGTACAATTTCAAAGCACAGTTTAAAATAGCTTCTGTATTTAGACTGCATTGGTTTCATAGGCTTCTAGAACATTGGCCGTACAAACTAGTCGAGCAGAAGCGATCTGCCTTGATTAAACAGTTACTAGGCCGTATATTGGGAAGTGCACGTGACTTGGTGCTCTACGGATTCTCGGGGGCTTGGCGGACCCTCTTCAAGCTGCGGGCCTCAAAAAATGTGGTGGAAAGACCAGCGCATCATGTTCTTGATCATACATAGCAATCTTAAAATGCAGTCAGGTGTTTCTCGTAGTATGCGCTTCAGACCACTAGGAGGCAATTGCCCTTTCAAGTTCAAGCAGCAAGGTCAAAGCACGTTCAGACTTGTAATCGTGGGTTGCGATTGATCTGACGGTGCTGGATCGGGTCGACCCGCTCCTAGGAACGGCGCTAGCTCCCCCACATGAAAGCACGATCAGTAAACTGCCACTAATTTCCTTGGCTAGCCCGGTGGGGTCATATGATGAGGCTGAAGACGTGCTCCTCTTCCAGCTCGTGGGAGTCTGATAAGTGCTCTCAACATGAATCACACAAGAGATTATTTATTCTATTATGGCATCGATATAATTCGGGGATAATAACAATTGTGGACTTCAGATTGGACAAAATAGTGGCTCAATCCACACTGAAACCTATCTATCTCTGGATAGAACATAAACCGAAAACAATCAAAGTCGCCTGACTAATAGTCGCACCCCTTCTAGAGCGACCTAGAACTCTGCCTAGCCCTCTATCAATTGTTCCATGCGCGTGTGACCGCGACTTCGTTAATCGTGACATCCTGTTTCGTCGGATACGTGAGAAAAGCTCCGTCCCAGAATCGATAAGAGTCCTGGTTGGGCTGGATGGTGTGGGTAAGAGTGAATCGACCATTTCGCGGCTAGTTGCTCACAAATAGAAGAAAATCGCAACTGCTATAGAATACTTCTCTCAGATCCGATCCGAGTCGTCAGCGACATGGGTTTTAAGTTTCCGGAATATCGTGGACCAGCTTAATATCCCAGGTCATCAAGATCCCAAAATTAACATATTCAATCTGGTTGAGAACTGTCTACGAGATGAGAAGAATGGGAAACGGATTTGTATTTCTTGAGATGCTGATGACGATGAGTTTCTTTGTTCGCTTCTGACGGCAGGAAATGGAGCTCTAATGAAAGAGTCAACGAATATCTTAACAAAGCCACCACTGCAATACGTCTCTAGATACCGAAATGGATCTATCATTGTCACGAGTCGAAGTGCAGAGGTTGCGTTAAAATTGATTGATCACAAGGGCTTTATTGAAGTGAAGCCCGATGGAGAACCTTGTAGTGCCCCGCTTCTACCAGGCCGCGATCAAAGATTAACTAAACCCGTAATCAAGCTTTTTGTCGGCACCGGAAAACTAAGATATTCCGACCCACCTCGATTTTATTGGCTGGAGAGCAGATGCACTTATAAATGGCGTCAATGTGTTACAATCCAGTCTAGACCTTTTTATGTTGCTTTTTGGGCGGCTTATACCAAGAGTCTACACCATGTTTGAATAGACTTTGGTGTAGATTAGATGTCATTTGACGATCCGTTTGCGGGACATAAGCTTGTACTTTTGTAGGAAATACTAATGACTTTTGACATCATGATCCATGTAAGCTGTTGTCAATTTATTCAGTTGCCCATTCAAGAATTCAATTGACCGGTCGCTACTTAGACTGAAAGATGAATGCGGATACGTTAGGATACGATACAGAACTAGACCAGTCCAGAGCTCTCTTGGATCAACTAGTTACAACATGCATCATTATCAATGACTACTTAATTAGGACATGTCTAGATGTGCTGAAAATGCTTTGGTTGCGTCAAAGTGATAAATACGATGAGCAGATTGTTATAAAGATTTCCTTTCTCAGGCCTCATTACGTCGATATGGTTAGAGCAACTAGGATATTCCTGTAGAAATTCCAGATTCGGTCGATATCTAGATAGCCATCGGAGTACGAGACCAGTAACAGACTGTGGACGTAGGGGGGGTTCTTTTGAAGCGTGGAATAGAAAAGGCAGATTATTTAAATGGTGGACGGGAACCATCAGAGTCACACATTATTTTGTGTCTTCAAACCCCACATTTGTCTCCTGAAAAACATTCGTACTTATATCATAATAATTATATTTTCATCCCGAACCATGTCTTTGATCAAAGACAAACAGTTTTACTACCTGAACACTGATGTGCAACCTGGACAAGTTTTAAGCACAGAGGATGGTTCTACTCTTGCCATATGGTAAATCCGCCATTGTTTAATAACTCCTTAAGTTAAGTAATAGATACTCTAACGTTGTAAAAGGGAATCCACTGGTGGGCCTAACCAGCAGTGGCAAGCTCATAAAATGGCAGAACCTGGCGAATGGGCCTTTCAATCAGCAGAGTATCTCAACTGGATTATGGCTCCAGGTATCGGTATTGCCCATATAATAACCAACAGCTCCTCCCGCTAACATATAGCATAGGCGATGATCAGCAGCTGCAGCTGTCGTCGCTTGATCCATCACTGAACCAAATATTGAGGTGGAAAGTGACAGGGCCCGCAGACGCTAAGACGTACGTTGATCTATGATCTATAACTACTATTCTCTTATTACTAAGCTAAAACGAGCACAGAATTAAAAGTGTGGCGTATCCTGGTCCTCCTCAGGAGGTTGCGGATCTTCAGGGTAAAGATCCCAGCAATGGAACTCCAATAATCCTCTACCCCTCTAATGATGGTCTGAACCAGATGTGGGGATTTGCGCCTGTCTAAGGACTGCGATAGGGTGGTTTGCGCAATTGTCGCGGTAATCCGCCTTGATATGGGTTTTTTCCCTAATCGGATTTAGGTTTTCCCTATATCATTATGCGAATGCAAAGGCTGGTCGTATTTTCATGCAGTATCGATTTTAGTGCGGGGAGCAGGCCAATTCTTTTGTAACTAAGTATAATGCGGTTTCCTGGGTGATGTCTGTCTCAAACTTTCGGATCTTCAAACTTTGATTCTACCGTACCGTTGTGTACGACGCCTCAGACGCATTCAGGCCTCCCGGTTGCTAGTAAAGATACGTCGTTCGAGTGCGTCAAGTAAAACTCCCATACTTGTAGAATGTTTTGTATACCCCGAGATGATTAGAAGCAGGCGGTTTCCGCTCCTTCAACTTGACCGGCTAGCCATGTTTGACTGATCCTTCCTGGGAATGCTTGGTTCTTGGTGGCTCATCTGTAGATGACCGCTTATGTCGCAGGGTTCGTAACACCACTTTGATATCTCGGACTCTTTTCTGTTCTTCCGGGATTTTATGGATTACTTCTATGTTGCGACAATTTTTTCAATAATATATGTCCCCGTGAGAAAGCATACGAAATCTGCTACGGATCCCTGGGACCAGCTGAAGTGACCACAGGAGCGTATAAGTAGGTCGTTGAAGCCTTGATGCCCCTAGACTTATAGGGAGAGCCCCCAAAAGCAGCCGTATACCTCCTGCGACTGAGTGGAGTGTTTGCGGGTTCGGCACCTAACATTCAACACACGAGTGTAGCGAGCGAAAATAAATGATGAGACTCAGTATTCTGACGGTAAAGTTGGTGGTGGGGTATGGTGAGGCTCCATGAAAACTTCTACATCCTTATCAATAAGAGGGCAGGTCTATCCTATAGGCCTTGTTCCAGTAAGGCTCGCCGGAGTAGACCTGGGCAATGAGCGGCTCAATTAGCGGGAAAATCGCTCAAAAAGTGGAGTGAAGCTAGTTCTTGGCAGAATTGTAGTATGCAAAATCTTGGCAGTAATACAGTGATAGTATAGTCATAAACTATTAGCTATACTGTTAGCCAGCGTTGTTAGCCAGCATGTTCTTTATACAGACCAACTAATGATTGGCTAATAAAAATATACCGCTCATGAGCCGCTCATAAACAGCCATGGTACCCATTATATCCTCTTAGGCTTCGCCTTGGCATGCCGATGTCTTTCTTCCTGTTGGGAAACAGGAGTTTTTAGTCCACTAATCCGCCAACGAGCTTTACCAATTGTCAGTCTGCTTCCTGTTCAGGTACAGAGTTTTACATAGTGCAGCCCTGTGTCTCTTTGTGATTGGACTTCCCCACTCGCGATGATATGATGTAAATTCAAAGGGTTGTTTCATTCTTTATTGTTTACTTTTTGCTGCTGCTGCTGCTGCTGTTATTAAACCCCTAATAAGAACGCGTCAGACTCCCGCGAACCTTACTTATTTTGAGAGACACGTATTAGTATCAATGCATGACTGCTTCAATCTAACCGTTTTCGAACATGTAGAAATGGGCGAGCTCATGTATACTCTATTTTTGATATGCAGCTATATTTGTCAACCGAGATCACCTTTACTTCCGTAGGAATGTATCGAACTACGTGGAGGGGTCTTCTGTGTGACATCGGCATCAGCCCGGGTTAACACTTATAGACCCATTTGAAACCAAACCAATCGGTTTCTTTTCTTTTAGTTCGTTGATCTTCCAATCCAGGGCTAAGAAACAACTGGATGCAGCCTGAACCCTGATCATAATGGCCACAGAATGCGAGCCCTCCAATATTGAAGTTCCTCCTCCACTTGCAGTAAACTCTTGCAGTGAGTCATCAATTGAACTGCGTAGGAACTACGTAGATCAGACTTATATGCGAGTAAGTTTTACTGTGGCTCAGTAGGTGATGCAGTACCTTAGTATATGTACAGGAAAATAGTGAATCAATTATTCAGCTGTTCACAAAGCTGCAAAGCTACTTTCTATCCTAAAACATCTTAATGGAGCTTTGAGATGCGATCTGCGTAGTTAGTCACAACCAGAAACAGTTGAGATACATCCATAGTAGGTTGCACATCATATTTACTATGTAAATTTCATATACAATAGTTTCAAGAGTGAGTGGGTTCAATTGATTAAATCAGTGAATGTTCGAGAGAGCTATGTTAGGCAAAATAGGAGGCTAGCAGGTAGCTGGGTCATGTGCTAAGCGAGTAAATGTGTTTAGATACAGTGTGAACGCCACGCACGATCTTTTCTTTCCGTCGTCCCCAAGTCACCGTTTATGTTATTGATCAGTCAGAATACAGTGAATTTAAATTAAAAATAGAAGTTGTTGATTGTAATAACCAATTGCTTAATGTAGGTCATGGCCAATATCACAAACACCACCACTCCCTCTCTGCACGGTGCTCCTGACCCTGAAAAACCAACCTCCTGTGTCACCAATCTCCAGAATACAAAGACTCTTGACCTGACAACGGGGATATTTTTCATTTGGATGGCAGTTCAGGTTATCATCGAAGTACTGCCAGCGTGGAATGATTATCTGATTCGTTGGCTTAAATCCTCTCGCACGTAGGTGGAAATTGTTGCACTTCAGGGAATACAATATGTTGTTTGGAATCGAATCAATATCAACAGATACTATAGTCATTGAGATTCGTGTCTCCGTTGTGGCCTCCTTCAGGAGGCATGGGTATCAATCATTCGAGAGGAACTTCGTGGAGCCGTTCAAGAGCTCAAAGACTTCATACCCGTCGCCGAGTCCATCATAATTGGGCGGCAAAAACTCTTGCGGCCCTGGACACCACAGCAGAGCAGACTCAACGTGACACCAAAACTTGCAATGTTGCTATTGAACGCTTGGTCGAACTTACACGGATGCCGAGAGACTCAGGTACGGGGTCCGCAGTGGACCAGCTTACTGGAATAACCGGTCTCGACCACGCCCCCCTGGCACGATCAATTGTTACAGGATTCAAGGAAAACTAAATCTGGGAATTTGGGTACGTTATAGACATCTGAAATATGTCAGAGGCAAATTGTCAAAGCGGAGTTCCATAGTCCTCGGCCTGGAATTGTTGTACGTATATTCGATATCGTTGATACCTCATATCTTTGTTCTGAGGTTTTGTGCCAGACCTTATCTTAAATATTCTCGTGAAATATTCCATTCTACGTACATAGCCACTGCGGCCATAGTATGGTTGCAGTGGTTCCTTGAAGGAAGATTGTAAAAATAATATTGATTGAAAGTTTCTCACGAAGCATCGATAGAATCGTGTTCACTAGCAAATACAGCAAAGACAAAACCAGTAATAATTCGGTATAACTACTGGCTCAAGCCGAAGAAACCTCCAATTTCTTTTCCAATACGTTGAGTATCCAACTCCTCCAAATGCTTGAGTTTGTTATACGCCAATACCATTAATATCAACTCCTCGGCGTCATCCATGTAGAAAGAAATATCGCCTTCTTTTGGAAACTCACAGAGCAGGTGAAGGTGATCATGGAGCGCCTCCTCAATCGTCAATACATGGGATATCCACCGGTCTTCAAGGGCTTCTTTGGCGGTATCCACGTCGACAATATCAGTTATCAGCTGTTGTCTCGCCAGGTGTTCGAGAAATTCGTGTACACGTGGCATCAGGGATCGCTGCCATGATATGATCGCTATGAGTTCATCCTTCAGGTGAGGGGGTCCACCTCCTTCGAGCACCACTTGACAGGCTGAAGCTAGACCCGAGTAGCAAAGCTGCGCACCTTTTGGTCCAAGATCTTGAAGATAACACTCAATCACAAGATCCTTCAAGTCAGTTTCTGTTTTATCGCTGGCTGAACTGGAAGCGCCGAATGCCTCTGGTGACTGTCTAGGATTACCGCTTCCGCGGATTCTGCCCCAGAATGAACGAAAGGAGTCACGCGATTGCAATAGCAATTCGTGGCGCTTCTGAGACGAAGCTATTTGTGTAATTGTCGTTGCTAATTTCCGAGTGAGTATGAAATGCGATCTATTGTAGGACAAAAGTGCACGGATCGAGGGGACAGCAAGAGGTGTAGACGTGTGCTGTCCGGGCGCAGCGAGCAGCATCTCATCGACTATTCGAGTTCTATGCCGAGAGATACGGCCCTCCGAGTGTGTAGTAATTTCCTCGACAAATGCTGCTCCAAACATGGAGCACCTTCTATGTCCCGAACCGGATGTGTATGAAAATGATCTTTCATTGATGGTAGAAGCTGTCTCGACAAGGATGTCACGCTGGTGACCAAGGTCAGGGGCCATCGTGGTCCAGGTTCCCGAATAACAAGCTTCATTGATGAAGAGCAGACGGACGTTCCGAGGCAAGACTGAAAGCGCAACCATCATTTCAGCTTTTGTTAGAGTCTCTTTTGGACCGTACTGGGTGTCCATGACAATAGCCCCTGAACGCTCGCCGTGGCCTATCATAACGATTATGATACGATCACCGGGCCCGACTTCACGCGAGACATTGGCTATCCAAGCCAAAACAGAACGTTTCAAGTGACGAGTCTCTAGCTGGTAGAATGGGGTAAACGCCTCGTCGTTGTCGTAGACTTGAGTACGCTGTCGTAAATCCTCACGTCCAAAAATGAAGGGTCCAAATATGTTGGTGATATTTTGGAGATGCCTCCCCGATAGACAAGTTGGATCCAATCCGTCTGTTTTGAACTTCTTCGAGATCACGACAAAGTCTGTAGCCAAAGCTAGATCGGTGTTTCCGCCGCTAAAAACGACGAGGGAGAAGACAGATTTCCTTTGCTCAGTCATGATGGTGGATGGGAATAGATATTTTTCTCGCAAGGCTTGGGGTTTATCATTGTTTATTTTGCTGGAAATCAAAGGAGGGATGAACCGAGATATCACTTGATCTGTTGTTCTATGACAATGTCCGTGTCTTTGTGATGTACCATTAGGCATCACGTGAATAGTCACGTGGAGACACACATCTAGCTAGGCCTCGCCAAAAACCCGCCCACTGCCCAAACCCGCCGGTGAAGACCCAGCCTGTTAAATTAGACCTGGGAATGAGCATGCTTATGAGCGGTTTTTTGAAAGGCCGGCTCATCATGAGCGCTCATCTCATGTGCTGGGGTGCTCATGAGCATACTCAACCCGCTCAAAAGTGGAGACTATTTTGCATTATTTTATGCCAGTGATTTTGTTTGTAATGTAATTAATCTGTTAGCTATGGTCAATTACCAAAATTACAGCGCTGGCTACAGCACTGGCTAAAAATCTAGATTACAGTTTTAGCAATAGATATAATTGGAATTCAATTTATTTGGCCTAATTCAATATAAATTCAATTTAACTACTACTACTGTCTATAATACCACTGCATTACTGCCAAGCTTTTGCATAATAATGCAATTTTGCCAAGAACTAGCTTCGCCCCACTTAATGAGCGGTTTCCCGCTCATCAAACCCGCTCATGAGCGGGTGCCCAGGTCTAGTTTAGATGAATGCCACGGATCTTCAAATGTCATCAAATCGAACAGCCAAAGAAAGGGTAAACAAGTTCGAGCTTCCACTGTCTTGAGAGTAAAAACTGATTCAGCAATGCGGGCCCGCATACCTAAAATACCTGTCCGAGGATGACGTGAGCGAAGACGAGTTGGAAGCTGCGTTCTTGACGCTGAAACTCCATGGACCATTCAATATCTTCAATCACAACCATGTTGCAAGACTCGGTCCCGTCGTCGTTACAACAACAGTACAGCGTGACCGTGATTCCAAGGACCAGCTTCCTCCACCTTGAGACAGTGTGTCGTTTTTTTCTTCTTCGCCTTGCTTCCCACCCGAGATCCACGAATGTGTCCGCCTTTTCTAAGGCCTTTCTGTGTTTTTGCGCTTCCCATGGTGTCTTGGATCCCTCCGTGTCCTAATTTGTCTTGCCATTGGCATTTTGTTTGTTTTGGGTCTTTTAAGTGTGTTTGTTATATTTCTGTTCTATACCCGGTA